>NC_135335.1:42787363-43987363 GCF_023851605.1 Tamandua tetradactyla | reverse complement strand
AAAAACAAATCACAGAACTTATGGAAGTGAAGGATGAAGTAGAAAAGATGGAAAAAACAATGGATACCTACAATGATAGATTTAAAGAGACAGAAGATAGAATTAGTGATTTGGAGGATGGAATATCTGAATTCCAAAAAGAAACATAAACTATCGGGAAAAGAATGGAAAAATTTGAACAGGGTATCAGGGAACTCAAGGACAATATGAAGCGCACAAATATACATGTTGTGGGTGTCCCAGAAGGAGAAGAGAAGGGAAAAGGAGGAGAAAAACTAATGGAAGAAATTATCACTGAAAATTTCCCAACTCTTATGAAAGACCTAAAATTACAGATCCAAGAAGTGCAGTGCACCCCAAAGAGATTAGACCCAAATAGGCGTTCTCCAAGACACTAACTAGTCAGAATGTCAGAGGTCAAAGAGAAAGAGAGGATCTTGAAAGCAGCAAGAGAAAAACAATCCATCACATACAAGGGAAACCCAATAAGACTATGTGTAGATTTCTCAGCAGAAACCATGGAGGCTAGAAGACAGTGGGATGATATATTTAAATTACTAAAAGAGAAAAACTGCCAACCAAGACTCCTATATCCAGCAAAATTATCCTTCAAAAATGAGGGAGAAATTAAAACATTCTCAGACAAAAAGTCACTGAGAGAATTTGTGACCAAGAGACCAGCTCTGCAAGAAATACTAAAGGGAGCACTAGAGTCAGATACGAAAAGACAGAAGAGAGAGGTATGGAGAAGAGTGTAGAAAGAAGGAAAATCAAATATGATATATATAATACAAAAGGCAAAATGTTAGAGGAAAATATTATCCAAACAGTAATAACACTAAATGTTAATGGACTGAATTCCCCAATCAAAAGACATAGATTGGCAGAATGGATTAAAAAACAGGATCCTTCTATATGCTGTCTACAGGAAACACATCTTAGACCCAAAGATAAACATAGGTTGAAAGTGAAAGGTTGGGAAAAGATATTTCATGCAAATAACAACCAGAAAAGAGCAGGAGTGGCTATACTAATATCCAACAAGTTAGACTTCAAATGTAAAACAGTTAAAAGAGACAAAGAAGGACACTATATACTAATAAAAGGAACAATTAAACAAGAAGACATAACAATCATAAATATTTACGCACCGAACCAGAATGCCCCAAAATACGTGAGGAATACACTGCAAACACTGAAAAGGGAAATAGACTCATATACCATAATAGTTGGAGACTTCAATTCACCACTCTCATCAATGGATAGAACATCTAGACAGAGGATCAATAAAGAAATAGAGAATCTGAATATTACTGTAAATGAGCTAGACTTAACAGACATTTATAGGACATTACATCCCACAACAGCAGGATACACCTTTTTCTCAAGTGCTCATGGATCATTCTCAAAGATAGACCATATGCTGGGTCACAAAGCAAGTCTTAACAAATTTAAAAAGATTGAAATCATACACAACACTTTCTCGGATCATAAAGGAATGAAGTTGGAAATCAATAATAGGTGGAGTGCCAGAAAATTCACAAATACGTGGAGGCTCAACAACACACTCCTAAACAACGACTGGGTCAAAGAAGAAATTGCTAGAGAAATTAGCAAATACCTCGAGGTGAATGAAAATGAAAACACAACATATCAAAACTTATGGGACGCAGCAAAGGCAGTGCTAAGAGGAAAATTTATTGCCCTAAATGCCTATATCAGAAAAGAAGAAAAGGAAAAAATGCAGGAATTAACTGTCCACTTGGAAGAACTGGAGAAAGAACAGCAAACTAATCCCAAAGCAAGCAAAAGGAAAGAAATAACAAAGATTAGAGCAGAAATAAATGAAATTGAAAACATGAAAACAATAGAGAAAATCAATAAGGCCAGAAGTTGGTTCTATGAGAAAATCAATAAGATTGATGGGCCCTTAGCAAGATTGACAAAAAGAAGAAGAGAGAGGATGCAAATAAATAAGATCAGAAATGGAAGAGGAGACATAACTACTGACCTCACAGAAATAAAGGAGGTAATAACAGGATACTATGAACAACTTTACGCTAATAAATACAACAATTTAGAGGAAATGGACGGGTTCCTGGAAAGACATGAACAACCAACTTTGACTCAAGAAGACGTAGATGACCTCAACAAACCAATCACAAGTAAAGAAATGGAATTAGTCATTCAAAAGCATCCTAAAAAGAAAAGTCCAGGACCAGACGGCTTCACATCTGAATTCTATCAAACATTCCAGAAAGAATTAGTACCAACTCTCCTCAAACTCTTCAAAAAAATCGAAGCGGAGGGAAAACTACCTAATTCATTCTATGAAGCCAACATCACCCTCATACGAAAACCAGGCAAAGATATTACAAAAAAGAAAACTACAGGCCAATCTCTCTAATGAATATAGATGCAAAAATCCTCAATAAAATTCTAGCAAATTGTATCCAACAACACATTAAAAGAATTATACATCATGACCAAGTAGGATTCATCCCAGTTATGCAAGGATGGTTCAACATAAGAAAATCAATTAATGTAATACACCATATCAACAAATCAAAGCAGAAAAATCACATGATCATCTCAATTGATGCAGAGAAGGCATTTGACAAGATTCAACATCCTTTCCTGTTGAAAACACTTCAAAAGATAGGAATACAAGGGAACTTCCTTAAAATGATAGAGGGAATATATGAAAAACCCACAGCTAATATCATCCTCAATGGGGAAAAATCGAAAACATTCCCCATAAGATCAGGAACAAGACAAGGATGTCCACTATCACCATTATTATTCAACATTGTGTTGGAGGTTCTAGCCAGAGCAATTAGACAAAAAAAAGAAATACAAGGCATCAAAATTGGAAAGGAAGAAGTAAAACTATCACTGTTTGCAGACGATATGATACTATACGTTGAAAACCTGGAAAAATCCACAACAAAACTACTAGAGCTAATAAATGAGTACAGCAAAGTGGCAGGTTACAAGATCAACATTCAAAAATCTGTAGCATTTCTATACACTAGCAATGAACAAGCGGAGGGGGAACTCAAGAAACGAATCCCATTTACAATTGCAACTAAAAGAATAAAATACCTAGGAATAAATTTAACTAAAGAGACAAAAAACCTATATAAAGAAAACTACAAAAAACTGCTAAAAGAAATCACAGAAGACCTAAATAGATGGAAGGACATACCGTGTTCATGGATTGGAAGACTAAATATAGTTAAGATGTCAATCCTACCTAAACTGATTTACAGATTCAATGCAATACCAATCAAAATCCCAACAACTTATTTTTCAGAAATAGAAAAACCAATAAGCAAATTTATCTGGAAGGGCAGGGTGCCCTGAATTGCTAAAAACATCTTGAGGAAAAAAAACGAAGCTGGAGGTCTTGCACTGCCTGACTTTAAGGCATATTATGAAGCCACAGTGGTCAAAACAGCATGGTATTGGCATAAAGATAGATATGTCGACCAATGGAATCGAATAGAGTGCTCAGATATAGACCCTCTCATCTATGGACATTTGATCTTTGATAAGGCAGTCAAGCCAACTCACCTGGGACAGAACAGTCTCTTCAATAAATGGTGCCTAGAGAACTGGATATCCATATGCAAAAGAATGAAAGAAGACCCATATCTCACACCCTACAGAAAAGTTAACTCAAAATGGATCAAAGATCTAAACAATAGGTCTAAGACCATAAAACAGTTAGAGGAAAATGTAGGGAGATATCTTATGAATCTTACAATTGGAGGCAGTTTTATGGACCTTAAACCTAAAGCAAGAGCACTGAAGAAGGAAATAAATAAATGGGAACTCCTCAAAATTAAACACTTTTGTGCATCAAAGAACTTCATCAAGAAAGTAGAAAGACAGCCTACACAATGGGAAACAATATTTGGAAATGACATATCAGATATAGGTCTAGTATCCAGAATTTATAAAGAGATTGTTCAACTCAACAACAAAAACACAGCCAACCCAATTACAAAATGGGAAAAAAACTTGAATAGACACCTCTCAGAGGAGGAAATACAAATGGCCAAAAGGCACATGAAGAGATGCTCAATGTCCCTGGCCATTAGAGAAATGCAAATCAAAACCACAATGAGATATCATCTCACACCCACCAGAATGGCCATTATCATCAAAACAGAAAATGACAAGTGCTGGAGAGGATGCGGTGGAAGAGGCACACTTATCCACTGTTGGTAGGAATGTCAAATGGTGCAACCACTGTGGAAGGCAGTTTGGCGGTTCCTCAAAAAGCTGAATATAGAATTGCCATACGACCCAGCAATACCATTGCTGGGAATCTACTCAAAGGAATTAAGGGCAAAAACTCAGATGGACATTTGCACACCAATGTTTATAGCAGCGTTATTTACAATTGCAAAGAGATGGAAACAGCCAAAATGTCCATCAACAGATGAGTGACTAAACAAACTGTGGTATATACATACGATGGAATATTATGCAGCTTTAAGACAGGATAAAGTTATGAAGCATGTAATAACATGGATGGACCTAGAGAACATTATGCTGAGTGAGTCTAGCCAAAAACTAAAAGACAAATACTGTATGGTCCCAATGATGTGAATCGACACTCGAGAATAAACTTGGAATATGTCATTGGTAACAGAGTTCAGCAGGAGTTAGAAACAGGGTAAGATAATGGGTAATTGGAGCTGAAGGGATACAGACTGTGCAATAGGACTAGATACAAAAACTCAAAAATGGACAGCACAATAATACCTAATTGTAAAGTAATCATGTTAAAACACTGAATGAAGCTGCATCCAAGCTATAGGTTTTTGTTTTGTTTTGTTTTGTTCTTACTATTATTACTTTTATTTTTTTCCTCTATATTAACATTCTATATCTTTTTCGGTTGTGTTGCTAGTTCTTCTAAACCGATGCAAATGTACTAAGAAACGATGATCATGCATCTATGTGATGATGTTAAGAATTACTGATTGCATATGTAGAATGGTATGATTTCTAAATGTTGGGTTAATTTCTTTTTTTCCGTTAATTAATAAAAAAAAAAAAGAAAAAAAAAGATGCCACGATAACTTTCTTTAAAAATAAAAATAAGATTCAGCCTTTTTACTTGAATAAACACAACTTAGATTGTTTCACATTTTTAGTTAATTTCTAGAGTTCCGACAACAAAATTGGTTATGACATTTCCCCTCAGTGTTCTCCCTGCTTTTGTTGAGTACTAGGTTTCCCGAGGTCTGTACGTACCATTCCAGAAGTGCTCTCCTCCAAATTTAACCAGATCAGGCAGTGTGGCTGGGGATGGAAGGTGCATTCTGGGCAGAAAGAACAGCATGTGTAAAGGCCCAGGGATGGTGTGCTGTATGTATATATATATATATATATATATATATATATATATATATATATGTATGTATATATATTTATTTATTTATTTATTTATTCATTTTTTGCATGGACAGGTACCAGGAAGCAAACCCAGGTCTTTAGCATGGCAGGCGGGAATTCTACCACTGAGCCACTGTTGTCCTGCCCTGGATATTATTTTATAATACTCAATTTTATTGCTTCTCATTTCCCTAGGATACCTTTCCAGCAGGATTCCCATTATATTTCAACAGTGAGAGGTACATGTGTGAGATCTGAACAACAAAAGTGAAGGAGAAATTCACTGTGCTCTGGGGGTAACTGTGGACAGGATGTTGGTGTGAATGGTCTATGGATGAGAGGTTTTCCAGATACCAAGTGTCCTTCTGAGACTTATTCCATACTGAAGGCAGTTGGGATCAGTGATGGTGCTTGCCTGCAATCCTTCCACTTCCTGATTTCCTCCAAACTAGCAGCAATTCTCCTGACCTTTGCTCCCTAACCACCCTCTACAAGCTTTAGTCTCTAATTCTCTATATTAAATCATTTTTACTTAAAATATCTAGAGTGGCCTCCAATTCTTTTTTAATAAAAAATTGATTAGTATGAATTTGAAGAAGCTTAATGAGTTCATTGAAGTGAAAGGAGATCAATGTAGCTGGACTTTTGAGAATTTGGGGGGAAAGAGGTTTGAAATCAGAATGGTGGGTGACAGAATCAAATTACACATAGTCCAGGTGATACTGAATAAAGTGTGGAGGGAAAAGGAGTGAATGGTGGGCAACAGTGTACATTGGAAAGTATGTGTACAATATACTGGTACTTTACTGGTATTATACCAGAATTTTTTTCAAGAGAAATAAGAAATAATAAATTTTATGTCAAATTAGCTATGTATGAATGTTGGGTATTTTAAATTTATTTTTAAACCACAACGTACTAGGCCAAATAATATTTGGCATCTATCCAATATGTTGCCAACGTTTGAACTCTGGTGTATCATTCAAGCCCTTGTAGGAGGTTTTCTTTATTTTCTTATATTTTTACCTTCCATTCCTTTTATTCCTACCATTAACTCCCTCTTAGTCCTTGCCATTTTTTCCCACTTCCTATATCTACCCCCTAGGCTCCAAACCCAGCCTAAAATCACAGAAGTTAAGAAGGGGGGAACAGTGTTTACTGGAGGGAGAATTGATGGAAAACACCCCCAATTCATTTCCACTTAGCCTTGCTTTAAGACAAGTTTAGAGACTAGTTTTAATATCTGCTTAACTATTCATGCATTAAAAGAAGATCTAAAAAGATGCTTCAAGCAAACCTGTACAGGAAAAGTAGTTGGTATCATATCTAATTTTTGCTCTTTATCTTTAGGCAATAACATAATGGAATTTTATTTTGGAGATGAGAAAATGTGAATTTTTTTACAATGCTGCTTTTATTGCTGAAAATATTATGCTACATTCAACATTTCTAAATGGCTTCTGAAATACTACAGCCATTAAAAAGTGTGATTTCATGTGATTAAAGAAGATAAATGGGCATTTCCAGTAAGATGGTGAAAGTGAAGTAGGAACACATACTCTAGAGTCTGAAAGTGCTGGATTTCAACATCACTTTGCCACATATTAGCTATGTAAACACTGGCAAGTTTCTTAGCCTCTCTGAGCTCCTGAAAAATAGTGGGGTAAGGATGGAGAAGAGGATTATTCATTAATTACAAATTTCCTTAGTGCCCACTCATTGCCAATTACTGCTCTAGACAAATGTAGTCTGTTCACAAGGAATTTTTAGTCTAGCAGAGGTGACAGATGAGAAATAGATAAATTGCATAAAATTATTTTATTATAGTTGTGATAAGTGCTATAGAGGAAAAGTACAGCATGTTTTGAGAGTAAGATTAACTTAGAGTGGTTATGCTTGGAAAATGCTCAAAAATGTGCCTTTTTTGGTAGAAACTTGGTGTGTGTGTGTGTGTATAAAGGTTTTTTTTTTTTGGTTAGTTTTGGGAAAAATGTGTCTTAAAAGCATGGTGTCTTGAATATCAGATTTTGAGGGGCTATTAATACTTAATGTTGCTATTCTGATGACATTTTTCAAAGGTGGTGAAGTTAATGCTGAGATATGATTTGGATATGAGACTTACTATGAAAAAATAGGCACAACTCCTGATAATATAGTCGTTTTGTAGTTGTCACCGCTAACCAATATGGCCCTTATTTCTCTACTCTTAGCACTGGCAATTGGTAGAACACACTAAGGTTCCTGATTAAATCATTGCCAGCAAATTCTCAGATGAATTCAAGTCATCACTAATGAATGTATTTAAGTGGAATTCAAATCCTCCTCCGAAGCTTAAGCCACAAGGGGGAATTTATTATATGCCACTCAGATCCCAAAGGCAGGCATGGTGGTTAAGCCTCAGCAAGGAGTGGAACTGGTTCTATCAAGAACCATAGAAGCTTCTTTCTCTCTCCTCCCATCTCTCTCCCCCTTTCTCTCTCCACACTCTCACCCATCTCTGCTTCATTCTGCCCTCACAGCAGAGAGCCTTTATCTGCTTCTCTGTCTCTGGAATAGGGAGATACCAGCCAACAGCAGATACTAATTAACTCATTATATCTCCCATGGAGGGAGAATTTGATTGGTCCTGCTTTGGATCAGGTATTTTCCCAGGTCCAATCCATAATGTCCAAAAGGGTGAGATCACACAGTACAAATAAGGCTCTCATCACTAGGGAGTCACTTCTGGGGGTCAGTCATCTGTAATGTGGGAATAATAACAAACAGTACATACCTTCTCAGGAATGTTGTGAGGTCAAGATGAAATAACATTAATATTGTTTTACCATAGTGCCTAGCATATAGTAAACATCCGTAAATGTGAGCCATTATTGCTTTTTTTAAATTTGCCATATTATTTCAACCACTTTAAGAGCTGTTTTCTCTTGGAATCATTGGAAACATTATTTCGGGAAGTTTAGAATAAAAAGAGGTTTTTTTCCTATAACTAAATCTTAAGCAACTTGGAGAGTGTGAGCCTGAAAGTGTCCTCATTAGTATAGTATCTATCAGTCTTAGAAACATGGGGCACATAATTAAATTTGTTATACTCGTTTCTTTATCATTCTATTAAAGCAAACCAAATGGGAGGAAGGCAAATAAGAAAGCTTTAACCATTACCAAAGGGGGAAAAATATTCAAGCTAGTTGCTTAGATGTTCCTCAATGTCTAATAAGTAAAATAGACATTAATAGTAATTTAATTGTTGGTATCAGTTGAAGTTTACAGTTATTAAAGAAGTAATAAAAAGAAACTCATCATAGCCACTACATGATTATCCCACATTTTTATGGGCATTTGCCTCTCAGAATAACTAAAGCATGCCCATTAAATTCTCAGATGAAAACAGTTAATGCAAATGGACATTTTTAAATCAATTGTCAACCTAGAAATAAATTAAACTGCAAGGCAATAGAGGCCTTTATTTGGTGATTTAGAATTGCAGTTCGGGGAGCACAGATTCAGGTGGCAACCAAATCCTGCCCCGGTAAGAGTTTTTAAAGGAAAAGAAGAAGATTAAACAAGTTGTTTATGGTTGGTAGATATTTGGGGGTACTTTAAAAGTCCTTGAGGTTAGATAGTTAACTGAATTCTCTATCTTGTTGTTTATTTATGGTGTCCGGATGTCCTTAGGGATTTTTGTGTGTGTGTGTGTATGGTGTGCATGATCCGGGAATCCAACATGGGTCTCCCGCATGGAAGGCAAACATTCTGCCACTGAACCACCCAGGCACCTGTCCTTAGGGTTTTGAGGAACACTGTTGCTTGAGGCTTTGCATTCTTTGGTGTTTGCCATAGCTGGTTGAGACTTGCATCAGAGTAACCTCCAGAATGACTTTCTGACTTCACTTTAAATGTTTTAGCCAAAGGAAACTTTAGTTCTTTTAGTGCAATATATGCTGTGGTCGAAAATGTTTGTGATTTTTTCCCCCTCTTTTCTCAAGAAAGCATAACTATGCTATTTCCATGTTAAAAATTTTTAAAAGATAAAATTATCTTTCAGCTGTTAGGAAAAAGTTGTTTTCATTCTTTTTAGTAATAAGATGACTCTGATTCGGGTCAGTTCAGCAAGCATGTGTTAAGCCAGACCAGCTCTCACCTCAGGGCCTTTGCACTGGCTGTTTCCTTTGTCTGGAACATCTTTTCATTAGATATCTCACCTCCCTCACATCTTTACTCTCATGTTACCTTCTCAATGAAACCTACTCTGACCACCCTATTAAAAATTGCATTTCTAAATCTCCTTATCCTGCTCCTTTTTTTCTATAATGCTTGTCATACTCTAACATATCATATATTTTACTTATTTATAATGTTTATTGTCTGTGTCCCTGGTATTTTCACTGATTTATCTCCAGTGCCTAGAAACATGCTAGTTACAATACCATTAGCTATCATATTATGAAACATATAATTTATATACATACATAAAATGGTATTATATAAATATACACAGGCATACATTTATCTAAATGTTAGTAGGGCAAAAAGACATTTTAATGAATGTTTTTAGAGATCCATTCTTCCTTCCTTCCATTTCATCCTACATCCATCTGTCCATCCATATCACAAATACTACCCACAAATAAGAAGTGCTTAGATAATATTTGTGGGTTACTTTTCCCCAGTGCATTGTTTTCCTTAAAAAACAAAGCAAAGGAAGCTACCATTCCTACCTTTACTGAGCTTATGGTATGAGAGGTAAACATTTTCAATAAAATAGGATCAGAGCTACTAAGGTAGAAGTATTGGGCATAAGGGGCCAATGTAGCAGAGACTGAGTTAGATTATTTGAAGAGGACACCTGAACAGTGGTCAGAGTTATTCTGGCAGAGGGGCAAGTGAGGGGTCTGGAAATGGATTGTATGGCAGATGTGTGACAGGCAGAGAAAACAGTATGTACACAAGCCAGGAAAGAATAGGGTGCTTTCAGAGAAAAGGAAGTTTAGTGCTATAGACTATAGAGTGGGAAAGAGGAAAATGATGAGATGCGGAGGCCAAATCTTCAATACTTTGTAAAGCCCCATTGAGGAGTTTGGACTTTATCATCAGCCACCAGTGGATTTTAAGCAGCAGGGAATGATGCAATGCATTCTCCATTGAGGATGCCTGTTCTCCATTTATGGCTGGTCCTTCATCTGTGAAGGATAAATATAATGCCTTCAGGAAAGTGTTAGTATCAATTTGGCCAACAAAGCTGTTTCCAGAATATTATTTTAGTATACATATGCTGTCTTTGCCCATTTTCCTCTTTCTCTAGCTGTAAAACCCAGAGTTACCTTTGGACTATTCTTTCTTTACCTACATTTAATCCTGGTGGGTCAGGCTGTGCCACGTAAATCTGATGCGTCAAAGCACTAAATCCCTATGCTACAGCAATTGGTTCAGGTGTGGGCACATGATCCAAGCCCAGCCGATCAATGTAATTTCAACCTCCCCGTCCTCAGCAATTGGATCTGCTAGTAAACTGGCTTGGAGGAGAAGCTCCTCTCCTGCTGGGCTTGAACCGTGGAAGGTGGAGCTGCAGGCAGCCATCTTCACGGGCTCCATGCCGCTTGATGGTTAAGTCAAGATGGGGGTGAGCAGTGTCACAGGTGGAGACAGTGGGTCTCGATAACATTGTTAGAGACCTAAATAAAATTGTGGATAAACCTAGTAAAACCCTTGCAACTTTCAAAAATCTGAATGTTTTTGGTTTTATTTTTGTATAAGTAGTTTGAATTGATTTTTCTGACTTTGCAATGATTACAGCCTAACATAGTCTCCAAGTGATTTCTTTTCTATTGTGCCTCTGCTGATGATTTGCTTAAATGGGGTGCTGACACTGCTTGTTGATCATTATAAAAACTTGAGATGAGCTGTTTCAAAGCAGTGACTTGAATTCCTCCCTGTTCTATGTAATTCATCATTGCTAATGTGAAGACATACTTTCTTCTTCATCTTGTCATTTTTCTAACACAATCTGAATTGTTTGAATTTCCATGTGCCCAAATTTGTTATTTCCTGAGATGTTATTTGAGAGCATTCCAGTTAAGGTAAATAATACTATGCCTTGTCCTTGAACAGTAAGGCTAGTGATGTGTTGATAAATTCTGATAGTCCTGCACCTATTCCATCTCCTAGCCAAACCTGGGGTGAACATCTCATTCATATGTCCCATTCAGCAACAACCAGGATCCACCAATTCTGACTAGAGTTTTCTGTAACTAAAGCAATATTTTTCTATCCATAGTAGAAAGATGCAATTTTGTAAGAAATTTTTATTGGTTTGGTACTTACTGAATTTGACACTTTTTCAAGAGAAGTTTATTGCAGGGCAATTGTGAGTTTTACCCTTTCTGAAGAATTTCATTATTCATTATTTTTAGTAAGAAAGTGTAGCTATAGCTTGTATGCATCATTGTCGAGTTAGCTCTAAAATTATCTGCTTAATCATTAATTCACTCATCCATTTATTCATTCATCCAACAAATGCTTGTTGATTGCTTAGTCACTTCTCTTGGCACATGAGATACAGAGAAATCTGATAATAGCCTCTATTCTTAAGGCATACTTAAGGATTGAATTCCTAGTGCTTGTTTTAAAATTAGAGAGTGCAACTCTAGCGACAGTTTTGCTTTATTTCAATCTGACTGCTGTATAAAGTGTGTCATTATGATAGACACTGGATAATAGCAGTGGTCCTCAGATTTCCAGTTCCAGGATCCTGCCCTTAGGTAACCCAAGTTTGTATGTGGAGTAGAGGGTTTGGGAATCTGCATTGCCAATAAATCTCCCAGGGTTTCTGTTCCGCATGGTGAGCTGCTGATACTTTAAGAAGCGTGGTTTTATAGGACTGTAGCCGTATAGGACATAGGAACACATGAGAGAAAAGTATAAGAACTTTAGGCTGGGGTAAGGATAAACTTAAACTTCTTTTTGTAGAAGCTAAGATCATGGCTAATGTGGCTTTTATTTTTAACACCAGCTTCAACTCCTACTCCTCCCTCAAAACATAAGTACATGCTGAGAGTATCTATTTCAATACTTTGTCTTATGACTCTCCTTTTCCCTTCTCTCCCGCACCTTGAAATCCCCCCTTTTTTCTAATACATTTGATTTTTACCTATTATTATTAACTTGTCTGTCCCAGTACTCCTTACACTTTAATTAGAATATGTATCATACGAGTACTGTTAAAATGTAGATTCTGATTCATTAGTTCCTGGGCAGGGCCTGAGATTCCGCACTTCTGACAAACTACCAGGTAGTGCTGATGCTGGACTGTACTTGGAGAAGTGAAGCTCCTGCTTATAGTTAGTTTTGTCTTCTCAGAACCCTCCTTTCCTGGTGAATTTCCAATTTTATGTCTGTTTCCTAGTGTGCTAGTTTGAATCTGTTGTGTACCCCAGAAAAGCCAATTTCTTTAATCCTCATTCAATATTGCTGGGTGAGATCATTTTCATCATTTCCATGGAGATGTGACCCACTGAATTGTGGGTGGTAACTTTTGATTAGATGGTTTCCGTGGAGATGTGTCTCCACCCTTCAAGATGGGGTTGCTTCTGGAGCCCTTTAAGAGGGAACCATTTTGGAAAAAGCTTCAGTGCTGGCTGAAGGAGCCCACATAGCCAGAAAACTTTGAAAAGGTGGAAGGAAAATACTGGCGGGGAAGCCTTATGAAATAAGAGAAAGCTAGCAAATATTGCCATGTGCCTTTCTAGTTGACAGAAGTGTTCTGGACCCATTGGCCTTTCTTGAATCAAGGTATCCATTCCTGAGTGCTGTAGCTTGGACATTTTCATGGCCTTAGGACTGTTAACTTGCAACTTAATAAATTCTTCTTTTAAAAAGCTATTCCATTTCTGGTATATTGTATTCCAGCAGCTTTTACAAACTAAAACACCTAGTATTAGTCATTTTTCCATGTGATACCTCTCCTCTCTGAGAAAATTCATATTTACTAATTATATCTGTCTGTCTGTCCATCTCTATTAAATGCTAAGCATTCCACATGTATTGTCTTAATTAATTCTCACAACCACCCTGGTTAGATATTATAAACCCATTTTATAGATTAGGTTATAGTCTCTTGGAAATTAGGGGATAGTTTATTCAAATTCACACCCTATCTTCTTATAAGCTCTTGAGGGTATGTTATGTCTCTGACTCCAAAACAATGAACAGGTCAGTGTCTTACCCATTATAAGAATTTAGTTTGATGAGTTTGATGATCAGTTGAAAAAGGATAAAACTTCCAAATCGTGATCTAAGCATTTTTGATGATTCAGGAAATGCTCACAATATAATACTGAGTGAAAAATATGGTATACAAAATTACCAGTGAGACTATAATAATTGTGGTTAAAGGACTTTTGTATGCATAGGAAATAAATATTTGAAAGGAAATAAACCAACACCATAATAGCAGCTTTTTTTTGAGAGGCGAGGTTACATTCTAGGATTTCTACTTTTGTGTTTAGCTGTAATTTATGATTAAATTTTTTTTTTGCAGTGAGCAGATATTGCTATAATAATGAGAAGAAACAATAAATATTATAAGGTGTAATGAATATATTGCTAGTATTGGGGCGAAACTTGTCCAGAAAAGAACAGAGATTAACAAATCAAGACCAGAAAATGATGGTTGCCTTGTGAATTCTGAGGCAGTGATGCTGATAAATGTGTGATATCAGCCCTTAAGGAGAAATTGCCTAGTAGAGACTGAATCCATAGTTTTTGTTATGATACTAAGTGTCTTAGTTTGCCAGGCTGCTATGACAGATACCACCCATTGGGTTGACTTAAGCAACAAATATTTACTATAGAAGTCCAAATTCAAGGTCTCAGCAAGGTCACATTTTCTCCCTCAAGTCCTTGGTGTTCTGGTGTTGGTTTGTCACAATTCTTGGGATTCTTTGGCTTGCATCTCAGGCTCCAGTCACATGGTGAGCTCTCTCTTCTTATGTTTGCCCTTCCGGTTTCTGCTGACTTCTGACTTATGGTTTCTTCTTGTGTGGCCTACTTGATTTATGACTTCCTTTTTTTTTCTTTATAAAAGCCTTTGTAAGATTGGTTGGTAATATGGATTAAGACTTATACTAATTCAGTTGGCCTCACTTCAACCAATTATAACATCTTCAAAAGGGCCTATTTACAAATGGTTTCACACTTCCAAATTGTTTCACATTCACAGGAATGCAGATTAAGATTGAGAATATGTCTTTTGTTGAGGTACGTACTTCAATCTCTACCATACTAGTACTTATTATATTTTAAACTTATTTTTGTCAAAGTTTAATATACATGTAGAAAGTTCACGACATAAACATTGTTAGGTGGATTTTTATAAACTGAATTCACCCATTAAGCAGTACCCTGATCAAGAAACAAAACACCATCAGTATACTCAAAATCTCCCTTACAACTCTTCTATTCACTCCCCCTACCCCAATCACTCCCTCACTCCTCCACTGCCAGGATAACCACTATCCTGACTTCTAAGAGCATGGATCAGTTTTGCCTCTTTTTACTATTCGTAACTGGAAGCAAACAGAATTTACTAGTTTTTTGTGTCTAATTTATTCTGAACAGCATTATATTTGTGAGATTTATTTATATGGCATGTGGGTGTAGTAGCTTTTATTTTCATTGCTGTATGGTATTCCATTGTATAAATGTAACATCATTTATTTATCTGTTCAGCTGTTGATGGGCAGCTGGAAGTTTTTGTTTACTATGTATAATGCTGTTATGAACATTCTAGTATGGATTTTTGTAAGTGGTATTTATTTTAATATACCCTGACAATAGGTTTTTCTAATGGTTTTTGGTGAATAGCAGTGTCCTAAAACTTTAAGGGTACTCTAAGAATCATTTAGAGTGCTTCAAAGGTTTTAGGGCAGTAGCACTGGAGTTAGACCCTAGAATCTATATTTTAGCCAGATGTTCTATGGATCACATTTTGAGAAACATCTCTATAAAAAGAAAGAATTTGGGGCTGAGGGAATCTGTTGTTCTAATCTCGTTTTTGCCATTTACTAGCTAAATGTTTCTAGTAAAATTACCTGACATTGCTAAGTATGTTTCCCCACCTGTAATAATGCATCCCTGATTGACAGTCAGGTTCAAATGAAAGGATGTTGAAAATTCTATATGAAGAAATTTGTAAATATAAGACACTATTCTTACCATGGAGAGCTCAATTATGAGGGTAAAAATAGACACTGTGGGGTTAATATTGTATGCTTAGCTGACTTGATAGCTGTACACATGCCTTAAGGGGGTTATTTTGTTTTTATGAAAGCATACTACTTCTGTGAAAATTCTGATGGTACACAATTTATACCAGATATCAAAGCCTTTTGGAAAATGAACAGTCTTCATGGGTAGGCCCACATTATACTGTGTCAGCAGATGGTCATTTGCAGTTTGGCCAAAGAGTCAAGACAAAAGGCCCAAGGCTAGAATAAACTAAAACATTGTTTCATTTCATCTAGTATAGGAAACAATAGAGTTACTTCCTAATGGACAATCTCCCTGACCTCTTGGATTATTTAGAATCTCTGGTTACATAACCTCAATGCATTCTGAACATTTTCATTAGAAAACCCATCACATTAGTGATTTTTTCATAGCTGTGTCTTTATCGTGACACTGTAAGCTCTGTGATAGTTAAGTTCACATGTCAACTAGGCTTGGTTATGGTGTCCAGCTGTTTGGTCAAGCAAGTACTGGCCTGATTGTTACTATGAGGGTGTAGTAGTTAGATTCAGGTGTCAACCAGGTGATGTTGCCCAGTTGTTGTGTTGCTGTGGAATTAAATCATCAGCATGTAAAATTCACCTATGGCTGATGACATCTGCAGTCAGCTAAGGGAGTGCCTTCTACAATGAGTGACATTTCATTTAATTAGTTGGAGGTGTAAAGGAGAGCCCAGTAGAACTCAGTAGTCCAGCACACCTCAGATCAGAGCTCAGAGCTAGCGCAGACACAGATGTTTGGAGATGCCAAAAGGACACACTCAAGGGAAAGCTGTTTGAACTTAGAAGCCAGGAGAGAATTCCAGCAGACATCACCATGTACCTCCCCAAATTAGTAAATTTGTAACTAAATAAATCCCCTTTATAAAAACTATTTCATTTCTGGTATATTGCATTCTGGCAGCCTTAGCAAGCTAAAACAAGGGTATCTCATAGGTTTAAATTATTAGTCAGTTAATTTCATCTGTGGCTGATTACATCTTCAATCAACTAAGAAAATTGCCTTCAGCAATAAGAGAAGGCTCATCCAATAAGTCTAAGGCTTTAAAGAGAGAACTGATTATTTTAGCAGCCAGATAATTTCTGTCTCAACTTCAGCCAGCCATCTTTTTCTGGGGAATTCATCCAAACTTTCTTTCATTGGAGTTCCTGAATTGTGGACTACCCTAGAAAGTAGGACTTGCCAATCCCCATGGTTGCATGAGACAATTCGTATAATAAATCTCACTTTTAAAATAAATATATCTATATATATCCAGTCAATTCTGTTTCTCTGGGGAACTCTGACTAATACAAGGTCCATGAGAGCAGATGATATTCAACTTATTGACTACAATATCCTCAATTCAATAAGGGCTCAATGTTTAATTTTCTGTGCTGATTCCTCTCTTAACATCCAAGAAACAAATATACCGTTTAAAGCTATTTTTAGGGATACCCAAGTATGTTAGTACTTCAAAATTGCTGCTGACTCCGTGCAAGAATACCATGCCTAAAGGGCAGTTGGGTGTTCATGGCCCTTGGCTTTTGATACTTCATAATCTCTCTGTCTTCTTTTTTTGGAATCATGAGAGGAGGCTTATGCTTATGTTGTTTGCAAATGTGTAAGAAGGCTTCATTGAGTCATTAGGTGGCTATCCTTGTAAATAAATCTTGCCTTTCATCACTAATTTCAGAACTCCTTTACAAAGGAAAGGGAACAGGACTAGCAAGCATTTAATTTAAAGCGGAGTGACTCATGTCAGGTCACGAATTTACTGACTCATCCATGATTTTACATAGTTTTGTATTTTGAACTCAAAGTGACCATTGAGATCACAGTCAGAATGAAAATAATGTTTAAGAGGTTATGGCTATTTGAACCTGGGTATTGAAGCCAGCCTTTGTTGTTTTCTTTCTCTGTCATTTGCTTCTTCTACCCAATCTTTGACCTTTCAGATTGGGAAATGGCAAATACAGGATCAATCAGGGGTGGAATTCTGGGTTATCTGACAGCCAGTCATGCAGAATCACCTATAGAGTTACACTCCATGCTCTTGAGTTTGAAAGAGACATTGCATTTATTTCAGAGTTTTTTAAGCCATCATATTTGTGCAAGGCAATGCTAAATAGGGTGGTTAGATAGGAAGAGAAAAGGCTGAAGGACTAAAGAGCTGAAGGGAAATTTTGATGTTGTGCTGGACCTAGAATATTTAGGTTTAAAAATATTTAAAATCACTTGCTCTTGTGCTGTCTTCCATTCATTTAGTTTCTCATTCATAAGTCATTGCTCAGATTCTGACTGAGCAGACTGTCAAACTGCTTGGGTTTGAGTCCTGGCTCTCCCATTTGCTAAGTTCATATAACTGGTCAAGGCCTTTAGTAGTTGTGTCTCAATTTGCACATCTGTAAAATGCAGTAATGATAAGAATTATCTTGGGTTATTGTGAGGATTAAATTTGATAATGAATGGAACATACTTAAACTCAGTGCCTCTCACATAATGGACACTCAGTAAATACTGGTTTTTATTATTATTGGTTTTAATGACTGCTATGTGGTCAGTACTGTGCTGGTGCAAAGAATAACATACAGTGCTCCTATTTGTGAAATTTTCTGTCTAATGAGAGAGAGTCAGTAAGAAAGGATTACTCTATATTGTGATAACCTTACAATAGAGAAAAGGAGAAAGTGTGCTGGCTACTCTGAGCATAGAGCAAGCCTACTTTTGAGAAGGCTGCTTACAGTTATGTCTGACACATCATTTAGGAAGTCTTACCTTGAACTGGGAGAACTGAGTTGTATGTGATATATGGTACATTCACCATCTTTCATCTTTTCAATACAAGCTGTCTAACTCCATCATAACATATGGGGACATACAAGCCCATCGTCAACCGATCTCGAAAAGCATCTTCTAGTCTAACAATCAGAACATGAAAAGCACCTACTATGCATAAGGAATTACAACTTTTGGCATGAAAAAACAGTGAATTCTCATTTTTAAAATAATCTCCAAGTTGTTTCTCCCATTTTTACTCATTGTTTTCTTTTCCATTTGAATTTCCCCTGTATTTTACTTGCTTTCTCAAAATTCTGGTTCTTTTTCTGCTGTTCTCTTGACCCAAACTTGCCTCTTTAGCTTATGTGAGGACAGTGGTTTAATGCTGTTTCCCACACCTTTTGGGGTTCTGCAGTGTTACCTCAGGGACAGTGCTGGTGGAACTCCAAAGCTCCCACCCTACCTTTCTCACCTGCTGTATAAATTGGGTTTCTAAGTAAAATTTTGTTTGGAGAAATGGTTCTGGGATTATAAAAAGTTTAATTTTATGTAATTAGGTTACTGAGTCATACTTCATTTCTTGTTTTCTTTAACCACTTCATAAATAATAAAACAGGGCCTTTTCTAATAAATTTGTGTCTGTATATTTATTTATTTGTTTTTCACAATTGCTGCCATGAACTATTTCTATCTGTTACTATTTTGCTTACTAATGTTGCCATTTAATGCTCTTTCTTTGGAGGAGTGTGCTGGAATACTGCTTCATTATCTTTGAATTATGCGACTCAGAATGGCATTCTAGAATCTCACTTTTTAAAAGGCATCACTGATGAGTGTATGAAACAGTATTTAGTAATACCGAGAGGGTACCATGTTTAAATGCAACTATAATATGTATATTAATATGCTTTTCATATTTTTTATAAAAGATGTATTCCATAGGGCCAGGCATGTTCCCATATTCCCTACCCCTATTTCTGCTGGGTATAAGACAGGCCAACCCCCTGCTCCTGGTCTGCATCAGAGAGGAAATACTGAGAGGGGATTCCGGTGATGTGAGAGGAGGAAGGAATGCATTTCTGGTGTCGTCCACTCACTCTCACCAGTGAGGTCAAGAGAAGAATGGCCACCCTCTTCCTAGGCTAAAGGAGCCTACTCAGTCACAGAATCCCCTTTCCCTAAACTATCACAATGAGAAAAGTGATGAAAGAACTGCCATATTTCATCCATTTTAAGCGTCTTAATGGATGCCAGGAGCAAACCCACTCTCCCTGCCCCACCCCTCATGGTCTCTAAGTCCAGAATTTTCCCTTCAGCTGGGGCTGCCATGTGGGATAAAAGTGTCCAGGAACTTTGGATTGAGGTGACTGGCCTGGGCTCCCTATTGGGCTTTGTGGAGCCTTCAACCATGGGTTTACTGGTACCCCCTCCAGCAACACACGGGATCTGTGCCAGTTTGGCTGCACCTACCACAGTCAGTGCCCTCCAGGAGCAGAGGCTATTTATAACTCCTGCCTACTCTGGCCAAAGACTGGTCAGGGTGGGTCTGGCCTCCTGCGTCTCCTTGGGGAGATACATCGACTGAGAAGCAGAAGGGCAAACTGTGGTGTATAGATGCTGTGGAATATTGTGTAGCTACAGAAAGGAATGGATTTGTCAAGCATGCAATGAGGTGAATGAAACTTGAGGACATTTTGTTGAGCAAAATAAGTCAGAAACAAAAGGACAAAGATTGTATGGTCTTTTTTAGAAAATACATCTAAGAAAATTGAGGTCTAAATGTAAGTTCTTACAGCAGTCACATTTATTCCTGGGCTTTAAGTCTTTATTCTAAATTCTGAGATGTTGTGCTTTATGTGTATAATCCAGTATTTTCCTGGAACTTTGTGTATCTATGTGACACCTAAGACTCAAAGTTGGAGTTCTGCAGCTATGAAAGTCAGTATTACTCCATATAGCAGCTGTTAAATAAGCCACAAAGATTAGGTTTCAGTTAGAGATGAGAGCAAAGCTGATCTGGTTGAGATTAAGGTAAATCAGGATATAGGGTAAAGGAAGATATTGTCTGTATTTTAAAACTTCACCTATTGTATGAGACCAAAGGCAGAGATGTTTATTTTATCTAAAACTTAAACTTTCTGAAACATACACTCTAACTTAACCTGTCTGACCAGTTAATTTAAACAACCTAAACACATGGAGCCTAGATTCTGGGAATGTGATTTTGTAACTCTGTATAGCTTGATGTGATACCCCCAGAGTATGTTTGGCACATAATTAAACGTATTGGCAAAGTTCTTAGATGGACTGCGGAAAAATATGGAACCACTAAACTTCCCCACCTGAAAATCCCTGACACTCTCTCTAACATTAAGGACATCCAAGTTAATAGGCCAAGCCCTTGATTTTGAGGCTTGCTCTTATGAAACTTATTTCTGTAATGGGGAAGCTAGGCCTACCTACGATTATGCCTAAGAGTCATTTCCAAAGAATCTTGTTTGTTGCTCAGATGTGGCATCTTTCTGTAAGTTCAACTCCTCAAGAAAGCTCATTACCCTCCTTCCCTGACACACATTGGACATGACTTCCAGGGGTGTAAGTCTCCCTGGAAACCTGGGATGTGACTTCTAGGAATGAGTCTGGCCCTAGCATCTTGGGATCTACAATGCCTACCTGATGTAAAGAGGGAAAAGAAATGTAAGAGAATAAGATATCAGTGGCTAAGAGATTTCAAATAGAGCTGAGAAGCTATTCTGGAGTTTACTCTTACACAAGCTAGATATTCCTAATTACCATGGTATGCCAAACCCCAAACAACAGTAGGCTTGAAAACACTAAAGAATACCCAGGGCTGTATCTGAGGCTCTATAAAAGTTTCACTTATTAAGTTCATTTTTCAGAAACTTAAAACTTGCAGATTGTTTCTATGCCAGTTAATCTCTGAAACCCAAAGGCATCAGTCTCCTCCAAAACATCAACTAGTTGAATCCTCTACCCCATAATGTCGGCACCCTTTGCAACATGAAGAAGTTAGAATGGTCATTGCCCAAATGTCCCTGAAGATTGGTAGTAGGATCAAATGAGTGGAAGGAGTTGTAATAGAGAAGATAGGATCTA
Source organism: Tamandua tetradactyla (assembly GCF_023851605.1). Classification (NCBI taxonomy): domain Eukaryota; kingdom Metazoa; phylum Chordata; class Mammalia; order Pilosa; family Myrmecophagidae; genus Tamandua; species Tamandua tetradactyla. The sequence goes on along the minus strand of NC_135335.1, from coordinate 43,965,793 downwards.
ACAAGTGATCGTGGCTTCTGAATCACTATATTGATATTTCTTCTTAGTCCTAGTGTAGTAGAGCAGCTAAAAGGAAATAACCGACATTGTGGACCTGTGACCCATATCGTACTTTGAAATTTGCTGTATACTACTTGTTAAATTGTACTTTGAAATTTATCACTTTTCTGCATATATATTATATTTCACAATATAAAATGTTAAAAAACATTGATAGAGTTTATGGCTGCTCAACACTGGGGATGATGTAAATGATACTGAATTAATTGAATGGTTGAATTTAGTCTCAATTATAGGAACATATATATGATACATATGTGCCACCTCCAAATTTGAATATTTGCACTAAATGAAATTCTTGCACTAAGTCGGATTTTGAATATTGAGACACAATGGTAAATTAAAAAAATACCTGCTGTTGCATTCTGCTTAAAACTATTTGAGATGAACATTTTCGAGGTCTTAAATTGTCAGTATATTTAAGTGCCATTCGCTTAAATATAAATTGTAAATCTGATGCATTTATTCAAAATAAATTTGCCCTGTTAGAAGTTAAAAAAAAAAAAAAAAAAGAGGGTGCTTGGGTGGTTCAGTGGCAGAATGCTCGCCTTCCATGTGGGAGACCTGGGTTTGATCCCTGGATCGTGCACCAAGGACAACAAAAAGAAATAAAAATTAAAAAAAAAAAGAAAGCAGAGGGGGTAGCAGTAATTTGGAATTTATTAGATTGTGAAAGTATGTGGCTCAGTGATACCTCTAAGTCATTCTTTCACCTCCTCCCTGGTTTTTGATACTTTGGCAGGGGAGTAATGAGATAAGAGTGGAGAGAATACACATGATTCATTGATGAGTGGAAAGATAACTCTCTTCCCTTTTTTATTTGTCCCAAATAATTAAATCTCATATTAATGAAGTGAGATTGGGGAAGGAGCTGGAAATATGTTACAGATTTCTTTGAGTGTTTATTAAGCAAATAGCTACAGTGCCAAATATGGTAAATGTCTCTTTGCCATTCTGATGTTTACTTCTCTCAAGCTTAGAGGCTGTTTGAAGTTCACTTCTTTACTTTTAACTGAAGTACGCTATACATATGTATTACCTTTATATCTCTCCCTATAAATCCAGTCCTCAGACATTTTGTTCCTTTCCTGAGACATATTGCATTTACCTGCTTCATTCTCCCCTTTAAACAGTAAGTGATCAAATTCTTATAGGTCTTGTCCCTCCCATGTGCTGAAGTATACCTCTAAAAATAGCTTTGATCCAAATAAGTTTTTTCGTTGTCTCCAAGAGGTTTGGATTTTATTTCGAGTGTGGTTTTTTTTTTTTTTTTTTTTTTGGTGAACAGAAGTCTGAATTTGATAAACTCAGGTATATGCCTATGAGTTTGTGGGAATATAAATATTTCTTACAGTGAAATATAATTTCAGAGAGCCTGTGTATTTAGAAAACCAAAATGGCTACTTATGGGACCCTACCTAAGGGACTTTCAAAATATGGGCAAACCTAAGACCTAAAGAAGTTTATTATAGTCATATTTCTAAAAGCAAAAACTGGGAAACAATTTAACACTAGGGCATTGGTGCTTTCAGTTAAGATGTATTCTCCTCATGTGTTAGTCAGGGTTCTCTAGAGAAACAGAACCAACAGGAGATATCTGTAAATATGAGATTTTATAAAAGTATCTCATGCAACTGTGGGATGCATGAGTCCAGATTCTATAGGGCTGGCTGCAATTTGGCAACTCTGATGAAATCAACTGTCTGATGATTTAATAAACCAGCCTCCGGGTTTATTGACCTGCCATGAAATGTCCTTGCTGTATTGGTTAGGCCAGTCCTTGCTGACCGGAAAATTGGGCACCATCACCTGGGCAAGTTGACACAGGAAATATGAAGAACCCATTAAAATGATGACTATGAAGTCTGTACAGCAACATAAATAAACCAAGATTACAGAAGTACTCGCGAATTGCTATTACTAGTGAGTACAGCTGTGCTAGGGTGAAAATACTGTAGGGATAAGACTAAGATATTAATAATGGGTATGAAGCAGGGAAGCACACTGATAATAATTAGCCATCACTCCCCTTTGCTGAATGCCTCTTAGATGCCAGACATTACACTAAGTACTTTTCCTAGACTACCTCCCACACTTCTGGAAGGGAACCATAATTATCCTGTTTGCAGATGAGGAAACTCGAGGCTCAAATAGGTTAGGTAATTTTCCCAAATTCATGCTTTCTGTAAGTAGCAGAGTTGGGGTCAGAGAGAACCCTGAGTGTATTTTTAAAAAGGGAGTAATGGAAGTTGATCTGGAGTAGTGGTCAAATGTTCCTGATTCAAACGTCAGTTCTTCCACTAACAGATGGTGTGATCTTGGTCCTCCATTTCTCACCTGTAAAATGATGGGGCATGAAATAGAGGATCCACGTGGAGGATCCATATGGGGCCTTCCTATGTTGAGATTATATAGTACCAAGATTCTCAGTTTGTGGTGTGCCTCTCCTACTTACAAAATAAAGTAATTCCCTGAGATTGATAGTTTTTACTATAATTTCTCATTTCAGAAATGACACATTTAAACTAAATTTGGCATATTTCATAGAGTGGGAAGTATTATTATCAAGAGGTAGTGTAGTGGGTGTACAGATTGGGAGTGTAAGGATTCAGTGAAGTTCAGACTCCTCTGTGTTTGTTTGTCTAAATCAAGGGAAAGGAATGTGCAAAGGGTGATGTGATTGATGCTGAGCTTCAGAGCTCTGGCTGCTGCTTGAGTATGGCTCATCAATTTCAGAAAATATCTCCCATTTAGCTGGGTGCACAGCCTCATGGCAGACAGCTGCCTGCACAGCTGGGATGCCAATGCTTACTCATCATGCGGGATGCAACAGGAATGGCTCTTAGATGGTAATATCCATGCCCATCTGTTTGGATAACATTGTGCCCGCGTGTCCACTGTCAACTCCATCCTCCTGTCCCTCCCTCAACCTGTATCTCTTCTCCCGTCACCTTCCACCTGTCCCCAGCCAGGCTTGTTACCACCTTCTTTTCAGACAGCCTTTCTTTCTAGATGGTACCATGGCATTCCCTCCACAGTTTAAGGAAATTGCCAGGTGTTCATCACAGTAAAATCACACTATCTGGAAGCCAGGAAAGAGCTGAAAACGATATTCCCAGTCTTCTCATTTCACAGATGAGAAAGCTGATATTCGGAGAGGCCACATCGTTTTCTGGTGTTCACACAGCTAGTCTGCAGTAGAAAAAATGGTTTGGTTGGTGTTGCAAGCTTAACACCCTTCTTCCAACATATTTCTAAAACTTTCTTTCAGAGACTTTGGGGCTACTGTTAGTGATCAAATATTGACCATTATCCTTCCCAATTTTTTCTTGAATGGGCAAGGCAGAAAACATCCTTGAACAGAACCGATAAGGAAATCTCTCTGCTGGAAATCTTGCTTTATAGCTATTAAAATAATTTGCTGGAGAGAAATGATATAAAATGAGTTTTAGGGGTCACCAGGTCTAAATGCCTAGAGAAAAACAGTTTGCCCACTGAGCTAGGAGACACTGCTGGAAAGAGAAAAAGCCCTCTCCCAAGAACCAGGAGGTTAGGGTCTATTCCTTTCTTTCTTGATCAACTGTCTTCTTTCTCAATCTCCTTCCTCCTCCACCCCCCTTTATTTTCCACCCTCATCTCCTTTCTTCTTTTTTCCTTGTTCCATCTCTCCTTTGCATTCCCTTTCATTTTGGGCTCTCTTTCGAGTGGTAAGAGTCACTTCGTGTTTGGGGATTGGACATTTCCCATGTAATACCATTATACACCCCCTGCAAACACCATCAACCCAGGGGCACCACTGTTTCATCGCTTCATGCTTGTTATCCCATAGGCTGCACTTCCTGTGAGATATTTCAATTTATTTGCACAATATTTCTGATGCAGGAGTAATTATCACCATTTGATAGGTGCTCAGGATGTGTCCTAGAAAGGTGAGGTTGATGTCTGTGATTGCAAGATTTGTAAACACCAGAGACGGACAGTAGACTCCACATTTGGGGCTCTCTATGAGAATGTATCTCAAACTTGAATGTACACACAAATCACCTGGGGATCTCCTTCAAATGCAGTTTCTAATCTATTAGGTCCTAAGTGGGGCTAGAGATGATACATTCTTACAAGCTCTCATGTGATGCTGGTGCTGCTGAACCAAGGACCACACTTTGAGTAGATGGCTTTATGCCATACCAGGCAATTTTCTATCATGTTGGTAGGTGATTGGGTTGCCTGTATGGTCCTGGATGTTGAATGATGCTTTATTGCTTTTCTGCAGTGCACGTTGGTCAGAGCCTGTTCTTCTCATTTCTTTCAGAAATGAAAGAGGGCATATAGGAGAATCCCAGGATATGGCCCAAAATGATTAGATTGCCATTTCATTAGCATGGAAGGAAGCAACTGGCTCTTAGTACCTGATGACTTCTACAAAGAGAATAGGGAGATAGGTGGCATTGGACTAAGGAAGAATGGGGCCACACGTTCTTACCTGTCCTGTCCCTGTTAAGGCACTTATCTCAAGAAACTCTCAAACTTGTTATCCTAAAGGCAGTCCCCTCCACAGAAGAGCTACATGGGAAGTAGTTGCATGATAAATGCCAGACTCCAGGACTCCCTGGCATCCTTGTTTATAAGATAAAGTACAAAGACAAAGCTCTGGAAGAAGTGGTCGTGACTCAGATGTGGTGCTCATATTTATAAAATAAAGGAAGGGAGAAAAGACACTGTTATTTTCCAGATCCTGAGAAGTAAGTCTGTCCTGTCTGAGCCAGCATAGTCGAATGGAAACTGAACAAAATAGAAATGAGAATAGAAAATAATGTGCATCAACATGAGTGTAACCTACCAAAAAGCTTAGAGACCAATATTTCCCTTTGCCATCATGGAACGCTTTGATTTTCCAGAGACTGAGCCCATACATATAACACAGGAGGCAAAGTGGCCCTGGGTAATGCTTTTAGAGGAAAAAAAATTTTTGATTTTTCTTCTTTTTCTTTTGCATGGGCAGGCACTGGGAGTCGAACCTGGGTCTCCAGCATGGCAGGTGAGAACTCTGCCTGCTGAACCACCTTGGCCCACCCTTCTATTTTTAAATCGTATTCAAAGAGCCAAGGCATGTAAGAATAGGAGCAGTTCTGAACTTTTTGTTTTCTTTGTATCCAAATGTAAGCTGAAATGAGTTCCTGCATCCTTCTGGCCTGATTTCTGAGTGTGGGAATGTTCTAAATAATAATTTTATAATTAATTTTCATTCTTATATTCCATACAGGACAATTCTAGCTGAGCAATGGAAGGTGGAGGGGGGACTGGTGAGTGGGCTTCTTTACTTACTACCTTAGTTTCCTAGGGCTGCTATGACAAATATTATGGCTTTAGAGGCTCAAGTCCCAAATCAAGGTGTTGGCAAGGTCATACTTCTCTTGGAGTCTGTAGTGTTCTGCTGGTGGCTTCTCATAATCTTTGTAGTTCCTTGACTTTCATCTCTTCTTCTATCACATGGCAATGTCCTTGGCCTTCTCATCGGCTCTCTCTGCAGTTCTGATAAAGATCTGTTAGCTTCTCTGACTGCATCTGAATTTGCTCTCTTTGCAAGACCTCTAGTAATATGAATTAATACTCACCTGATTCAATCTGGCCATACCTTAAATAATAATATCGTCTTCAAGAAGTCCTGTTTCCAAATGGGTTTACACCCATAGGAACATGGATTGAAATTAAGAACTTGCCTTTTGTAGAGTACATGAGTGGGTATATACCCACTCTTGGGAAATTGGTGCTTACTTATATAACTTACGTGAATCAAACATTTTTGAAAGACAAGAATAAGCAGCCTGGTGATTTTTGCAGTTCACAAACTCTGGGCAATCTGAACTTGAGCAAGCTCATGAAAATGAGGAGTTGAGGGCAGTTCAGAGATCACACATAAAATGTGCTTTCCCAGTATTATCTCCAGCCTCTCCTCCAATGCCACCCTACACTCTAGCTTCACTGAAATACTTGCTTTCTCGAACATTCTTTCACATCATAAAGTTCTATGTTCATCTGGTGAGCTCTTAGTCAATAAAGTCTATCTCACCATTTGAAACCTTCACACAGTCTCTTTGGAAAAGGTTTGGCAATTTATTATAAACATACTTATCATTTAACCTAGAATCCAACTTTTTGGGTTTTACCTTAGAGAAAAGAAAGCATATGCGCATAGAAAGACTTGAACATGACTGTTCATTATGACTTTGTTCATAATAGTCCCAAACTGAAAACAACCCAAGTATTCATCAGCTGGTAAATGGCTTAACAAAGCAGAATACTGCCCAGCAATAACAAGGAACAAAGGGATTAACTACTGATGCATGCATGCATGCATGCAAAAAAAAAAATGGATGAATCCGTAAAAGCATTATTTTAAGTGAAAGAAGTTAGATATAAGAGACTATATACAATATGATTCAATTTATATGACATTCTGGAAAAGGCAGAGCTGTAAGGACAGAAAGCAGATCAGTGTCTGCCAGGGAGTAGTGGTAGAGATAGGGTATAGAAAGAAAAGGAACACTAGGAAACATTTTGGGGTGATAGAACTTTTCTTTATTTTGATTGTGATGGTAGCTATGTAACTATAGTATCTGCCAAAAATCAACCTGTGCAATTTTAACTTATAGAATAATTTTTTTGCATGAAAAGTATTGCTTAATAAACCCAACTTAAACTATCCTGGCTCACAAACCTCCTCTGTCTTATGTCTTCCTTGATCCCCACCCCCTCCCCCCAGACATACCTGCTTGTGCCCAAATACTCCAAGATAGTCCTTTAATATAGCATTCATCACATTGTAGCATGTTTATACTTTTCTATCTCTCTCTGCCTCCATCCACTATGAACTTGTATTCTGTATTTATTCATCTTTTACTCTCTTACATATAAAAATTGGCTCCTAATAGGTGCTTAGAAAGCTTTGTGGAATGGATGAATGTACGAATGCGGACACCACAAATGAAAAACAGCGTGGTGCTTATCCCTACAACTGTACCTTTAAAAGTCCCAAGTCATAGAGCAGAATCAGAGTCCATTTAGTGTGGGGTCAGAGTCAAGAAACTGGGCAGTGTGATCAGTGGTGCATCAGAAACTTCACTGATACCTGATGACTATAGACCTGGGTGTTCCCCAAAGCCCTTTGATTTCTCTGACAGAAGCTGTCTCCCATTTACCTCTTCTACCCTTTGGCCCATTGCTTGGTATCTTGTCACTTTCCTACTGGGCCTGTTTTTAATGGAGATCGCTCTATCTCATTGTCGTACTAATGAGCCATTTTCAAGTTGAATGTCTCAAAGTTGGAGGAATAGCTGGTATTTACCATCAGAGGGCTAAAAGCTAGGCCAATGTGTGTGGGAAGTTGTTGAATGGAAAATCCAGCTCAAGAAACCTAAGTTCCAGACCTGGTTTTACTACTAACTCAGTGGTTTGGCCAAGTCACATATCTTTCCTAAGCCTCCATTTCCTCATTTGAAAAATGGGAAATGGAATGGACTAGGTAGTGGTAAACTTGACTGTTCACCAACTTAAAAGTCTGACATTGATGACTCACAAAACCTTATCCCCTCCTCCTCTAAGTAGTATGAGGGTTTAAAAATATCTTAAATCCTTCTTATTTAACTGGATAAAATGGGAATCCAGATGGTTTGCTTCCACAGAAATGATGGACTCTCTACATACATAAACTTGGTCTGCCAAGTTACTCTGCTATTTTCATGTCCAAAGATTAATTTAAAAGGGAGAGTTTTGTCTGAAAAAAAAATCTCAAAATAAGGCCACTTGCTGTAACTTTTCTGGCCATGCTAATATCAAATTCGACCTCATGTGGTTTCAGATGGACAGCTGTGTATGAATATTAATTTTTCTTTGAGGGCTTTTAAAAAAGACTTTCTTCAGTAGTTTTGTTTTCACAACACAATCAAGGGATTTAATGCTTCTGACAAAACAGCAATTAGTATGTGCCACATCTCAGCTTATAAAGTGACATGCAGTTTCTGGAAATGGGACATCAATTTAAATGAAATTAGTTTCCTTTGTCATATTATTAAATGAAACAGTTATGACCTCAACTCTTTTCCTCTTTCGAACAATTTTATTTCAGATTCTTTTATTTACCTTCTTTTGCTATTACTTTTCAAAGTGACCAAGGTGTTCTTTCTCTCCTTTGTTCTGACTTATCTCACACTACCTGTAGATTCTAATTTTTCCTGGCATAATTCTTTTTTCTTTTTCCTTCTCTTCTCTCTAGCATGTTGGATTGTCTGGAGATCTTTCTACTGCAGTTTTCCTACCATCTAGTTAGCATGTATGGCCAAGAAACCATCTGATCTCCAAAGATTTGTGCTTCCCTTGTAGTTGGAAGGTAGCTGGTTGACTAGCCAGGATTTCATTTCCTAGTACCCTTTGCACTGAGGCAGGGCTACACAAACGCTCTGGCCCATGGAATGTGACTGGAAGTGGTGTGTGTTGCTTCCTGAAGAGTTTAAGAATCAGGCTTACTTTTTCCATGGTTTTCTCTATTTGCCATTTGAATACAGAAGACTTTAAAAAAGACTAGAGGAGGCTGGGCCACAAAATGTAGACAGCCTAGAGGTCCCTGTTGAAGGCCATCAGACATAAGCACATTGGACTTTCCATGAGTAGGACATACATTTCTATCACGCTAAACCTCTGAAATTTCAGGGTTTATCTGTTATGGCAGCTAACTTTACCTTAACTAATAGAAAATATTATCTGATATGCATCTTTAATCCAAGGTCTATCTCTCCCTTTTACAGCATAAAGTCTTTTTAAGGATTTATTGATTTATCTGGAGGTAGACAAAATCTAATCCCATAGATTGCTGGTAAGGGAGACCTCAGATGAGTCTTGGGTCTCTGGGGCTATGTGGGACTTTGTATTGGAAAACTGGTGGTTACAAGGGAAGCAAGCACTCTGCAAAGAATGAAATAGACAAGACAGAATTTTTTGAGTAGGGGTCAGGGTTTACTGGGATGATTTGTTACAGTTTTAATTTTTGTGGGAAGACCTAGGAGATGAGTTTGGGTCTTGCTATTTCAGATGGTTCCCTTTTTTGCTCAAGTGGAAAAAGATGCTGCATTATTTTGAACTTATGAGTGGTAGGTAGGCAGCTAGAGTTGGTTTAGCAGGAATAATGTGTAGTGTGGGTACAACAGTGAAACAGCATTAGGAAAGAGCTAGGGTGACTGGGTTCTAGATCTGGCACTGCCCCATGCAGCTTTATCTCCTTGATCAGGTCACTTAATTTTTCTGTGCCTCAACTTTTTATCTGTAAAATTCATATCATAATAGTACTTTCCTTGTGGGGTTATAACATAGACCAAATGGTAAATTACTTAAAGTGCTTAGGACAGAGTCTGGCACATTGTAAGTGTCAAATGTGAGCTATTGTATTGATTTCTCTTTTTCTTTTTAAAGTAAAAATTGATACATATCCAAACCTCTTTATTGCTGGGTATCTACCATCTAGAACAGTATCTGACACATAGCGATTCAATAAATAATGATTATCTGAAAGAACAAGTATACAGTTTTTATTCTGTTATCCTTTTCATGTACAAATATATTGTGAGAATTTTCCTGTAAGTTATTGCAAAAACATGGTTTTAGAATGGCCACTGTGATCAATATTTAATAAACATATTTAGAGCTTATATATCCAACTGTGTGCTTCCCTTCGATGTTGTCAGCAGGTAATCACTTTTTCTGAAGATGCTGATGTTGAGCAATATATTTTTGTATTTTCTCCTTGGGTAATATATCTAGAGCCTGCAGCACATTCTTTTGAACACTGGCAGGAGTGGAAAACTGTCAGCCTTTGCAGGTGAATTGGGTTATTGGAAATAGTCATAAGAAACACCTAATCAAGTTGTAGAATATTGAATTTGTCAGGAGATAGCTGTAAATATGGGATTTATAAAAGTGTCTCATGCAATTCTGGGGATGCAAGAATCCAAAATCTGTAGGGCAGACCATAAGCTGGAAGCTCCAATTAAGGTCCTCATTGAACTCCCTAGGAAAGGCTGGCTGGCTGATACGGAGAGAGATTCACTCTTCTGAAATTATCCTTAAAAGCCTTTGGGTGATTAGATTAAGCATCACTCATTGCAGAAGACACTCTCCTTAGCCTACTGCAGATGTAATTAGCCCTGGATGCAACCAACATGCTCATGATTTAAGTCCGTGAAATGTCCTCATAGTAGTAGAAAGGCCAGTGCTTGCTTGAATAGACAAGGCGCTGTCACCTGGCAGGGCTAACACATGTGCCTAACCATCACAAATAAAAAGAATGATTTGGCTTGAAGTGCCTAATGTTGCATAGATTTGAAACTGACTCTGATTGCAGAAGGATAAAAACTCCAAAAATATAATGAGCAGCAAAAGTTATGTTGGAACAAGTGAGTAGCCACACAAGGTGACTACTTTGAAAAATGACTTATTTGAATGTGTGTCTTCTGCAATTTTAAATCATACATTGGGTTGATGGAACAACATTCAATATTAGAGAGCCATTTCCTCATTCAATTTTCACAAAGTTTCCCTCTGAAAGTAATCCTTGACTTGTCTTCTTTTTCTGACTATAGATCCTGAAAGGACTCTGTTGACAATATAATATATAAATCCCTCAAAAGCAGTTTCTGGGTTTCATAAGGTTAAATGATTAAGAATATTACAATACTGCTAAGTCAAGACTGTCAAGAATATATATTTTTATTTGATATTTAATTCTACAGTCGTATTAAAGAGATGGTAAGAACTTTGTTTCCTGGGAAATGGGAACTTAAAAAAGAGCTTGGCAATATCATTATCAGTATGTAATAACAGTGATGATAATAATCATAATAAATTGTAAAGGTTTGGTGAAAGAGTTGGCTGCCACCCATTGCTATCCTTAGAGTACAGTAAAAATTATTTATTTATAAGGCTATTGTGCTTTGAAATTTTCATGTACTGCATTCCATTTGCTCCTCTCAACACTGTAAACAGATATGATTATCCCTGATATTTGTATGAAATAATTTGAGCCTGAAAGAGCCTGCAGCTTGCCTAAGGTCATTCAATTAAAGAGTAATTGATAGGGGACCCTAATATTGATTAACCTGAGGCACTAAAAGAAATTGGTGGGTGTACTTCTCTTTAAACTATTTTGGAAGAAGAGTATTTGGATTAATTGATTTTCTAAAACTGGCTTTAAAATGTATAAAATGGCAGAAAATGTAGCTTGAATCCTATTTAGAAAAATAAATACATACAAATCAATTGATGATATTGCTTTACTTGAGTGCTGACTTTATCAAACTACAGGTCCTTAGGTTTGGTAACCCGATAAGAGGCCTCACTCAACTTTTTTCATTTTAAGATTGATTGAGAATAATGGTTTTGTTGGGTTGACCCTAAAATTGTTCCCCTCCCCAGAGCTAATTGTATTTGTCTCATCAGGTGAAACTAATTTTCTTTTCCATGGAACTTTTTGATGGACTAGTGTAGAGTATGGGCTACTTAAAATTTTTTAGTTGGAATACATCTTTGCTGAAATGCAAAGAAAATTTCCTCTTACCATCAGGTGAAACTAATTTACTTTTCCATGGAACTTTTTGATGGACTAGTGTAGAGTATGGGCTACTTAAAATTTTTTAGTTGGAATACATCTTTGCTGAAATGCAAAGAAAATTTCCTCTTACCACAAACCTTGTTTCAGTTTGTGAGACTGCTGATTAATACATGTGATGATGAGCTAGGGTATCTTTTCAGCCTTACCCCAACTCTTTTATTAGTCATTGCTTTTCCTTCTAAGAACAAATGTATAGCCCAACCATTTTGTGGGCATGCAGCACATTTTGAAGTGTGGGAAACAGAATAACTTTCTCATGGTAGAGAAAATGCCATTTCGTTCAGAGAACCAATAAATTTTCTGTTAACGATTTCAATAGGAGTGGAATCTTCCCTCTCTATTTCACAAAGCCAATGACAACTACATTCGTTTCACTGGGCCATGTTGTTTTTAAGAACGTTATGAGAAACTTTTCTTTGATTTGTATATGTGGTTTGAAAACTCCACCATTTCCCAGGGAGCTTCACTGAACCTGTAATAATTTTTTGTTGGAAAATGAATCTGAAGCAGGTGCAGCAAGTGTTTGGGTTTGCTAATGCTACTGGAATGCAGTATACCAGAAATGTATTGACTTTTACAAAGGGGATTTATTAGTTTACAAATTTACAGGACTAAGGCTATGGAAATGTCCAAATTAAGGCATCCAGAAAAAGATACCTTGACTTTGAAGAAAGATTGCCAGCATTTTGGAACTCTCTGTCAGCTGGGAAGGCATATGGCGAAGTCTGCTGGCCCCTTTGTTCCAGGATTTTGTTGGTTTCAGCTCCTGTGTCAGTGGCCTCCTCTAAGGGTCTGTGGGTCCTTTCTTACTTTCTCTGGATTTCATTTATAGCTTAGAATTTCCAAACCTCTATGTCTGTGTCAGCTCTCCAAGCATTTTTGCTTTCTCCAAAATACCTTCCTTTTAAAGGACTTCAGTAAACTAAGACTCACCTCATATGGTTGGAATTACAGCTCCGTTTAATCAAATGGTCATACCCACAATGGGTTGGGTCAGTTCTCCATGGAAACAACCTGATCAAAAGATCCCACCCTAAATAATAAATCTGCCCCCTCAAGATGGGATTAGAATGAAAAGAACATGGCTTTTCTGGCATACATGACAGGTTCAGACCAGCACAGCAAGTCATTGGGATTGGGTAGATCTAGTATTTGATAACATGATTGTCTGTTATATTTGAAATATTTCATAAGATTTTTGGAAATGTTACCTTTTTAGTCTACAAAATTATTTTTCATTATAAGAAGTGATATTGACCCAAGCTTCCAGAAATTAAAGAGAAAAAAAAACCATCAACTCACCAATTCAATAATCTTGATGATGTAATATAATGGAAATTCTGTATAATTGTATACACAATTATACAAATTGTGTATATTTGCATAATCTAATAAAAATATATAAAGGGCATCATCCTTTTTCATTGAACATATTGTAAGCATTTCCCCACATTTCTATATAGTCGTCACAAGCATCAATTTAATGTAAGTAAGATGGATGCACTTTAGTTCCCTGTACCATGCCTTAAATATTGTTTATGTGAGTTTCTGTTTCTTAACTGTTACAAGTAATGCTGCCATGGGGATCTGGGAAAAATAGGTTTCCCCATGTTCATGATTATTTTCTTATCGTCTTTATTTCTTCCTTCAAATGGCTTATGGCACATAAAATGTATTTCTCATTCTTAAGAACTTGTTTACACAACTGCCTTTCAAGTTAAGGCAGTATGTGTTCACTATGCTCTGTGCTGGGAGGCTTTCCACCTGGATCATACCCATCCATCCTTGTGGATCTCAGCTCACAGCACCTCCTCAGAGGATCCTTTTCTGATCCCTCTTCCAGAAGTTGCATCCACCCACCTTTGCCCCATCTTGCCAGTGACCAATCCATTACCCTCTTATTATCTTCATAGTAGTTTATAAAATGTTTGTCTTCGTTCATGTGCTTCTGTATTTATTTTGATTTCATATTTAAGCATTGGCCTCCTCATTTATGTTTTGGTTTCCCCCCCTGGAATGTGAGCTCCAGGAGGGCAGGGACCTTGTCTGTCTTACATTGTGCCTGGAAAACACATTTGAAATGAAGAATCAGTGATCAGTGAGAAAAGATGATAAAGGGTGTGATTTATACTCATTTGACATTCCTCAAGGTCCTGATCAAGGGCTGTCTAGTGGCTATTTGAGTAGGCTTGACTCATTGCCATTTTGAATGGGATTTCAAAAACTATTATTCAGAAAATATGCCAGTTCTGAAGTAGCCTCTTGGGGATTGTTCTCCATCACACAACTCTGTTGTATCAAGTGCCCCTCCCGGTAGATGTACCAACATTGAAAGACTTGATAGAGAGGAGAGAGATTTGAGGACTCTCAAGGAGTCAGTTGTTGAGAATCACACTAGTTAATCAGTTGTTGAGAATCACACTAGTTAAGTGCTTTCAGAGTCAATCCCACCCAACAGTTTATTCGTTGCTAGGACGTACAGGATTTGACAGGCATAGTCCAAACAAGCTCTCCCTAGAGAAGTGATGAAAGTTTGACCATTTAGCTAAGGATATCAAATTGCTATGAAATTGACTTCTTGGTCAAAAACAGCCAGTCATAGGTATGACTGCAGGAGGTTGGTATTTAATTGCATTACTGAATTGTCAGAGGTAGCCTTCTGTGGAGTCAGATTTGGTAACTAACTCTCAACCATGATCTCAGACACTGTGACATGCTTTCTCTCCCTGACCCAGCAGAATCTTTGCCTGCCTGTTTGCTCAGTGGTTTAGAAAATTATTTTAAAAGCACACATGCTTATTATAGGCCCATACAATGAAACTTGATAGATTGAAATAATCTTGATTTATACTTAAAGATATAAGTATATCCAAGATATATTGTGAACTGAAAAACAATAAAAACGAAAATCATGTATATAGTACACTCCTCATTTTATAAATAAATAGATCGGCATCTGTATATATTTTTGAAAGAATACAAAGGAAATAAACTTGATTATTATAGATCAAAATGTTCACAGGGGTAATTTCTGAGCAAGTCCTAGGGTCAAGGATTCATATAGATGAACATCTCTTAACATGGTAATTTTCAAAGTCCTAATTTTATTAGTACCTTTTCTTCAAATCAAATACTATGTGAGGTGCCAATAAGTAAGACAGATGTGAAAACACTTTTGTCCTCCCCTCTCAATCCACAGTTCCCCTGCATTTGTTCCCAAGCACTTCCAGGGAACAATGGGGCTCTGGAGGACACAGATTCAATCCTGTTGGCTTATGGGACACTTGAGTTGGGTCTTACAAAAAGTAACTTAAAAATCAACCTTCCATGTAATGAAAATCCAGCTAGCCTGGACTGCATTCCCATAAGTGTGTTGCGGTCCCAATAGTCAGGGTATTAAATCAAAATACTAAAATTTTCAAAGAATCCCTTATGAACCAAGGCTTAGCATCTTTGTCAGTGTATAGATCAGTTACTTATGTGCTACTTAATATAAAACTTTAATGTTAGATGTAGGGATTTGAGAAGGCTTATGATCACAAACCCAGTAGGACATTTTCTAACTATTGTACACAAGCTCAAAACCTGCCACCCAGGAGAAGTCGGCACACAGCTGTTAGAGAAGACCCTAGATTGAGCTTTTGAGAAACTACACAGGAGAGCTTTTTAGTTCCACAGTCTCCAGTGTGGTGGCCTCTGGAGTTATTTTCCAGACACTTAGAGATCTGCAGAGATGTATAGCAGGGGCAAGAAGGAGCATGGAAACTTTGAAATTCTGGGTATCCCCTGACTTTGAACAAAGCAGTTAGATTTCTGTTTTATGTTATTACTATTCCACTTGAGGTTTCATTTGAAAAGAGAAATTTGCTGTAGAAAAGACAAAGTATGAAGACTACAGCTGAACACATCAATAGGTGTGCTAAATTTGGAAGTGTTTTGCCATTGGGTCATGTGCTTTTTTTTCCGTGAGCTCAAAATTAATAAACTTTAAACACAAATATTTTGTACACAGGAAAGAAAGGGAATATTTTTTTAATTAGTCTTTTGCCTAGGTTGTGATAATTCATTTGTTGAAAGTGAACCAAGATAAAATTGTAACTTTTTTCTCCTTTAAAAAATCACTTATATCATCCTTATTGTAAAGGGGTTATTTTGATAAATTGTGGAAAACTTGAAAAATCTAAATGTATGTAATGATGAAAATAATTCATCCACATTCCCATATCTAGAGAAAACCGCCATAAACATCATGGAATATTTCTCCCTAGTCTCTTCTCTGTACATGTAGGTATACTTACGTAGTATGCATTATAGTATATGTGAAGTTTTGTTTCCTGCTCCTTTTGTTTTAAATTGTGTTATAAGTCTGTCCCTGTGTCATTAAAAATTCGATTGTATGAATGTGCTATAATTCATTTTGCTCTTATGCTCCTTTTGGGCATTTAGGTTGTTTTTAATTTTTTACTCTTATGAATAATACAGGGTACATCTTTGTAGCTGAATATTTAATAGTATCTTGGATTTTCTAGAGCCCTAGGAGTATGGTTGTTGAGTCAAGTGGTCAGAAGGAATATCTTTAAAGCTGCTCACACATAATGCCAAACTGAGTGTCAATGGATAGACCCATCAGCAAGCTGAGCAGGTTAATATGATTATTTCTTACTCAGCATTGCTCATCTTCCCAGCCCCAGAGATGCTGATTGAATGGCTCTGGGATAGTAGCTCTGAAAGTGCAGCCCTCTGTCTTTTAACAAGCCTCCTAGGTAATTTTGACCTATGCTAAAATTTAGGAACCATTGGCCTAGGGTTTGGCCTGATCATGTTTTTTTTTTTAAACAGTTCCCCATATGGTCGAAGGACCATCTGCAATGGTCCTTGTGGTGATAATATGATAAGATCTATAAGCTTTTAAAGGTTAGCAGAGTTTTTAGTGATAACAGGTACATAGAAATAAAATTTTCATCCATTTTGTAAGCTTCCACCTGTTGACATATGGTAAGTTGAGTTACCAAATATCTCTGGATGAAGCTCAGTTTTCAGTTTTCTCAGGCAAAGCAGCCTTATTACTGATCATTTGTGTCGTCTGGAAAATTGTATATTATTGATAAAGCATTGGCATGGAATATTGAGTTGGGCCTATTATTGCATTTCACAGAGCTCCTAATTAAGCTAGTATATATGGAAGACTTGACGATGACACTTGAAGTTAAATGTATTTATTTGCATATTGATTTTCTTGAAATCTGGTAGGTGCCACTGTATATCACACCCGGCTGGAAATCTGTTGTGTTTTGATAAGATAATTCAGGCAGTTGTGTTTATTGCTTAGGCTATTAAATTGCAAACTAAAAGTTGTCAACCATTTTCTTTTATAGTGATTAGAGGAAAGGGTCACATTAAAGTTAAAGAGACTAGGCTGAATTTTGACAAGGTGTATTTACTTATCCTGGATTAAGTGGTACTTTTCATCTCTGAATCATGCTCAGATGGTTTCTATAGCACTGGGGTCTCTACTTTAGTATGCTTCAAAATCACCTGGAGGACTTGCTAAAATGCAGACTGCTGTACCTCAACCCAGAGTTTCTGATCCAGTAGGTATAGGGTTCCACCTGAGAATTTATATTTCTCCCAGGTCTGTAGTTACTGCTGGTGGGGTTGGGGGCAAACTTTGAGAAACATTGTTCTGATGCATTCTGTAAGCCATATTTCATGATAAATTATTACATAGGGCACAACTAAGGGGAAAAATGATAAAAAAAATTACCTTTACAAAGATTACCCAGGAGGGTCTTTCATCTCAGGGAGTAGAAATATGCTTTCAACATTCCAAACTCTGCTCTAAATACAAATGGGGTTTCTGCAGTAATGCACAGAAGCCAGAAATGTCTGTATCAGGGATTTGGGAAAAAAATTTAATTCATCTGTTCTTAGCCATGTTGAAAGAGTAATTCAAAGAATAAATATTTCCTGAAAGTGATATTAGTGTGGCTGTAGGTCTATATAACAATATCTTTTTACAAAAATCTCCCAGTTGATACTCCACAAGGACTCCACATTAGTGAATAGCTAAGTCTATTTTTCAGGGTCCTTCGCATCTATGTCTAGAACATCTAAATATAGGTTGTAAAAATTTCCACTGCAGTGGGATGCTTCTAGTTTCTGTATACTCAGTATGCCATTATAAGGCTATATATCACCTAGCAGCCAGCATTTACACGTCCTAAGTTATATAATTCTTCCAAGCTAGAACAAAGAAGATCCTTCCATCTTATATCCTAACACCCTGGAGCCTATAAAATAATATACTACTAAAGGAAATCAACCGTGCTTCCAGATGTTCTGAGATCCTATTTTAGAGAAGACACATATCTATTATAAATCTCGATCTAATAAGCAGTCAATAAGGACATAGAGAGGTTGGAGTGAAGATGTCTAATTAAGATAGACCAAGGAGAGAGGAATAGTTTTAATATACCCCACTTGTTGGGAGACAATTCTTTTTGGGTTCCTTGATGTTTGTGTATTTTAAGCAGAGACAGTGACCATTCTATACTATTTATTTTCTTACCATTTTTATTGTGCGATATAACAGATATACAAAAAGCGATACATTTTAATGTACATTTTAAGAAGTAGTTATAGAACAGATTTCAATGTTTGATATGGGTTGCAGTTCCACAGTTTCAGGTATTTCCTTCTAGCTGCTCTAAGACACAGGAGATTAAGCAGAAATATCAGTATAATGATTCAGTAGACTTACTCATTTGTTGAATCCTAACTTCTCTGTTATAATTCCTCCTTCTCCTTTGATCCTTCTCATAATCTTTAGGCATATTTAGGCTATGAACTTTCTAACTTTTTCATGTTGTAAAGGAGTCTCGACAGTATGGGATGGGGGGATGAAACTGGTTGATGTTCTTGGAGACGCTGGCCCCTCTGGGTTTTAGGAACTATCTGGCCTTGGAACCATCTGAAGGTTTTAGGTTTCTGAAAAGTAAATTTTAGTATATGAAACTTTTGTAGAATCTCAGCTAGAGTCCTAGGTGTTCTTTAGGGTTAATTGGAATGATATTAGTTGGAGTTTAGCAAACATTGGCAGTTAGCAATATCTAGCTGAAGCTTGCTTAAGAGTAGCCTCCAGTATAGCCTCACGACTCCATTTGAACTCTCTTAGCCACAGATACCTTATGTTCTTATATTTCTTTTCCCCTTTTTGATCTGGAAGGCATTGCCAATCCCACGGTGCTAGGACTAGGCTCATTCCTGGGTGTCATGTCCCATGTTGTCAAGGAGACTTTCACCCACCCCTGAATGTTATGTCCCATGTAGGAGGGAGGGTCATCATTTTCCTTGCAGAGTTGGGCTTACAGAGATAGAGGCTGCTTCTGAGGAACAAAAGAAGTTTCCTGGAATCGATCCTTAGATGTAATTATAGATAGTCTTAGCTTCTCTGCTACAAAAATGAGTTTTGTTAGAGTAAGCCTCAGAATAAGGGCTTGGCCTATTTTCTTGGGAGAGAGCGCTAGGGGTGTCCCAGGTGGGAAAGTTTAGTAATTCCTTGTTTTTTCTCTAGTCCCTCAAGGGACTCTACCAACACTGTAAAATTATCAGCCTATCATAGTCTGAGATGCTTCTGGGTATTACATTAAGTTATACAGAATGTCAAGGCTTTGTTTCCATCCTAGGATCCTTGTTTATGGGTTGTTTAAATGAACTATCCAGACAGGTTGCTTTAGGTTGTGTTATAGAAGATTTAGGTTCTAGACCCAATAAATCTCTCTGCCTTTGGTCTCATACAGTAGGTGAAGCTCTAAAACATATACACTATCATCTTTGCCCTATATTCTGATTTATCTTAAGTCTCAACAAAGTTGGCTTCATTTTGATCTCTAATTGAAGCCTGACCTCTTGTTTGGTTACTATAACAATTGTTGTATGTAGCAATGCTAACTTGAAGAGCTGCTCCAGCTCTGAGTCTTTGGTGTCACAGAAGGACCTAATATTCCAGGGAAATACCATCTTATACACATATAGCACAGCATCTCAGATCTAGAAATACACTTAGAACTCTGGATTAAGTGTGACTGCTATAACAGTTTATAATCTAGGCTTCAATTTTTTTTATAAGTATTTTCTTAAATAGATCATATTATATTTGTCCTTTTGTTTCTGGCTTATTTTGTATGATACAATGTTCTCAAGGTTCATTCTCTTCATTGCATACCTTTTTGTAGTTGCACAATATTCCATCATATGTATACATCACAGTTTGCCATTCTGCATCTCAGCCATTGCATCCCTTGGCCCCTCATTGATAATGTCCAAAATAAACAGTTCATATCTTATATTGCCCTTGCTTAGTTGTATGATCATCAGCATGCTCTTTTAGACAGTTTTCATTGGTCCAAAGATACAGAGGACCAATAAACACAACCTCACCAAATATCAAATCTGTATATACCTCCCCTTGTGACTTGTCCCTCCTTCCCAAGTTAGTTGCCCCTTGTAATGCTGTGGTATTGTTGACGTGTTCCTGTTAACTATAGGCCATGGCATAGTAGTGTTCCCCCTAAACCTCTGTTGTTGACTCTTTGTACAAGATCAAACCTTTGAAGTAGTTCATTCAGTGTTTATCTATAATTGTAGAGTCAGTGGGAGACATGACTATACAACCACTTTTAATCCTACTCACCTTCTATATGGCAATGTAACTTATAATCCCAATAATGAGCTACCTTCATTTATATCCATTCCGTTATGTTTAAGTTCAACCTCATGGGGTAACACTCACCTATCTCTAGCTTCTGTGTACCTCTAATTCCTTTATATTCTATATTCTACATTGTAAGCCATTAAGTTTACCTTTACCAGAGTCATAATAGCAAAATCATATAGGATGTAGCCTTTTGTGTCTGGCTCATTTCACTAGGTTATGTCCTCAAGGTTCATCCATGTTGTTATATGCTTCAGGACCTCATTTCATATTCCTACTGCATAATATTCCATCATATTTATATACCATATTTTGTTTATCCACTCATCTGTTGATGGAAATTTGGTTTATTCCCATCATTTGGCAATTGTAAATAGTGTTGCTATGAACATTGGGAAAATGCCTATTCATTTCACTGCTATCAACTCTTGGAATATACTTTCTGGGAATTTCCAAATTTTCTCCAACATTTATAGTTTTCTGTTAGTTTAATAGCAACCATTCTTATAGTTGTGAGGTAATATCTCATGGTAGTCTTGATTTGCATTTCCCTTATAGCTAATAAAAATGAGGATCTCTTCATGTGCTTTTTAACCATTTGTATTTGCTCTTTGGAAAAATGTCTATTCATATACTTTACCTCATTTATAATTGGACTGTTTGGTCTTTTGTTTTTGAGTTGTATAATTTTTTTATGTACATGGGATATCAAACCTTTGTCTGATATGTGTTTTCCAAATATTTTCTCCCATTGAGTTGGCTGTCTCTTCACCTTTTTGGCAAAGTTTTTTGAGATTCAGAAGCTTTAGATTTTGAAGCGTTCCCAGTTATCTATTTCTTTCTTCCATTGCTTGTGCTTTAGATGTAAAGTTTAAGAAGCTACCTCCTGTTACTAGGCCTTGAAGATGTTTCCCTAAGTTTTCTTCGAGGAATTTTATGATATTGTCTGTTATATTAGGTCTTTGATCCATTTTGAATTAACTTCGTATAGGGTGTAAGGTAGGGGTCTTCTTTCATTTTTTTGGCTATTGATATCCAGTTCTCCCATGCCCATTTATTGAAAAGACTATTGTGTCCCAGTTTAGTGGATTTGGGGGCCTTGTCAAAGATCAATTGACCATAGATTTGGTCTTTCTCTGCAATCTCGATTCAATTTCTTTGGTCAGTATTTCTATCTTGTGCCAAAACCATGCTGTTTTGACCAATGTTGATTAATAATATGCTTTAAAGTCAAGAAGGGTTAGTCCTCCTACTTTGCTTTTGGAAAAGTATTTTTAGCTATTTGAGGTCCCTTTTTCCTTCCAAATAAATTTGATAACTAGCTTTTACAAGTCATCAAAGTAGGTAGTTGGAATTTTGATTGGTAGTATGTTGAATCTGTAGCTCAATTTAGGTAGAATGTACATCTTAATGACATTCAACCTTCCTGTCTATGAGCATGGAATGTCTTTCCACCTATTTAGATCTTTAATTTTCTTTTAGCAATGTTTTGTTGTTTTCTGTGCACACAGATCCTTAACATCCCTGGTTAAGATTATTGCTAGATACTTGATTCTTTTATGTGCTTCTTTGAATGGGATTTTTTTTAATTGTCTCCTCAGTTAGGTCCTTATTTGTGTATAGAAACATTACTGATTTTTGTACATGAATCTTGTATCCCACTGCTTTGCTGAAATTTTTTATTAGCTCAACTAGCTTTGTTGTTGATTTCTCAGGATTTTCCAAGTATGGACATGTCATCTGCAAATATTGAAAGTTTTACTCCTTCCTTTCCTACTTGGATACATTTTATTTCTTTCTCCTGCCTTATCACTCTAGCTAGAACTTCTAGTACAATGTTGAATAATAATGGTGACTATGGGCATCTTAGTCTCATTCCCTATCTTAGGGGGAATGCTTTCAATCTCTCACCATTAAGTATGATGCTGGCTATATATTCTTCATATATGCCTTTTATGATATTGAGGAAGTTTCCCTTGATTCCCACCTTTTTAAGTGTTTTTATCAGAAAAGGATGCTGAATTTTATCAAATGTTTTCTCAGCATCAATTGATATGATCATATGATTTTCTCTCTCTGTTAATATGCTATATTACATTGAGTTTCTCATGTTGAACACTTTTGGATGTTCCTGGTATAAACCCCACATAAAATTCTTTTATGTGTCATTGGATTCAATTTGCTAGTATTTTTTTTGAGAAATTTTGCTTCTATGTTCATTAGGGGGATTGGCTTATAGTTTTCCTTTCTTCTAGCATCTTTATCTGTTTTTGGTATTAGAGTGATGTTAGCTTCATAAAACATATTAGGTAGTTGTGCTGGTTTGAAATGATGTATGTATCATAGAAAAGCCAAGTTTTAATCCTAATCCCATTTTGTAAAGGCAGCCTTTTCTTCTAATCCCTATTCAGTACTGTATGTTTGAAACTGTAATTAGATCATCTCCCTGGATATGTGATTTAATCAAGAGTGGTTGTTAAACTGGATTAGGTAGAGGTGGATTTCCACCCATTTGGGTGGGTCTTGATTAGTTTCTGGAGTCCTATAAAAGAAGAAACATTTTGGAGAATGAGAGAGATTCAGAGAGCCAGAGAAGAACGACATAGCCACGAGAAGCAGGGAGCCCACAAGTCAGTGACCTTTGGAGATGAAGAAGGAAAATGCCTCCCAGGGAGCCTCATGAAACAGGAAGCCAGGAGAAAAAACTAGCAGATGATATCTTGCTCGCCATGTGCCCTTCCAGCCAAGAAAGAAACTGACTGTGTTCACTGTGTGCCTTCTCACCTGAGAGAGAAACCCTGAACTTCATCAGCCTTCTTGAACCAAGGTATCTGTCCCTGGATGCCTTTGATTGGACATTTCTATAGACTTGTTGTAATTGGGACATTTTTTCAGCCTTAGAATTGTAAATTAGCAACTTATTAAATTCCCCATTTTAAAAGTCATTCTGTTTCTGGTATACTGCATTCCGGCAGCTAGCAAACTAGAACAGTAGTGTTCCTTTTTCTTCATTTTTTTGGGGGGGGGGTGGGCGAAGAGTTTGAGCAGGATTTGTGTTACTTCTTTTTGGAATATTTGATAAAATTCTCCTGTGAAGCCATTTGGCATGGGGCTTTCATTTGTGGGAGGATTTTTGATGACTGATTGAATCTCTTTCCTGTAATTGGTTTGTTGAGATCTTCTATTTCTTCTTGAGTCAGTATAGGTTCTTTATGTGTTTCTAGGATTTGTCCATTTCATCTAAGTTGTCTAGTTTATTGGCATATAGTTAGTCATTCATAGTATCTGTCATGGTCAGGTTTATGTGTCAACTTGGCCAAGTTGTGGTACCTGTTTGTCTGGTTGAGAAAGTGCTGGCCTGTCTGTTGCAATGAGGACATTTCATAGAATTAAATCATGAGCATGTGGGCTGCATCCAAAGCTGATTCCATTTGTAATCAGCCAAGGGGATTGTCTTCTGCAATGAGTGATGCTCAATCTAATCACTGGAAGCCTTTTAAGGAGCATTCAGAAGAGACAGGCTTTCTTCCTGCTTCGGCTGGTGAGCCTCTCCTGTGGCGTTCATCCACACCCTCCATTGGAATCGTCGGCATCGCAGCCTGCCCTGTGGATTTTGGACTCTGCGTTCCTGCGGTCAAGTGAGACAATTTTATAAATTTTATATCTGCGAGTGTTCCCTGTTGATTCTGTTTCTCTAGAGAACCCGAACTAATACAGTATCCTCTTATGATTTTTAAAATTTTTTCAGGATCCATGGTAACGACTACCCTCTCATTTCTTTTTTTGCTTATTTGTGTCCTCTCTCTTTTTTTCTTTGTCAGCCTAGCAAGGGGTTCATTGATTTTATTGATTTTCTTGAAGAACTTTTGGTTTTGTTGATTCTTTCTATTGCTTTTTTGTTCTCTGGTTTATTTCTGCTTTAGTCTTTGTTATTTCTCTTCTTCTGTTGGCTTTGGGGTTACTTTACTGTTCTTTCACTAGTTCTTCCAGGTGAGCAATTAAGATCTTGATTTTTGCTCATACTTTTTTAATATAGGCATTTTGATCATTAAGTTTTGGTCTCAGCACTGCCGTTGCTACATCCCATAAGCTCTGATATGTTGTATTCTCATATCCATTCGTCTCCAGATATTTCCCAATTTCTCCTTTGACCCACTGATTATTTAAGAGTGTTTTATTTAATCTTCATGTATTTGTGAAAGTTCTGGCTCTTTGGAGGTTATTAATCTCCAGCTTTGTTTCATTGTGGTCAGAGAAAGTGGTTTGGATGATTTCAGTCTTATTAAATTTATAAAGATCTGTTTTGTATCCCAGCATATGATCTACCCTGGAGAACGTTCCATGAGTACTAGAGAAGACTATATATCCTGGTGTTGGGGTGTAATGATCTATATATATCTATTAGGTCTAATTCCTTTATCATGTTGTTTAAGTTCTCTATTTCCTTGTTGATCCTCTGGTTGCTCTGTCTTTGGAGGAGGGTAGGGTATGAAAGTCTCCCACTCTTATTCTTGAAAAGTCAATTGCTCCCTTCAGTTTTGCGAATGTTTGCCTCATGTACTTTGGAGCGCCTTGATTGGGAGGGCAAGCATTTATGATTGTTATTTCTTCTTGGTGAATTGTACCCTTTATTGATAGGTAGTGTCCTTCCTTGTCTCTTATGACATCTTTACATTTAAAGTCTATTTTGTCTGATATTAGTATAGCTGCTCCTGTTTTCTTTTGGTTACAGCTTGCATAGAAGATCTTTTTCCATCCTTTCACTTTTAATCTATTTGTATCCTTGGATCTAAGGTGAGTCTCATAAGCAGCATGTAGACTAATCATGTTTTTAAATCCATTCTGCCAATCTGTATCTTTTAATTGGCGAGTTTAGTCCATTAACATTCAAAGTTATTACTGTTAAATGCAGTTCTTGAGTCTACCATTTTATCCTTTAGTTTTTGCTTGTCAGAAGTATATATTCTTTCCTCCCTCTCTCATTTTATACTTTGTTACCCTCCCTTCCTAATGCTCTTCAATTATGTGCCCTCCTCCCTAACCTCCCTCTTTTTCTTTTTTTTTTTTTTCCAGCGGACAGAACTCCTTTTAGTATTTCTTGTAGAGCTGGTCTCTTGTTAATAAATTCTCTTAGCCTTTATTTGAGAAGATTTTAATCTCTCCCTCAATTTTGAAGGACAACTTGGCTGGGTAAAGAATTCTTGGCTGAAAGTCTCTCACATTTGGAATCTTAAATATATCATACCACTGCCTTCTTGCCGGCATGGTGCCTGTTGAGTAGTCCAAACCCAGTCTTATGTTGTTTCTCTTATATGTGGTGAATTGGTTTTCTCTTGCTGCTTTCAAGACTTTCTGCTTCTCTTCAGCATTTGCAAATTTATGTCTTTTAGAGTAGTTGGGAAGTTTTCCCCTATTATCTCCTCCATTAAGCTTCCTAGCCCTTTACTCTTCTCCTACTGGGACACCCATGATTCTTATATTTTTGCTCGTCTTGTTATCAGTTATTTCCCTGAAATCCTGTTACTTTTTTTCCACCTTTCTTGCCATTTGTTCTTTTGTGTGTTTGAGTTCGGTTGTCCTGTCTTCAAGGTCACTTATTCTTTCTTCTGCCTCTTGAAATCTACTGTTGCACTTCTCTGGTATATTTTTAATTTGATCTACAGTATCTTCCATCTCTGTAAGATCTACTATTTTTCTATTTATTCCTTCATATTCTTCTTTATATTCTTCTAGTATCTTCTTGATATACTTTATGTCCTTA
This sequence comes from Tamandua tetradactyla, assembly GCF_023851605.1. Lineage (NCBI taxonomy): Eukaryota > Metazoa > Chordata > Mammalia > Pilosa > Myrmecophagidae > Tamandua > Tamandua tetradactyla. The sequence continues at coordinate 43,939,606 of NC_135335.1, read as the reverse complement.
CAAATATCTTGATTCATTTTTCCAAATTCCACATCCCTCTGGTTTTTGAATGGGTGATTTGGCTGGGTCATATCTTCCTAAATCTTCACATGCTTTTTGATTTTCTGTTACCTTCCGGGCATTTGATTATCTTGATAAGGTGTTTTGCAACTTGGTTTCCTTCATCTTCTAAGGTTTTGTATTGAAGGTCCCCTTTTGAACTTTCTATCAGCAAATCCCCACCACACCAAGGCCAAGATCTCATGCAGAAGATGCAATTCTATTGAGGCTTCTCAATAAATGGTGCTCTTCAACCTTCTCTGCTCTTCAGGCCTGCCTATCCCCATCTGAGGTGGCTGTCTGAGCAAGATGGAGACTTGATGTAATTCCAGCCAGTGCTGCTATGTACTGAGAGCCACAAACCCTGGGGTTGGGGGTAAGTCTCGGTAGAGACTCTATTTCTGGGCCTGATGGGTCTGGTTGTCCCCAGGCTCCTGGTTGGGATGACCATGGGCTATGGGGCTGGCTATTTTGGCTTCCCCTGCAGCAAGTCTGCAAATGCCTGGCAGCTAGTCCCAGCATGCTCTAGGCAGGGTGGCTAATGATAACACCTGGTGGAGCAGCTGGCCATGGTGGGTGGCTGTGCCACTTCCAGGTTCCCCACAGGAGCTCACAGCTGCAGAGTTGTATGGGAAGATCTTCCAAGCTAACCTGGGGATAAGCTGGAGTAGAGGGATGGTTTGCTCCTTCAGACCCACACTTCCCCACAATGCTGTTTGCCCCTGGTAGGGTCATGCCTCAGCTCACTCACCCTGTCCTCTCCATCTCAACTTGTCCACTTTTTCATCAAGGACCTCCCTATGTAATGTAGAAGACCTTCTGTGGTCACTCGCACCCTGGAACTGCAGTCCTGGTCTTTTTTTCACTATCCCTTCTCTCGTTGTTCCATGGAGCAGGGGTGAACTCACCCTATCCTATTCCACCATCTTCCTGGAAGTCAATTCTAGATTATGTTTTCAAGGATCTTTGTATGACAGACATCTTTGGAAGATACCTACAGTGTCTCACTCTAGAGTAAAGGGCAGGCGTGTTTACTGTCTGCTATTAATTGAATTGTGTTCCCCAAAAGATATGTTCAGTGTCTGAGTATATGACCTTATTTGAAAGTAGGATTGTTACAGATGGAATTAGGCAAGCTACAATGAGGCTATATTGGAATAGGCTGAGTCCTTGATCCAATACACTTGTGTCATTTTAAGAAAGGGAAATTTGGACACAGACAGATGGAGGGGAGAATGTCATATGAGGACTGAGGCAGAGAATGCCATGGGTTGCTAGCAAGCCAGTACCAGAATCCAGGAGAGAGGCATGGAACAGATTCTTCCTTACATACTTTAGAGGGAATATGGCCCTTCTGGCACTGTGATTTCAGACTTTAGTCTCCAGAATGGTGAGAAAATAAATTTCTGTGTTAAGCCACTCAGCTTGTGGTACATTGTTACAGCAGCCATAGGAAATTAAGGTGCTTCCCATTATAAAAGATTTGAGTTCCTTAAGCTCAAGGTTCCTCTCCTGTAACACAATTTACTCTGTGTGCAGGTGTCATCTGGCCCTTTTTGGGTCACCCTCTGACAATTGGGGCTCAAGGAATTAGTACAAAAGTGCTCAAATGCTGGCTATCACTGTTGGCTGTGTGTAATAAACTCTTCTGCATCTCTGACAGAGGAGATTTGTCTTCTACCAACATCCATGAAACTGTTGCAGGCTAGCATGTTAGCTTGCGAGTAGGGTAAAATGCAACCCCTTCATAGTTCTTGATGTTGCTTTCCTGCAGTTGTGTACCCAGCACAGTTCAGTCCCTTATTACATGCTCTCTTGGAACTGTGTTCTTCTCCTTCATAGCAGTTGATTTTGTAAATGCACATTCTGAAGTTCATTAATATGAATATTTAATTTATAATTTTCTTCTTTACTAGACTTCATGAAACAAGGGCCATGTGTTTCGTTTTATTCACGTTTGAAACTTTGCGCCCTGCCGAGAGCCTGACACATGGTCATATCTCAACAAATATTTATTGATTGAATGAAGCATGAGCATTGATCCTTCTAAAGTTAGCTCTGTTGCAAGCTGGATTCCCTGGATGATATTCTGAGACAGAGATTAGTGTGCAGGACATTTATTAGGGAGTGTTCTTGGTATTAACACCGGTGTGTGGAAGGGAGGAAAAGAAAGTCAGATTTGGCAAAAGAATTCATTCCTATCACCCATGGGAATCCCACGGGGTGCTCCTTTCAGAGTTGTCCTGAATTGACAGGGCCTTCAGAGCTCCTCCTTGATCAAATATTAGACATAAACCTCTCTGGGAAGGTGGCATGGCTTTGGATGAAGGTTTTTTCCGTGGAGGCCATTTTCAAAGAGGGCTGATGGTTGAGGGCTGCTGTTGGGTAACATTCTCAGTTAATGGGGGAATAATTTCTTCATTCCTGAAGGGAAATCTGGGAAGCATATTTCAGAGCAGCCCCCTAGAGCCTCTTTCAACATTTTAATGTTCTAGGGACAAGAGACAATATATAGATGGACTTTCTTTTGCTATTGTTTGGTGTGGCTCTTGTGAACTATTCAAAGGAGGCAATAGGATCTTACTCATTTCTTTAATCCCTTGTTTATTTTAAGAAACTTTCTCTGTTTTCAGTGAAATGTTAAGTAGCACACAGATGCCAAATGCTTGCTGGAAGTTGATAAAATAATCTGCTATTTAAGAGGTATCTGACTGGAGTTACTTAAGATCAGTTTCAAAGGGAGGATAGTTTCTTGATATAAAGTGAAAAGGACTTGAATATTTTAAAAGAAATTTCTAGATTTCTTTTAAACTCAATGCTCCAGTGCCTTGGAATCCACCTCCTCCCCACACCTGCCCAAAAAAATCTTGCTGTTTCATGCACTTAAATCCTTGCACATGCTGTTTCCTTGGACTGGAATGCCATGTCTCTACCCAGCTTTGTGCACCCTCTTTCCTTTCCACTTTGGTCTCAGCTTAAATGATGTATGTTCTGAAAAACATTTTCTGAATTTCTCCCCTCATTCTCCCCTCAGGCTTATTTGCAATCTTGGTGTTTTGTAGAGATTTCCATCTAGCACTTTTTACTTTGCTATAATTTTAAAAATTACATTATGGGAGAGCTTTTCGTGGGCAAAGACTATATTTTATTCATGCTTCCCTATATCTTATTACACAGCCTGGCACAGTGGTGTATTGGAGCTGGCTCATAATGTCTCATGAGTGCCAAATGTTAAATTTTAAGGAATTTTGCAAGTAGGTTTTAAGCATAGCTATTATAAAAAATTAAATTGCATAAAACTACAATTAAATTACTTTAAAAAATTTTAGTCAGGTTTATTTATTTTAAATATTTTGTTATTGTGGAAGATAACTTACATACAAAAAAGTGATAAACGTCAAAGTACATTTTAACAGGTAGTTACAGAACAAATTTCAAAGTGTGGTATGGCTTACAGTTCCACAATTTCAGATTTTTCCTTCTGTCTGGTCTGAGACACTGGAGACTAAAAAGAAATGTCGGTATAATGATTCAGCAGTTATACTCATTTGTTAAATCCTGTTTTCTTTGTTACAACTTTTCCCCTTCCTTCTTTTTTTGATCTTTTTGTGAAAAATAACATATATACAAAGAAGCGATAAATTTCAAAGCACATCACAACAATTAGTAGAACACATTTCAGAGTTTGTATGGGTTACAATTTTAGGTTTTTACTTCTAGCTGGTCTAAGATACTGGAGACCAAAAGAAATCAATCAATATAACAATTCAGCAGTCATACTCATTTGTTAAACCCTGCCTTCTCTGTATAACCCCACCATTACCTTTTCTCTTTCTTTCACTCTTTAGGGTATTTGGGCTATACCCATTCTAACTTTTTTCATGTTGGAAGGGGTTTTCAGTAATATGGGATAGGAAGATGGAGTTAGTTGATGCTGTGGAGAGGCTGGCCCTCTGCATTTCAGGACATATCTGGTCTAGGGACCCATCTGGAGGTTATAGGTTTCTGGAAAGTTACCTAGTGCATGGAACCTTTGTAGAATCTTACATAATGTCCTAGGTGTTCTTTAGGATTGGTAGGAATGATTTTGGTTGGGGTTCTGCAAGCTATGATAGGTAGCAGTATCTAATTGAAGCTTGCATAAAAGTGACCTCCAGAGTAGCCTCTAGACTCTATTTGAACTCTCAGCCACTGATACTATATTAGTTACACTTCTTTTCCCTCTTTTGGTCAGGATGGTATAAACAAATTATATTTAAAGCAAAGAAAATAAATATGCAAAACTTGTCACTTTTTAGTTCTTTTACTACTTTTTTTCTGTTATCTATATTCTTGAAGTTATTTACATCTATGCTGTCTAAATGGGGAACTACTATATAATGGTGTGCCCTGAGCCTCTCTTCTCAACTCCATGTTCAGTGACACTGCATTGCTAGTGTGAAATTGCCCATGGTGAAAGGGTCGAAGAGTTTACCATATCAAATGCTTCAAAATAGGGTTCCCTCTCAACCCAAACCGACTGGTAAATATTGACCAGCATACTACTGCATGGAACATAGGTGGTGTTCTATAAATGTCACCTAAACTAAGGGGAAAGAGATTTTGGAGAACTTCATTTAGACTGGACCTGAGGTTGGCAGCTCTGAAAGCCCAGAGTTTTCAGGAAGCCGGTGTGAATCTGGGACAGTTGTGGACTGCTCCTACTGGACAAGGTTGCGATGGGCCATTTGGATTACTACTCCCATCCTGCCAGCAGTATTTTCTTGCAACAAGTAATCTGTAATATCTAAACTCTTTAAGGGTGGTCACTTTATACCTAGCTTTTTAGTTACTTCAAGAAGCTGGTGTTACCTGCAATGAAATGTTAACTGAGGGAGAGAGAGATTTTATTTTTTTGGCATTTATTTTTAGCTGAAACTTCAGGATGCAGACTGTGGGTAACTGCATGAAATTTTAATTGCAAATATGATTCATTTTGATTGCCATATGGCTATATCATTATGTATGCTTAATTTTTCTAAACTGCTGAGTGTGAACATTCTAAGATGACAAATTTGGTGAGAGGCGCTGTTGTTTAAGTCACTGGAAGGGATGCTTTCCTCAGGTAGAGAACAAGCGTTGTATCTGCAGAGCCAGGTGAACTGGGGAATAGAAGTAATTATTTCAGTGATTCAGGCCATAATGCCAGAGTTTGAGAAGGCAGGATCTGGTGAATGAGGCTGAAGTTGTTGTAGCTGAGTCTCTTGCCAATTAAAAATGGGATTTCCCTTCTTCCCCTATGCTGGGCTAAAGGTTACATGGTATGGGACTAGTCCTTTAATTTTTTTAATGAAAAAGAGCTTTTCCTCATACTAAAAAATCAATTCAAATTTTTTTTAAAAAAATAAAAAAGATATTACAGTAAAGAATAAAGAATAAAGTTAAAAAGTGATTTTCCATCACTCAGAGATTTATTCTTTAAGCATTTTGGTATTCATTCTTCTGAATTTTAAATATATCCTTGGTCCTGTTAGCTAAAATGATTGGATTGAGTTTTATTTTCTGTGGTTTATATATATAAAAAAAACATTAGATGGCTTTGTAGTTCCTGGATACAAAATAAAATTTTAATATTGTGTTTTAAAAACTTAACACACTGCCCACTTCAGGGTTCTGATATGATGTTTAACTCTGCAGAAATAGTAGTTCATGATTTGAGAGACTTACATTCTAGTATAAAAATCATCGTCTTTGGTAACATTTCTAATTTGATTAGAAATTGTGAGAACAATATTAAGAGGTTTGGAAAATATGGGGCCCATTGGCTTAAAAGTTGCAGAGTTTCTTTGAGAGGAAAATGAAGCTGGAAATGTGGGATGGGGTTTTATTCTTTGGCCCGTTCATTCAGTAGACATTATTGTGCTGACTTTGTGACAGGCACAGGCATCCCAAAGATAAATAAGACTCAGCCACTGCTCACATTTTAGTGGTGGGACAGAGCCATGTAAACACATAAATTACAACCGGACATGATAATTGCTATTACAGGGATTTTAAACAGAGATCTATGGGACTACAAAGAATATAGTGATTAATTCTTCTTGTGAGGCACAGAAGGACGTATTAGTCAAATCCTTTTCCATTGCAAATAACACAAACTCAAATTAAACTTAGGCCCCCCAAAAAGGAATCCAGGAGTTCGAATACTATCATTAGAAATCGGCCTTTTGTTCTTTCTGTCTTGACTACTGCCATGGTGAATTTTATTCTTCTGTAGAATAACAAATACAGCTAAGCCACAAGAGTATTTTTGATCAGATTTTTCAGTTGTGCCTTTGTCCCAGTAGTTTGGAGAAATCTCTGGAAGCTGTTCTAGCTCAGCTTGTCTCACATATCCATCTTTGGACCATTCCCTGTGTCCAGGAGAATTCCATACCTCCTAGTCAGGTACTCTCTCCTGTTGCTTGGCAATGAGTAGCCTCCTTGTGGTAGTTAGGTTCAGGTGTCAACTTGGCCAGGTGATGATGCCATTGTTCTGATGCTGTGGACTTAAATCACCAGCATATGAAATTCATCTATGGTTGACTATATTTGCAATCAGCTAAGGGGAGTGCCTTCATAATGTGTGATATTAGTTTAATAAGCTGGAGGCTTAAAAGAGAGAGGTCAGAAGGGAGCTCAACACAGCACAGCACAAGCAGTTCAGCATACTGCATCTCAGTGCTAGCAGCTCGGTCCAGACATTTGGAGATGCAGAAAAGAATCAACCTGTGGAAAGCCATTGGAACCCAGAAGCTGGGAGAGAAGGCCAGCAGATGTCACTGTGTGCCTTCTCGTTGACAGAGAAACTCAGATGAAAGCCAGCTGCCTTTACTCTAAACTATAAATTTGTAACTAAATAAATCCCCTTATTAAAAGCTGATCCATCTCTGATATGTTGCATTCTGGCAGCTTTAGCAAACTAAAACACACCTCTAATCCCTTTATTGAGTATCAGAAATGGCAATGTCCTGAACAAGTGGGAATGAATGTTCAGCAGATGTACACTACAGGAAGGAGTCACCAGGGAGGTGATTTGTTACCTGCACTTTGCGGGGTGAGGATGTGGTTACCAGGAAAAGAAGAACAATGGAATGACATGTACAAAGTCAAGGTGTTGTTAAAAGGCTGGGAAGTATCTGGGGAATGAGTCAAGCAGCTGAATTAGTGTAGGTAAAGGAGAAGGAAGTTGGGATGAAGCCAGAAATGAAAGTACATGAGTCCAAATTATAAATGGCCTTGTAGGCTGTGCTGAAAAATTCATATTTATCTTTCTAGGTGTGAAGGAGCCAATGTAAGCCTTTAAGGTGGCCAAATGATGTGGTTAGCTCTGATTTTTAGGACACCAACTCTGGTGACAGGGTAGAAGGTCGATTTGAATGGCGAATCTGTTTTAGTCAGAATTAGGTAGGGAGCTATTGAGCTCAGGTAGTATCTTCCAGCTGGTGGTTCCAAATGGCTGTCAGAGATGATGGTGAGGACCTGGGAAGAGAGTTAATGGAGTAGCAATGTCTGTCATTTGAACAGAATGGAGCAAGGTGGCATATAGGTAGTGTATTTGATGACCTTGATCTAAACTTTGAAGAAGAATCATTAAACCTTTTCTCCCCTTTTCCTTTTTTTTCCCAGAAAAAGAGAAAGACATTTTCAATGACTTCCATGCCCCTCATTTCTTTGTGCTGAATTCTGTTCCACAAAAAAGCCATGTTCAAATCCTAATCCTTAGTCCTGTGAATGTGATCCCATTCGGAAATAGGATCTTTGAAGATATTATTAGTTAAGATGAGGCAAAACTGAATTTGCTTCCTTTCTAATATGGCTGTCTTTATAAGAAGGAGAGAGTTGGACAAAGACAGATGAGGGGAGGATGCCGTGTGATGACAGGATAGAGATTGAAGTGCTACAGCTAAAGGCCAAAGGATACCAAGGGTTGCCAGCAAATGCCTTAAGTTAGGAGATACAAGGAAGGGCTTGGAGAGAAAACATTGCCCTGCCAATTCTGTATTTCTAGACTCCAGAACTGTGAGAATTTCTGTTGTCTTGAGCCCCTCAGTTTGTGGGTTTTTTTTTTTTATAATTAAAAAAAATTAACAAATCATTTAGAAATCATTCCATTCTACATGTACAATCAGTAATTCTTAATATCATCACATAGTTGCATATTCATCATTTCTTAGTACATTTGCATCGATTTAGAAAAAGAAATAAAAAGACAACAGAATAAGAATTAAAACGATAATAGAGAGAAAAAAAACCCTATACCTCACATACAGCTTCATTCAATGTTTTAACATAATTGCATTACAATTAGGTAGTATTTTGCTGTCCATTTCTGAGTTTTTATATCCAGTCCTGTTGCACAGTCTGTATCCCTTCAGCTCCAATTACTCCTTCTCTCTCTCTTTTTTTTAATTAACGGAAAAAAAGAAATTAACCCAACATTTAGAAATCATACCATTCTACATATGCAATCAGTAATTCTTAACATCATCACATAGATGCATGATCATCGTTTCTTAGTACATTTGTATCGGTTTAGAAGAACTAGCAACACAACCGAAAAAGATATAGAATGTTAATATAGAGAAAAAAATAAAAGTAATAATAGTAAAAACAAAACAAAACAAAACAAAACAAAAACCTATAGCTCAGATGCAGCTTCATTCAGTGTTTTAACATGATTACTTTACAATTAGGTATTATTGTGCTGTCCATTTTTGAGTTTTTGTATCTAGTCCTATCGCACAGTCTGTATCCCTTCAGCTCCAATTGCCCATTGTCTTACCCTGTTTCTACCTCCTGCTGGACTCTGTTACCAATGACATATTCCAAATTTATTCTCAAATGTCCGTTCACATCAGTGGAACCATACAGTATTTGTCCTTTAGTTTTTGGCTAGACTCACTCAGCATAATGTTCTCTAGGACCATCCATGTTATTACATGGTTCATAAGTTTATCTTGTCTTAAAGCTGCATAATATTCCATCGTATGTATATACCACAGTTTGTTTAGCCACTCTTCTGTTGATGGAGATTTTGGCTGTTTCCATCTCTTTGCAATTGTAAATAACGCTGCTATAAACATTGGTGTGCAAATGTCCATTTGTGTCTTTGCCCTTAAGTCCTTTGAGTATATTCCCAGCAATGGTATTCCTGGGTCGTATGGCAATTCTATATTCAGCTTTTTGAGGAACCGCCAAACTGCCTTCCACAGTGGTTGCACCATTTGACATTCCCACCAACAGTGGATAAGTGTGCCTCTTTCTCCGCATCCTCTCCAGCACTTGTCATTTTCTGTTTTGTTGATAATGGCCATTCTGGTGGGTGTGATATGATATCTCATTGTGGTTTTGATTTGCATTTCTCTAATGGCCAGGGACATTGAGTATCTCTGCATGTGCCTTTTGGCCATTTGTATTTCCTCTTCTGATAGGTGTCTGTTCAAGTCTTTTTCCCATTTTGTAATTGGGTTGGCTGTCTTTTTGTTGTTGAGTTGAATAATCTCTTTATAAATTCTGGATACTAGACCTTTATCTGATATGTCATTTCCAAATATTGTCTCCCATTGTGTAGGCTGTCTTTCTACTTTCTTGATGAAGTTCTTTGATGCACAAAAGTGTTTAATTTTGAGGAGCTCCCATTTATTTATTTCCTTCTTCAGTGCTCTTGCTTTAGGTTTAAGGTCCATAAAACCGCCTCCAGTTGTAAGATTCATAAGATATCTCTCAACATTTTCCTCTAACTGTTTTATGGTCTTAGACCTAATGTTTAGATCTTTGATCCATTTTGAGTTAACTTTTGTATAGGGTGTGAGACATGGGTCTTCTTTCATTCTTTTGCATATGGATATCCAGTTCTCTAGGCACCATTTATTGAAGAGACTGTTCTGTCCCAGGTGAGTTGGCTTGACTGCCTTATCAAAGATCAAATGTCCATAGATGAGAGGGTCTATATCTGAGCACTCTATTCGATTCCATTGGTCGATATCTCTATCTTTATGCCAATACCATGCTGTTTTGACCACTGTGGCTTCATAATATGCCTTAAAGTCAGGCAGCGCGAGACCTCCAGCTTCGTTTTTTTTCCTCAAGATGTTTTTAGCAATTCGGGGTACCCTGCCCTTCCAGATAAATTTGCTTATTGGTTTTTCTGTTTCTGAAAAATAAGTTGTTGGGATTTTGATTGGTATTGTATTGAATCTGCAAATCAATTTAGGTAGCATTGACATCTTAACTATATTTAGTCTTTCAATCCATGAACACGGTATGCCCTTCCATCTATTTAGGTCTTCTGTGATTTCTTTTAACAGTTTTTTGTAGTTTTCTTTGTGTAGGTTTTTGTCTCTTTAGTTAAATTTATTCCTAGGTATTTTATTCTTTTAGTTGCAATTGTAAATGGGATTCATTTCTTGATTTCCCCCTCAGCTTGTTCATTACTAGTGTATAGAAATGTTACAGATTTTTGAATGTTGATCTTGTAACCTGCTACTTTGCTGTACTCATTTATCAGCTCTAGTAGTTTTGTTGTGGATTTTTCCGGGTTTTCAACGTATAGTATCATATTGTCTGCAAACAGTGATAGTTTTACTTCTTCCTTTCTAATTTTGATGCCTTGTATTTCTTTTTCTTGTCTAATTGCTCTGGCTAGAACCTCCAACACAATGTTGAATAATAGTGGTGATAGTGGACATCCTTGTCTTGTTCCTGATCTTAGGGGGAAAGTTTTCAATTTTTCCCCATTGAGGATGATATTAGCTGTGGGTTTTTCATATATTCCCTCTATCATTTTAAGGAAGTTCCCTTGTATTCCTATCTTTTGAAGTGTTTTCAACAGGAAAAATGCCTTCTCTGCATCAATTGAGATGATCATGTGATTTTTCTGCTTTGATTTGTTGATATGGTGTATTACATTAATTGATTTTCTTATGTTGAACCATCCTTGCATACCTGGGATGAATCCTACTTGGTCATGATGTATAATTCTTTAAATGTGTTGCTGGATTCGATTTGCTAGAATTTTGTTGAGGATGTTTGCATCTATATTCATTAGAGAGATTGGTCTGTAGTTTTCTTTTTTTGTAATATCTTTGCCTGGTTTTGGTATGAGGGTGATGTTGGCTTCATAGAATGAATTAGGTAGTTTTCCCTCCACTTCGATTTTTTTGAAGAGTTTGAGGAGAGTTGGTACTAATTCTTTCTGGAATGTTTGGTAGAATTCACATGTGAAGCCGTCTGGTCCTGGACTTTTCTTTTTAGGAAGCTTTTGAATGACTAATTCAATTTCTTTACTTGTGATTGGTTTGTTGAGGTCATCTATTTCTTCTTGAGTCAAAGTTGGTTGTTTATGTCTTTCCAGGAACCCGTCCATTTCATCTAAATTGTTGTATTTATTAGCGTAAAGTTGTTCATAGTATCCTGTTATTACCTCCTTTATTTCTGTGAGGTCAGTAGTTATGTCTCCTCTTCCATTTCTGATCTTATTTATTTGCATCCTCTCTCTTCTTCTTTTTGTCAATCTTGATAAGGGCCCATCAATCTTATTGATTTTCTCATAGAAACAACTTCTGGTCTTACTGATTTTCTCTATTGTTTTCATGTTTTCAATTTCATTTATTTCTGCTCTGATCTTTGTTATTTCTTTCCTTTTGCTTGCTTTGGGATTAGTTTGCTGTTCTTTCTCCAGTTCTTCCAAGTGAACAGTTAATTCCTGCATTTTTTCCTTTTCTTCTTTTCTGATATAGGCATTTAGGGCAATAAATTTCCCTCTTAGCACTGCCTTTGCTGCATCCCATAAGTTTTGATATGTTGTGTTTTCAATTTCATTCGCCTCGAGGTATTTGCTAATTTCTCTTGCAGTTTCTTCTTTGACCCACTCGTTGTTTAAGAGTGTGTTGTTGAGCCTCCATGTATTTGTGAATTTTCTGGCACTCCGCCTATTATTGATTTCCAACTTCATTCCTTTATGATCCGAGAAAGTGTTGTGTATGATTTCAATCTTTTTAAATTTGTTAAGACTTGCTTTGTGACCCAGCATATGGTCTATCTTTGAGAATGATCCATGAGCACTTGAGAAAAAGGTGTATCCTGCTGTTGTGGGATGTAATGTCCTATAAATGTCTGTTAAGTCTAGCTCATTTATAGTAATATTCAGATTCTCTATTTCTTTATTGATCCTCTGTCTAGATGTTCTGTCCATTGATGAGAGTGGTGAATTGAAGTCTCCAACTATTATGGTATTTGTGTCTATTTCCCTTTTCAGTGTTTGCAGTGTATTCCTCATGTATTTTGGGGCATTCTGGTTCGGTGCAGAAATATTTATGATTGTTATGTCTTCTTGTTTAATTGTTCCTTTTATTAGTAGATAGTGTCCCTCTTTGTCTCTTTTAACTGTTTTACATTTGAAGTCTAACTTGTTGGATATTAGTATAGCCACTCCTGCTCTTTTCTGGTTGTTATTTGCATGAAATATCTTTTCCCAACCTTTCACTTTCAACCTATGTTTATCTTTGGGTCTAAGATGTGTTTCCTGTACACAGCATATAGAAGGATCCTGTTTTTTAATCCATTCTGCCAATCTATGTCTTTTGATTGGGGAATTCAGTCCATTAACATTTAGTGTTATTACTGTTTGGATAATATTTTCCTCTACCATTTTGCATTTTGTATTATATATATCATATCTGACTTTCCTTCTTTCTGCACTCTTCTCCATACCTCTCTCTTCTGTCTTTTCGTTTCTGACTCTAGTGCTCCCTTTAGTATTTCTTGCAGAGCTGGTCTCTTGGTCACAAATTCTCTCAGTGACTTTTTGTCTGAGAATGTTTTAATTTCTCCCTCATTTTTGAAGGACAATTTTGCTGGATATAGGAGTCTTGGTTGGCAGTTTTTCTCTTTTAGTAATTTAAATATATCATCCCACTGTCTTCTAGCCTCCATGGTTTCTGCTGAGAAATCTACACAAAGTCTTATTGGGTTTCCCTTGTATGTGATGGATTGTTTTTCTCTTGCTGCTTTCAAGATCCTCCCTTTCTCTTTGACCTCTGACATTCTAACTAGTAAGTGTCTTGGAGAACGCCTATTTGGGTCTAATCTCTTTGGGGTGCGCTGCACTTCTTGGATCTGTAATTTTAGGTCTTTCATAAGAGTTGGGAAATTTTCAGTGATAATTTCTTCCATTAGTTTTTCTCCTCCTTTTCCCTTCTCTTCTCCTTCTGGGACACCCAGAACATGTATATTTGTGCGCTTCATATTGTCATTCAGTTCCCTGATCCCCTGCTCAAGTTTTTCCATTCTTTTCCCTATAGTTTCTGTTTCTTTTTGGATTTCAGATGTTCCATCCTCCAGTTCACTAATTGTAGCTTCTGTCTCTTTAGATCTACCATTGTAGGTATCCATTGTTTTTTCCATTTTTTCTTCTTTGTTCTTCACTCCCATAAGTTCTGTGATCTGTTTTTTCAGATTTTTTATTTCTTCTTTTTGTTCAGCCCATGTCTTCTTCATGTCCTCCCTCAATTTATTGATTTGGTTTTTGAAGAGTTTTTCCATTTCTGTTCATATATTCAGCATTAGTTGTCTCAGCTCCTGTATCTCATTTGAACTATTGGTTTGTTCCTTTGACTGGGCCATATTTTCAATTTTTTGAGCCTGATCCGTTATCTTCTGCTGGTGTCTACGCATTTAGACAGATTTCCCTGGGTGTTGGATCCAAAAGTTTGGAAGATTTTTCTGTGAAATCTTTGGGTTCTGTTTTTCTTATCCTGCCCAGTAGGTGGCGCTCGTGGCACACGTTTGTTTGCGGGTCCCACCAGTAAAAGGTGCTGTGGGTCCTTTAACTTTGGAACACTCTCGCCGTCCGGGAAGTTCGCTAGCCGAAGCGGCTTGGAAGAGTGCCAGCGGCCCGGGGTCAAACGCGGGGAGGGTCGCTGGCCGCCGCAGCCCGGGAAAGCACCCGTCCGAATTTCCTAGTTGGCCTGGGGCGCCAAGTGTGGCGGGAGGGCACCAGCCGCAGCGGCCCGCCCGGGAGAGTGCACCGTTCCCGGGGAGTCACAGGTTTGGAAGGGCCCCCCCCCCCGTCACCGTTCTCCGCGGCCTGGGAATTTCCGATCCAATTCTCTCAGTTGGTCCGGGGGGCCGCGCATGTTGTGGGCACCAGCCACCGCGGTTTGAGGGGACCGCCTGTCCAATTCTCCCAGCCGGCCCGGGAAGGGGGAAGGGAGTGACTCCGGCCGCTTGCCGCCCCGCCCGGTGAAGCCCGCGCCCTCGGTGATCTCACCAGAGAGGGTTCTCTCAGCCCGCCAGCCATTCCAGGTTGGGGTACACTGTCTTTTTTATCTCTGTCGTGGCTTTGGGGGCTGTTCTGTATCGTTTCTACTCCCCTAGTAGCTGTTCTGGAGGAGAAACTAAGATCCGCGCGTCTTACTAACCCGCCATCTTCTCCGGAAGTGTGGTGTTTTTTTTTTTTATGGCAGCCTGAAGAAACCAAGACACTTATTTGTTTATTTATTATTATGATCATTGTGTTATTATTTGCTGAGTTTAAATAAACCACATATTAACATAGTTTTCCTTACACATCAATGAAACAACGACACATTGCTATTTGATCAAACATAAAGGTTATTGTTTCTTAAATTGGGAATTCCTGTTTGAAAAGAGGGTCATGGAGACCAAGCACTGTGTATGACCCCCTGTGGTCCCAGCCTTTGCACATCTCCTGCTTCTTGGCTTTGGGTTATATAATTTCATCTGATTTCTCTGGGCTTGAGGTTTAAAGCATAATAATAGATGGTGTTAGATTGAACTGCCTCTTCTTAGATTTTCTACTCTTAGTATATGGATAAATAGATTAATTTTTAGTGCTATTAACCGTTACCCTTTACCAGCTGTAAATTCAATTGCACATGTTAAAGTGTGACTTGAGAGGGGATAGGATAAAACAGAGCTCAGGCCATGAATAACAAGTTATTACAGTTGGAGAATGAATGTGTGAATGACTGTGAGAAACAGAATTAACTTATGGAATTTTTTAAATGAGTAAATGCACAGCCATTGTATACCATTATCAAATGTGTTAAAATAAGAAAATATGGTACCCAAAGTCTTTAAATTCTGAGCGTCTCTTAACATTAGCCCACATCTACTGTATGCCCCTGAAATTTCAAACTCTATTTAAAGCTCCTTTAAATGTGCCTTGCTGTTTTAGAGCTTCATGCTTGAGTTCATGCTGGTGCCTCATCCATCATGATTTTCTTACCCACTTTGCCCACTTGTTCTTTTTTGAAGCCCAGTTTGGTTGCCATTTCTTGTAGGAATCTCATTCCTTGATCCACCTCTCCCATCTTCTCTTCTTGTACTTTAAAGATATCATCCCAAATGATTGTAATTATTTGTTTATTTAGCTGTCTTCTCTATTTGACTGTGATTTTATTCATATTGATCACATTCTCTCTTTATATCCTCTCATCTAATAGGAGATCAATAAATGCCTGCTGGATTAATTTGAATGCCAGTGTCACAGGTAATTCAGAAGATGCTTTTAAACCCGAGTATACTTCTAAAGACAAAATTTGAGATTAGCTCCACTTCCCCACCTTTGGATCCTGGAGGCATGAAAGACCTTGGTGCAGAATGGTTTCTAATTTGAGATGTTCCAGTGAAGACCATTTTCCTCTTCATTTATATATAACTGATTTGATAAACGTAGTTGCTTCTGAAATGGAACAATGGGTCAAGGGTGTGCTTTCGACTTACAGAAACATCTTATTCCTCCTTAGAGCCTTGGAAGATGTGCGCTTTTTGCTTTTTGTGGCAGCAGCAGCAGCATCTCTGGGTCAGCCTTCCATTTCCGAGGCTCTGTATGTAGCCTCTGATGAATCATGTTCTGGCTGTTCTTCCTGGTAATGTTTTATTCATCAGAGTGTTGCCAAATGAAAACTTATCTTTTGATCATTAACAAGCTGTACTAATGTAAACTTCTGAGTGAGAAATAAGAGTTAGCTCAAACCAAGGTGCAAGGATGGAGCCGATTATTTCTCCACTCTTGATTTCAAAATATGACTGGGCAGGGGGGAGACTCTTGCCTGGGGGAACTGCCTAGTAATCAGAGTTCTTCCTGATCACCCTGTATAAATTAGCACCCTATCTCTCTCCATCCCTTTACCCTCCTTTATTTTTCTTCATAGCACTTCTCACCACCAAACAGACATTTTTGTTTATTTTATTGTTAGTCTTCTCCTCATCAAATATAAGCACCATGTGAGCAGGGATTTTATTTACTGTAGTATCCATGTTCCTAGTTCCGTGCCTGATACAGAGGAGGTGCTTAATCAATGTGTGTAGATTGAATGATGACTAGTACTTATTGCCACTTTTTATAGTGCTCTCACTATGTGCCAGGCAATTGGTGAGCACATAGGATGTGTTATCTCATGTAATAGACAACCCAACCCAAGGAACTGGGGATTCTGCTGTTTCCGTTTACCCTGAAGGCAATGGAAGCTTAGAGAGATCTGTCCAAGGTTTCACAGCTACTAACTGAAGAGGCTGAACGGTGTCAGAGCCAGGGTCTTTAACCAACATGTTTGTCATGAATTGGTCCAGGCTTCTGATCAGACCACTGGAATTAGGGCCACTTGTTTCTCATGCAGTGTTCTGTCACTTGAGGTTTTGGGGTTCCCTGTGTCGGGTACCTTGCTGTCAAATTTAGTTTATTTTTCCCCATAAAAATAATAATTTGCCAAGATTTACAATTTTTAATGTTTCAGAAACTGTCAAGTATTGCACCTAGATTATCACATTTGCTCCTCACAAAAATCCTATAGTGTGGGTATTATTCTCCCCACTTCACAGATGGAGAAAGGAAAGTCAGAGAGCTTAAGTTACTTACCCAGAGGATGTTGCTGATAAGTGGCTTTGCTGGGACTTGAACATAGACTTTCTGGGTCCAGTGTCCATTGGCTGAATGACAACCATGTCTAGCCAGGAATTCCCTATGTGATATTATATGCACGATCAGAAGAAAAAAATTTCCATCTTTAACTGTGTATTAGTAAATTAACATCCATACTATGGAAAGGAATATTCTCAGTG
Organism: Tamandua tetradactyla; assembly: GCF_023851605.1. Lineage (NCBI taxonomy): Eukaryota > Metazoa > Chordata > Mammalia > Pilosa > Myrmecophagidae > Tamandua > Tamandua tetradactyla. Next base: position 43,922,461 of record NC_135335.1, on the reverse strand, counting down.
ACTGTCGTGATGTTGGACCACCTGTGGAGGACTGTGCCCATGCATAGGTACCAATATTTAAAGGGGAGGTAACAGAGCATCCTGTGGAGGGCAGAGGGGTGAGGAGCTTAGGAGCCCTTCATATGAAGAATGATTGAAGAAGACAGCAATGCTTGCCTTGTTGAAGAGAAGACTCAGGCCAGAGGCACATGATGGTTCAGAGGTAGGATTGGAAACATAGTGAAGTGGAAGAAGTCATAGCCTTACTGGCTTTGGGCAGACAGTATATCAGAGTGGTTTTAAGCTTAGGTTCTTGGAGCAGATTGTCTGGATTCAAATTGCAGCTGTTGTCCTTGAGTAACTTATCTTACCTGTCCCCTCCCTCACTAGTCTCTTTGTTAAATGGGGATTATCCTTCCTTCATAGTCTTGAAGTGGGATTAGTTTTAATAATTATACATTTTAATATAGTCATATTAATTTTAATAATCAGAAGCCCTTCATACATGGCACACAGAAATGCCCAATAAATGTTTGCTGTTAGCATTATTATAGGTATTTGTGACTTCAAATTACAAAAGAGATGACAAGGAAATGGATCCTGGATACTAGAGTACCAGGCTGTAGGGGAAACTACCAGTTATCTGGTTCTACAGCTTCATTTTACTAATGAGGAGCTGAGTCACAGAGAAGAAAGAATTCTGTCTTGAGATTATAGAGTTATCTGCAGAACTACAATTATCACTCAGCTGTTCTAACAAATACTGCTTGTTAATAGCAATCAATACTTTTTGAATTTGTAAGTTTCCTTTCAACAAACACTTGTTCAGTGTCTATGAATTAGAATTTTGGTGAATGCAAAACCAAATTGAGTCACATGTGTAAGGGAGGAGGCTGGGATTTTTGTTTTTTCACATTGAGAGAATCCTAATCACCTGGTTTGTTTCCTTCCTTTACCTAGGGATTTGTCCTGAATAAATTGTTGTTAATTAATCACAGTTAAAGATAAATTATTTACTATTTTGTTATTTTCCAATTCTATTGTGAATCACAGCTGTGAAGTTCCAAAGCCCCCGTTTTCTGTGTGTTATTTATGGATCTTCTACGCAGGTGTTCTTTTGGAAGTATATATGAATAGAATATTTATAAGCATTACTTCATTCTATTTAAAAGTAACTGTAATGTACTTAATTATTTCTAATAACAAAATCAATGTAGGAGCATGTGTATTTAAAAGATGATTAAATTACTCATTATCCAATGATTAGTTAGAGGAGAGAAAGAATACCAAATAAATGATAGTAGGATATTTGTTCTCTGGGAACATTTGGGAATATATTTATTTTCCTGCTCTGTTGGTATCCAATTTAGAAAATGTAAAAAAGTTAGGCTTGAACTGTTGTTTATAATGACAAATTCACACCAGGCAAGATTTTTTACTAGGTAAATAACTTCAATGTGAGGCCAGATGATTTGAAAGTGAAGTAATATTAGTTGGCATGAATTAATCTCTGCTGGGGATTGCAATGCCAATGGAAAGAGCATTTGGTGCCACGGATCAACATAAGCCTTAGGCAAGTCATTGGCTCTGGTAAACAAGCCTCATTCCCTCTGTAGATAGCTGATTCTGGCAAGGGACTTCCCAGGTCCAATGTGAGTTATTGACCTGGTATAGACTTATCCCGCGGGTGTAACTTTAAATTTGGCTCAGTCGGAGAGTAACTGGGTTCTGTTATCTAAGGGCTGTTGAGTGGCCTGTGTGAAATGGTGTGTGTCATCAGCCTATTAGCACATAGACAAGCTGTATATCAGCCAGACCTCTATTACTAACTCTCCTCTCCCTCAAGGTTTGAGGCTGGGACCGAGGAGGTGAAATTAAACTGGACTTTCACCCAGAGTGTCCCTTTGCAGTAAAGTTAAGGTCTAGAGACAGGTAAGATAAACCATTTGGAGTATTTATCTTTTCTCTTGATAAAAGGCTTCAGCTTTAAGGTATGTTCTTTTTAGCATCTTTTATTATATCATAAACCATATGAGACATTTGGGCATCCAGACTTAGTGCCAAGGGAGAAGAAAAGTTGTTTCTTTTATTATTAAATTTTTTATTATTAAATTTTTTCAACTTTTGGTATCTTTGGATATGTTTAGTTCCTCTTCCAGGAGTGTTCTGCCTGATGAGCTGCTTCCCATTTTCAGCCCTAGTTCAAATGTCCGTCCTTCTGCCATTTGCATCAGACACACCTCAGAGGCATATGAACCATGTAGACTCTGGAATTCAGTCTCAGACTTGCTGAGTCTGAATCTTCTTGGGGGTAGGCTTGGGAATTTGCCCTGGGAATGGCATCCATGCTGAAGTGTGTCTTCCCTCTACTGAGGTCCCATTCATGCCCTTTGTTTGAGAGGGAACCACATGGGACAGGGTTTAGGGCTTCTTCTTTATATTTTCAGTGACAAGCACAGAGCCTGGGTTGATGATGATACTGAACCTAGAAACTCATGAGAACATTGCTACTCCACTGGTTCTAATAGTGACCATGGGGCATACTATGCTCTAATTAAACTTCTTTAATTTTTTTTTTTTGGCATGGGCAGTCTCCAAGAATCAAACCTGGGTCTCTGGCATGGCAGGATAGAATTCTGCCACTGAGCCACCGTTGCACTGCACTAAACTTTGATTTTTAAGCAGCAATATTACATAGTGAAGGAGAGTAAAACTAGGGTTCTTTAAGAAAGATATTTGAGAGTTGAAAACAGGAGGCATTAAATGGATTGTCCTTCTTTTTTAAATTCAGTTAGGTGAAATGGCAGATGTCTGGCACATAATAGGCCCTCATAAGTACTTATTGAATAGGCAAATAAGTGGATTAATAAAGGACTTAAGCTACTACAGGGTAGTCACTGGGGTTTGTGAGTGCTTGTCAATGTTTTGGCATCTTCCTAGGGGACAAAGTCATACATAAAGGGGGGCTTTCTGGGAAGAGAACCTGAAAGCCAGACAGATGGGGTATGGGTCTACTTCTTAATGAAATCCTCACTGACAAAAAAAAAAAAGTTGATTAACCTGTCATATAGCAGGGGCTTAATAAATATTTGGGAATGAGTAATTGCTATAAATCTTTGCCCTAAAAGAGTGACTGCAAATTGGAAGATTTCTGTATCAGAAGGATGACAGGGGCATGCTTTAAGCAGCAGGGACAACACTGTCTCCTCCAAGCAGACCTGCTTTCTCAGAGCTCTGAATCAGCCCCACTTCCAGCAGTCATTTTCCTGGACAGGCTCTGTATGGGTTTCCTCTGGAGGATATGAAGGGAGACTTGAAAGTGAGAGGGAATTGGTGCGTATTATGAGATGGGCCAGGCCAGGCAAATGTCCTAGTGCCTCTAATAGGTCTGAGCTCTGGGGATGTAACTGTCAGCCAACTTGGCCCCAGCAGGCATAGCACTCTGTAACCTTTCTTCTGGGGACTCATTAGGGAGGGGCAGCTGTCCTCTCAGCCAGTGCAAGGCCATTCTCTCCAAGAAACAGGTTAAGGTGAATAGACAGCTAGGAAGCACAAATGAGGAAATATTTTTGAGTAAAATTTTAGCATATCTACTTGAGAGAGACTGTTGACAAAATTGAAAGTCACCCCAGGAACTCAGCCTTGGGCTTCTTCATCTACAAAATGGGAGTAATACATTGGCGATGTCTGCCACATGGGATTGTGAGGATTCCTTGGGATGATGTACGCGGAAGCACTCTACAAATTCATGTCCTATATAAGTCCTAGTCTATTCTGTTTACTTTTCTGACAAAAATTCCTTTCAACAAAACCTATTTTGTGGTAGGCACTGTGGATAGGAAAGAGATGGATGAGGTACTGATTGCTCCTGGTTTCTTATTACTCTCCTCAGTATAACAGAGAGAAATGAGCGTTTTAAGATAAGAACTGACACAAAGCGCTGGAGACTCAGAGGAAGGGAAAGAAAATTCTCTTTAGTGAGAGCCAAAATACTGCACTGAAGAGGCAGCAACCAGAGTTGGGCTTTGAAGCCTGAGAAAGATTTTTATGGGCTGAGATGTGGAGGAAGGGAAGTCTTTAGGTGGAGAGAGCACCAATAAGGAGGGCGAGGAAGTCCAAAGACAGTCGCGTGTGACTGGGGAGTGGTGAGAAATCCAAACGTGGGTACCAAAAGAGAGGTGCCTAGAAAGGCAACTGTAGGCGACTGTGGATGCCTCTGAGGTGGGCGGAGACCTAATTTGGTGGGCAAGAGAAGGGGGCCACTCAAGGGAGACTGAGTTGACAATACGGCTCCTGTGGTACTCTAGGAAAAGGAAACTGATTGCGGTAAGGGAGAGCAAGGATGCTAAAAATGCACGTGGCGGCTTTCGTCAAAATCAGAGGTTATTTTATGCCAGAGAAAAATGATCAGACAAGAATGGTTTGGTATTTCATGCCTACTTCCACCAGGGGATAAGGAGCAAACTGCTTTCTGAGGATGAACTGGAATAGTTTCTGCAACTGCATCAAGTGCTTTTAAGAGCAGACCAATCCGAATACAGCAGAATCCTGGAGCAGAGCACCTCACTTATTGCCTGTTCAGTGAAATAACTTTTTCCGCCCGAGAAAATTGCATTGTTTCTGATCACTCTTCGGAAATGGGAGAAAATAAATAGCCCGATAAGGAATATGGACTTGCTCCCCATCACCTGTGTTTAATGCAGGTGTCTGGGGCTTCACTTTTACCCTGATTTTCTGATTGAAGACTAGGCAGTTTCTCAGATTATGAGACTCATGTTGCCTGCATATAATATATATTACAAATTAACGTTTATTGGTTTTGATTCAATATTAAAAGCAGTATCTGCTCAATGCAGAAAATTTAGAAAATCTTTTATATTTTCTTTTATATTCTTTCAGTCTTTTCCTTTATACTCTTCCACTCTTTTCAGGGGTATGCATAGCATGTATATATTTATAGGTGTATGTCCATGTATATATCTGTGTTCATATTTATCTGAATATGTATAAATTTGTATAAGATGCAGTTTCTATGAAATTTCTTAACTTACATATTTTTTGTGTCTATATATATTATTGCATATGTATTTTTGTGTATCAAGGTATATATGAATATTTTTGGGCTCAGTTTTGTTTTTTTTGAGATATGCTATGTGCATTTTCTCACAGTCACAAAATACTCCCAGTAGTATCTGCTTTAATGTTCAGAAACACTGGGCACCCCCAAATCTTGGAAAGTCTTTAATTGTGCTGTGATGGAGTACTTAATAACATATCTGCATAGAATACTTATGTGTATTATCTCTTTTGACATAAAGATTATCAGTATCCCTATTTTATCGGTTAGGAAACTGAAATTCTGAAAAGTTGAGCCTTCCTCTGGCTTATATAACTAGAAAACTTGCTTATTAACAAGGTTCACTATGAATAAACCTTGAGTGTCTGAGATGGACTCAGAGCTACAAGTCCTGGCTCTCCAGCAATATATGGTAGTGGTTAAGGGCATAGACTTTGGAATAGACTTCCTGGTTCACATTCTAGTTCTCGGGAGGGCCACGGTGGCTCAGCAGGCTGAATTCTCACCTGCCAGGCCAGAGACCCGGGTTCGATTCCCATGTAAAACAAACAAACAAAAAAATTCTAGTTCTGTCACTTACCTGTCAACATCCCTTACTCTGTCTGAGCCTGTTTCCTTATCTATGGAATGGAGATGTTAATAGGACCCTTATACCACCAGGGTTGTCATGATGATTAAATGCGTTAATACATGAAACAGCTCTTGGAATACATTGGGTCTTGGCTGTCTGAAGGTTAGCTACTATTAAAGCAGAATCCTTCTACTGCATCAACTGCCTTTTTCTAATGTCACTGAGCCTTAACCTCTTGAGATCATTTATTTCTTTATCTCCAGAAAAGGTGATTTGGTCTCTATCTAAATGTAACAAAAGAAAATTAATTCCATTTTAGAAAGGAATACAAACAGCTGTTACCTCCCTTCTGAGAGGGCTCATTTTCCCAGAGGTAAAGGAGCATTTGACTAGTCAAGAATATTGGTGGAATTTTTGTGTTTTTTGGATTTTGGCTGAAATCAGAAGCAATACTCTTTATAAGTTTTCCCTGGCAAAGGATCAAACTCTTGTGGGGCCAAGTTTTGGCTTGTTTGACTTTGGGTGTTGCGCCAGCTCCTGGCCACATTGCTGACACGCCTCCCTAAAATTCCAGTGCTGAGGCAGCCTCTCTCGGTTGTTAATCTGGGCGTTTAATGCAAGGGCTAATGAGGTGATATGCAACCACACTGCAACTGTTAAGCCATATGGTGCTTGCTTGTTGTTATTTATGGTGAAGGCATTTATGCTTTTACTTTTCCAAAGCACCAAGCTACATCTAAAATGATGCTCCAGACATTTTTAGAGACAGTGGGTATTAGCTTTGTGTCCCGAGTCAAAGTTCTTAGGTCTGGTCTGTGAAAGGCAGGGGGAAATCATCACCAGTGATATAGTTTGAATCAAGATGCAGTGTGTATTAGCCATTGCACAGAGCAGGAAGGACATGTGGAAATAAAGAGTCGTCACCAGTTTTTTTTTTTTTTTTTTGCACATGTTCCAGGAATTGAACCCAAGTCTCCTGCAGGAAAGGTGAGCATTCTACCACGGAACCACCCATGAACCCCTGTCACCAATTTTTGAAGAGACTGCTAGGGTATCAACCAGAGCTCCTAAATCAAAAAGATGAAGATAAATTTACTGGCTTTCCTATGTGTAGATAAATTTTGATAAAAAAAAGTCTAAGAAATGAAAGTAGTAGGTAGATTTTGTATTGTTATTAAAAATAATGTCTGTCACGTATCAAATTTATTATGTTCTCATCACAGAGAGCTTTTAGGGCTGGCCCAACATGTTGTGCTGAGCATGCCACTCCACGAGTGAGATGAAATGGAGAGAAGCATGTTTATCGACCTCCCCGTGGGTGCTGGATGTGCTCCGTCACTTGGAGCATATACGTATACATATCATATAATACATATCACTTGCCTGTGGTAGGAGGGGCTTGCTCAAGTTCTTCATCACAAGGCTGATAGGAGGATCATCGAGTAGACCATATGGCACAGATACAGATCACACAACAGCTGCAGGCAGTGGACACCAGCATGTTCTCATTGATGCTAATTAGCTAAATACTTGTCCCGCTTTTCTAGATTCTCAAGTAGGGATAATTTTGTCCAACCCCACCCCATTCAGGCGACCATTGGCAATGTCTGGACACCATTTGGGTTGTTACAATTGGTGGGGAGTTGTTAGTGGCATCTAGTGGGTGGAGGCAGGGATTCTGCTAAGCATCCTGCAATGGGCAAAACAGCTCCCCCCGCCCATATAATTTGACCCCAAATATCAATACTATTGAAGGTGATAAACTTCTCTAGAGTGAGTCTAAGGCCAGATTCAAATTCCTAAGGCTGGGAGGTAGAAGACATTTGACCAACAGGGGTTATCATCTCTAGCCTTCTCTCAATGCAGCATTTAACATTGCTTCTAAATAAAAGTTAAGCAGATTTTAACGAGTATTCATCTGAGGAGACTCTAATTAATTACCCTATATTCGATGCCCCTATACCTCAGTTCAGTCTTGGCTAGGCACTGGGCTAAGTGCTTTAAATGTATTATTTCATTAAATCTGTTAACTAATCCTACAAAACTCGAAAGCATTATTGCTGTATTTCAAAAAACAGGGGAGAAAAAGTCCAAAATTTTAAGTTACTACTTCTTGGTCTTATTTAGAACCAAATAACATGGCAATCACTGCATTATAACTTGGATGGCTTTCCAGAGATGGAAATAAACATTATTCAGTACCCAGGAAGGGATTAGGAAGCTGATATTTTCTTAGTGACATTTCAAAGCCATAGATTTTAAAAAAATGACAAATAACATTATTCAAGTCTGGTTATTATGGAGAGGATGAGTTTGTTAATCCACAGAGTGTTTCTTGCTATATGTAATGGCAGAGAGATGGCACTCCCCTATGTGAAAGAGCTGTTACTGTCCCACTGTGGTCCCCAGACATGTGAGACATAATACCCAGAAATGTAAATCTAGACCTCACGGCCTGCTGGCATTTCCTTACCTATTAGTTTGATTTCCTGTAAGGTCTGATTTTGATCCTATAGGCCATTAGTTTGTAAACTTAAACTCCTTTCTTAATATATTACACATGATAACTGTTATGAGATGAATCATGTCTTCCCCCAACACATGCACTTAAGTCCTAATCTCAAGTTCCTGTGAATGTATCTTATTTGGAAATAGGGTCTTAACTAATGTAATCAAGTTAAGGTGAGGTCATACTGGATTAGGGTGGATCCAAATTCCAGTGACTGGTATCCTTATGAGAAGGCCACATGAAGACACAGAGAGACAAACAGGAAGAAGGCATATACTGATAGAGGCAGAAATTGATGTGATATGACTACACACACAATGTCAAGAAATGACAAGGATTTCCTGCAACCCCCAGAAGCTGGAAGAGGCAAGGGTGGATTCTTCCCTAGAGCCTCTGGAAGGAGAATGTCCTGCTGATACTTGTGATTTTGGACTTATAAAGCCTCCAAAGCTGTGAAAGAATGGATTCCTTTTGTCTTAAGCCACCCAACTGCTGGTAATTTGTTATGGCAGCCTTAGGAAAGTAGGGCTCATGAATGGTTTATTTTTAGTTCCATTTTACAGTTGAGGAAACTCTGGTACAGCTCACTATCCAGTGTCAAACCAAGGCTGAGCTGGGATTTCAACCACAGATGCCACTGTATTGTGTAATTCCTCTATGCTAGTGTGTGGCCATATTGTATGGTTGAAACATGGGCTTTGGAGTTGGCTAGAATCCAGATTTTGATACTTCCTTGGGTGTTAAACTCTTTAAGCTATAATCTCCTTATATGTAAAGTAGGAATCAAAATATATACCTCCAGCAGTGTAGTAAGTGTATATGAACTTAGGTATATACAATATTTAGCATGCTGCTTTGCACAGGGTAAACCCTTAATAAGGAGCAGCTATTTTGTTATTTTACAGAAAGGCCTGCCAAGAATCACATTCCTTTTTGTTAGGGTTGTTCTTAACTGGCTTCCTGTGGTTTTCTAAGGCTCTGTTAAAGAGAAATGGTGTGGCTACAAGAAGCAGGCTTTATGGAGGCTACACTTGACCTATCAGACTTCTTTACTTAAGGGAGTGAATTAGGCAGCCACAGGGTAGAATGTGTTGGATTGTGGAGGATATAAGGTAAGGAGGGGAGAAGAAGGGAAGGGTAAATTTGGCCCCTCTTGAATCATAAGGCTTCTATTTTACATTCCAAATTTTTAGTTCAGAGGTCCCCAAAGCATGGCCCCCAAACCAGCAGGCAGCATCAACATCACCTGGGACCAGGCTAGAAATGCGAATCTTCACCTAGAGCTTTTGAATCAGAAACACTGTGGACAGGGTCCAGAACCTGTGATATAACCACCAGGTGATTCTGAAGTAGGCTAAAGTTGAGAGCATAACTGTAGTTTAGACTTTGCATTCAGGTCCCTGAATTCTTTTAATCACTGAGTACTTTGCAGACTACAAACCCCAGTGAGATAAGTATTCAGTACTTCTCTTGTGATGGTTTAAAACTTGCATGGATTTTTTGGGGATTGTCTAGGGCCTAATCCTTTTGTTAAAAACAGCTCTTGGTTTGGTTTATGATAATTTCTGAAACTTTATTACTTTCGGCTTCTTATTTGAAGGCTGACAGTAGAATTTCTTCTTTTTTTAATTTTTAATTTAATTTTTATGCAAATGCCTACAGCCTCCAGAAAGATAAAATGTGTGAATGGATTTGTCTTCAAAGTTCTAGCACACATGTACTGTTAAGGTTTTCCTTCCATTTGCAAAAAGTTTAGGCCATTTCATGTTTCTTTTTCAAAACCACCTGTTCTCTAACTAGCATTTCTTTATGGGTGTTATTTGACAGCCTAAACTTTTCGGGCTGATGATATTGTGACTATCTGTATTTATGAGACGGTGCTAGGTATGTGGCATTAAACTGGCTGCTGGGCATGACAACTGGGCCTTACTCTCCTGGATCTCACCTGCTGGTGGGGAGACAAAACTTAAAGGCTCATCATAAAAATAATTTGCGTTTTGGTAATTGCTGTAAAAAAAAGTCCATGATATTCTGAGAGAGTGTATAATATAAATATAACCTGTTCAGGAAATGTGTCCATAAGTGTTTGGCATTTGGATGGACTTTGTGACAGATGGCTGAGCATTAGTTAGGCAGAAGTGGGTAACAATGGGGAGGAAGTGTATGCATATGTGTGCAGGTCCTCAAGGAGGGATGATGTGGAGAGGGAATTCAGAACTGAAGTAGAAGGTGGTGCCAGGTGAAACTGGTTGGGTAAGCAGATGATACTTGCATGGCTAATATATTGCTGGGGATTGTGACAAACACAATGTTGAACTAATAGATCACACGAAGCACAGTGAGATTCTAATTGAATCTCCTTGGAGATCACGGTATTGGAAGTATAGGGTGGACAAGCTACTTACCCGATGGCCCTAGAAGATTGATGACCTCTGGAATATTAGTCAGAGCCAACGTTGGTCTGTATGATTTCTGTTGACACTTTTCCCCGTATATTTAGCCATTATTTATGGTCTTTGATCAACATAGATAATTTGCTTGGTGGAGCAGTTACTTGTGTGAAATCATGGATTTCTGGTAGGTTTACTATATTATTTCAGTTTATCAGGTTAGACCCAGGACAGGGAAGTTTTGGGAAGATGAGAGTTGAGAAAATCTGGACCATAGGATGCCATTGGGAGGGTGACTCAGAGCAGCGTGCTGAGAGGGAAGGGGTGGGGGGGTGGTGCTGAAGACATACTTGGCATCTTGTCTGTGATTTGATTCTGAACACAGTCAGTTTCCTCTCTTTTTCCTCAGACCCTTGTACTTGTTATCAGACCCTAAAAATTCTGGACCAGAGATAGTTTCAGATTGTAGATACATAAGGCTGCGTTTTAGTGTAGGCAGAGGACAGGGCTCTTTTTGTGGGAATTAGGGTGGGTTTAAGTGGTAAGAAGAGGAAAGGGCCCTCTTGGTTCTGTAACTATAGGTTTAGGTATTAGACTAATGTGTTTGACATTAGTTTGTGTTTTTGTTTTTCCTCTGCCAGACATGAGATTGTTAACATCTCTGATATTAATTCAGCATCCTTTTTGAGCATACCAGTGAGCAGTTGTACACAAGAGGAAGTTGAGTCTGAAGGAGATGAGCCAGGTAAATTTTGATGGGCATCATGGGTCATACTGTGAGGAAAAAAGAGAAGGGGCAAGATGTGCTTTGAGGTATCCTCAGAGGTGGGGAGAGAACTCACAGGGTGTGGGAGCTGAGAAGACAAAGTTGGTTGATTTTCCAACATCACCCACTGTCCAGTTCCTTTTGTCACATTCTATTAAGGTAATTTGTGGCACCTTGAGGCTTAGAAGGAATGGTGGGTGTAGACATATTTCAGTTTATTGAGACAATTTTTGAGTGATGATGTCACCACTACTTTAAGATTAATTTCCATTTAATTGAGGGAACAAATTCTTATATTTTATAAATTTCAGAAATTTTTGGAGGCCATCTAATGTAACGGTCCATAGGCTTTGAGAATACCTGTACCAATATCTCTGAGAAAGGCTTTTTACTTAAAGCTATTTTGTGGAAGCTCTGCCTGGTAATAATATCTTAAATTGAGCTGTTATATGGCATCATGAGTTGACATGAGGGACATATGGTCTTTGATGAGGCTTAGATCACATATATCTCATGTGTACCTTAGAATTTCAGTTATTTGAAGTTAACTATCATGAATGGTTGATGTTTCAAAGTGTCTCCACAATAACAGTTGAAGAGGAGGTACACTAACATGCATTTGAAAAGTAGTATGTCTAAAACATACAGTAAAATCGTTTTCCAGAAAGGCTGTGGCCATGATTCCTGTGGTCCAGCAGTGTGTGGTCCTCCCCTCTTTACAGCCCCTTTGTGGTCATGTGGGCCATGGCACTAGTGCCAGCCAAGTGGTGGCACCCATCATTTCTGGGCTGGAAAATTCCATGGCCAATGTGGGATCCTTTGTGGCACTTTTTTCCTTTGCCCAGGTGTTGCTTTGGCAACCTCGGTGTTGGTGGAAGAACGACTGCAGAACAGAGCCCCTGTCAGCTAATCAGTGGTGGGTGTGGAAGGTGAAGGAGGAATAAACTTTTATCATAAGTCACTGAAATGCAGGGTTAGGTACTGCAGCCTAATGTGGCTTATCCTATTATTATGATTGTATGATTTATAATGCCTCTAGCCACAAATTTGTTTTAGTCTAATTTTGTGGCTACGTATTACGTTGGCATGATTTAAAAGTAATCTCCAGGGAAATAGTGCAGCGTCTCCCGTCCAACTCTGTCTCCGATCTGCTCAAGCTCATGAACTTCATGCCCAGTACTGGCAGTTGTTTTTGATATGCTTTTAATGTATTTTTCATTTTCAAATAGTTCATATTATTACTTTTTTTTTTAATAAAAATTAGAGTAGGGTACTCTACAAACTGTTCTTCCTCTTGCTTTTCAACCTAAAATATATTTTGGAGACTTTCCTTATCAATACATAGAAAGTTTTGTCATGCTTTAAACAGCTGCATAGTACTGTCTCATATGTATGTGAATTTCCGTAAGTTAAACAATCTCCTGTTGTTGGGGAGATTGTTTTTAACCTTCATCTATTGTAACCATGAGTCAATGAATGTATTTTATCTTAGATAATTTCACACGTGTGCAAATATTTCTGAAGGAAATATTTTCAGAAGTGAAATTGGGGGTTCAAAGGGTAAATGCATTTGCAATTTGGATTGGTAGTTTCAGATTGCCCTTCTTATGTCTAGTATCACTTTCTTCCATCTCTGTAAAAGGATTTTCTGAATATGCCATACCAGAATGCTTGCAACAGCAAATTTTTGTTCTTTGTGAGGGTCTATCAATTTATGTATTTATATTCATAATGGCATTCTCATTTTGACATATTAATGTCAATTGTATGATAATTTTTGATGTTTACATCCTTTTTGTCATTTAATTAATTGTTCCTCCCTAATTTAATTAAATGCATGCTGTCATAAGACTAATTATATCATATCTCCGAGTGATTTGATCTGTAAAATGACTTTAAAATGTGTTGTTCTTGCTTTCATTTTGCCTGGGGGAAAATCATGATAGGAAAAAATACATTAATATCTCAGCAAATTTAAATTATACTAAGAGTTCTTCTAGCTTAATTAGTTGGTGGAGATTAGTTGTGAAGGGAGATTTCTTTCTTAAAAAACCATTGAGGAAATGGGAGTTTCAGAATATAAACATTAAATGTCTTTATAGTTAATTTTGTTTGATAAATTTTGTTAACTAAGCTATTTGGATGCCTGATGCTTTGACCCTCCTCCAGGGAATGCTGGGATAGCTATGCTTTGTTCCATCCTTACCCAATTTTCAGTTGGCTTTCAATTGGAAAATGGATTTATTACTCCATTTCTGTTTGACTCTGAAATTTTTATTCTCAGTTATTAAACACACACCTATACACAGTATAAAAGCACTGTTTTGAAAAGCAGTGGCCAGTTATTGAAAGTACTGTTTGATCATGGTTTTGAGATTGTATGATTCTGGACAATTTGCTTGATTGGTCAAAATTTTAAATTCTCGTCTTTAAATGGTGATAAGCATACTAATCTTAGGAAATTGCTCTGAGAATTCAATTCATTAATTTAAGTAAAATGCATAATACATTGTCTGCTATATGTGCTAACTTCCATAATCATAACAGTGGTATTATGATTATTATTTTTACAGCTATTAATAATCAAATTTTGAAAAAAAGGGCAAACAAAATCATCCTTAATTCTATTCTTTTAAAAAAACAGTGTCTATTCTTTCTTATTCCACACTAGTGTGTTTTCATGAAATCATATTCTAAAATTGATTTTTAAAATTTACAAAGCATCTTGTTTCCAAAGTACTTGAGGTAACCTATACAATTGGTAACTGTTAAGAAAAAACAAAAACAAGACACAAAATTATGCTTTTTATGAAAAGCATTTTTTTTCTTGTCTCCGTTGCAGTCCGTTTTAATGGCTGCATAGTAATTCATTGAAAATTGACATTCTATAATTTACTTAATGATCCTCTGTGGTTAGACATCTATCAAGCTTTTTTTTTTTTATCAATAAGAAAATGTGGGAGAAACATCTGCACATTTATGCTTATGTTTCTTCCAATGAGTTATTTCCTTAGAGTTCCTGAGGGGAATTACTGATTATTTATTTGGCTTAATGTTAAGTTGCTACATACTAGCTTTGGATTTTTTTTTTTTTTTTTGAAGATTATTTATAGTCACTTGTCTATGGCGAAGGCAACAGAAATCCTTGAACAAAAGGACACTTGTGTTGGGTAACTTTTTATTTATTTATTTATTTTTGGGTAACCTTTTTGAGAGTCTGATGAAATAAAAGCAAAACCCCCTGCCCTCTTTAGCCATAGTGGTGGTTGACCAGGAGCCATTTGGTACCAGGTGACATACTAGGTATTGCATACAGTGGACCCCAGACCCAAGCTGAGCCCATCAGTGTCCATCCCTGGGAATTTTTATTTAAAACAAGCGGAAAGATTCAGGTTCTTTGAGTGAATGAACCGAAACAATGTACACCAGGGACAGGAGGAACAGAGGAAGTTAATCTTCAGAGAAAGAGAGAGAGAGAAAAAAAAAGGAAGCAGATGGATGCCTGAGAGAGTGAGGCCAGACACAGTGCTTGAGTGCTTTCCAGGTGGTGCCATCCTTTCTTGCAGCTCCTGTAACCCTCATAATAAACTCCTCTCATTTCCTTAGGTAACTTGGATTGTTTTCTACTATTTGCAACCCAGAGTCCTAATTCATATAATGGTATTATCGCTTACTAGCCTTTTATGTATGTAGAGTGAATAACTGCCAAAAATGGCATAGTTTTAGGACAGCCAACAATTTTGAGGATATACCCAATATTATGCTCTCTTCTGATTGAAATCCTACCATTAGAAAAGAAGGAAATAATATTTAATCCTTACTGACCATGTACAGATCTTTACAAGAAAACATTTCATTTCAACCATCCTATAATCCCTATATGGGCTTTACTACATTTTTACAGGGGAAGGAATGGAGGGGTAGAGAGGCTAAATAACTTTTTCCAAGGTTGTACAGCAATTAAGGGGCAGAACCTGAAAGGCTTAGAGAAGTTTTAGTGATACCAGAAATTTCTGATGGTTTGAATTTGATTCATGGAGGTCTTAGTTATTTGATTATATCTGGAACTCCTGGTTATCTGAGTTTTGGAATTCCAACTTCCAAATAAAAGTGGCTTCCTCTTCTGCTGAGTCTTAAGGATCACTAACATGGTTGATTAACCCATTTCCATGAAAATGGATAATTACTGTATTTATGTCACTCTGATTTTCTCCCTGTTTTTCGAACCTTAGAGTTCTGTTTTGTTTTGCCATATATGTTTACTATAGCAGTATTATACTTTAATCTTCTTCCACAAATAGTCCGATTTTTGGAAAACAAATACGTTGTGTAAAAAAAACCCTATGTATCAAGATATAAGTAGAAAACCATTATCACTTGTCTGTCCGGTTTAAATACAGGTAGGGATTTCCCTACCTGAGGAGGCTTTGGGAAACCTTAGCCCATGCACGCATTTCTTATCTTTGAAACTCCTTTTCCAATTTACTCAGCTGTCCTTGATTTCTCCTGAATTTCTATAACTCTAAATGAGGCTCCTCATAATTAATGCATAATTATTTATGGTGCTGTGTATTTTCTCCTTCATGAAGTTTAGATTTAACTCCACAATTGGCTCTTTGAGAATGTAGGCTGTGTTTATTCTTACATGTTTCTAAGCGTCTAAGATGGGGCACTTTCATCGGCTCTCAGAGCTGTTTATGTAGTGATTGAGCACTGGCTCCACCTGAGCTAATGTCGTGGCTCCTGATTAGGGCATCTAGGATTGTCTGTCTCCTTCTTACCTGCCCTCCCTCCCATTCTTATTGGCCACACCCTAATCCAAGTTCCATTGTCTGTTTTTATTTCCCTTGTTTCTAAAAAAGACTCCTCAGTGGAAGTATCTGTCATTATTCAAACATTGATTCATTCATCAGTTATTCATTAAGCGCTTCCTGTGTGCCTGGCAGCTCTCTCCTCCGTGCGGGGTATCGCAGACATGGCCCTATCTGATGGAGGTTATAATCTAGGGGGGTAAAGATTCATTACACACACACAGAATAGTGATAACGCTTTGCTTATATATTTTGCATAAAGGTTCTCTTTAGGTTTTTTAAATTTACACAGAATAGAGTTTGTAAAGATTGTTTAGCCTGAAGTTCAAAGTCCTCCAAATCATGGCACCAGTCTATCACTCCAGGATTTCTCCCAGTGCTCTCAACGCTTCACTTGGAGATTTTGGACTCCAGCTGTTTTTGAAATCAGCACTTTGCTGCCTTTCAGGTTTGGGCCTTATCTTTCTTTACTCTGGGTTTTCCCTTCTCCTTCCATCTTACTTCTTAATCCTTAAAGGTCCACCTCCCATACTATAGGCATCTTGAAAACTTTCTGGATCTTAACAGCTCAAAGTGAGCATTTCTGCCCCTTGACCACTGAATGTCTTTAAATCCACGTAATGGCAGCTGTTAGAGCTACAAGCAAACTTTCTGTCTTCCTTGACCAGACTCTAAGGCCTAGGAAGGCAGAAAAGGCATCGGTACCAGTTATGTCTTAAGAGGAAAACAGATGGCTCACCTTATAGAGAATAACTTGCTGAGAATTTGTCTACATAGAGACCGGTCAGTTACAAGGTTTTGGGCAGAGTATAAGGGAACCACAGTGATATTGAGGGAATGTAGAGCTAAATAGTGAGTGGACAGTCACAATCCTTGGTAGGGAGGAATGAGGGGAGGGAGAGGTGGCCAGAACCTGGAAGAAGGGAGTTGTGTAAGCATCCATCATCCAGAGGTCTGGGGGCCTTTGAGGGGTGCAGCCAGCCCAGGGCAACCTCACAGGGCAGGAAATGGGGGAATAAATCTCCTTCCTTCTGAGATCTGGCTGCGGTGCCACACTGACCACACCCAGCTGGAAGCCAAAGTCATTGAATTTCAGCGATGTAATGCAAACATGCCAGCCTCTCTCTGAGCAGAGAAAGGATAAGAATGCTTTTCTGGGGGAGAAAACAGAAGGCATCTGGCACAGTGCTGTGCTCATGTTTTCAAACTTTTCTCCCCGTAGATCTGTGCTTGACATGTTTGTAGCACCAGTATTGTAAGTGTTGTATCTTAAAGCTTTTAGTTTCAGAATAAATTAAACCAGTATGGAGGGGTTTTCCTTTTTTTAAAAATAATTATTTATATGAACATCATTCTCCCTAAGGTGGATGATTCAAAGATTTGAGTGATACTGACCAACCCAACTCTTTCTTTTGAATTTTGTCTGCATGAAATATCAGTATACCTATCTATGTCTCTATTTGTCTATCTACCTATCTATATTTATCTAGATGGATTTAATTCACAGAGAAGCAGTTGATAATGAAGAAAGATTAGTAGTCAAATATCTAAAGCAAATATTTGATACATCTTGAATATAAGGAATGATTTAGCAGAAAGCATGTTTGAAATATTTTTACATTTAAAAATATTCACTGTACCATAATTAGGAGAATTGACAATGATTCCTCCCAATAAAAAAGGAACAAGCTAATTGGAATCAATTAATAGTGTTCAATATCTTTTGTACCAGAGTGCATAAATTTTAACCACTTACTTTCAATGCGTAAGCAGCGTCACCATCATAGCTTACTGTTTAAACTTTGGGAGGTAAGAGAATAGCAGAAATGTTTTTTATGGAAGTTTCATGGGAATTGATGCTAAACTTACTCGTGGAATAATGTGAGGCAGTATATGGAGAGAGTGAAGTTTAGACTGAAGAGATCTTGAGTCTCCATAAGACAGTGAGTATGGGAGAAGTTTGATGTCACCTTACTCACTGTCTGAACTCACTGTCTGAACTGGGAGCTGAATGGAAATAGACAAGATACCTCAAGAGAAAAAAAAAGACTTCCAGGCTTTTGATTTAAAATCCAAATCAGAAAATTATTTTCAAGTATGGATTTTGGCACTTATAATTATAAGCTGACACTCACCTTGCATTGTTTTAGACTTTCAAAGCAAATTAAACTCAGGTTAAATTAGATTATTTTTTCTACTGTTGCTGTTTGATTGTAAATCTTTCAACAGCAGTCCATCCACACCGCATCAGTCTCTGGCTTCTGGGAAAGGGTCCATTCTCCAACCCTAGTGACCAGCAGTTGATTTTCATGAGCCTCCCAGTTTTCCACTGATGAAAATTTAAGCAGCTTAAATCTTTCCTACAAATTACCAGGTCATTTAAAAATAAATTGGGCTCATTTTAATCTAATTCCTAATGTACAACTGCCTGGGGAGTTATTTTCAGCTTCGTTTGTTGCAGTTTGCAATTATCATGTTCCCTTTAAAGAAAAGAAAAGTAACAGGACTGTATTTTATGTGAATTACCAATGATATTTCAAAGCAATTCATATTTAAGCTAAGTAATGGGAAGAATGAAAGACAGAATGGGTAATGCTGCAGACTGGAGAAAGCCCAGCAAAAAAAATAGAAATAAATGGTGATGGGACTCTGTACAGCTACTAACATTTACATTTCTTGGGTCATTAATGTTTCAGGTCTGCAAATAAAAACAATTAATATAACCAGTGGAAAGGATTTGATGATATTCTGAGCTAGCCAGTTCTCAGATTCCACAATTCTAAACCTGCCAGCAAAATGTTGCTTTGACTATTCCTGATTTTAAGATGTCAGGACTTGTGTACTTGGTTTCTGAAATGAACAGTGTAATTCAGCCATTGATTAAACCAGAGGGAATTGCTTTGACTCAACAATCCTCAGATTACAATTCAGAATTGATTTCTTACTCTTCCAAGTTTTGTATATTATAACAGTGGGGGAATTACAGGGATCATTTCCTCAACCCAAATGGAAAGCATATTTCCAATATCCTGTGCAGTGTCGTTAGATATGCTGGCTTAGAAGCACCAGCAAGGTGTAAATCAATGATATGGAAATTCAGAGGAAAAAGAAATTGTTGTTTGGTTAGGAGGAGGTAGGGTACTTTATGAGTCTTTATGGCATAGGTGCATTTGATAGGAAGGTTGGGCAGATTTAGGAAAGTAGAGATCTGGGTGCATTGGACATTCAAACCAGAAGGCAAAGCAGAGGGGAGGGTAAATGATACATTTAGAGTTTGGCAAGGGGGCTGGTGGGTGATTATGTTGTGCTGCAGGTGGGTTGGGTCAGATGGTAGAATGCTTAATCACAGTGTTTGGATTTCCCATTTTAGGCGGCAAGGAGCCGTTAACATGATTTGAATTGTAAAATACGGAATCTGTCCAGACAAGATTGGGAATCACTTATTCCTTCAAGCCTTTCCTGACAAATGCCATTGCATTGTTTTGCCACTTTGACATTTTAATGACAACGCTTAATTTCCCTTTCCTTCCCTCTGCCCCCAAATTGGAGTGAACAGAAGGAGCTCTACTTCTAAAATAATATTGACATATGAGCTAGCTCTCTGCAAATATAAAAGAGGATAATTAGCAAACATATGTTTGATTCTAATTTAGGTTAAAAACACTCACATGTATTTAAAAGTAGATACCTTACCATTTGGATGGCAAATGGCTAATGAAAAAAAATCTTATTTTTCATTAGTCTTGCATAATTCTCACTACATACTTGAGTTGTTACTGACCATAACAATAGTGATAGCCAATATTCCAAGCATACTCCAATTACTTTACATATGATAGTTCTTTAATCCTTATGACTCCATGATGTATGCCTGTTTCACAGATGAAGAGACTGAGGCACAGCGAAACTAAATAATGTGCTAGAGGCCACATAGATTGTGAGTAGGAGAGCTGGAACATGACCCAGAAGTTTGGTTATGGAGTCTATGCTCCTAACTCCTTTTCCAAATTGTCTTTTCCAGTGTGTCAGGGATTGTATTCCAAGCTATGGGAACATAAGAAACTGAGACATGAGAAGTACAGTGACATAGATAATGTCCCCTAGAAACAGGACAATTAAAAAGGATCCTAAAATCTATTTTTGTCTTAACTCAATAGTGCCTGGAAATGAATGAACCTTCTTGTGAATTGCAGCAAATGGAAATTTTAATCTTTAGTAATCATCACTCCCTTGGGAATTTGATGAAAGCTAGATTAGATAGATCTTTGACAGGATGAGTGGATGGTTAGAGAGTATTGTATGGAATTCAGTGACTTTAACTAAACTAGATGTCCTCTAATCATCAAAGTAGTAAGAGAGATAGGTATTCCTCTTCTGTGCTCTTATCATACCCTAGTATGGTTCTGAAATGGCTTCTCCAAAATAAATTGCTGTTCATCTGTTTTTTCTGTCTGTCTCATCATTCCTTTACCTCTGGGTTTCAACCTCACTAGTATTGCTATTTTGGTCTGGGTAGTTCTTTGTGGAGGGGGCTGACCTGTGTACTCTAAACTGTTTAGCAGCATCCTTGGACTCTACCTACTACATGCTAGTAAATACCTGCTTCTTCTTCCCCCTAAGTTGTGATAACCAAGCATGTCTCCAGACGTTGCCAATTGTTCCTGGGGGACAAATCGCCCCAGTTGAGAGACACCTTCTGCCCCTCCACCTTTAGCAGAGGCAGTGGTTGGCCCCCTCTCAGGAGGCCTCTAGGGTGCACTCACAACTAAAAGCTAGAACAGGCTTTTTGAACTGGGGTCCAGGATCTCTAGATTTACCAAACAGGGTCCATAAATCCTTTGCAACTATATGCAAAATCTGGTTTATTTGGCTATTTTTCTCAGAAGAATCCTTAGCTTTCCAAATAGTCTCAAAGAGGTTTATGGCTTAGCAGAGGATTGAGGGATTGCTGTGCACTACACATCAGAGATTTTTATTTCAAGCAGAGTGCATGTACACACACACACACACTACACACACACACAAACACAACATAACATACATATTCCTCCTTGTCAGGATACGAATACTATGTGGACATGGACTCCTAATGATCAAATCTTGTTTAAATTAAGAAACTGTTGATAAAAGAGCAATTTGTAAGAGGACATGTTCTTTGTATCAGGGGTGGGGGAAATGGGCCCTGGCCTTCTGATGCTGTAGGCTTTGGAGGTTTCCATACTCTTCATGGGGTGGGGGTTAGGATCTCAGTGCAGATGCTCTTCCCCTGTGATCTTGAAGCCTCCCATAGGGAATAACATCCCTCCAGAGGAGGAATTCTGGGCAGTGGGAAGAAGCTGTTACTGCATTGTTTTATTCTCTGCCTCCAATCAGTTGTCTGTTGTCAGTAGACCCAACCCTAAAATTCTCAAAATAGAGGTAGTGGACTTTTATATAATAGGGAAGTGGAGGAGGGGGTATGGAAAAAATGAAGCAAGATAAAACTCCAGAAATCAGTACAAATTGTAAGAGGTCAGTAGAAGTCTATGACCTTTTCCCAGAATGGGCTGGAGAAAAGTAGACCATCTTCTTCCCTTTTGGTTTTTATGTTTTCAGTCCTAGCTATGAAATTAATGTGATCGAGAGCTGTGATTCTAAAAGTATGGGCTACTGCCCACTGATGAGTTGCAAGAGTCATTACCACTCAATGAAGAATAATCCAAAAATGTGAGTCATTTCTTCAGCTCTTATAATGAATGTCTTGCAGCTTTGTGGCTCTCGGTCTTTATGTACAACCAAGGCTGCTTACTCATAACTCACTAAGTGACTTACTGAAGGTTTCTACAAGCTAGCATCTGTGTGACCTAGACTTAAGACAACTGGAGCATTATTTTTACTGGGCCACAGTGATTGCTTCAGTTATGGCATCTGACTCAGTCAGAGCTACAGAGACCCTATAAGGATGTTGCTGGTTCTTCAGGGCCATAGACTTTTGCTCTTCCCTATTGTCCTTGAAGCCAGGAGAGTATCAGGACTGGGCTGTGTAAACCGTCTTCCTGCTGAGAGGAAACCCTATCTGAGAATGGAATGGACACAGGAGAAAGAGAAACAAAGTCCTGGTGACAGTATTTCCTCTTCATATCTTTCTCTAGCTGAAGCAAGCCCCATCCTCAAGTATGAGATAGAGAAACTGATAACATGCCTTTTACTTACCCATTGGGGATTGTGCTGTCATTTACTACGAAATGGCTTCAAATGGATCCATCTACTGACCTGCAAGTCTGGCTTGTGTAATAACGTAATTGTTGCTTTTTGAATCCAGCTGGTCTAGGTGGTCCAGCTAGAAAAGAATAAGTGGCCTTGGGGTGAGCTAGACCTGATTTCAAATCCTAAATCCCTCCACTTAGCTGTTATATCTTTTAGGGAAAGATGTTTGACCTCCCTGAGTCTTTGTTTCTTCATCTCACTAAATCTTACCTCGCTGAGGTACTAAATCTCACCTCATAGAGTTGTGAAAATCATTAAAGAGAATGATATAAAAACTCGTTTAACGTATTTATTAAAATATGTGTTCCTTTCCTCATTCATTTGACCCTGGGCTTCTGATTTTTCCCTTTTAATATCCATTTCAATAACCTTAACTCCAGCTTTGAAAATGGAAGAATTGATAGTTACAATTTTTAAAGTTTACATTTAAATGTTGAAATATAAATATTCATGATCTCATTTGAGACTCCAAACAAATTTGTATGACTATAGTAGATATCTTTACTTTATAGATGAAGAGTATGAGCACGAGTGGGATTAAATATCTTAAATCCACAGGTAGGAAGTGGTAGGACTGGGACACAAATCCAGAGACTCTTAGCATTCCTGCATTTATCTGTATCTATCTATCTGTCTGTCTGTCTGTCCGTCCATCCATCCATCCATCCATCCATCCATCCATCCGTCCATCCATCTATCTATCTGTGTGTTTTAAAGTGCTCCACAGTTTCTCCAAGTCGAGTAGGAAGAACAGACATATGTGATGGAAAGTAACTGGAACAGATTTCCAAAACCAAGAGAGAATGAGCCACAGAAAATCAGCCTGAATGATAGAAAGGAGACTAGAAATTTGAGGAGTCAGAATTATCTACCAGGACTTCTGATCTTTTTGAAAGCCTCTGGGAGAAGAAAAGGTCACTTCATGCTAAAAGTCTTCTGATATAAGCGGGGAGAGAGGACAAGAGAATATCCTGTTTATTTTTTAAAATCAATCTAGAAGGATTGCTGTTAATTCCACTTGGTTGAGTAGATGAGTTACAGTACTGAGCTGAGTTGGCTGCATTCTTGAGGAATAGAAGTAGGTTGCAGGCTCTCTGCAGCTTCCAGATCATGGTCTGCTAGGTCTCTTAGAAGTTGCCAGCCTTTGCTGTACATATGTTTTCTCCCTTCTTCCCACTCTGAGAAGCAAGCTCCTTGATAAGATTCTGGGAAAACACCTGAAAGGGTAAATGTAACTGCGTGTAAGGATTGTAAAAGTCCATCTTTTTTAGAAGATTTACAATTATAAATTTTTTAGGGCAGTTTTCTAGCTCCACTGTATTCTGAGCAAAGGTGGCTTACGTACAGATTTGTCTGTTCTGCTGGAGATAGATATACTGGGATGGTAGGTAAGCAGTTTCCCTGGCAACATTTACCACCTGAAAGTCTGTCCCTCCACTCATGTTAGCAGCCACATATATGCTGTTAGGAGACCTGGAGATACAAAATATTTAAATCCAGAATAAAATTGGAAGTATTATTGCCTTTACTCCAAAATAGAGGTTGAGAAATCCAAGAGAACTCATGACACTTGCTCGTTAATATTTCCAACACCTTCTCATGTATTTCCTATTTTGTTTCAGAAATCTGTGGTGTCACACTCAAGTGTGAATGCATAAGTATCAAGGATTTCTATGGCAGACAAATACTTTCCAATATTTTAAAAATACATGGACTTTATTCAAGAACGCTGAATATTTTCATTATTCTTGTCAAAATCTGTGCAACTTGGTATGGCAAAGATAATGCATCAATAATTGCTACAGTAAATATTTTTCATATTCAAGGAAGCTCAAATTAATTTCTGACTTTCTAGACTGGACATTTTAAGAGCTAATCAGTTTGAAACACAATAAGATCCCACCCCTCTTTTTTTTCCAAACCTGGTGACTTTGGTTAGAATTTGGATGACTGTTGGTATTTCTATTCCTTGTAAATCTTGTTTGGCAAGTAAGACTTCCCATTCAAGGTGGGTCTTAATTAGTTTACTGGAGTCCTTTAAAAAGGGAAAACATTTTGGAGATAGCTTAGTCACAGACATTTGGAGATGCTTGGAGTGTCCACAGAGATGCTTGGAATGCTGATACAGATGCTTGGAGAGCTGATACAGAGAGCAGAGAGATGAAATCAGGACACAGATGCTAGAAGAGAAGAAATCTCCAGCCTTGGGAGATGCTAAGCTAAAAGATGAAATCCAGAGTTTTGCCTGGAGAAGCTAAGTGAAGGCCCACAGAAACTCAGAGAAGAGGCTACTGGAACCAGGAGCTGAAAGCAACAAAACCTGGGAGCAGAGGCCCAGCAGATGTTGTCATGTGCCTTCCCACATGACAGACATCAGCCTTTTTTTAGAGTCAAAGTATCTTTCTCTGGACACCTTACTTTGTACATTTTTATGGCCTTAGAATTGTAAACATGTAACTTGATAAATCCCCTTCATAAAAGCCAATCCATTTCTGGTATATTGCTTTCTGGCAGCTTTAGCAAATTGAAACAGGGACTTAGATATCATTGGGTCTAAGCACAATCCTTTCACCATAGCTTTTACTTTCTCAGCAACAAGCCCAGACCAGAGAGAGCCAGAATTCTTATAGATGCTGTTCTTCTGCTGGCTTGTGTCCCTGACTCCCAGGAGTGACAAGTACACCATCCTTAGGCTCTGTATGTAGCATTCCTCCACTGGGTGATGTCTGGGTCATAGGATCTAATTCAGTACTTCTAGGGAAGGAACTGGCAAATAGGTAATTGTGCAGGGCAATGTTTTAAGCATTAAACAGTAATGTAAGACACAACCCTTGTTCTCAGTAAGCTGGTCATCAGCACTTGCAAATGGTGAGTTTGATGACTGCGTTGGATGCAGTCAAGCATACATGGAGGAAATCATGGGAAATATGGCTGGCAAGTTAGTTTGGGGTTGAGTGGCAGCAGGCATGGAAGGGAAGGATAAGAAGCTGGGAATTCATTTTTGCAGGTAATGAGCTCTTAGCGAGGGGGTGGAGGTTGATGTAAGGCAATGACAGTCATTAGATGGTGGTATTTGATGAAGATAAATGAGGTCAAGGGGATCTTGAATTATGTACCCCAATAAACACACATTCTTGATCTTAATCTATGTGAACGCATTATAAACAAGACCTTTTGGCGATGTTATTTTTAGTTAAAGTATGGCCCAACAAAGCAGGGTGCCCTTAAATCTGGATTACGGAAGCCTTATAAAGAGAACTTGGAAGTCATAGAAACCAGCTGGAGAGGACACTGTCTGGTGATGAAAGGCAGGAATGTAAACCATTGAACCCCGGATATTGCTGACAGCTGGCACAAGAATGCTATGGACTTCAGAGAGGAAGCAGCCTTGCCAATACCTGATTTTGGACTTCCAGTGTCAAAATCATGGGGGAACAAATTCTGTTGTTCAAGACTCCATTGTGTGGTATTTGTGATGTCTGCTTTGGCAAACTAAGGCACATCTTTTTCATGTTTAGCCTTGAATCCTCACCACCTTGCATGGATCCAGGCACATAGTAGGAATATGAGTAGGTGAGTGAGTGAATAAATGAATGAAGCCATATGCTAAGTGAGTTGGAGTGGGGAGATTGGAGAGTGACTGATAGGAGATGGATTAGTGTGAAGGAAACTGGAATTTCTGCACATAAGAGGCAGAAATTGAAAATTGGATGTGGAAGTGATGGAGAGACAGGAATAAAAATTATGAAGGGATAAATAGTTGAATGAGTGAAGGATTTTAAGTTTGAGAACCTCAGTGATTAGATTATGTTGTTCCATTTGGCAAAGATGGGGAGTTGTGGAAGAAGACCATATTTGTGGTCTTGGCACTTGAGTCTGTGATGCTGTTGTCAGGCTGGCTCAGGAGGATGGGTGTCAGGTGACCCCGTCCCAATGGGGGTCATCTGAAGGGTGATACTGGTTGAAATCAGAAGATTGTGATCTATATTGTAGACCCATACTTGAGCTCTTCTGGCAGAAGGAAGATTAAAGCACAGAAGCTATAAGTCCAATTCAGGTTGATTAGGCATCCAAATATGCATAGGCCATGGAGAGGAAAACTATGTAGCAACACCCCTTTCCCCCTTTGGCATAGACACTATCTTTTGGGGATAAAGTGAAGGTGGCAAAAGATTGGAATCTTAGAAATTTGGATTTAAATCCTGATGCTGCCATTTCCATTACTACATGGGAGACAGTATGATGTAGTGGTTAGAGGCCTGGACTGTGGAACTAGAATATCTGGGTGCAAATCTCAGCTCCATCTCTCCATGGCTGTGGGACATTGGACAAATTGCTTAATCTCTCTGTGCCTAAGTTTTCTAATAATAATAAATCCTACCATGAGGTATCCCATTTGAGTTATTATAAGTAAAAGACTAGAATTTTAAAAACATTAATTATTCCTATTATTCCTCTTCATTTAGGAGAATCAGTAACTTGGGTGATGTTTACCATGTAGAGGACAATTGTTCTGATCTGTATATATGGGGTTGATAAACCTAAAATAAATTAACTTCCCTTCCTTTCAAGAGTGGTAGAAAATGCAGTCTAATAGGTTCTGGTTTTTGCTTCATACTTTTACTTGGGATTCTTCATAGCTTATCATACTTTTCCATTCGATTATCCATTTCTTTTTCCCAGGACCATTGCTAGAAAAAGAAACCCTCAAACAACCTTTAAAAAGAGAGTTTGTTCTCATGCAGCTGGGAAGTCTGGAGATCATTTTAGTTGCCATCATGGTCAAATCTGGGGACTGAAATGCTGTGACAGGGCTTCTGTCTCCTATTCTTGCCTCTCCTTCCTTCTTTGTGGGCTTCTAGACAAAATATCTTAGATCTACACCCTCTCAGGTTAGTGAGCTCCACCAGATACTTCCTCTTAAGATGTCTGTATACTAGTCCAGTGGAGGAACCGCTTTGCTTTGTTTGAGTGAAAAGCCACACTTTGTGAGCACTGATTTTTTTTTTTTTTTTTTTTCGCATGGGCAGGCAATGGGAATCAAACCCAGGGTCTCCAGTATGGTAGGCAAGAATTCTGCCACTGAGCCACCATGGCCTGCCCTTGATCACTGATTTTATACCAGTAAAATGAGATAATATGACTGGCCAGATCTGCGTCACAGGTCACATCTGTGGTCAGGCATGGCGTCTGTAAGCAGAAGAATTCAAATGTAGACTGCTGTGCAGCCTAGAATGTGATATTTGCCCAAATCAATTTTACCCCTTCAGCCATGCATCCACAATGCAGGCTGGGAACATTTCCTTCCCTATAGTTGGCTGCCATAGCAACATGATTCTTTTTACTTCTCCTAGTTTGGTTCCTTGTCAGTTAAAAAAACAGCAACACATCAGTGCACCTTGAATAGAAAGAGGGCAGCAGATTATGGTTTGAGCTGGGCCCTGGGGCTTGGATGCTGGGGAATATTTTGAGAACTGGGTCTGGTTGAAAGTGCTTGGAAACCACTTTAACTTTCCTTGGCTCTTCCCCCCTGTGCTTGCTGCAGATTGCTTTCCTGAATTCCTGTGGGCACTATGAAGACCAACAAATTATTGTTCCTAGCTACCTTAATTATCCTTATGGTTAAGGGAATAAAAACTTCCCAGCAATGTTTTCCTTTGCATTCTTCTATGCATAATTCTAAAACAGAGATAGTTCCTGTTTTAATTCTAAGGAATTAAAGTGGTGCCCTGTACACCCACTCTCTGTGTATGTGTGTATTTTAAATGCAGTAAATATTTAGGCAGGGTTAATATTAGTAGTATTGCATTGCTTTGAGCACACAATTGAGACCACCTGAAAGTCTCCCCATTCTTTGCTCTGGATTTCAGATCCTCTGTGTCTGATGTATTATTCACTGTATGATTCTCACAGAACTAGGTGCATTATTTACGAGGTTGTAGGATTTCTGAAATTCCACAAGCTTTCTTGTAAATTTGTAAATAGGATGCTGGGGTAGGTTGGATTGGTAAATATGGCTGCACCAACATCATTGTGTATTGACTTCTTTGTTCTTCAGACAATATTTTTTCACATCCACATCCTTGCATATGCTGGCAAGGGAAATTTTAATGCTTTGGATATTAATATAGCCTATCAATTCTATTCCCCTATGATTTCCAGAATTTATAGAGTCAATGGTATTCAGGTATAGGCATCATAAACTAAACCAAGGACTGTGTGCAGTGCCTGGAATTTGTTAGGTTGAACCTGATCTACCCCCAAAAGCAAGAATTTATTTACCACTGGAGGGCAGTAGGATGATGCATCCTGGAACTGGCAGCTTGTTGGTACTTTTGCTTTTCTTACTTTGTGAAAATATTGGTTCTGGAGCTTTTTACTCCAGAGACTTGCAGTCTTTTTCTCTGGACTGTGATGGGGCTGAGACAGGGGAGAAGGTGGTGGTCATGCTAATTCCAGTAGTACTTTGAGTTTCTATAGCTCCTGGTGTGCTGCTGAATGCTTAACAACAGGCTCTCTTGGAGGAAAGGACTAATTTTGTAGCATTTCCTGATTTCTGTGGTATAAATATTCCCACAGGCCTGATTTCATGCTTCCCATCTGATGTCATTGAACGAGGCATTAGGCAAATATGCCTATAGTTGGCTCTTGTGAGCCAGTACATGCCAGCTCCTGCCCCCCACTGAGAGCTCTTGTCACCTGTCAGTCACCATGTACTGCCAGTTTCATTTGTAGGTGTACAGGTCTTAAGTTTTCCCTAATATACTAAAAACCAGAGTTTGTGTACTAGATATTTTTAGACTACCTGCACTGCACCTATCACAGTGCTTTAGACATTTTAGCATTTAAAATAAAAGTTTTTTATTGAAGAATTGCATGCGTAAAGAAAAGTGTACGAATCATAAGTATACAGTCCAGTGAATTTTCAGAAAGTGAATCTCCAATATAACCAGTTCTGAGATCAGGAAACAGAACGTTTCCAGCATCCCAGAATCCCATCTCTGCCTGCTTCCAGTTATCATCTTCCTGCTATCCTGAGATTAATCTCACCTGTTTTGAAACTTCACATAAATGGAATCATATGGCATGTATTCCTTTATGGCTGGCTTCTTTCCCTTTATATTATGTTTGTGCAATTCTTTCATGTTGTATGGTTTTATGAATTGAGCTGTGTCCCACAAGAAAACATGTTCACATCCTATCCTCCAGTTCTGTAAATGTGAACTTATTTGTAAATAGGATCTTTGAAGATGTTATTAGTTAAGGTGAAGCCAAACTAGATTAGGGTGGGCTCTATTCCAATATGATTAGTGTCCTAATACGGAGGGTAAATGTAGACACAGACAGGAGAGGCAAAGATTTGAGTGATGTGTCTACAGTCCAAGGAATGCCAAGGATTGCTGGCAGCCACCAGAAGCCAGGGAAGAGGATCTGGAATGGATCCTCCCCCAGTCTCTGGAAGGAACCCACCCTGCCAATGTCTTGATTTTGGACTTCTGGCCTCCAGAACTGTGAGACAATAAATTTCTGTTATTTGAGCCAGCTAGTTTGTGCTGTTCATTACTGTAGCTTTGGTAAACTAAGACACATCTAGTTGTATGTGGATCTCATTGCTGTGTATGGTATTCTATTATATAACTATTCTACCATTTATTAAGTACCCTACCATTGATGGACATTGGAATTGTTTCCAGCTCTGAGCTATTATGAAGAGCACAATTGTGTTCATCCTAGTATATATGTTCAGTGAATGAAAGTATACAATTTTGTTGGGCATATGTATAGGAGTCCAATTGATGGGTGATAAAGTGTGCATGGTTTACAAAGGTTGTTATGCAAATACCACATACTAGTTGGTTTAAACAACTAAAATTTATTGACTTATAATTTCAGAGACTATAAGTCCAAACTCAAAGTATCAGCAGTATCAGGCTTTCTAAGAAGCATGTGTAGTACTTTGCTGGTGATTTCCTGGCAACTTATAACCCAATCTTTACCTTGGTCACATGGCAATATGTCTCCTTTTGTCTCCTCTTCTGGCTTTTACTATCCTGTCCAAATTTCCTTTCTTATAAGGACTTGGGTCATATTGGATTAAGGCCCACTCTCATTGAATTTGGCCTCATCTTAATAGAATCTTCAAAGATCCCATTGTTAAATGAGTTCATACCCACAGGATGAATGGTTAGGGCTTGAACATGCCTTTGTAGGGGACATGATTCAATGTACAACACATGACATCATGAATTTTTAGATCTCAAAGACATCCTGATTTGAGGGGCAGGCTTTGAGGAATAAAGAGGATGGTTTTATGTAATGGTAGAAATGCCTACTTGTCCAGCTATTAACTTGGGAAAGAAAAATAACCAGGTAGGCTGGACACAGGGGGAGACAGCAATGCTTAACTGATGGTTGTTCCGGGCAGAAACTCTTCTCTGGAAAATTCAGTATGGTGTATGCAAATTGGTGGGGCATGTCTTTGGGAAGTCTAAGACATGTCAATATTTAGGTATTATACAGATAGTCTGTCAGTACCAGGAAAGATTTCATTAATTCAAAAAAAACATTCATTGAATACCTACTATGTACCAGGCACTGATACAGGTGCTAGTGATACTAAAGTGGTTAGCACATAGTTGTACCTTCAAGAAATTCATTCTCTACTTATATGTAGAGAAAGCAACCAGATAATTACTGGTTACACAGGCAGTCAGTACTTTGATAAAGGGGACAGTGAGAAAGGGCATGTCTTCACCCACCCCAGTGTGGTAAGAAGTAGATAAGGGAGGTTGGGAGGGAAGTGGCATCAAAGGAAACTTCATGGAGGAGAGAGACCTCAAAAAATGAGTAGGAGGTGGAGAATGGAGAGTTTTCCAAGCTGAGAGTATAGTATGTACAAAGGACTCAGGTAGAGATTGCATGGTGAAGTAGAGGAATGGGGAAATGGTTTATGATGATTGGCATAGTGTAGGCAGCATGGGAGGGCAAAGTGATTAGAAATGAGATTGGAGTGGAAGATAGAGTTAGACTATGGAGGGCCTTTTATTCCCCTTAAGGCTTTTGTACCCTATTTTTAAAACAATGGCAAGCTGTTGAAATTTTGAAGTCAACTTGCATGTGGCAGATGAAACAGGTGAGAGCACCTGGCATAATCAAAGTAGGCCTTCCTCCTTTATCTCAAAATGAAAATTTGACCTTAGGAATAAGGTCACAGCCCATTTAAGAGAACCTATGATGAGAACTTTATTTTCATTTTGTGCTGACACACAGGCTCCCTGGATGGGGGTGGAGTGGCACTCTGATTTGTTGCTTTGCCAATTTCCATGGTGTAAATATTCTTAACCAGCTTGCGTATTTCCTGGAAATCTAGCAGTTGGCTCTTGCAAGCTCATGTGCTTATACATCAGCACCATTAGCTCAGTCCTGGTGCTTACTTAAGGACAGGCCTCCTAAACCTTTTATTGGAGAATGCTAATCAGTAGCTGTCCAACTTCACCATGAGTCAGAATCACCTGGAAGCCTTGTTAAAAGCACAGATAGCTGGGCCTGGACCCAAGAATTCTGATTTATTTGTGCTGGGCTGGGGCCTGAGAATTTGCCACTTCAAATGAGTTCCCAGGTGATGCAATGTCGCTGCTCTGGGGTCACCCACACTTTGAGAACCTCTGCCTTTAATTCACCTCTTCATCTCTGCTCTGAGATGAAATTAGTCCCAGATTTCTAGGGAGGGATGGAATCTGCAGAAAATTGTTGTTAGAGAAGAGGAAAATGACACAGAGATTCAAGTCAGTCTTTATAGAGGAGACATTAAATTCAGCATCGTGATGTGGAAGCACTCAAATTTGGATTCTGAAGATCCGGGCATGAGTGCTGCCTTTGCTTGGGTCAGTGTAGGTGTATCATTCAATGTTAGTTTTATTTCC
Source organism: Tamandua tetradactyla (assembly GCF_023851605.1). Classification (NCBI taxonomy): domain Eukaryota; kingdom Metazoa; phylum Chordata; class Mammalia; order Pilosa; family Myrmecophagidae; genus Tamandua; species Tamandua tetradactyla. The sequence continues at coordinate 43,890,189 of NC_135335.1, read as the reverse complement.
TTCATCTGCAGGACACAGACTCTGATAATGTTTATCTCAAAAGAGTTGTGATGATCATGTGAAGCAAATTGCCAATTACTGTGTATTACTGCAAACTTTCATTTATAACTGCAAGTGATGATGCAAATATTGATTGTTGTTTTTAGAGATGATCAAATGAGAAGCTGAAGCACAGAGAGGTTGACTGTACATTGTTAGGAGTGAGGCCTGCTGATTTTCACTTTAGTGCCCTTTCTCTTATCCTAGTGGCTTTCAGATATTTCTTTTACCCAGGGACCTCTTTCAGTGAAACCTTAGGAAGAACAATATAGGAAATGATGAAGGAGGAACTTTTCTTAGTAAAGTAGGAGTGGGGTAACCAGAGCCGGGGCCCCAAGGTAATCCCCCTGAAATTGAGAGTGTTTGGAGCCCCAGGTGAAGCCCCATCTCCCACTTGCTGCTTCCTGGAAGCCCTTTCTGTGTGAGGTGGCAGCGATGAAGTTCACTGGGAGGGTTCTCTGATAGATTTTAGGGCAAGGTCAATACCAATGGTCCTCATGTTAGCTGCACATAAAAACATCTGGGGGAGCTTTGAGAAATTCCAAAGCTCAAGCTATAGTCTGGACCAATAAACAGAGTATCCGGGCATGGGAATCAGGCGTCTGTATTTTTAAGTCCCCTACATGATTCCAATTTGCAGCCCTAAATGAGATCCAGTGGTTCTCCAAGTGTGGTCCACCCCCCCAGCACCTGGGAATTTTCTAGAAATATAAATTCTCAGGCCCCATCTCTCACTCTGGATCAGAAACTCTGGAGTTGGGGTCCAGAGATCTGTGTTTTAATAAGCCCTGATGCTGATTCTGATGTAAGCTTACTTCAGAAACAAAATTCCAGAGCCATGGCACTAAAATGCATAGAATCACCTGGAGGGCCTAGAAACTCTGATGCATTAGATCTGGGGAGGACCTGAGAATTTGAAATTTTTATGATCCCACTATGTAGCTTTTAGGCTATGCACTGAGAAAAACTGTTTTAAAGCAATTATTGTTTAACACAGTTTTTGGAATGGCTCTATTAGGATTAAAGGAAAGAGTTGCCTCTTTTAAATTTAACTACATATTCTTAAGCCCCATCTTTGGGGAAACTCTAATTCAGTAGACCCAGGTTTTGGGCTCTGAAATCTAATTGAAAAAATATTACCGGATGATTCTTCTACATAGCCAGGTATATCGGCCAGCTTTTATGTTGTAACAAACAACTGTGACACTCAGTAACTTAAAACAGCAATCATTATTCGCACTGCAGGTTGGTTGGCACAGTTGGGGTGCTACATGTTTGTTCTGAGGTCTAGGCTGAAGGAGCTGCAGCTACCAGAGGAAGCCCTTTTCACACAGGCAGGACAAGAGGACAAGCCCCTCTGTACAAGCAAGTTTCTAGGCACAGCTCATTGCTACATCTGCTAGCATCCCATTGGTTGAAGCAAGGCATATGGCCCAGAGTTAAGTCAAGAGAAGCAGAAACCCATTCCTTACATGAAAGGGGAGGAGAAGGGAGGGAGTGAATATTTTTAAATTATAATATAATCAACCACACCAAGTTTGAGAACCCTTGTTGCAGGGAGCAAGATAACTCTTCACTTTTTACCTCTACCTTCATTTTCTGGTTCACCATCAACCCCCAGATATGTGCCCTGGTCACAAGAATGAGCTGACAAGCCACCTTCTACCCCCCAAGTGAGAAAACAAGAACATTCTGCTGACCGCACATCGGTGGAAAAGACCCAAATTTGTTAGTTATGTGCTTAGTGGTTTATGCCCTGTTCATGCCATTGGGTAGATAATTAGAGCACATAATTTTACAGTTGGAAGAGGACCCTATTCTAACCCCTGCATTGTAGAGATGTAGGAATTGAGCCCAAGAGAAGGGAGGTGACTTATTCCAGTAATGATATCTAATAATGGCACACTTAGTAATAGAATTTAATCCTTCAGAGTCTAGGTCCAGTGTTTTTTCTCTTACATCATAGTTTCCTCTGATCCTGGTAGAATAAAATGTCTGTAGGCCCTGGAGTTAATAGTGATTTAACATGAGCTTATATTAGAACCAAGTTTCCCAGAGTGGGTAGACACTGCCCTATATGCTGAGTATCAGTCATTCACCAGATTACATCTCCTTGGGATTATGACAGACTCATCCTTAGAAGGCTGTCAGTCCTTTGTGACAATTGCTGCCATTGATAGCCATTGGACTCATGGGGCTATGCCTTGTCCCTCAGTTCTTTTGGAGCAGAAAATAGAGAAGAACATTTGTGAGTATCAAGAGGACTTGCATTTCTGACTTTTACCTTCAGTTGGGAGGGTGCTTCAATATAAGACTGGGACTTCAGCAGCTACATGCCTGGTGGGACCACTCCAAGGTCAACTTAATATCTGAGTTTACATAGAGACTCGGATGGCTGTGTCCTGTTGTCCTCAGTATTGTCTAATCCGATACCTTGCTGCCTTTCTTTGCTTCCAGGTATGGAGATTGAAGTGTTATATATGCATATGTATATGTATACACACATAATCAACGTACTTAGAATGTCTGTGTACATATGTATATTCTACTTGTATTGACTATTTTTGCTAATTTTAACTCTGCCATTTATTTTTGCTAAGTTTTTGCTATTTAACTAGAATTTCCTTGGGGAAATAGAAAATACTGATTGTGCCTGGTAGCTAGAGGGAAGATATAAATAAGTCTGGGGTGAGATAAAGAAATATGGGGAAGAAAATAGAAAGTTGAAAGCAAGGGAAGAAAATTATAAAGAGTTCTGAGGATTTCCCTTCTCTTTGCCACTGATACATCAGCAAAGAGAAGACCCCAAATGGAAATGTAGTGAGTATAACAAAACCCAGGTGCTAAGGGTTCTGGGTCAGGTGGACTTAACTCACCTTTTGACTACTGTGAACTACTCTCCCTTTCTGCCACCCGATTTCCTGTTAGATGATCTAGTGGTTCCCTGGGTTCCCTCCACAGAACTGACTGCAGATTATAGTTATTCCTTTGATGTGTGTGATTATTATTATTTATGAAAATCGTGTGCTCCATGTGGTAGTCAGTTTCCTAGATGGCCCTTTGTGACTCTTCCCTTCTGGTAGACACACCCACAGGTAGTCCCCTCCCACATTTTATAGGCTGATCTCAGTGACCAAGAAAGTTTTGTGGAAATGGCATAGTAGTGACTTCTGACGCTGCAACCTCCTCCCGGCTCTTTGCTGGTTCACTCACTTTGGGAGAAGCCAGCTGCCATGTCCTGGGACACTCAAGCAGTTCCTGTGGAGGATTTCCCTCTTCCTGATGACATTCACAACAGACATTTCTGCTGTATGAGTGAGCCATCTCAGAATCAGGTCTTCTCGCCCTAAGCAAGCCTGCAGATCACTGCAGCCCAGGGTGACATATTCATTGGAACCTCATGAGAAACCTGAATTGGAACTTCCTGCTGAGCCACCTCTGAACTGAAAGAGTATAAGATAATAAAAATCTGTTGTTGTTTTAAGCTGTTAAGTCTTGGGATCATTTGTTACAAAGCAGTAGATAACTAATATGCTCCAGGAGGGCATGGAGAGTGTGTTTTGCTCACTCCTGTTTCCCTGGCACTGAGCATAATGCCTGACATGTATTATGAGCTCAGTAAATGTTATGTGAATGCAGGAATGTTTTCTTCCTATCATCTGCTCCACATACATGCATAAGCACATTGCTTTCCTTGAAATCTGTGGCTCATTATACCTTTGGTGTGCTGTTCAATTCTCCGTCACTGTGGCTTTGGCCATCTTATTATCCTCTCATCAAGAATGTTCTCATCCGACCATTCAACATGGCTTGGCCTGGAATCCCTGCCTGTACCAACTGTAATCATGAGGCATGATTCTACTCATACTTCAAACCCCTTCTCCAATCCATAAAGCTTCCTTTGATTACCTCAATACACAGGACATACCCTTCCTTTCTCCACAGTGTCAGTCATGGTTCTATCAGATGACAAACTCAAACTGAGTAATTTGAGGGTAATTTAATAAATGGACAATTAATTTACAAAGGTTCAAAGGTAGGGTTAGAGTTGAAGGAAAACCAAAAAGGATTAGTGAAGTACCCTGAGGACAGCAATGTCTAGAAACCATTTTCATTCTTAGGCCAGAGGGGAAGTAGAGAGAGCAGTGACCAGAAGTTTGAGATGGCTCTGTAGAGAGATGAACATTTGATAGGAGCCTTCTTTGCATTGGCAGGGAAAGAACCAGGGGAATGAGGACCTCTGCCTCACTTTCACCTTGCCTTCTTGATCTCCTGCTGGAGCTCCCATTGTCTGAATCCAATTAGAATCTGGAAGACAACTGATTCCATTGATATAGCCAAATGGGTCGGCCTCATGGGGCACATAGCAAGTAGAGACAAGGTAGAGATGGATCCAAAAGAGCATAAGGAAGATATCTAGTAACTCCCTTCCCCTATAGCCCTTACTGCCTATACATCTGAAATTAACATAATACATGGTGTACTTATGGTCTGTCTTATAGTACTACCATGCATTATTCTTTAACTCTTAGACGCTATTTATTTTGTCAGATATACTGATTCCTCTTCCAAATAGTGTTATAACTTCCTGGAGAATGAAAAATGTATCTTATGTTTCTCTGTCTTCTGAACTGAACTTACTATAACAGTTTCCATAAATTGGGTACTGCAATACAAATTTGTTGATTGCACATACAAGCACAAGTGTTTAGTTTGTTGAGGTTTTTGACATGAGCTGCCAACCCCCAAAATGCAATTTATATTATTTAATTTATTTAATGTTAGGTGTGGCTGATACATTTTAATGCAAACCAGAATTTATTTTAGATTTTAGAGTCTCTAGAATGGACTATTTAGAAGGCATCTGTCCAAATTCTAAAACATGAATTCCTTTCACAACATTCCTGGCATGTTATTATTCAGTCTGGGCTTCAAATGCTTCTAATGACAGAGCTCTCATTACCTTTTTAGGGAGTGGAGTCCCTTCAATAGTTTTGATGAGGGAAATATTCTTCATATAGGAGCCCCTTACGAGGTCATTTACTTCTAACCACTGGCAAACACTGATCTGTTCTCTGTCATTATACTTTTGTCTTTTCCAGAATGCTGTATAAATTGAATTAAATAGTATGTTAACCATTTGAGACTCAGTTCTTTCATTATTACCTAGATTCCTCCAAGTTGTTGAATGTATCAAAGATTATTCTTTTTTAGTGATGAGTAGTAGTATTCCATTGTTTAGATGTATCACAATTTGTTTTTCCATTCACCCATTGAAGGGCAATGGAGAACCAACCCTAGTTGTTTCCAGGTTTTGCCAATTAATAACCCAGATCTGGGGCCCAAAAGTGTGAGGGCAGAGAGATAAAGAAGAGCCATGAGGGTTTCCCCCATTCTGTAGGCACCATAGATTCTGTGATTGGAGAGGAAGTTTATCTTCAGCTCCTGAAGGCACCTCTTGGTGATGTTGATGGTGTGGCCACCTTGGCTGTGTAATTGTTTACTTCCTATGGGATGAGAGAATAGAGAAAAGAGAAAAAATACCTAGGAGATTTCTCTCTTTCTCTTTGCGTATGAGAGGACTCCTCTTGTGGAACTCTCTCTGTCAGTGTCAATGCCCAATTCTGGGCTTCAGGCTTTGCTGATTCCAACCAGGGAATGCCAGAGGGGAAAAATAGTATAAACTCCTGACTAATTCTGGTTTTCTTTCCCTATTTGCCTGCTACTCTTTACTTTTCTGAGTTGTCAAATAGCTGCTCCCTGCATTCTTCCCAGGTTTTATATTGTATTACATGTGAGAGATAAGGTGACGTTTGCTTACTTCTTACTTAGAACTGGAACCTTCTTTGAGTTTTAAATACCAAATATTATACATTTCATTTCTAGTTTTCTTTTAAAAGCTTGCTTAATGATTTTTAAAAGAATTTCTTCCTGTCTGTGTATATTTGCATTTCCTTTTTATCTTTCTTTAAATGGCTATGAATACATATTTCATATTCAGTGTCTGATAATTTCTCAAATCTTTGTGAGTCTGTCTCTGCTTATTTCTTTGTGCATTTTATGAATTCTTATTAGGAGAGTTTATTTCTTGGAATATTACTAGTGAGAAGGTTTTGAGGCCTGATGAGAATAGATTATCCCAAGAAGGATTTTTATTTGCCTCTGCCAGGTGCCTGAGAGCTCTACTAATCTGGCACTCATTTATACTAAATCCTTGGCCTGAGGTTTTGTTGGCCACCTATAGTATGAATTCAGGTATCGAGTTCAGGCGAAGGCTGGTTGTGGTTACAAATTCTGGGGACTGGTATTTTCTTTCTCTCAGTGTCAAGATTTCAGCAAGGCAATCTTCTTGCAATCCCCTAGTGGGAAGCACTTCCCCCCCAGTTTTCCCATTTACAGAAAGTGTGATTCTGACAGCTCCCAGCTTTATGGGGCAAGTCCGACATAAGATCAAGTCCCTGAACTTTATCTTTTGCCTTTTCAGTCCCAGAAGAACATGAAAACCAATGGTTAATTTCAGCAGATTTAATAATAGCCCTAAAATTGAAAACTGGCTTCATCATTGTACCTATATTTACACTAGATTTTGTCCTTAGGATTCCTTATTTTCTTCCTTGAACATCTATACTTTCAGAATACATAAAAGTGTTTACCAGCATTATAAATTGTTTTTAGTAGGAGAGTCTTTTAGGTTATTTGCCCACCATGATCTTAGAAATGGAATATTCTTTTCACTAGACTGTGTCACTAGAACTGAATAGATCTCAACTAAAACATTGAATAATGGTATAATATGAAGCGTTGGGAGACCAAAATTGTTATCTAGTATTTTCACTACATTGCCAGCTGGGCATGAAAAAATTATGTCCTCTCTCTGGACTTCAGTTTCCTTTTTGTTATGTGTCAAGATTGGCTTACTTCTGAGACTTTGAAGCTCTGTGATTATTGGTTACTAAGCTATGTTTTGGTGATGACTATCAAAGTTTCTTCCAGTATAATTTTGTAATCATGACCACTTTTTAAGCTGTATCTCAAGTTATTTCAACATCTCAGTGTAATCAGACAGATGCTGAGTAGTGTCTTGTAAATTTTTTCCAGGTGGAATTCTGATTGTTAATAATAAAATAAGACGGTAAATCTTGAGAGCATTATTCAGGCAGGAGAGAGTGCAGTCATCTCGAAGCCTTGTTACTAGGGCATCTAAAAGCAATAGCTTCAGCACTGCATGTATGAATTCACTGCACATGGACTCAGGGGCCAACTGCTGTCTTGTGTGTATTCCTTGGCTCTGATAAGTTTGTGCTTGTATGTGTCTTGGCGTCTGTAGGTAATTCAGGAAGGTGCCGTTTTTTCTAAAGTGAGTTTTTCTTTCTGCTTGTCTGGACAAACAATCTACTTTTTAAAACTGCAATTACTTACTCATGTCATTAAGCAACATCCCTGTCAAAATGATACAGAGTATTGTGTGACTTTTTTTGTTTGTGTGTTTCTTTGTTTTTGCATAGGCAGGTGCTGGGAATTGAACCCGGGTCTCCAGCACAGCAGGCAAAAACAGCCTGCTGAGCTGCCGTGGCCCACACTGTGTGACTTTCTTTTGATCTTGTGATTCTCTGGATCCCAAATCAGAAGATTCTAGAGATGGTCCAGTCAAGTTATATTTTAACCTTTATAGCTGCAGAAGCTTTTATTTATTATTTATTTTGAAAAAATATAAATTCAGAAACTGATCTATATTCAATATCATAAACATGTAAATTGAAGTTTTATAACGTTTATTTAGTATAATATTAATCCATGAAGCTATTTCAAAGAAACAAATTCCAAAATCAAAAATTTGATATTAGGAATTCATTTATTTAACAAGTATTTACTGATTTTCAAGTTAGCATGGGGCACTGTGCTACGTACTGTGTGTTCCAAGTGGATTCCAGGGGTAAGCTTCATTTTAACCTCTGCATCTACAGAATTAAAATTTTGCAGACTCCCAAAGCACCACAATGGGACATTCTACAGAACACAGTTTGAATAGCACTGATCTAATCTAATCTCACTATGAGAAAATTTAAGTCCTGAAAGCATTGATAATTTGTACAAAGGAGGAAAGTAAAATAGCATTTGTTTTGTGTCTATTAAGTGCCAGCACTGGGAGGTGCTCCAAATACACAGCCTATTTGTGGAATTTACCTTTTCTTGGTGATATTTTTGATATTATTATTCCCATATTATAGCAGAGTGAAATGTACTAGGAGGCTGAAGAGGTAGGCAGCCGCCAAATAACAAAGGGTTGTTAGCCACAATGATGACTTTGGGTATCTGTTGTGATTTGATCCCATGCTTATTTTAGATAGTCTGTTCTATAGACTTTACATGTATTACCTTATAACTTTCAAAAAGTTGAAGGAGGTAAACATGGTTACATTGTCCCCATTTTACAGCAAACTAAGGCAAGGAAAGTTGTATAACTTGACCTGGGAAGTATATAGTAGAGGCTCAGTGGCAGAACTCGGAGTCAAACTGTAATTTTGCTGATGACCCTGTACCTTTTGAGCTAAGCAATGGCCAATGCTCTGTGTTTCTAACCAGAAACACAACTGTGGTTCAACAAATTGGATTTATTGGGCATTGATACAAGGAAGAATGCCAAGCATGGAGAATTGTGAGCATCTCAGTTCTCTTTAAAAGGGTATTACAAAGAACTTAAAGGATTGGGACCGGTGTTAGGTGATTTGAAGGTGTTTCAAGGAAGTGAAGCTTTTTTGACTGCTGTCCTAGAGTGGAGTAATTCTGTGACTGGGTTTCTTAATAAATCTTATCGTTATAGATAAGGAAGGAATGAGGTGAAGCAACAGTTGCAATTGGCAAAGCAGCAGCAGCCATCATTACCTATGATGGGATGAGGGGTGTGGGGAGACAGGGAGTGATGTTGGTCATTTTGGGGGGGCTTGGCCAATGTTCATGCTTAGTCTGTGTGTGTACCTGGTTACAGTGTATTGTTTTTGTCTTGATCCATCCTGGTCACAAAGTGCTTTTGTCTGATGCTGATGTTCTGTCAAATGGTTCACAGGACAATACACAGGACAAATTTTGAGAGCTAGGCTGGCTACTAGGACCCCAAGGCCAGACTGATAGTTCCAGACCAGCTCCTAGTTCTCAGGGCTGTTTTTCTCTTTTTTATAATGTGCAACCTCTCTTCATATCAAATATGACCTCTCTGCTGTGGGGAGACTGAACTGGAAGGGAGAAAGAGAGGAGGCAAGAAGAGGTTGGTCTAGAATACTCGCTTGCCATACTGGAGACCTGGGTTTGATTCCCAGCCCATGCACCCCCACCAAAAAAATAAATGAATAAATAAGAGGTAGGTCATTGAATGAATCCTGGAGTGAGATGTTGGTCACTTGAAGGTATGATTGGAGAGGAGAGGATGGACGTGAAAAACTGAGGTTGTATTAAATGTTAGTGGGGACCATGTATTCTCTCAGAACCTAAGCTGTACTAAATTGGGTTTGAAGACCAAAAGTTTCTGAAACACACACACACACACATACACAAAATAGCCATCAGCCTTGTGTTTTATATGGGATGACGAGAAAGATAAAAACTCTATGAAACACTCAGCTTCATCTTTTCCAGACAGATCCTCAGGCTGCTGAACCTCTGATTTCCAGACAGCTTGAGCCCATTCCCCACCTCTCCCAACCCCAGTTTACCTGGTTTGTTTTTCCAAACTTCTTGAGAACTTAAAAAGTACCTTTTACTAGTTTTAAACCCTTATCATTACTGAAAAATCCTCCTAGTGGGCGTGTGGGAGTTGAATTTGTGTATGAAGATGTATTTACCTTGCATATGATCTGCCTGAGAACAGACAGAAAAGCTTTTGATTATGAGTCTAGTGGACCGTATAAGCTGAGACTTGAGAGTTGGTAAGTTGTGAGGAAAGGGAAAATGAACCTAGAAAAATGTGCCCATGCAACCAGTGAGCCTACTTGTCTCCTTGAATCCTTTAAGATTTAAAATATCCAATTTAAGAGCAGTTTCTCTGTTGTTGTTTTTGTTGTTTCTTTCCCAACTCCCTCCTGTGCCTTGCCTTTTACTCTGAATGCCCCATGAGGTATTGGTTCTTGAAAGGGAGGCAAAGAAAAATAGTCAAGACTGTAATGGGTTCTACCTCCATATTTATGAAGACTGAAGCTCCAGAGATTTGTCGATCCTTGTATTGTCATGTTATAACCTCGTCAGAATTGTACCACAGTAACCTAGACTGAATCCTCATGTCATAACTTTGTCAGAATGCTTATTTCAGAATCTGTCCAGGATTTTAATGTTACGATTGTAGGAGTTCAAGGTACCCAAGTTAAGATATAAGACAAAGAAATAAGACAGACAGAACTCAAAATATTTTCTTACTGATGAAGTCAAGTATTGGAGAACATGCTTATAACCAGTATGCAAATGAAATTTCAAGTATTCAAACACAGAATTAGGCAGACTCACTTCCCCAGGTATCATCATGGCTTCCTCTGACCCAAAGAATGATAAAGGGATGGAGAGAGCTAAGGGTATAACTGTCTATAGAGCTCTCCCAATGTGGGGGAAACATTGGGTGTGGGAAATGTCCCCGAATAAATAAAGTAGACAGAATACTATTTTATAGAATTTTTATCTTCTAATATCACAATCTAGCCTGAAAACAAGTACCATAAATCACCCTAAACTCAAGTGTCAAAACCCAACCAAGATTTTATAGCTCTAACTCAACTGATTCTAGATTTTTAAAGATAAATGCATTCTGAAAGAAAAACATTTTCAGAGGGCAGAACAGATTAAATAGTTTAATGAGGGGATTTTAGGCTAATAACAGAGCTATTGTGGTGTGCCCCAAGTTTTGGCTCATGGTTTTACTACACCTACTTTTTTGGGGGTGGAGTGGGATTCCTGATCTATATAAATACTTATCCTTCAATGGTTAGTTCAAAAATCACTTCCATAAATATGCTTCCTTGATGCACCACTCCTTCTCCCTTCTTATTCTGAGCTACTCCATGTTTCCATTATATGCTCTCATAACATGCTCATTCCCACCTTGTAACATTTGTTACATGTGTTCATATGCGGTTAACCATCTCACCTCTGTGTTTCCTACTGAACTCTAAACTCTTTAGGGCAGTTTTGTAATTTATCCAGCAGCATGCATTGTACATGTTAGTGCTCAACAAAAATATTTGTTTGGTCTTTGATTGTTAGACTAGCACTTAGCACAATGATTTAGTTTGAGTTTCCTGAAAACAGTCTTTGAGGTGGGGAGTTGTATGTACAAAATTTTTTGGCAGTACATTCTGAGAGAAAGTGAGGAATGTAGGATTGGGCAGAATAAATAACTTCTCACAATGCAATTGCAACTGCGGACTCCACTGATGACAAGGAGAGCTCTGGGGACTGGCTGTTCCTTCAGAGTTATCACAGAGTGAGGCATGGGGGTGGGACTTTTGTGCCCCCATGAAAGTCTGCTACTGGGAGGGGGCATGGCATTCGGTGAGGCAGTTCCCTGCAGCTGAGCGCAATTTGCAGTGAAGGTCATAAGTGTGAGCTGATAACAACCAACATTCCTGGAAGCTGGAGGATAGGGGCATGAGTTCAAGGAGGGGCTCTAACTGAGCCTTGCAGTATCCACTACATGTAAGTGTCATGGTTCCAATGGATAAAACTGCCATGCAGCTAATAGCGGTTGAGTGAACTGAAACTCATGTCCATGGGCTTTTCTTTCCAAGGGAGTGGCTCAAAGTTATGTTATAGCCACCAGGCATCTCTAATCATATTGGATGTCCAGTATGGCCTTCAGTAATTAGTGAAATAGGAATATTCAGGACACCTGACTTTTGATTCTATTTCAGAGGTGGCAGACAAAGCTGAAAGAGCTGTAAATGTGGATGTAGATAGTATTAGGTTACGCTTGCATAGCATTCACTAAGGATCAGGTGCTTGTCAAGGCCTCTGCATAAATTAACTAAGTTACCCATCTCCTGCCCTCTGACAACACTATATGATAGGGATCATTATTATGTGAATTTTTATGGTCAAGGAAAGTGAGACACAGATAAGTAATTTGCCCGTGATCACAGAGAATTAAGTGTCAGCACCACAATTTGGAGTCAGACAGTCTGACCCAAGAGTCTGTACTCTTAATCTTTTGGGGAAAAATCTCTATCTGTATTTGTATCTATATCTGTACCCATACCTACACCTATACCTGTAGCTATGATTATATCATCTACAAACATCTATTTCTGATTTATGGTGTCGTTACCCTCTAAGTGCTATCCTTAGCACTTTTCTTGTCTTATCTCATTTTTCTCCAACAATCCATTGAGGTAGATTTGCATATTTTTGCCATGTAGAGGTAAGGAAACTGATCCCCAGGAGACTTAGAGCACACAGCTAGAAAATGGAAACCAGGATGAAGTCCATACTTGTCTTACTACAAAGTCTCTGCCTTTAGCTAGCATCTTCAGTGACATTTTGACAAGGGGGCCAGCAAAGCATCATGGCAACTCTTTAAAGTTCTCTTTAGGCAAAATAGAGTTAGACTTTGGTTGTTTGCTTAGCAGATTGGGGCCCCGAAGAGATACTCTTGCCTTTTCATGGTTCTCAACTAAGTGACTTTCTTTAGGAAGAAAAAATTCACAAGAAGGGGCTGAATATGTACTGGAAATTTAATATGTGCCAGATAACTTCTCCTACATTATCTTATTTGCATTGAACATCAAAGACATTATTTGTAATCAGATGAAAATGTTTATTACAATGTCCGTTCAGTCACCACAGGTTATTCTTGGGACACTACAGGATCCCGCTTCACTGCAGGAAGATGGGGAAAGGGATCCAGTACACAATGAGGAATGGAGCTTTTCTCTGGGACTTTGCTAACAGGCCCCTGTAGAGATTGACCCTGTAGCCTGGAATTATACCCTTTGTAACACTGTTTTTGAATCTTTCCCGAACATGATCTCTTCACAGGTTTAGGAAAACAAAGCAAAAAAGAATCTGAGGATCAAAACAAGTTCCTCCTACAACTCTCATCAGAAATCCTATAAATATTTTAATGTTCTTACTTCTGGGACTTCAGAACACCGGATCTGAGTGCAGGGTAAAGAACATCTTTTTCTTTTGTGTTTTTCCCTTAGAGACTGGTGGCAGAGTGCTTTCTCCTGGGCTGTGAGACCCAGCTTGGTGCCTGCCTGATTCCTTTGCATGGTTTTTTTAGACAAGAATGATCAGGCAAGTTATTTACATGCATATGGAAAGGGAAGGTGACATGGGTTTCTTGATTGGGTCTGTCATGGTGCAGTTGAGGAAATGACTTGCGCTGACATCAAATAGAAGTGATTTCAGGTTTATGACAGTTATTAAATATAATGATGAGGAATGAGACTGAATTGTACTATAATAGCAATAAAAATCAACCTGGAAGGAGAGGTGCTTCCATCTGTTTTGCTGCTGCTCAGAGAACTTGACTGTGGGCACTCGAGGCAGGCGAAATGACTGGGAAAGATCAGATTTTGCGATTCCCCATAAGTGAAAGATAGGACATCTCTCAGACTGCTGTAGACATGGAGGATTTGAGCTATGATAGCTGGTTCCTGGCCAGTTGCCAGCCATCATTTTCACAATTAATGTTGATGGCTGTCCTCTTCATAGTTCTACAATGGGGAGGGAGAAAAGGCTTAAGAAGACTGGAAGGGATCCTCACTGATGTTAAAATACAGCAGCTATGTGGACAACCAGCTCCTGCAGATCTCCTCCTTCATCCACTCAGAGGTTTGCTTATAAAAGATTTCTGACATTTCTTAGAAGTTCTGTTGTGCTTGTCTCAACACGCTTGCCCACCCCAACACACATGCAGACCTTTGGTTAAATGAGCTTTGGAAACATTGTATATTATGCCTTGGCTCTTTTTTAAACCTGCAGATTTTGTTGAGATATAATCACATACCATATATTCCATCCCAAGTATACAATCAGTGTCATCAACTTGTTCAATCATTATCACATTCAAGTTTAGTCTGTTTTCATTGCTCCAAAAAGAAAAACATCCGTTAGACACACAAAAAAGAAAACCCAAAACATCCCATATCCATTATCCAGCCCCTATTATTGACCCCTAGTATTGATGTGGTACACCTGTTACGGTTGATTGAAGAATATTGAGGTATTACTGTTCACTATAGTCCCTAGCTAGCAATAAGTAATTTTTCCCCATATACCCCTATTATTAACTTTTTGTACAAGTATCATACATTTGTATTAGTTTATGCAAGAATTTATTTATAATTGTAGTATCAATTGTGGCATAGATAACAACCCCTTTCAACCAAATTTATCTAAAATCCAGCAGTATTACTTATAATCCCAGTAACAAGCTACCCTCACCTCTGTCCATTCCCAAGCATTTATGTTCAGTATCATTAAAAATTCTGTACATAAAAAATGTCCATTTGTACATTTGTCCATGTACAAATGGACAAAAATTCTGTCCATTTTCTCTAGCTTCTGTCTTTCTCTAGGTATCCTATGGTCTACCCTTTGTGACTCTGAGTTTATATATTCTAGTTAGCTCACATTAGTGAAATCATATATGTCCTTTTGTGTCTGATTTATTGCATTGAGCATTATGTCCTCAAGGTTCATCTTTGTTGTTGCATACTTCAGGACCTCATTCTTTCTTACTGCTGCATAATATTCTATTATATATATGTACCAATTTTGTTTAGTTACTCATCTGCTGATGGACACTTGGATTGTTTCCGTCTTTTGGCAATTTTCAATAATAATGCTGTGAACATCAGTGTGCAAATATCTGTCCCTGCTTTCAGGTCTTCTCATTTTGAGGAACCACTAAACTGTCTTCCATAGCAGTGGTATCATTTTACATTCCCACCAACACTGAATGAATGTTATTTTTTTTTCACATCCTCTCTAAGACTTGCAGTTTCCTGTTTGTTTAATAGCAACCATTCTAGTAAGTGTGAAATGATTTCTCATTGTGGTTTTGACTTGCATTTCCCTGATAGCTAATGAAGATAAACATCTTTTCATGTGGTTTTTAGCCATTTGCATTTTGTATTTAGAGAAATGTCTGCTCATATCTTTAGCCAATTTTATAATTGGGTTGTTTATCTTTTTATTGTTGAGTTGTGGGATTTCTTTATATATACTATATATCAAACCCTTATGAGATGTATCATTACCAAATAACCCTCTCCCATTAAGTTAGCTGCCTTTTCACCCTTTTAACAAAGTCCTTTGAAGCACAGAAGTGTTCAGTCTTGAGGAGTTCCTATTTATTTTTTCTTTCATTGCTTAAGCTTTGGGTATAAGGTCTAAGAAGGTACTTCTTATCACTAGGTCTTGAATATGCTTCCCTATATTTCCTTCTAGGGGTTTTATGATACTGCTTCCTATATTTAGTTCTTTGATCCACTTTGAGTTAATTTTTGCATAGAGTGTGAGGTAGGGGTCCTATTTCATTCCTTTGGATATGGATATCCAGTTCTCCCAGCATCATTTATTGAAGAGACTATTCAGTGCCAGCTCAGTGGATTTGGAGACCTTGTCAAAAATCAGTTGACCACAAATCTGAAAGTCTATTTCTGAAATCTCAGTTTGATTCCATTGAACAATATGTCTGTCTTTGTGCTGATACCAAGCTGTTTTGACCACTGTGGCTTTATAAAAAGCTTTCAATTCAGGAAATGTAAGTCCTCCCATTTCATTCTCCTTCTTCAGGATGTTTTTGGCTATTCAAGGCCTCTTTCCCTTCCAAATAAATTTGATAACTAGCTTTTCCAATTCTATGAAGTAGGTTGTTGGAATTTTGATTGATATTACATTGAATCTGTAGATCAATTTGGGTAGAATTGACATCTTAACAATATTTAACCTTCCAATCCATGAAAATGGAATGTTTTTCTACTTATTTAGATCTTCTTTGATTTCTTTTAGCAATATTATGTTGTTTTCTGTGTACAGGTCCTTTATAACCTTGGTTAAGTTTACTCCTAGATACTTGATTCTGTTATTTGCTATGGTGAATGGAATTATTTTTCTCATTTGCCTCCTTGGTTTGCTCATTGCTAATGTATAGAAACACTACTGATTTTTGCATGTTAATCCTCTTTTCTGCCATTTTGCTGAATTTGTTAGCTCAAGTAGCTTTGTTGTGTATTTCTCTGGGTTTTCCAAATATAGGATCATGTTACCTGTAAATAATGAGAGTTTTACTTCTTCCTTTCCAATTTCGATGCCTTTTATTTCTTTTTCTTGCTTAAATGCTCTAGCTAGAACTTCTAGCACAATGTTGAATAACAGTGTGATTGAAGGCATCCTTTTCTCATTCCCAATCTTAGGGGGAAGAATTTCAGTCTCTTACCTTTGAGTACAATATTGGCTATGGGTTTTTCATTTATGCTCTTTATCATATTGAGGAAGTTTCCTTTGATTCCTACCTTTTGAATTATTTTTATCAGAAAAGGATGCTGAATTTTGTTGAATGCCTTTTCAGCATCAATCAAAATGATCATGTGATTTTTTGCCTTTTGAGTTGTTAATGTACAATATTACATTAATAGATTTTCTTGTGTTGAACTACCCTTGCATGCCTGGAATAAACCCCACTTGGTTGTGGTGTATAATTCTTTTAATTGCCTTTGGATTCTATTTGCGTGTATTTTGTTGAGGATTTGTAGTCATTAGGGAGATTGGCCTGTAGTTTTCCTTTCTTGTAGTACCTTTAACAAGTTTTGGTGTTAAGGTGATAGTACCTTCATAGAATGAGTTAGGTAGTGTTCCCTTTTCTTCAATTTTTTTTGAAGAGTTTGAACAGGAATGTGTTAGCTCTTCTTGGAATGTTTGGTAAAATTCCCCTGTGAAGCTACCTGGCCCTGAGATTTTCTTTGTAGGGAGGTTTGTGATGTCTGATGGAATCTCTTAACTTGTGATTGGTTTGTTGAGGTCTTCTATTTCTTCTAAAATCAGTATACATTGTTCATGTGTTTCTAAGAAATTGTCCGTTTTATCTAAGTTGTCTAGTTTGTTAGTATACAATTGTTTATAGTATCCTCTTATGCCTTTTTTATTCCTTTGGGGTCCATGATAACGATAATGATCCCACTCTCATTTCTGATCTTATTTGCATCTTCTCTCTTTTTTACTTTGTCATTCTAGCTAAAGGTTTGTCGATCATGTTGATCTTCTCAAAGAACCAAATTTTGGTTTTATGGATTCTCCTCTTTTTTACTTTGTTCTTTAATTCATTGATTTCTGTTTTAATCTGTTATTTCTTTTCTTCTAATTATATTAGGGTTAGCTTGCAGCTCTTTCTCTAGTTTCTTCAGTTGTTCAGTTAGGTCTTTGGTTTTAGCTCTTTCTTCCTCTAAATGTGTAGGCATTTAGAGCCATAAATTTCCCTGTCAGAACTGCTGTCACTGCATCCCATATATTTGGTCCATGAAGGAACATTTGTGCCAGGCTAGGGATATGCGATGAACCAGCATTTTCCTGAGTATGTCCCTTATAGAACAGTGGTCCTGGGAGATGAACACTGAGAACAGGGTACCATTTGGAACATGAGCTCCCTTTTCAGCTTCTTAGAGATTGTCCATTCACATTAGCATATTAAAGATTCTGATAAATACTGTAATATAAAGTACAATTATGTTTACTTTTGTTTCATCCAGTGTTGCTCACACTATTTTAGCCATGCAGCCCTTTAAAACAATAAAACAAATGTGCTTTTACATTGCCAGAAGCTAATGATCTACAGAATGCATTTTAGAGAAACTTTGAAGGAAGATTATGATAGACAGGGAACTACTCACAGCAGAGGGATGACATGGCTATACCTGGGTTTGAAAATGTTCATCCTAATGGCTGATGTGGACAGGATGGATTAGAAGAGAGAAGTGAAGGCAGGGAGACCAAAACAAAGGTTTATGTGGTCTTTCTGAAGAGTTATGATAAGATCTTAAGCTACAGCATTAGCAAGGGGAGTGATGAAAGGGAATCAGATATTTAAGAGAGAATCAGTGGTGCATATTAGACTGACAGAGTATGAGGAGATAGCAGGCTATGAACTCAAGTATATTAAAAAGTCATTTATTAAGCATCTCATCTAACAACAACAATGCTGATTGAATACATATTGTATACCAGGTGCTGTTTTAAGTGCTTGTAGTGAAATAACTAATTTAATCCTTGCAAAATCCCTATGAGGGAGGTACTTTTGATATCATCATGTTGCAGGTGATAAAACTGAGGCACGCAGAGGTACCATTGCATGTTGTTTCAGTTTGCTAAAACTTCTAGGACGTAATATACCAGAAATGAGTTGGCTTTTTCAATGGGGTTTTATTAGATCACAAATTTATAGTTATAAGGCCATGAAAATGTTCAAATTAATGCATCAAGAGGAAGATGCCTTCTCTGAGGAAAAGCTGCTGGTATCTGGGGTTCCTCTGTCATATGGGAAGCCACATGGCGACATATGGTGGTCCTTCTCTCTTGGTTCTGGTTTCAGTGACTCTCTCCCAATGTCTCTGGGCATTTCTCTCTCTGGTATCCTGATTTACCTGGCTTTTATCCTCTCATAAAGGACTCCAGTGAAGGGTTGAGACCCATCTTGAATGGGCTGGGTCACATCTCAATTGAAATAACCTAACCAAAAGATCCCACCCACAGTAGGTATGCACCCACAGGAATGGATTAAAAGAACATGGTCTTTTCTGGGGTGCATAACAGATTCAGACAAGCACACATGCCTAAGGACATATAGTTAGTAAAATTATGAGTCAGCATGCAATGGCCCACAGGCCAAATCTGGCCTGCCACCTGATTTTGTACTTATCAGGAACTAAGAATAATTTTTATACAGTTTTAAATGAAAAAAATCAAAGAAAGTATAACATTTCAGGACTTGTGAAAATTGTATGAAATTCCAATTTCAGTGTTCACGGACAGAGGTTTATTAGAACAAGCCACATTTATGTATATCTGTGTATGTCTATGGCTCCTTTTCTGCTATGACAGCAAAGCTGAGAAGTTGTGATAGAGACCTTATGAACTATGAAGTTGAAAAGATTTACTATCTCATCCTTTGCAGAAAAACTTTGCAGACCCCTGAATAAGTGGCACAGCCAGAGCTCAAATCTGTGATTCAAAATCAGAACCTGCCCTCTGCAGCTGGGCACTACCTGGGGCCAGGCCATGTGTACATAAGACCCAATGCATCTCCAGCACAAACAGATTGGCAGGAGATGGGTAAGTAAACAGTCATCTTGAATCCAATCTGGCACTTGTTACAGTGGGTGGAAGATGAGGCAGATCTGAGGATCCTAGAAATAATGTTCAACTTGGTGTAGGGACAGGGGCAAGATGTGTCAAGGATTTACAGTCAAGTATGAAAATGAACTCATTCAAAGGTAAGGTAGTGTGTGACAAATACTATGATTGCAAAAAGCCTTTTTTTTTGGTTTTCTGGCAGCCTGTTCTATTTCTGTGCTTTCCTTGATCCTTGGCTAAAATGGAGCCCAAGCTTCAGGAAGAACATCTGGTATGAAGAAACAGATAATTTGCACTCAGAGGTTTCATATCGTGCCTTTGGGGAAAACAGAGACTCTTGTGTTAAAAGAGAAATTGAAAGTGGTCACTGGGAGCTTACCAGCTTTGTTTAGTAGTAGCGACCTGGTGTTAGACTCGGCAATAAAACAATTTCTTCCATTCAGCGCTGTTTTGAGCAGCTTTACCACAGAAACACTTTTCATCCCAATATCTTGATCAGATCCATTTTATTTCCAGCTGAGAAGAGGCTGCGGTTTAAGTGCACCTTCCCAATTTATTCTGGGGAGAGTGTATGCCCGTTGGTCTTCTTTGTAGGCTCTTTTTGCGGCATCCATGGAGCTCTTAAAAACTGCTCCCTGTCAAAGGCAGATAAACATGTGGAAGCAAATGCTTTCATTATGTTCGTTACAATGTGTTCCAGCAACCCTTGGACAGCCGGGCTTTCCATTTTTGCCAGGTAATATTTGCTCATCTAAGAAATTAGACTCAAAGTGAAAGGCGAAATGAGATGAAGCTGGCATGCAACACTGACTCAAGAGCATGCTGTGTCTGCAACACAGGGAAATCTCATTAGTGTTACATTCTGCACAGCCAAGTTTGTTTAAAAAGAGAGTCAGAGGCTGGAAAAGGCCTTTGGGCATCAGCTTTCTGCTAGTTGGCTGCCATCATGGGAATTTAGCCTTTCATTCTTATATTCAACAAATATTTAGTAGGTGCTTGTTTTATCCTGTCCGAGCAATAGGGACATAAAGGTGTCCGAAACCCAGCATGGGAACTGCCATCAGAGAGTGTACATCTCCTGTGGGTGGAGATGCCAGTCACTTGATTGTACAATCAAATGTGAACTCAGCTGTGGTGAGCTCTATGTAGGTGAGATATTTAGTGCTATAACTTAGATACTTAGTATATAGCAGGGGAATTTGATCTGGTCAGGAAGAGTGGGAACTTGAAGTGAGGACCTATCTGAGATTTTAAGGTGAACATTATCTACCTAGGTGAAGAAGAGAAGGAAGAGAATTCCAGGCAGAAGCTACCACATACTGGCTTTATGGCTGCCAAATAAATAGCTTGTCTTGCTTCAGGAACTCATGTGTGGATGGTTTAGAAAAACCAGGGTTACTTCATTTATTCCACAGGTCTTCTTGTGCTCCATCATGTGCCTAATATGAATTCATTTGTGGCTTAATTGACTTCTTTGGCTCATTCAGTCAACCATCTTTATTGAGAGCTATGTGCTGTAATGGAATACTGATTTGGAAACACATCATCATGATAAGTATCCCCCAGATTACCATTTACTGAGCTCCTACTTGGGATACAGTAATCTAGAGCTTGGATTTTGGAGTCAGTCAAATCTGAATGTGAATTCCAGTTGTGCCGTTTATGAGGCTTGTGGCATCAGCAAGATACTTAATCTCTCTGAGATTTGGCTCCTAATCTGTTGTTTTTTTTTTTTAAAGGCTAAAGATGTTTACTTAATCTTAACTATTGTTGTGTGGATTAAGTGAGATACTGTGATACAGAGTGGCAGCTTGATTGATGTTTATTAAAGGAATAGTGGTGTTTGTCTCGGCCCAGTCCTGGGCTTTGGAATCCACGCTGACCCATTTTAGCTTAAGCATGGACGATAACATTATTTAATAATAATAACTCTTCTTCAACTCTTTGTCTGCTAAATTCACCTTCCATATACTGTTTTATATACTTTAGCCTTTACTTTCTTGGTTAAAGCATTACTGTGTTATTAAAGTAACATTTTTAATACATTTACAGCAATTGTGTAATGCCTGCCCTAGCTCAGTGCTGGGGAAGAAACAGGCAAGGGCTTCATACTGTCACTGCCCATGAGTATTAACATGGACTGATGATTAGGGAACCATGACAGCTGCTAATTATTCTTTACACTGTTACCTGATAAAAGAAATGTGCGTTTGGCTCTGTCATCTTTCAACTATTTATGCTGTTTTGACTCAAATGCCATCCAAATAATTTTCTTCATCTTAGTGTCTGCGTCGACACCAGCCCTGCCCACAGGGAGCTGGTAATGCTGCGTTTTACTAGGAAACATGTTTGTGCTCCTGACAGAACTATGCATTTGGCTGCTTTATGCCCCCCAGACCTGAAATAGCATCATCCAGGAATTTGCCGACTGGTATATTCCACCCTTTGCTAGGTTTCAGAGAACTGAGATAAAGGAAAAGAGACAGGCATGTCCAGCAAACTTGAGAGCGTTGTGAGGCAGGGGAACAGCATGCAGAAGCAAGGCTTTTGAAGGGTGAAGTTCATCTCCTTGATGTCAAATTCCAGGAGATGGAATCATGGCGCTGCCGGAACGTGAACAGATGAAAGTCCCTGAAGTCAATCCATCCTCCCTCACCCTTTGCCATTTCTCATCTGAAATTGGCAGTTGATGATAAGCAACCTATTATTATTATTTTCTTAGATTTTGGGCCCTGGGATCCACAGACGTGGACATCATCTGGTGTGTCTTACAATCCCAATAGCCAGATATTTCTTCTCTGTGCTTACTCTGAAATCCCATTGCTGCCCTTTAAGCTTTTTGTCTCTTAGAATTGTACTTCTGACAAACAAACCACCCTCATGTGTCCTCCCACTGAATTGCTGTTGGGAAGCTGTGTGGGGAGTGTTGAGCTCATGGACCCTAGTTGAGCTCATATTCTGGCTCCTCCAATTGGTTGCTGTGTGATCTTGTCCTACTGACTTAACCTCTCTGTGTCTGTTTCTGATCTTTAAAATGGTGGAAATAATAGCACTACCTTTTAGGATTGCTGTGGGGATCAAATATATTAATATGCGTAAAAGGCTTAGAACTGCTTAGCACACATTAGCACACAATAGTGTTAAATATAATTAGGATGACCAACTTTCTCCTACTCAAGATAAAATAATTTCATTTGCACTAGCATTCCTTTATGAACTCTCTTTATAAAATTTTGATTTTTAGGACATGTTGCACAGATGAAAGTAAGTAGATATGCACAAACAGAACTATTTGTAGACATTCTTGAAAAAGAATATCTATTTGTTTAATTCACACCTTCTCAAATAAAAGATTGGAACTGTCTTTTTTTGCTGGCATTGGCTTTATGAAGTATCATTTAGGTTTGGGGCTTAGAGGAAAAATGAGACTTGGTTCTGTACTAGTCAGCATATTCTGTAATTATATATCATGCATTTATTCTGGAGCAAAGTTAACTTTCTTTGGATAATCTATTGCTGCCTCACCAACTCCTGCTTTGATGCCTCCATTTTGTTGTTTGTTTATGATCTGTAGTGGTTATTTAGGGGCATGCTATTCCAATTCATTTTCCCGTAAACTTACATGATGATTAAATAGGTAGTTAATAAAAGTGATCCCATATCACTTTTAAAGAAACAAAAGAGATTAGAAAACTATTTATAAAATAGTGGATTAGATTCTGGATTCCTTATTTTCTCTTTCCTTATTTCTTTGTTAACCCTAAGAAGGTACCTTCTAGTATCTCCTTTCTAATGAAACTCTTTCTCCAAAATCATGAAACATTCACCTCTCCTGGTTTCTGAGATAATAAGTTTTCTCTGTTCTGATCTTTCTTCCTTAAAGTAACCAAGGCTTTAATGGAATGGATGAAACAGGAAGGCAGAACATTTGATGGTAAGTTGTGGTGAGCCCCGTTGCATGGCTTGGCATGGAGGAGGGAATACCATGGGCCAGGAAGGATGTTGAAATGTGAATGGTTTAGAAAAACCAGAGTTGCTTCAGCAGGGCACTAAAGGCCTTGGGAGTTCCCTAGTTCCTTGAGATAGATGGAGTCCCTGCTTTTGTCAGATTAAAATTTGACTGATGGGAATCTGACATGGAACCCTGCAGTCTGCTAGGCAGCAAGGACCTCTGAGCTCAAGAGACTGGGAGTGGTGCTAGCGTTGAGGACTTGGCTCTGGCTTCATTTCATTTCTTTGTTGTTGATTTAATTCTTCCCCTTGCTCAATGCATTCCATCCACATGGCTTTCATCACTTCCTCTGATGCAGTGATTTCTACCCAGGGGTGATCTTGACATTTGGCAATGTCTGGAGACATTTTTGGTTGTCACAATTGGAGGGGGTGCTATGACATTTATTGGGTAAAGGCCAATGATGCTGCTTAATATGCTACACTGCACAGATCAGACCCCTATGAAAAAGAAGGATCCAGCCCCAAATGTCAAAAAATGCTGTGGTAGAGAGACCCTGCTAACTCCTACCTCGGGGTCTTTATACTGAGTGTTCTCTGTCTGAATCATCCTTCTCCCATACCTCCTTGGCCAGCTCTTTGTAATCTGCAGATTTCAGTTCCAATGCTCTCTCCTTGGAGGATCTTCCCTGCCTTCTGCACTTAGACTGGGCCTCCACTTCTACCCTCACTTACTCTTTATCTAACTACCCTCTTTTTAAAATTTTTTTCATAGCACTTATCCCTATGAATTATGAGATGCTCAATAAAGATATTCATTTGATAAATCATATGCTTTTCACAAAGCAAAGAAGTTACAAATGCATTTGCATTTTTGAATGTCTTCTGTTTACTGACATTTTTTGCAGAAAAGCTTTCAAACACCAACAAAACCCTTCCTTGTCCCTTGTTCAAAAATGCAAAGTCATTGTGTGGCAGTAATTAATTTTTTTCTTTCACCTAATTAAATCTGTGCAAAGAAAGAGGAAAGGGCTTTATCATCAACAGGAGAAGCAAGCTTCTCACACCTGACTTCAATCACTCTGAGTAACGACTTCATTAGAACACAGGCAGGCCTAGTGACAGATCGTTAGTTTTCATGGATATGATCTGGGAAGCCAAATGTTTGTAGAATAGGAGTCTGGCAAGAATGGCATAAATGTATTAGCACTTATTAAAAATAAACTGAAAGTCTGTTTGCATGCTGCCTCTGTCATGTTATGAATTAATCGCCTAAATGTTACCACCATGAAATACAGAAATCACAATGTATTGAGGAAGGAAAAGTAGAGACCGTCTTCATTCTTTAACAGTGTGGGTCTTTTCCATTCTTTCATTTAAAATATTTACAATTAATGGAAAGAAATAAAATGGAATCCAAGCCAGGGATATTTGTACTCTTTCTAGCTGTAATTTGACCTATTGAAGAGACTCTTTTTTTGCTATTTTGATTTTTGCTATTTTGAGTAGGATGAAAGAAAGCTATGAAAGTAGATACCTAAAAAGAGAAAGTGCTTTATCTGTAGTGGAGAATTAAATATCATTATATTCATACGTATTTGATAAGTTTTAAACCCAACTCTCTCAATATTTCAAAGGCAATCTTAAAAACAAGAAAGAAAATAAAGTTACTGCCAAAATTTGCATTTCTCCAACTAGCTGGGTTCCAGGGAGGGATCTTGATATCTCTGAATTTTCTATACCTTCTGAAGAACTGCAATCTGTAGGTACTAACACTACCATGCTAGCCTACTAATCTGCTTGTATCATAAGATTATTGTGTCAAACTAGATAATTGTCTCATAAACTATAAATTTAGCTAAAGGGCTAAACTAATAGAGAGGAACCTCCCCTTCTTCAAGGCTGAAGTCTTTCTTCGGTCTCCTTTTCTCTCTGGTACCAGTCTATTCAGGGTTAATTCCTGACTTTCTTACCCACACATCATCTGGGTATAAAAATTGGATTAGGATTAAGATGTGTGCTAATTTAAAATGAATTCAGTGGAAAGACAACAGCTTTTAGAGTCGAAACCACATCCAGAATTTACCTGTACTACCTAGCTATATTAGGCAGATTACTTTGTCTCTTTGAGCATCAATGTCTCATCTGCAAAACGGAAATGATGATTAAATGAGAGTTTATGTGATGCATCTGGCACACAGTAGGTACTCAGTAGCAGTGTTTTCTTCTCCTGTAACTATTGTCACAGTTGGTTTTGAGGTTTACTTTCAAAATTGAATCTCATTTATCCTTTGTTTTTGTTTTATTTTGCCTAGAAATTGGGTTATTGTAATTTATGTCATTATGCTTATGCTAATTTAAAAGGGGCTTTCTGGAGGATTTATTCTTTTGCTCCAGCCTTTGAAATTTTAGCCAGAAACTGGAAGTCCGTGTTGCTCTACTTTGCCTAATACACTCCTCGACTTTACCTGTTTTTAAGGGTAGCTACATTTTCTGCATTCCAAATAGGAATAATATTTAAAATTAGGATTGTCCTCTCAAAAATCTTGGAATTGTAAAAGGAATCCATTTTACCTTTGTCTTTTTTGTCGTGCTAATCCCAGTTCATGGTGTTCTCTTTGTACACATTTTCTGAGTAAATTAATGATAAAAGAAATGATCCCAGAACTAGAGATGTTGGCTTCCAGTTTTCACTTTTATATTCAAAACAATTATGCCATTGTAAAGGAGATTGGAAACTGGGTAATTGGAGATGAGAAAGTACAAATGTGAAGGAGATAGCG
The DNA here is from genome assembly GCF_023851605.1 of Tamandua tetradactyla. Lineage (NCBI taxonomy): Eukaryota > Metazoa > Chordata > Mammalia > Pilosa > Myrmecophagidae > Tamandua > Tamandua tetradactyla. Next base: position 43,864,087 of record NC_135335.1, on the reverse strand, counting down.
CAGGTAGAATAGCTGGGAGTCAGAAGAATATGGGTTCAAATCTTGACCCTGTTCACTTAATCACAGAATCAACTTGGGCAAGTTACTTAATTTATGTGAGTCACACCTCTTCATTCATAAAATAACCATCATAATCATTCTTCCCTTCAGAACTCTTTTATCACATAGGTTTTTGTATGTCTTAATGAGATACTTTTGGTAAAGCATTCAGCACAGTGCCTTGCAAAGAAAAGCAGGCAGCAAATAACAACAACAACAACAACAACACTATTGGAGTTAAGGTAATATGCTTTCATGAAAGCTGCTTTGGGGTAGGACTCTTACCTTAGATTTTCTGTTTCGCATGGAAGTCACCAATGTGCATTTCCTTTGAAGCTCCTGGGTAGACATGCATTAGTAAGTCCTGGTCTTTAGAAGCCACAAGATTATACCATGCATCCCTTGGCTTCTGAACCAAGGAGCACTTGGATTATGATCTCCTGTATCCCCTAACAGGTAAGCTCTACTGGTATACTAATTTTATATTTTTCTTAGCTAGAATTCATGAACATCCTTCTGAAATCTGATATTAATCCAAAAATATTTTATTCAAATAACATGGTACTGAGAAATGTGCTAATACAGTGAGAAAATGTTTTAAAATGAGTGGGGTAACCCCATCCAAGGGCATTTAATGGCAGTTAAATTACAGCTGTGCCTTCAGCACTGTGACTGTGTTGTTGGCCTGATGATGGTTAATGGTTAATCTTCTTCTTCACTTTAATTTTTTCTGGACTCCTTAGAGCTATGACATGAAATGCAGACACCGTAATAGAGTTTTTTCTCATTCAGTGTGTCTCCTCTTTTGCTAGTTTGTTGAGACCTTCCATCCGCCATCTCTCCCACATGGTATGTGCATTGATCATTCTCTTTTCTTCCAAAGGATACCTGTATGAGCAATGTGCAACCTGATTTTGAAACAACATTGACAATGGAAAAATGTCCCATTGTACCATCCCCAGATTATTCAATTGAACACATTTTTAAATTGAGCACCTTCTATGCCAGGCATAATCTAAGGATTCAGAGGTGAATAAGGTAACTCACATCCTAATAGGTGTAAATAGGTGGCTCTCATGCCTCATGCCTTGCAGGCATCACAAATGCATTACAGAACTCTCACCTTCTTACCCAATCTTACTGAATTATGGTCTCAATACAGCTGCTGTGTGATGAGTATACATGCCACCTCTAGTTAAATGGTATACATGCCACGTCCAATTAAACAGAAAGATTCTTTTACTTGGAACCGTATCTATCTTAACATTTCACAGGGTGTGGCTAAGTCATGGCTTAAATCTTGTGCTGTTTCCTTCCACACAGAGGAAGGGGCGACAAATTTTGATTTAGAAGACCTGGATTTAATTCTCTTCTCTGAATGAACAAAGGCTTAACTTCTCTGAGTCTCAGTTTTCAACTGGGAAAGCAGACATTAAAACCCTTCCAATTCTGCAGACCATCAGCTAGTTCCCCGTATTATTGACAGCCCCTCCAACATGAAAAAGTTAGAATGGCCATAGCCCAAACACCGCTGAAGAGAGGGATAGAAAGATCAAAGATGATAGTGGAGTTAAATCCACACAGAAGGTAGGTTTAACAAACAAATATGATTGCTGCATCATTCAATTGATATTTCGTTTAGTCTTCATTATCTTAGAGCAGGTAGAAGTGAAAACCTAAAATTGTGGAACTGTAACCCATGCCAAACTCTGCAATCTGTTTTACAACTAATTGTTGTGCTGTGCTTTGACATTTATTGCTTTTTTGTATATATGCTATTTTTCACAAAAAAGAAATAAAGGTTGATTATGATGATAAAAAATATTTATATTTCTAGACTCCTATATTCTGGAACAGCGAGAAGAAAAAATCTGAGAGGATCATATGGTAGCCATGACAAACTCTGGGATCTGTCCCGTAACTACTTGTTAAGAGCATTTTAGAACCTATTGTTTTTTTCTTTCTTTGCCTTGTATATGTGTTATATTATACAATAAAAAAGTTATAAAAAAATAGCTGAACATCTAAAAAAAAAAAGAAACCACCCAAGAGAATTGTAGGACAAATGAATTGAAATACTCCATTTGATTAATTAAGAATATTTTTGATATTTGACAGGAATCAAATAAGAATTTCCCCTCCATCTTTCTATATTCACTAGTTGCTTTTTTTGGAGAATTGTGGAGATGAAGGATCTCTCAGCCGTATTTTACAGATAGGGAAATCAAGAACCACAAGTTGATAAATGACTCACCCAGAAGAAAAACCCAAACTCCTCTTCTGCATTAGTTTTTGGATTGGAGATCTTGTGAGAAATATATTTTTTCTTTTGCCAGTTTATAGAGAAAAATTGCTAAGTGCAGAAAATGCAGTAACAATAGGAGAACTTCTTGTAGGGTTTAAAAATCAGTGGTTTCATAAGTTGCTTACAGAGTAATGCCCCAAATCCATCTTTGGGCTTACTTTAGCTTTCACATGGTACTTGTTTACTTTAACTCTAATAAACATTTACCTCTCCCGGCTTTATCCCTCACCTTTTGCTCATTAATGCCATTTGCATTTCATTCTTAACAGCTTACTAATTGCACATATAATTTATGTGCTTTAAATGGTTCATCTCAAATAACAAACGTTTGGCGTTAAAGTAGGGTGGTGCAAGGGTGGCTCAGTGGCAGAATTCTCACCTGCCACGTCGGAGACCCAGATTTGATCCTCAGTGCCTGCCCATGCCAAAAAAAAAAAACAGAAAAAGAAAAATTATATTACTCCTATTGTTTTCATCACCAACATATGCTCTGTCTTGACAACTACATTAGGTGACATGAATAGAATTTATTAAATCCATTTGAGCCATTATTTTGTGAATTCATGTTTCCTGCTGCTAACCAGGGGCTAACACACATACACACACACACACACACACAAAACCCAAAAGTAGTGTTCACTTGAAACCTCAAAGCCAATAAGAAATCTGTACTGTGTAATCAGCAGGGATCAGATAACATCCTCCATTGTAACATTGACCTGCAAAAGTCAACAAATATGTCTTTTGACCTCTCAGCATCTCTCTTCCAAATTATGACTTTTGGCCAAATGCAAATTCAATTTTTATTGAGTCTCCAGATGTACTCTAACAAAAATTGAGAAAATAAGAATTCTATGCCAGATCTGTCATTTACTTTTAAAGAAAATGTCTTTAGAGTTATGTTTTTACAAATATTGATAGCAATTTGGAGAAAGTATACACAGCTGTGTGGCCAACTGTGCTGTTGATCTTGAATCTGAATATCCCCTCAGGTTCCATCTGGGACTGACATTTAACTTGACCTTCTCAGGACAAGAGGTTAATTTCTGAAGTATTAGAATTATGGAGATTAATTTGTGAAGCTGCTTATAATTAAGATGCCTCTGGCTTTTGCATCTGGGCTGGAGACAGCAGACCTTAATGATGATAATCCATTTTCTCCCAGGGAACACTGAGGGTTGCAGTTTCAAGCTTGACCAATTCCTTTATGGATTGTTCTCATTTTTCCATTCTCCTAGTGATCTGACTATTGACCTCTACAGGCACAAAATCCCCTCTCACCTGATATGGAAGAGTCAACCATAGATCTTACTGAAGTGTGTAATAAATATATTGCTTCCTCTTATTTTAGCTTTAATAATTATGAGGAGAACTTACTGTTAAACCAGAATTTGTGTAAAGAACATGACATAGTTTCATTTAATTTTCCTAAGAACCAGATAAGATAGGGACTATTATTATCTTCATTCTATGGCTAAACATGGAGATTAAGTACCTTTTGCAGTATTATACAGTAAAATTTGCAGAACCAGGATTTGGAAATAAGTCTAATTTACTCCAAGTCCTGGGTTTTCAGCTGTTATGCTATACTGTCTTCTGGAGATTCTTGTAAATAATGATGGCATTTACTATGTAACAGGTTGTATTAGTTTAGGGTTCTCTAGAGAAACAGAATCAACAGGAAATATTTGTAAATATAAAATTTATTAAAGTCTCTCACATAATCATGGGAACATAGAGTCCGAAATCTGTAGGACAGGCTGTGAAGCTGACAATTCCAATGGAGGGTCTGGACGAACTCCACAGGAGAGGCTTGCCGGCCAAAGCAGGAAGAGAGCCTGTCTCTTCTGAATCCTCCTTGGAAGGCTTCCAGTGATTAGATTAAGCATCACTCATTAAAGAAGACACTCCCCTAGGTTGATTACAAATGGAATCAGCTGTGGATGTAGCTGATGTGATCATGATTTAATTCTATGAAATGTCCTCAAAGCAAAAGACAGGCCAGCACTTGCCCAACCAGACAAACAGGTACCACCACCTGGCCAAGTTGACACATGAACCTGAAATGACACAGGCAGGGGATTTGAACCCCGGCAGTCAGAGACTGCAGCCTATGGCTTTAATTCATCTACAGTTCTTCCTCTCTGAGTAGAAATTATTGAATTCTTCTATAGAAAAGGTCTTGATGTTATACAGGAAAATGTAACTGGAGATAGTTAATACTTATGGAGAAGGTCCTAGGATAAGTGTTTCTCAGTCCAGGCTACACATCAGAAATAACTGAGCAGGTCCTGGTTACAGGGATTTTCATTTGATTGGTCTGAGATGGCACCTAGCATTTTTTTTTAAAGTCCACAGGTAATTCAAATGGGTAGCTGAAGTTGAGAATCTCTTGTTCTAGAACAATTCATCTATTACAAAAAAATCCTCCAATTGGAGGAGGACAAAAATTGAGTACCTTTGGTTAGTGGTTGTGTTCCTTTAAGGGTTGGTGATTCAGGTCCCAATCAGCACCCACTGCCCCTTCCTCTCTCTAAAAAAAAATATATATATATATATATATATATATAAACTTCAGAGTTTGTAGGAGTTACGTACGTTTAATTACCTGACTTCTCTGAATCCTAGTACTCTGGACTAGTGATTCTGGACATATTCTGATATGTTGTTACAAAGTTCCATCCTACCCATGACTTGTGATTTATTGCCTACCTAACCACAAGTGGCCATTGAAAGCCCCAATTAGTGTCTATCCTTGGGATTGGACACAGAGTCTTTTCAGTTCTTGGGACCTGCCCATGCTATGTTCCTTTTTAAGTTTTTATCAGGTTCTTAGGATTTGATAGTCTGAGAAGCAGCCTTGTTTTCTTCCCTCTACATATCTATCTCTTTTACCTCCTCTCCCTCCTATTTCTTCTCCTCCTCAAGGGAGGTTTCAGCTAAGAAGTTCAGCTGGAGGATAGTAAAATACAGTGGAATAAACAACAGCTCCATTGAACTTTGGTTTACAGTAGTTATCAGCATACCCCATAGTTAAAGGAATACAGCTCTTTTGTTTACCTATGTATGTAGCAGTTTGCAGGATTTATAATTTAAAATTCTTGAATTTCCCTTCTCAAAGATTACCAATAGTATGTAATATAAACTTTCTCATCTTTTATACTTATAGAACAGGTGACATTCTTAATAATAATCATAGTTTTATATATAGACAACTCCATTTATATTTAATTCTAAGTACTAACGTTTTGTATAAAGTGACTTTATTTTAACATATATTGCTGGTGAATGAATGAATGTTAGCACTTTTAGAAAGTCAGGGGAATAAAAAATAAAACAAAAATGATGGGGCTGAAATAAAAATGCTAATACCAAACAAGCAAGCTACTGGTTGACTGAGAGGGTGGTATAAGATACTCCGGGGTATTGTTCTCTGACAGAATCTTTGAACAATTAGCAACAACTGGCAGAGCCATCTTCTGCAAAACAGTTGAAGAGGTGCAATAACTGGGTAAATGCCAAATCAGAAAATGCAGCTTTAAAATAGAAGGAATCAACAGTAGATCTGAGGTAACAGAAAAAAGAATAAATGCACTTGAAGACAATTTAAATGATTTAGGCTGAAAAACAAAAATAAAAAGATGAAAAAAGTGAGCAGAGCCTACGAGACCTGTGGGTTGCCATCAAACATGCCAGTCTACACAATATGGGAGTTGCAGAAAGAGAAGAAAAAGAGAGATACAGGAGGAATATTCAAAGAAATAACAGCAAAGAACTTCCCACATTTAAGAAATCCAACAAATTCCACATTCAAGATGCCAAATAAATCCCAACCAGGATAAACTTGAAGAGACCCATGCCTAGACACATAGTAGTCAAATTTTTGAATGCCATAGACAAGGAGAGAGGTCTGGAAACTTTAAGAGAAAGCAGTATGTTATGAAACTATCACCCCTCCCCCATAAGATTAAATGCCAGTTTCTCATCAGAAACCATGAATACAAGGAGGCAGTTGGGTGAAATATTTGAAGTCTGAAAGAAAACAGTTGCCAACTGTGTAAGTCAGGGTTCTCTTGAGAAACAGAACCAATAGGAGATAGCTGTAAATATGAGATTTGTGAATGTCTCACAGAACTGTGGCGATGCAAGAGTCCAAAATCTGTAGGGCAGGCCATGATAATGAAGGGTATCAAATTCCACAGAAGAGGCTGATCGGCTGAAGAAATAAAAATTCTCCCTTCTCCCTTAAAAGTCTTCAACTGATTGGGTCATATCCAACTGATGAGATTCTCTTGTTTGTGGAAGACGAATTCTTAGTTGATCATAGATATAATCAGCCACAGATGCAGTTAACTGCCAGATCAGCCTTTTGTTGTATCAGTGAGCTGTGAAATATCCTTTCCACAATGGTTAGGCCTGTGTTTTCCTGACCAGACAACTGGGCACCATCACCTGGCCAAGTTGACACCTCAACCTAACCATCACACCAACCAAGGATTTTCTATCCGGCAATATTTTCTTTAAAAAGTGAGGGACAGATTAAGAATTCCAAGATAAACAAAAGTTTAGGGAGTTTGTCACCATTAGAACTGTTGTACAAGCAATGCTAGAGGGAGTCCTTCAGACTGAAAGAAAAGGACACCAGACACTAGATTGTAGCAGTATCAAGAATAAGGACTGGGAGTAAAGATAGCATCTGGGTAATTATAAATGCCAGTATATTGAACTGTATTTTTTTGGTATGTTACTCTACTTCTTACTTTTTACAGTGCTAAAATGCATATGCATATGAAGTTATGATAAATCTGTGGTATTGTGCATAAAATGTATAAAGGGTCACAGTGGCTTAGTAGGCAGAGTTCTCACCTGCCATGTCAGACACCGGGGTTCAATTCCTGATACCTGCCCATGCAAAAAAAAAGAGTATGAAGATACAGTTTCTAACAAGGACAATAAGATATAGTTTCTAACAAGAATAATAAGAAGGTGGGGGAAGATGGAGGAATGGAATAGGAATGATGTATGTATATGCTATTAAAGTCAGTATCAAATCAATTGTGATTGTTATAGATGTAGGATGTTAAATTTAAGTCCCATGGTAACCACATAGAAAAATTATATACAGAAGAAAGTGAGAAAGGACTCAAAATGGTATAATACAAAAAATCAAACAAATGCAAAAATAGTCATTAATGGAAGATTTAAGGGACAACGATGTTATAAGATTTAAGGAGAAAGAGCAAAATGTTAGGAAAAAGTCCTGCATTGTTGTGGTTGTTTTAAATTTAAATGGATTAAATTCTCCTGTCAAAAGGCAGAGATAGGCAGAAAATGAAAATATAACATACCCAAACTTATGGAATATAGTTAAAGGCAGTGCTGAGAGGGAAGTTTATAGCTCTAAATTCTTATGTTAAAAAAGGAAGAAATATCTCAATTTAGAAACCTAACCTCTTTTATTTGATAATCCAGTAAGAGAAGAGTAACCCAAAGTGGGCAGAAGAAAGGAAGTAACAAAGATTAGAATGGAGAGAAATGAAGTGAAGAATAAGAAAAATAAGAGACAATCATTGTGATAAAAAGATGGTTCTTTGAAAGGATCAATAAAATTGACAAACCTTTCACTAGAATGAGGGGGAAAGAAGAAAAGATAGAGGACACAAATAATTAAAATCTGAAATGAAAGGGAGAGCATTACTACTGACCATGAAAAAAAAAAAGATTAGAAGAGAATAATACCTACACTGACTCTAGATGAAATAGAAGATCTCAACAGACCAATTACAAGTAAAGAGTTTGAGTTAGTAATCAAAACCTCCTAGCAAAGAAAAGCCCAGGACCAGATGGATTCGCTAGTGAATTTTGCAAACATGCCAGAAAGAATACCAATTCTCAAATTCTTCCAAAAAGTTGAATAGGATGGAACACTGCTTAACTCATTCTGTGAGGCCAGCATCATCCTAATACCAAAGCCAGATAAAGATAACAAAAGAAAAGAAAATTAGAGACCGATGTTCCTTATGTGTATAGATGCAGATACCCTCAACACAATATTAGCAAATCAAATCCAACAGCACATTAAAAGAGTAAAACATAATGATCAAGTGGGATTTAACCCAGATATGCAAGGATGATTCAGCATTAATGGAACAAAGGAAAAAAAAATGACATGATCATCTCAATTGATGTAGAAAATAATTTGAAAAAGCCTAGTACCCCTTCTTCATAAAAACACTCAGAAAACTAGGAATAGAAGGAAACTTACTCAAAATAATGAAGAACATGTATTAAAAATCCAAAGCTAACAACATATTCAGTGGTGAAAGACTGAAAGGTTTCCCTCTGAAATCAGGAATAAGACAAAGATGCCCACTTTTACCACTGTTATTCTACATTTTACTGGAAGTTCTAACCAGAATAATTAGGCAAGAGAAAGAAAAAGATATTCAAATTGGAAAGGAAGAAGAAAACTTTCCCTAATACTTCAGATGAAATGATCTATGTATATAGAAAAAGTCCTCAAGAAAGCTACTGGTTAATAAATGAATTCCTCCAAGTTTCCTAGTAGAAGATCATCATGCAAAAATCAGTAGTATTTCTATACACTAGTAATGAACAATGTTAAGAGGAAATCAAGAGAACAAATTCCATTTACAATAGCGAGTAAAAGAATCAAATATCTGGTGATAAATTTAACCAAGGATGTGAAGAACTTGTACATGGAAAACTACAAAATATTGCTGAAAGAAATCAAAGAAGGCCTAAATAAATGGAAGGATATTCCATTTATTTGGACCAGAAGACTAAATATTGTTAAAATGTCAGTTCTACCTAAAGTGACTTACAAATTCAGTACAATCTGAATAAAACTTCCAACAACCTTCTTTACAGATATAGATAAGCCAATTATCAAATTTATATGGAAGCTACAGTAATCAAAACCAGATGATACTGGCAAAAGGACAGGCATATAGACAAATGAATTGAATTGAGGGTTCAGAAATGAACCCTTACATCTATGGCCAACTTACTTTTAACATGGGTGTCTACTCCAGACAATGGGAAGTAATAATCTTTTCAACAAATGGTACTGGGAAAATTGGATATCCATGTTTGAGAATTAAGGTGGACTACTGCTTCATATTACATACAAAAATTAACTCAAAATGGATCAAAGTTCAAAATATAAGAACCAACAGTATAAAACTCCTAGAAGATAACCTATGGGAACATCTTTGGGACTTTATGTTAGGCAGTGGTTTCTTAACAAAAGAAAAATTAGATAAATGGAACTTCCTCAAAAGTAAAAATTTTCTGCATCAAAAGACTTCATCATGAATGTAAAAAGACCAATTACAAAATGGGGGAAAATATTTGCAGAGCACACACCCAGTAAGTCTCTAATATCCAGAATACTAAAGAAATTCTACAACTCAATGGTAAAAGGACAAACAACACAACTAACAAATGGGTAAGATATCTGAATAAACGTTTCTCCAACGATATTCAAATGGCCAATAAGAAAATGAAAAGATTCACAATATCATTAGCCACTAAGTAATTGCAAAGCAAAACCATACTATTTCACACCCACTAACATGTCTTCTATTTAAAAAAATGGAAAATTCAAATGTTGGTCAGGATGTAGAGAAATAGGAACACTTATTCATTATCGGTGAAATTGTACGATGGTGCAGCTGCTATGGAAGACAGTTTGGCAGTTCTTCAGAAAGTATAGAATTGCTTTCTGACCCTGCTTTCCCACTTCTACGTATATACCCAAAAGAATTGAAAGTAGAGACTTGAACAGATATTTTCATACCAGTCCTCATAGTGGCATTATTCACAATTTTCAAAAGATAGAAGCAACCAAAGTGCCCATCAACAAATTAATGGATAAGCAAAATATGGTATATGCATACCAAGGAATATTATTCACCCATAAAGGGAATGAAGTTCTAGTACATACGACAACATGGATGAACCTTGGAGATATCATATTAACTGAAATAGGCCAGGAACAAAAGGATAGATATTGTATGATATCAGTGAAGTAATGAGAGTAATTAGAATAAGCCAATTCACAGATTCAAAAACTAGAATATAGGTTTCCAGGGCCTGAGTAAGGGTAGGGAATGGAGAATTAATGACTGAGTGGTGCGGAGTTTCTGTTTTGGGTGATGGAAAAGTTTTGGTAATGGATGTTGGTGATGGTAGCACAATATTATGGATGTAATTAATGCCACTGAATTACATATTTGAATCCAATTAAAAGGGAAATTTTAGATTGCATGTATGTTACTAGAATACATTTTTAAAAAATTTATTTTATTTATTAAATGTACCAACATACAAACACAAACATTTTTACCATGTGATCATTCCATAGAATGCATTTTTTTTGCATTTCATTATTTATTTATATGTTTAAGCTTTTGCACTAAGTTTTTACAAGGTGGTGAACGCTGACAAATTATTTCTCCCACAGAATTATAATCACACATTTCCAGACAGTATAAATATATGGTTGAACTAACATTAATACACATCACCATTTATCAATTATATAATAAAACAAATTATCAATAATCCAAATATTCAGTTACACAGCTCAAAAGGCGTATAAAATGTTAGATGTCTGCTGAATCAGCAGAAACATACTTCTTTTTTTTGCAAGAGAGGTTGGGAAAGAAAGGGAAAATAATCGCACTTTGAGCAAAGGTAGTTAGTAAACAACTTCCAATAGATATGAAAAAAAATTACAAGAATTTCAGAAATTTTGATTAAGAATTATTGTAGCTGCCTTAACAAGCATCTCTACCTTTAAACAAATATTTACTAAATTAAAGAGCATGTGCTACATGTTCTGCACAAGACAAAAGCAACATTTTACTGAAAATATTTAATAGCTACTTCCATTTATTTGTCAGGCCCTCCCGGTTAAATTGCTCCCCAAAGTGCAAACATTAAATTAACTATAAGGCTTTTTTGCCTGGTGACATTAAAGACATGCTTCTGTACAATGTCAATTTTCAAAATGGAGGTTTTTCTCTAACATCACAAAATTAGTTATGGACATTAAATAATTGCCATAAGACTTGGTAAAAATCTAACAAAATTCAGTGGCTGTGCAAACCTGACATGCACTGGTACGAATGTGGGAGATGTAAACATAAAATGAACAGGCAAATAACCATATAGGCCTACTTTCAATGTTTTAAATGACTGAAGGAATAAACTACATAAGGTCTAGAGTGTTCATAGTTCCTGGGATTTTAAAATCTGTTTGATACTAAAAATAGACAAGTATTGTGTTGGTTGACACCTAATCTCTCTAAATTTCTTATATATTGAAAAGATTCTGGCATGAGAAGAGATTTAAAAGAGGACTTATAACTCAATACTGCATGATTTCAGGAAAGGTCAGCTGTAACAAATGATAAGCCCATTTTAAATACTGACCAGCAAGAAATCTTTGGCTAAGTATCCAAACAGGCTGATTGTTTGAGAAGTTGAGAATAGGAACATAGAGGCTGCAATTCTGTCAAACTTGTAGCATGGTAAAACTACTTTTCAACACTCCTGTGGAAGCTTCACTGAACTTATTCACCAACATGGTGGCTAATATGTACAACAAATTGGGTCCTTCCTCTCTCAGGTTCCATCTCCAAGGCAATGGCATCAGGCATCCCAGTTTTATAGAATGCAACGGTTGTTTCTGTGACCATTGGAGTCTGAAGCGCAGCTGCATCTTAGGACGATACTTCTCCAAATGCAAAAGTTGCTTGCTGTTAAAGGCTCCATGCTGCTTTTGTCTTATGAACTGTACTGCATCTTCCTATTTCATTCCACCTTCAATGAAATATGGCTTCTTGTTAAGAGGTTCATGTCATTTCCCATTACTCCCAACTTCATACTCAAAGCACGGAGAATTTCAAGTGGAGTATATTGAAGTAGACTTCAGTCTCTTTACATCATTTCTGTATTCAATTTCTAAAATTTTTCATAACCCTATTGAGTCTTTTCAAACTAAACTAACATGGCCCGAATGAACTTCCCAGCTCCTTTGGAAGTCACATACAAGAACATGAGATTTCTTATTATACACAATCTGACCAATGCAACCTGAAGCAAATTTGTAGAGAAACTTAAGCATGAAAGTTAAGAAACCTAACAAAGAATAAGCATGAAAATGCCAATGAGTAGGTGTTCCTAGTTGGCACCACACCAGATAAACCTACTTAAAAGTAGAATTCTCAAGAGTTGGAAATGGAGGGAACTTTAAAATAACTTAGGTCAGGCCTCTCCAGCTGCCATTGTACAGTTAGGGAAACTGAGGCCCAGATGGCCATACAACCTTGACATAATCTTTTAGGTGACAAAAAAAGACCTTGAAAGACTGGAGCTACATGCAGAAACACTAATTGCTTTTTACTATTTTGTGGCTCATATGCAGTGCTAGAGAACTACCTGAGCGATTAAATTGATTTTACACCTGTGTGCACACACAAACCAGCAATTAGGAAACAGTGTGGTGCAGATTTTGACATGTATGAAATTATAGAACCAATTACATTGTACAAGTCAACTCATGACAGTTGTTTCAAGCAGAGCAGACCCTGGAATCTGTTCCTTAAGGGCACATTTGACAGAATGTCAGTGCATTTAAATATCATTCATTTTGTGGAGCTCAAATTTGAGAGAGTGAGCTAGAATATTAGATTGAAGATGTTAATTTAAATTATTGATTTACTCTTTTAAGAGGTTGCTTTCTTCAAAAATGCATGATGATTTAAATAGCCTGTGCTCCTCATTTGTTGTAATGCAAGGACTGTTATTCCAGGTTATAAAGGTATAAGTGCTAATCTTGTTCTCCTACTTCCCCCTGTTGTTTACTACATACAATTCTTGATCTCAGTTAATGTAACTATATTTAATGCAATTTTATCGAGATGTATTAATATATTCACATACCATATAATCATTGGAAGTGTATAATCAGTGGTTCACAATATCTTCATATAGCTGCGCAATCATCAACACAATCAATTTTTCTTTTTTTGTGTGCATGGTCCAGGAGTTGAACCCAGGTCTCCCTCATGGAAAGCAAGCATTCTACCACTGAACCACCTGTATACCCTACAATCTACTTTTGAATATTTTCATTACTCCAAAAAAAAAAGAATAAAAATAAAAGTAAAAAAGAATACTTAAAACATCCCATATCCCCCACTCTCCTCTATTATTTATTTATTTTCTGTCTTTTAAAAAATGTCTTACTAAAATCTGTCCATATGCTGAATAAAGGGAGTATCAGTCACAGGCTTTCATAATTAACAGTCATACCTTAAAAGCTCTATAGTTATTCAATCATCTTCAAAAATCCAGGCTATAGGATTACATTTCAACAGTTTCAGGTATTTTCCTTTAGCTACTCCAATACACCAAAAACTGAAAAGAGATATCTATATAATGCGATAATAATCTCCAGAATGACCTCTGGACGCTATTTGAAATCTCTCAGCCACTGAAACTTTATTTTCTTTCATTTCGCTTCCCCCTTTTGGTTAAGAAGTCTTTTTCACTCCCACAATGCCAGTAAATAAACCCATTAAATGGGCATATTAATATCTAGAGTTTCTCAAGACCAAGTGATACATTGAAAATAGCAAAAAATCATAAATGAATGGGAGAAATAGAGTGCCAGTAGACTCATTCAGAAGACTCTATAAGCTACATACTATTTCTTGAACTAGAAAGAGTACTTAAATATAAGTAAAAAAACACCTAAGTTCAAGTGATTCAGTGGCTCTTTTTAGGGCCTTTAGTGATTTGGTGTTTGGGAAGAAAAACAGTCTCTCATATCAGTTAAAATTAACAGATTTATAACAAAAGGTACCTGACACTGTGCACACCACACTCACTAGAACGGTCCTCTGTAAAATTGGTAGAGGTGAACAGACAACCCCATCTGAAGGTTGCATAATGATTCCCATTTGAACATTGGATAGTAGGCAATGCCAGATTGTGCTTCATGAGAGAAGGGAGACAAACAAGGTAAGCCCTATGATACACCCCAATTTTCTTCCTGGAAGCAAATCCTCCTCTGTAGAGCAGGGAAGATGAATGCAAATAAAGCCTCATGATCTCACTGATTGATGAAGAGGATATCAGAGTTCAGGGATGGACTGAGGTAGCTAGAATTTGAGGTGTAGAATATTGGGCAAAAAAAAATTTGAAGAGAGAAAGGGACAGGAGGAGGGAGAGGGAAGGAGTGGGAGAGGAAGAAAGAAAGAGAGAGGGAGGGGGATGTAGGGAGAAAGATGAAGAGAGAAAGAGAACATATGAATGCACTTTGGAGATCCACAGAAGAGTTCTCTTTTATCTTTAACCAAATATCCTATGTTACCAATACGCATACATGTAGCTTAAGACTCTGAGTGAATGGACAAAGAGCAACTGGCGGGGAAGCAACACTTATTGGGGGAGTCATAAGCCAAAGTTCATACAGGATGGGAGACTTTCGAATTCCCACCAGCCAGAGTGGATAAACAATAATGAGTAACCATGACATTCAGTAGAGACTCCAGAGCAGCAACACTTTAATAGTGACATTAAACTCGCTCTAGAGGAAAGGCTAATAATAACTGCTCAACTGTCCGACATAACAAAGTTGAACTCCCTTGAAAGAAATTCAGCAACATCCAGTACTCAACAATATAAAATACATGATATCTTGCATCCATCAAAAATAACAATGTATAAAGAAAAAGGAAATTGACCAATAACAAGGAGAAATACCAACTTTTTAGACCCAGGAATGAGAGATGTGATAGAATTAGTAGCTATGGACTTTAATAATACAGCTATTATAAAAGTGATCAGTGTAACCAAGGAAAGGATTTCAAGGAAAGCATGACGAAATAGAAGATATAAAAGCAAAAATGAGTGAAGATATTGAAGTTTTGATCAATTTATAGATTTGATTTATAGAAAATCAACTTGACTAAATTGACATTTATAGAACGTTCTGCCCACAGCAAGAGAATACATAATCTTTTAAAGCACACATGGAATATCCACAAAGATAAGTGTAGCCTGGGACATCACAGAAATATCAATACATGTAAGGATTGAAATCATGCAGATTATTTTCTCTAACTGAAACAGAATTAAATTAGAAATTACTATCTGGAAATCCTCAAACATTTGGAAATAAAACATATTTCAAAATAACGTAAGGGTTAAAAAGAATCAAAATGAAAGTAAAACATTTTGAACTAAATGAAAATGAAAACATGAAATTTTGTGCCAATATTTATGCGATGCAGCCAAAGCAGTATACATATTTAAATTATATTAAAAAAGAGGGAAGTTTTCAAATTGATAATTTAAGTTTCCATCTTAAGAAACTAGAAAAAGAAGAACAAATTAAATACAAAGTAGGAGGACGAAAATAAGAAAGGTAAGAGGAAAAGAAATGAAATGATAAGCTAATAGAAAAAAATCAATGAAACCGTAAGTCTGTTATTCGAAAAGATAAATAAAATTGAAAACAAACCAACTAAACTTTAGCCAGTGACCAAGAAAGAGAGAAAGTACAAATACCACTTTCATTCCTATCAGTATCAAGGATAAATGTGGAAAAATCACAGAATCTATAGACAATAAAAGGATAAAAAAGGATAAAAAGGATATCATGATCACACAACTTTATGTTAATAAATCCAATAACAATTTATATGAAGTGGACGAAGTCTTCCAATGAAAACATTTATCAAAAGTACATCAGATGAAATAGCCTATATCAATTAAAAAATTATATTTGCTATTAAAATGTTTCCCATATTAAATGCAGTGTGGCATCCTGGATTTGGATCCTCAGATAGAAAAAGGATATTACTGGAAAAATTGGCAAAATCTGAATAATTTGTAATTTAGAAATATATTGGTGTTAATTTATTAATTTATACAAAGTCTACCAGGACTTTGATTCTCCACCAGGGATGATTTCATTCCTTAAGGGACATTTAGCAGTATTTGGGGGCATTCCTGAATATTGCAGTTGGTAGAACCAAGGGATGCTAGTAAACGACCTACAAAACACAGGACAGGCCTCATCACAAAAAATGATCTGGGCTGTAATATCAATAGTGCCAAAGCTGAGAAACCCTGCATTTGTAAAAACTAGGTGAAGAGTATATGAGATCCTGTACTATTTTTGCAACTTTTCTGAAAATCTTAAATTATTCAAAATTAAAAGTTTATTTAAAAAATGCTCCCCCCAAAGAAAGCTGCAGGTCCCCTGGCTTCAGTGGCTAATTCTATCAAACATTTGAGGAATAAATAACCAATTCTACAAATTTTTTTCAGAAAATGCAGGCAGAGAGAATATTGTTACTCATTTAATGAGGTCTGCAGAAATCCTATATCTCTCCTTCTTATCTCTCACTTTCTTTTTCTTTTTGTTTCGCGATGAGGAATGTCTTGCTCTAATAAATAGAGAAAAGTGAAGATGACCACTGGGACTTCTCTCAGTTACATATCTCCCATGTGTTTCCTTTATCTGGGTTTATCTTATCTAGATTTAATAGGATTTTGGATTTGGCCAAGGTTGAAGACTAGTGGTATACAGGATTTTCCATGTAGAAATCTTTGATCTTACATGCTCAGGCAAGTTCACAGAAGCCAGCACAATCTCTTGCAATAGAATCTCTTTAATGCAATAGAATCATTAATCCTGAACATGATATCATGTGAATAGAATTCTCTTTTCAGTGCTTGACTTCCTCTGCAATCGGATATGTAGTACTTACATTAGTAGAGAGAGAGAATTATCCGGTGTAGATTGTTTCAAACAATATAATTATATAGCTGTCAATGTCTCTGTTGCCGCTGGAAAATTTTCTGAACAACTTAGGGAGTTATAAAGTATTGGTAGTTTCCTCCACCTACCCACCCACCAATCAGAAAAGCCCATGGTTTAGAACAAGCAATAGCATGTAAACATTTCCTTTTCCCTGCATCAACTCACTGGTCCAAAACAGAAAACAGTGGTAGGTTTGGCATCATCACTAATCTGGAAATATGTAGTTTTCTCAGGATTTAAAGAGAGCATGGGTTAATGGGAGTATTTCATCATCTTGTGAAATCTTGGCATACTTGGAGACCAATTAGGGAACTCTTGAAGTTATCTCTCTCACAACCTGACAGTAACTTCAGTTACAGTAATTTAGAAAATTACAGACTTTAGATATTGGTTCCCTAACTTTGTATGAAATGTTTTGCTCCATTTCATTAAAAGTCTGCATTGTACTGAAACATACATATAATAGGAGTGTGTAATAAACACATTCACAAAGTGTGACTTGGTATCATGGCTTGGCCTAGTCTTTGTGGTGTCCAGCAGCTGCTGTAATTACACCCAGTGCTAAAATTGTTGGTTTAAGACTCTAGAGGAAGTATTCTAGGTCTGGCCTAACTCACCCCATACTCTTGAAAGGCAAAATATCTTTATTTTTTTAAGAAATGAGGGTATTTGCAAGCCATATGAAGCAGCGCTCCCTACCCCAAAGGTAGAGTAAAACATGCTTATTCTGTGTTGGAAAAGAGTTGGAAAAATTAGATGTACTGGCAGTGTTTGGGGGCATTTTTGGATAATGCAATTGTAGAGCCAAGGGATGCTAATAAACATCCTACAAAACACAGAACAGACCCCATCACAACCTATTGTACAAGGTTGATTAGACATAAGGGAGACGGTTAAAAGCAAGCTAATGAAGATGTATTAAATGGGGGATTGTCATATAGAACATTATAAAAGCATTATTTAACTACAGAATTCACAAAGGTCCTAAAAATGTTGGTTTAATGAGTGGATGCACTCAGTCAATTTTGGTCAATACTGTTGATGTTCAAAGGACCTGATGAAACAATCTCCACTTGCAGAGTGTCTGCATTCTGGAGGAACATGACAGATTACATATGAAGATAGTATATTCTAGTGCTCAGTCATAAAGTATAAACATACAAGCTGGGCACACTTTTTACTTTGCTAAGTGAAAAAGTTTTTTGGTGTGGCTTGGTTAGCTGCTTCTCTAATGCACCCAAGAACCAATCACAAAGTCAATGTTAAATTGAGTCTCAACTGGTCATTCATAAAGGAATGTTACAGCTGGCAGAGGGATGACAGGTAGAGACTTGGAATTTGTAAAGGCCTTGTTGGAGGGCTGAGAAAGAGTTCTCATATATTTTGTGAGTTTTCAGGACAGTCCAGCCTTCCATTTAAAAAATTCCTGCTGATGAGTTATTCTTTCATCAATGAAACTATTTGTCTGCTGATTAAAATGCCGCCTAGGGTCACTGACTCATTATCAGTAGGAAATGCATTTTGAGTTGTGTACTTTAGAGGGGCTGTGAGTTGCACTCATTCTCTTGAGGATCTTCCTTTTCATTTATGGGAAACTCATATCAACTTACATGGCAACCTGTGACCACACAGGTTTGATCAATTGAAAGCAAGTTAATCTCTTCGTTTCAATCAACTAAACTCATTATTTTAGGCATACAGGCTGATTATGAGATGTTCAGTTAAAAAATAAACTAGATGAACTTGGCAGTAGAGCACGAGAGAAAATAAGTTCAGATAATGAAGAAAAAAAATTTCTCTGCCATTGTGGAAACCATATTCTTCTACTCTAAGCAGTTTTGTAATTTTTTTTTCAGATTTAAGAATTATGGGAATGAAATATAAATTCTTTCATGCCTTTGCCCCACGTTAATTTGCATACAAACTATCCCTGCTCTTGAGGACCCTATTGGGGTCAGACACCTCTCTCCCCACTCCCTCATTTTCTGCACAATTTGTGATCTTCTTGAGAGGATGGCTTTTGGGTACTGGAGGTCCCTTGCCCCTTAGTGAGAGCCAGAACTGCACGATACTATATCTCCCCCCCCCCCCGCCCCCACCCTGTGCCACTCATAGGTGTATAACTTTCTGGTACATTAGGACAAAAGTCTATTCCTTGTCTCCAGAGAGACAAACTCTGGGGTATAAGTTTACATTCCAGTGTCCCCAGAGGGATCAGGCTGAGTCTAGGACTTCTGAAATAAAACCCTTCTTGGTTTCCTCCCACCTTTTCTATCCTCCTTTAGCCACTCCCTTACTAGCTTCTTCTGGGAGCATTTTCTTAATAGCTCGATGCACTCAGATCATTGGCTCAGGGCCACTTCTGGGAGAATGTGAACCTAAGGTAACCCCACAATTCTAAATGGGGGTCACAGTGGACCGTCTTTTATCTGCTTTTGAAAGAGGGATTCCTCTTTCTTTACAACAACAAACTCCAGTGTTTGTGAAGAGATTGGAAATATCTCTTTCTCCAGTACTTTGTAGACCCTGCACTATTTTTTGCTCATGAAACCCAGCAGTGAGTTTGCATAATGAACTTTAACAGATTCCCTAACATCATCCTTCTATAGCAAGAAGATATCATAGTTATCTATTTTTAGAGGGTTCAAATGGAATCTATTTTTCTGCTAAAGCATTTCATCCAATTCAACAACATGCTTTTTTTAAGAATTCCATAATAAGTGTCCATCATATCCAACTTAGATGGATTCAGGAAGTGTCACATACAATATTATGTCTACTTACTCTAGGGAGTTCTAAATATATACTATGGGAATTTTAATCATTGCTATTTTTAAAATAAAAGTGAAAGTAACAGTGCTTATAAAATATGTAGAGTGAAATGATGTCTAGTTTTCATATAAGCATAAGGTTGAAGAAATGTGAGGCTTAGCAGGTCATATAAAAATTCACTTCAATCACAGCTGTCCAAGAGAATGAATTTGCTTATAAAGCCTTAAAGGTATTTCTCTGGTTCTGTATTCAATGGAATTAGAGTCACAGAAGAATCATAACTAGAACTCTGGCAATTTGAAATAAGGTAATTCAAGTTAAGCTAGTTTAAGCCAGTGGAACATAAAGGTGAAATTTACCTTTGCTATCATTAAGAAAATTCCGAAAGTTATTGAGATAGATAGAAGTTTTTATCCATTAGAATTTTGGAAGAGCTTTTAATTCAACCATATTTTATAGGGTATCAGTTATCTGCCAGGCACCATGGTACTCTGGTGTATGTTTTCTTATTTCTCCTTCATTACAACCTATGTGATAGGTATTCTTTTTCTCATTTTTGTGGTGGAGGAAACTGAAGTTTGCAGAAGTAAATTGCTCCAAATTACATGGGAATAACTGGCAGAGGTGGGATTCTAATCTGAATTTTAGATTCCAGCTTCTTTTCATTTTCAGGCTTCTTGACTCCTTAAAATTGGTGAACCCAGTCTCCTATACATCTGCTTTGAGATGGACAATGTTTCTAAGCAACTGAATTGGCCACCTGTTCCATGATCATTTTAAGCCTGGTATATTCTTGGGCAATTTATGTTGATATTTTGGTCATTTTATCTTTTGAAATTTTTATACCAGGTTGCTGGGAAAAAGCTTCTGCTCCAGTTTCCCTATGTCTGAGTAATACTACCAATAGAGAAAATAAATCACAGGGTGTAAGGTATTCATGTGCAGCATTCTACTACTTATTTGTAAGAGAAGTGGAAAATACTTATCAGCCACTGACAAGCATCAGTTTTCTCTCTTCATGTTTATGGTGGTTTCATATCTCTCAGGGATGAAAAGTGCTTGCCTTTTAATTTATGTTCACTGACAAGGAAATGTCTGTGATGATTAATTATGTGACCATAGATTTTCTATGGTGTTTACGTTTGTAGCTCCAACTTCAAAGCAGATAAATGTCTTATGTCTTGCCATAGAACAACAGTTAAACTTATTTTCCTTTAATCAGGTAATTCACAGCTTGTATTGATGGAGTATTTTAAAAATTAATTTGAAAGGGACTAGATTTCTATTTCTGAGGGGGATGGTAGATCCTTATTGTAAGAAGAGCACATACAATTGTTAAAATTTTCGTGGGCACAATGGATGGCAAATAAAAACAATTTAGAAAAGTATATTGCAGGCCTCAAAAATACTCATACTTTTTAATTTCAGCTCTATAAGTCCATCCTAAAAAATTATCAGTGTCATATAAAAAGACTTAGGTGCAAAGATGATCATTTAAGTATTGCATTATAGAAACAACATGGAATATACAAATGTCCAGCCACAAGGGATGAATAAGTAAATCTTAAAATCACCATACTGTAGACTTTTACATAAGTATTATACATGGAATTCTTTATGATACAATATTAAGTTTAAAAATTAGAATGTAGAATTGTTTATGCACTATAGTCTGAAAAACAATGCACGTCAAAAGAAGAATGTGTTAATATTAAATAATCTCTGTGTTTGTAGAGTGAAACTATAATTTTTATTCTCATTTCAAAATATTCTCTACTTTCCCTAAGTTTTCAATAATATGAACATAACACTAATGATAAACATTTTTCATAAAATGTTAGAGTGTTTATAGAAATCCAGTTTTAAAGATTTTCTAGCACGATATACACAAAATTGTGATTATGGAGTAGGGTGCCACATACACCCTATGGAGTAGGGTACTTAGGGTACCACTAAGTACCACCCAGATAGCATGGCTAACCTCCTGCCTGTTTTTGTAAATAAAGTTTTGTTGGAACACAGCTACCATGGTCATTGTTTTGTTTATTGTCTATGGCTACTTTTGTATTCCAGCAGCAGATTTGAGTTGTTGTGACTGTAAAACCTAAAATGCTTATTACCTTTTTTCAGATTTGTTGATTCCTGTTCTAGATAATAAAGCAAAGCAACTCAAGTAACTGAATTAATACTTATGTTTTATCAGCTTCATCTCCTTAAAAATATTTGCTTTCATATGCATATTCTCAAATGAAATGCTTTAACTCAGAAGCTATGAGAAAGGCTTGATATAATATTAATTTTAGACTATCGAGCAGCTATTTACTCTCCTTAGTTGTGTCATGTACATATTCATATGCAGATCTAGACCTTGGCACTTGGTGAACTGATGGTTCATTTATTCCTAAAAGATCTTTCTAAGACTAAGAAAAGAGCTTATTAAAAACTGAAGGAGGGTGGTTTAGCGGTAGAATTCTCACCTGCCATGCAGGAGACCTAGGTTCGATTCTCGGTCCGTACACTTTCCAAACAAACAAAGAAACCAACAAAAACAAACAAAAAAATTCAACAAATGGTGCTGCAATAATGGGATACTCACATAGAAAAAGAATGAAATGTAATTCAGCTATATAAGTAACAAATTTGTGTTTTGATCACTGTCTGATTGCACCGACCTTCTCACCACTGGTTCTCAGTTTCAGAGGAGAAAAACCCCAACCATAGACTCTACTAATTAATCTTTTTGTACTCTTACCTTGTTGAGTAGCTAATCAGGGAATCCATAAAATGAGATTTCTGTCCTCAGTTCCTCTTTTTTGCTGCACACTATTAGAGGAATGCACAAAGCCATGGTGACTGAATCCACCATAATTCATTACCTCTAAATTCAGCTGGACCCATTTGTTGTATAATTAATCTTTTAATCCCTTGTATGCGCTTACTATTTACCTCCTTCTCCGTAATTATTCCTATCTTCTCTATACTCCTAAAGCTCTAATCTACACCTGCCCCCACAGAATTTTCAGTGAATAAGTTCAGTGCATACTTTTTGAGAAAATCATGCAATATTTACATTATTTCCTTCTTCTTCATTTTAAAAGTCTCATAACATTCTCAGTCTTTCCCCTCCCTGAGACACCGTTCCATGAAGTCCTCACTTTTGTTTACATCTTGTGACCTTGCCATACAGCATGCAAAAAACAAAACAAAGCAACACAAAAAAACACCAAAAAAAAAAAAAGCACTGAAGGAGTTGGAATTAATGACAAAATTCCCTTGTAGATGTTATGCTCTAGTAAAATAAATGAGAGAAGTCTTCATCTGACTACCTAACCTCCCACTTTTTGTTTTGTATTATTTTTCCATTTTCCAGTTGCAAAATATGAGCATACAATTATGAAACCGCACTTCCCACTGTCTTCATGTTGCTTGTGGAGAATTGTGAAGCCAGCCTGACTTTTTATCCCAGTCCTGGCTAACACAAGAATTCTTTCTTTGGGCTTAGAACAAAATATGTAATTCCTAGAGAGAGTTTAGTGTTGAACTCTGTGTCAAGTTTCCATGCGATCGACTGTGCTCTTTTGTTTTAAAGAGTTAAGGTTTTATGTGTTTTTTATTTCCAATTTCATGGAAATTTTCCTTTATTCTGTTACACATCTTAGATTTTATTTATTCATTCATTTACTTCAGCAACACCAATAGGTTTCAAGTTGGATTCTTTGCGGTCCTCTTTATTTAATAGTTTTTCTCCAACTGCTTTCAGCTTTTGATCTTTAAGCTATGTGTTTATTATATCTTTCTTAAGCCTTTCCTAGTAATAAAAATTCATTTTCATTAATCTTTTTATTAATCTTTATTATTTTTCCCCATTCCTTTTTGTTTCATCAATTTTTTTCTGTGACTGCAGTTTCTTCTCATCCTTTTTTTCTATTACCTCTTCTTTGCAGTTTTGTTTTTATTGATTCATATTCGTTTCTTGTTCAGTAGCGTAGAGCACTTGTGGTAATGTTGTTTACATTGGGTTATGTTCTCTTCTGGTTTGGGTTCCATTTTATTTATTTTTATATGTATATAAACACGTTTATATATAAATAGATATCTTTATATATGAATGTATATATCTTTATGTATTTATATACTGACACAATTTTTTCTCTTCTTCCTTACTATATTCATTTTTAGGGTGAAAGTTTGCCCTGCTGATATGATAGGTTTTTTTCATCTTGCTTACTTTCTCTTTTCTCTAGTATGGTATTGATGATCTGTTTGCTTCTCATTCCTATGGTTCATTGGTTATAGTTCTAACTATTACATTTGTCGTGTTTTAAGTCCTGTTCTGTATTTAAGAGTATAATAATAGGAGGTATTGCAGTTTGAAAGCTGCGAGAATGTGATATACCAGAACTGGAACGGCTTTCAAAAAGGGGAATTTATTAAAGTTGCAAGTTTTCAGTTCTAAGGAAGTGAAGGTGTCCAAATTAAGCCACCAACAAGAGGTCACTTCACTCAGGAAAAGGCCAGTGGGTCAGCTGGGTAGTCACGTGGCTGGCATCTGCTGGTCTCTTGCTCCAGGGTTCCTTTGCTTTCAGCCTCTGTTCCTGTGGGGGCTCCTCACTTTGCTTCTCCAGGGCTGACTTTCATCTCTTGGCTTCCCTTGGCTCTCCACAGATTCTGGCTTGTTTACCATCTCATGGCGATGTGTGCTGGGCTCCAGGCATCTCCAAACATCTGTGTCTCTGTGCCTCAAGTGTCAGCGTCTGTGTCAGCTCTTCTGTGAAGTTCCTGTTGGCTCTCTTTCTGTTGCCCCTGAGGTTTCTGTCATTTCTCTAGGTTCTGTTGTTTCTGTAGGCTCTCTCTACTCTGAGCTCTCTTCAAAATGTTTCCTCTTTTACAGGATGTTCAGTAAACTAATTAAGACCCACCTGGAATGGATGGAGTCATGTCTCCATCTAATCGAAAGTTATACCCACAATTGAGTGTGCCACATCTCCATGGAGACTATCTAATTAAGTTTCCAACCTACAGTACTGAATAGGGATTAAAAGAAATGGCTTCTCCCATAAGATTGGATCAGGATTGAAATATGGCTTTTCTGGGGTACCTTATACTTTCAAGCCAGTTTAGGAGGTATAGTGAGTGGGGCACGGGGGATGCTGTCACTTAAGACAAGTGATTGTTTGACTTAATACTTCCTTGTTTTTATGTTTAACTCCATAGAGTTGAATCTTGGTGGGGAAACTTGAAAATATACTCAAGTGCTTATGTTTTTTTTTTTGGGGGGGGGGGGGGTGGTAAGATGATACATCTCCCACAGCATGCCCGAAGAGGTGCACTTTACCAAATGAAGTAGCTTAGCCATTCATGCAGTTTTGTGACAGTGATAAGAAGGACAATGAAGTTTATTCTTCTGAAACAGCTGAGAACTTGTGAGAGGGAGGGGCCACTACATGCTTGTATTTGTTATATCCATTGGCTGTGCAGAAGAGCTTAGAAAGGTCACTTGTCCAGATAAAGGCTATAGTTGTCCTTAGGCGTTTAGAATCACAGTGACAGTAGGTCACAACTGGTGATGAGGTAGAAGGCCGACTCCTCTGCTGGTTAAGCTTATTGTGGTGGTGAAGATCCCCAGGTCAGGCATGATATGAATTAACTTGAGATGCAGAGTCCATCTCATTGCACACTGATTTGGCCAACCCCCATTATCAGTCTTTAGCGCCACATTACCAACTCCCTCATTAGTATTACTTTGTGTTTTGTGTCTCCCTTTAGCATTATAGATATATGCATCTCCCATAATACTTCACCACGGCTAGATGGGCTGGCAGGTCCTCTTTGTCACTTTTTAGAATCACTCGAGGCATATTATGAGAACTCTGTATTTTCTGTATTTAATTGATTTGTTTAAAACCTACAACTTTTCTAATAAAATATATTTAAAAAACCAACATTATTATTCACAGATGGAACACCAACACACCTGAAATCCAGCATGTGCTTTTCTCTACCATTTTGTAAGTTTTCTTTCAGTTACATCCAAGCCTGTTTCCCATAGGTGTATGGAAGTCCCTTTCCTTTGCCTCCACTGCTTCTTCAATTTTACTTTTCTCAGGCTCATAGCATTATCTTGCCTCTTGCCACATTTTTTAAGTCTGCAAGACTCTTTTCATGTCATTGGCCTTTGTAAATGTCCAAAGGACCTGATTTGACTCATCAGCATCAATCTTGTGCCTCTTCATACCATGACTTTAAAGATGGAAGGGATGAAAGGAATTATAGAGCCACATTCTTCTTCTCACGTATAATATTTTAATTGTCTATTTTTTAAATTTGTGGACATGGACTCAGAAGGCAGGAGTTGTCTTATATTTGTGTTACCAGTGTGAAGCATAGTTCAGTATAGGCTCATGATTGGTTGAACTTAACTAACTGTTTATATATATTTTAATGCTGAAGGAGGTCTTGCTATGATAATCTGTTATTTCAAGTCACTCTAAGTTTTCTTGGACAACATTTTTTTTTTTTTTTTGGACAACATATTTTGCAAGGAAGGGTTAGATGGTAAATTCTTGGCTATGTTGCTGAGACCAGATCCTAGGGATTTAGGTTTATAACACTTCCTAATTTGGTCCTTTATTATCTTATTAGAATCATGAAATTTTGGGTTTTAGGATACCCCAGGGAAAATGCAAGTAGTATAATGCATTATTCATGTTTCAAAGAGTTGGAATCTGTTTGCGAATGCAAAAAAAAAGAAAAGAGAGAGAAACCACTGCAAGGAGGGCTCAGGCTGGGGAGCTTAGAAGAGAATTGATAGTTTATTCTAAGGGCTATCTGAAGATATGATTGGAAATCTGTAGAGGGATTTGGGGTAAAGCACAAGATTAATTAAACGCACTGAGCAAGGAAATCAGGAGATTTATGAGGTGACTATTTTCATTATTTTGCCATAAAACAACAATAGGAGAAAATATCAGCTGGTGAAGAGTAATGGTCCTTATTAAATGTTGATAATCCCATCAGAGAGAGAAAATAAGTAGAAAGTCTGTGAAAATGCTTGAAACTGTACTACCCTGTGATATTGATAGGTTGTTTTTTGTTTGCCTTTGTGTTGACCTACAAGTTGATTTTCAAATGATAATGACTTCCTAACTGGTAGGAGGGAATGGTTGCAGAGAGCCCAATCTTTGGAAAGATGATCAATATTCAACATATTTTCTTAAATGCAGGAATTAGTCTAAGGTTACTGAAACAACTGTGTTACATGGTAGAATAATATTAAATTTCTATATATAGATTCTGTACCTCGGTTTTCTGTTTTGTAAAATGGGGATAATAATAATTCCTACTTCAAAAGGTTGTTGTGAGTAGATAGATTAGATAAATGAATAGATAGGTAGATACATAGATGGATAAATAGATAGGTAGATAGATAGATAGATAGAGCAAATTGGTTTCTGGAGATATAGTGGTACATTGAAGTTCTCTATTTTGAAATTTTGAAATGTTTTTTTTTCAAAGGTTGTAGCAAGTGTCAAATGCTTTAATATAGAGAGAGCACTTAGTGTAATGAATGGTACAGAGTAAGCCACATAAAATGTTGGGTAACACTGACTAGTGTTGGTGTCTAAGACCATTCTATCACATCTTTGTTGCCTGCCGAAGTCTAAAAATTAAAGAACCAGTGACAGGCTATTCAAAGTAGGCATTCAGAGGCTTTGGCAATGAAATTTGAAATTTAAAAATTGCAAAATAGTCCTTGCAAGAAGTGGCAGTTTCTCTCAGGAAGTTAAGTAAAGAAAGAAAGAGAGCATACAACTCAGATGAAACACTTGCCTATAAAAGTGATGAAATCCAGGGGGTAAAATCCCTATCAGATTTTAAATAATTTTTTTTCTTTACTTTTTTTTTTTTTTTACATGGGCAGGCACTGGGAACCAAACCCGGGTCCTCTGGCATGGCAGGCAAGCATTCTTGCCTGCTGAGCCACCGCATGGCCCAGGTTTTAAATAATTTAAATATCATTATCATTTTGACAATTCATAAGGTAGATCTAGTTTCACTTTCAGCTTTGGCCATAAGAATTTAAGTAAAAATAGCAATAGCTACTTTTTATACAGCATGTACCTAATATGCTAGGGGTTATGCCAAGTGCTCTATGTATACCATCTCACTATAAATACACAGTAGGTGGAAGCTATTAGTTCTATTTTACAGACAAGGAAACTGGAGTTTAAGTAATTATGCTGGTGTCACCTATATAGGAAGAGATAAAGTTGGAAGACTCTGTGTCTCAGTTTTCTCATCCATAAAATGATGAGTTCATGTTCCAAATCTTACTTCTGTTACCCATGTGCTAGAATTTTAGCAAATGTTTTCATTACCGTAAAGTCACCTATTCTGCCATCTTGTGGACACTGTAATAATGACCATATTAACATTTCCAGACTTGGGTCACCACCTTTGAATTACAGAGCACCTGAAATGGTCTAGTTCGATACCCTTTAGGAAAGAAGAAGAAAATTAAAGAACAGAAAAGGAACATAATTTTCTAGCATATGGAAAAGTTTTTGTATAATACACTTAGCATTTCATATATGATAATATCTCTTTCACAGTGTAGTTGTCAAGATATGTCAGAAATTATTTGTAGAGTATTCACAATGTGGTCTATTTTCAATGAGTCTTTGATTTGCACTAGGATTGTAAATAAAAAGACTGATTTATTTAAAAAACAAATTTAAAAACTGTATGACAACATAAACTTAAGATACAAAAAAAATAAAGATTTTTTTGAGAAATTATTTTTATTGAGCGCTGTTGATAGTTTCTAAGAGTCTTGATGCTTAATTATAAATGCATTTTCCATTGACAAGGAAAAAGTGGCAATTTCTTTTGCACAAGGAGCTCATACATAAAGGTCACAATCTTCAGATTGCTGCTTGAGCTAGAAATGGTGAGAATTAACTTCAGTGAAAGCTAATTTATCCCTTTTTCTTAGCATTGGAAATTTAAATATCCCATCAAAAAAGGACGAGGGGAAAGAAATGAGAGTGTAAGATTTGGAGCAATTTTAGGATATTTCCATGCTTTTTTGGACCATAAGTCCTAGCCTTCCTCTCAGGAGAAATTTCATGAGTTATAGTAGATGGAAAGAAATGTTCTATGGCCAGAAGAAGCCTACTTTAGACTTAGGCTTGGATTTGCTGTGTGGTCCCAGGCAAGTCATTTAGCCTCTTTAAACCTGTTTCCTCAGGTGTGTTCAAAAATAGTACCTGCTCTGCCTTCTTTTATAGGTTTGTTGTGAGGCTCATATAAGATGATTCATGTGAATGTGCTATGAAATAGTGGAGCAGGAATATCAGAAATTACCTAGCTAGACTGAAAAATGAGTGAGTCAGGGCTCTTTGTGTTTTACAAAAGAAGAATGCTAGGGAAGGAAATATAGTATCCTATCACTGGTTTTCTTAGGAACCTTACGCTCATTAACATTCCAAGTAAAATCATGAATAAGATAGAAATTGGTGGGAATCAGAAGAAGCTCTTTCCACGAGGGGACACATAGCCGCCCGGATGACACAGTGTGAGCCAGAGTATAAGAGAGGGGCTCTTGAGTGGAGCAAACCTTCTCGTACCCTGAGGATTAGGTGCTCTGGGGGACTTGGCTGGGAAACATTACTTTTGGCTTGAGTGCTGGAGTCTCACTGTGGGTCACAGGAGGGGACACTGAGGATGCCTTATGGTGACAGTAACCAACAGTCTAGACCTCAAGTACCTGTGAGATAGCCTGTGAGGGCTCCAGACCCTGAAGGGTGAATCATTATAGGTGACCACAGATCCTGTGCGAGCAGGTGAGGGCAAGAGCCAATAAAATATGGGTTATTATCTATAAGTTGACTTTGCCTATACCCGCATGCCAGTGAATGCTGAGAAAACTGTTTCTTATTAATAAGCAGAGGGTTGTATTCCTGTACAGACTTAGCAGGAAAAGGATTTTTACTTCTAGCTGAAATCTTTAATGAATGACACATGGGTTGAATCCTATAAATGGGATTTGATTTATAATTGACATCAAGGATCTGTTCTTATAAACTAAAACAGAAGAAGGTAGCACTTGAATGGAAATCGTTGAGTGATTTATTGGAATCTTATCATTTTATGAATGGCAAAAAGAGAAGAGCTGCCCCCTTTCCAATCTCTATATAAATCATCTGTAATTATGATGGATTAAGTATTCTTTCTCCTAGTGACAGTAATAAGTGTTATGAGCAGCTTTTAATAGTTGGAAAGAGGGAAGAGATAAATATCAATTATTATTGGAGGAAGCACTTTAACAAACCAGCTTTCCCACTCTTTTCCCATGATGAGGTTGATTATTTATTGCAAAATTACATAAATTATTTTATTTCTTTATCCAAGCAGCAATGAATTGCAACACAAGAGAATTTGGACAATTTGATACAAAAAGAATCTACTTAAACATTTTGTATTCCCCAAAAACTCACTTTGTCTCAGTCACAAATGGTGCTTGAGTTAATAATGTCTATTTAAAATTTTCATTTGGGGATCTTTGTCTTAAGTTTCTTTGAACATTTTTCCTTCCTGATAGGAAGCTATGTGGAGAAATGGCAGCGTGCTTGGGAATCACTGTACAGGCTAGTATACTTGCTGAATGTAGTGCAATAAATTAGGAAATAATTAGGAATGCATTTCTAGCTATTATTATTTAAACATTTATTTACAGATGGTAAGAATCACTTTTCTTTGGTATACAGTTTTCTTGAGTTCTGAGAAATGCATCAAGTCCTGGAGTCATCATGACAATCAAGATAAAAGACAACACTTTTGTCCCCTAACAGCTTCCTTGTACTCTTTTGGAGTCACCTGTCCCCCCGCCCCTGTCCCACTGACATGGTTTTGCCTTTTTCCTCTAAGAGGGTTTTTTTCTCATGTTCTCACTGGTCTTCCTGGTGTATGCCACCGTCACTGGTTACATTTTTGGCTTGGGGGTACTGGGGTGGGGGAGTCCTGGGGTTCTGATGAAGGCCCAGTCTCAGGTGGTTCCATGTCCCTGGATGCTGGGCTTGAATCATTCCCCCATGAAGACATGTTCAAGTCCTCACTCCCAGTCCTGAGTATGTGAACAGGACTTTGAGGACGCTGTTATTAGTTAAGGCACGGCCAGTCAGGATTAGTCTTAATTCCATAAGGCTGAAGTCTTTGTGAGCAAAGAAAATTGGGCACAGAAATCAGTAGAAGCCAGAGGCAGAACCACTTATTGGGAGGGCAAAGAGGGAAGCCAAAGAACCCCAAGGGTTGCGGCCAGCCCGCACCAGAACAGCAGAGATATGGGGAGAAAGCACGGCCTGCAGAGACCTTGATTTTGAACTTGCACCCTCCCAAACTGTGAGCCAATAAATTCCCATTGTTGAAGCCAGCCAGTGTGTGGTATTTGTCATAGCAGCCGTGGCAAACTAGGACACTGGGTCTCCAGTGTGGCCATCTCAGTGAGTCTGCCTCACCCCAGGGGATTTTGTTCTAGTACATTTCCCCAGCTGCAGTGGTTTTCCCAGTGTCCTAAGGTCAGCAGTCAGGGCTGACTTCACCATTAGACTCACTACTCTTAGGGCCTAGCATTCATGATATGTTTAGGGGTTCCACAAAATATTTTTACTTTTATTTTAAAATAAGAAGAAAAAATAAATATAATAGTAACGATAAATATGTAACCTTAGATTCAGCCTGGATTATATTTGTCTCTATAGCAACAGAGTTATAAAATAGAATTTGCAATATGTATTTATTTTATGGAGGAGGAAGCTCATGGAGGCAAATGTCTGAGGCCCACAGAGTCATGGCATGGCCTAGGGATAGTGCTTCATTCTCTGTACTTCTCCCAGTACTTTAAGCTTTGGGTCTCTTGGTCTTAGCCACTGCCATCTCAAGGGTTACTTCCTCATGTCTCTTGCCAATCTTTTCTTCTTTTCTGTGAAATCGGTAGAGAAGAGTCTGAAAGTAAATGCGAATTCCTCTAATTCTTGCTACCCCCAAGAGTTCTGTATTCTTTTGTTAGTCCACACTTGGCCTTTAAGAATTGTTTAAATATTTGGTATAAATTCTTCTTACTGGTGTTTAGAGGTATTTGCCCCAGGTCAGCAAGTACTGGCATCCTGTTTCTCCTTGCAGACACCTTTCTTTCCTTAAATTTTGGGTTAGTTTCCTTTTTGACCTCAGTTCTCTTCACTGTTAAAGAAAAGTTGTGATTTGGCAATTGCCCTCTATTTTATCTTTTCTTGTACAGGAAAGAACAGTGCTCAGCATCCCAAGTGGAATTCAAAGTCAGTGGATATTTTTAAATACCTGTTTTCTTTACTGACTTCTGGGCGAGTATCCTTCGGTGGTTTGTTGTGTGTGTGTGTGTGTGTGTGTGTGTGTGTGTGTGTGTGTGTGATATTTATCCCCCTTTGCTTTCCCTCTCTTTCAGTTACTCATACCCATTGTGACCAGTATTCATTTAGGCTTATAATCATAGACCAGTTTCAATGCTGGTAGGTGGTAGTTATGCTGGCCCTTTGTTCTTGGTCTCAGGGAAAGTGGTAATGGGTTCAGCTACTTCTCCACCTCCACCTGAGCGAAGTTTTTTAGGGGTAAGGATGCTGGGCATTAACTATTCTGCTTCTCCAGTATGCTCAGTACCATGGACCTCTGTGTCCCAAAAGATAGGAACAGAAGCAACATTCTTTGGGATTTGCCATTTTAGGGGAGGTTCTCTGCATAGCATCTTCATTTATAGCCAAAAAGAAGGAAGCAAAAAGAAGAATTGAAGTACTAGAATCTTTGCACTGCTTTCTTTAGTAACTTGAAAGCATTCCACTCTCCACTCTATCATTCTCATGCTAGTACTGGAAATTTCTTCTTAACAATCACTTTTTTAGTCATTTAGAAGAAACAGAGAGGCTAATGACTTAAATACTGTGGGACCAAATTTGAAATTGAAATTCTGGGCCTAATTTTCTTGTGTTTATTTGATGCGAGCCAGAGTGGGTTGAGACTAAAGGCTGCTATTTAGTGTCACAAATCATTCTGAATGGGGAGAAAAGCAATTCATTCAACTCCGCCATGAAGCACCATTGGGTAATGTAATCAGGCCATGGCTTGACTCTCCTCTTTCAAGTTGTTGGGGTGCAACCAAACCCCAAAAGGAAGAAAAGGAGAAAGGGCCCTGTTTTAGTGGGATTGTATTCCTGTGCAGATCATGTAGTTGCCGCTTCTACATCAGGAGAAAAAAATAATGTGTTCTTCATTTAATTTAATTTCTAACAAGTATCTGCAAGAATTTTTAGTATAAAAAAGACAAACAAGCCCAACTTTGGATTTCTTCTGTTCCCACAAAGTAGGACTATTTTATAGCTCCATGCATGCATCTATCCATCTGTTCGAGTTTGCTAGCTGCCAGGATGCAATATACCAGAAACAGAACGGCTTTTAAAAAGGGGAATTTAATGAGTTGCTAGTTTACAGTTCTAAGGTCGAAAAAAATGTCCCAATTAAAGCAAGTCTATAGAAATGTCCAATCTAAGGAATCCAGGAAAAGATACCTTGGTTCAAGAAGGCCAATGATGTTCAATGTTTCTCTCTCAGCTGAAAGGGCACATGGCAAACACGGTAGCATCTGCTGGCTTTCTCAGGGCTGTAAAAAAAGGACGTTTGGGCCCTCTCCAAAATGTTTCCTCTTTTAAAGGATTAATGAGTGGAGTCACAACTCCATGGAAGCTATCTGATCAAAAGTTACCACCCACAATTGGGTGGGTCACATCTCCATGGGAACAATCAAAATGCTCCCACCCAGCAATGTCCAATGAGGATTAAGGAACATGGCTTTTCCGGGGTCCACCACAGACCAGTGCACCATCTATTCAACTATCCATTAATTTTTTCAGTAAATATTTATTGAATCTCTTCTATGTGTAGGGAAAATGGAAATATAACCTTGAATAAGCACCTAGCGTAGAACCTGGCACAGAGAAGTTACTCAATAAATACTTGTGAGAGAATGAATGAATATATTCACGGAGACATAATCCCCAATGTAGGAAGTGTTTGGATACATTGAATAATATGTGACTTGGAAAATTAGGAAACTTTTCTAAAATAGGTAAAATTTGAGTTGTGCTATAAAAAGAAGTAGCAGTTTTTATAAAGAAGGTGATCATATTATAACGGTGAGAGACACAGACTTTGTATTTCAGCATATCTAACTCTGAACTGCAGTTCTTCCACATACGTGAAGATACCCCAAAAGACCATGAGACTAACCAGAAAATCCGGGAATCAGACCTACTGTGATAAGAAGGAGAACACCATCTTAGAAGATTCTTAATGGTGTCTCCGAAGGAGGATGTAAGAGGAAGATATTTAACATACTTTAAGATCTGGACTGGGTGACTTTTGGGCTGATTTTGCAAGGGATGAATAAGAAAAACTGGCTGAGACTGGGCAGAGTTTCTGACGTAATAGCGAAGGGAGGATCTTGAAGCAAGTCCAGATGAGCAAGCAAACAGTCTTAAAAAGTCAACTATTTTACTTAATTTATTAGCTTATCATCTCAAAGGAAGATTTTCTGAAGCAAGTAACTCGGTTATTTTTGCTTGTTCTCAGAATGGCTCAACACAGGGGTGGGAAAGTATGTTGATTTCAGCACTCACTAGGCTGTGTCTTTTGGCAAGTTTTTAAACTTGCTTTAAATTGAAGCTAATAGAATAAATGAAGCTAGTGGGAGATTTCATGAGATAAAATTTGTGAATGACATATTTTATGTATTTCACATGTGCCAGGCCCATAGGAAGCATTTGGTGTAGGAAGGCAGAGCTATCAACATTGGCATCATCAACAATACATAATTTTCATCTTCATCTTGGTGATGATATTGTAGTCTGAGAGGCTAGAGGCCTGTATCTGCTAGTCTCCGCTCTCTCACTGAGAGCTGACCTTGGGCAGGTGACTTATTCTTTCTGGAACTCAGTTCCCTCCTTTGCAAAATAAAGCCATTTACTGTCTTCCTATCACAAAGGATCTTTAAGAATTCCTCCAGTCTGTGAATACATTTGGCCTAGAGAAACAGGCCCTGAGACTTTTCCTGTCAGAGCTCACTGTACTAATACTACTGTCTTTTGGGATTTGGGAAGTTAATTCACATTTGTGAAGAATTTATATTCTCAGCTGTCCTCGGCCATTTCTATACTATTAAGAGGAACGAGGATGATTGGTTCTTAAGATGATGATAGTTGACATTCTGCATTGTTTCTGCTCCTAGACTATACTTGACCTACTGGAATGGGTTGCATTTTTAAAAAGATAGAAATTGTAGTAGAACTTGTTCATACCAATATGGAAGGCAGCCGAGAATAGTAGCTGGTAGTACAACCAAGGACAAAGAGCACAAATTTGCAGTCAGAAGATGGAATATCATTCCGTCTTCTGCTTTTCTAGGGTTAGTCACTTCACCTCACTGAGTCTTGGTTTCTTACTTTTTTATCCAAAAAGTAATATTGAGAATGTTATGCTGTTCAAATGAGGCAGTGAATGGCAAATCTCTTTTGAAAGACATTTTGCCAGTATTAAATGATATTATGGTTTAACATTCTGCAAATATTTACTGACTGCTTATTTCATGCCAGGGACTGTTCTAGTAGCTGGGAATCCAGCAGTGAACCAAACAAACAAAATTTCCTATCCTCAGGGAGCTTATACTCTGGTGAGGGGACTGTTAGAATAAAGTAACAGTCTTACTCATGTGAGACTTTTATTTAAAAAAAAATAGTTTGAAAGAGAGCAAAATGGAAGCTGATCTTTGTGAGCACCTGCTGTATGCCAGATCCTAGATGATATTTTTTTTATTTAATTCTTGCAAGGACCCTTTGTAGAAGGTATCATGGTTACTCTTTCATGAATGAGGAACTTGGAATGAAGAAAAATAAAGTCTGTAGTAGAGATAGAAATAAACCCAATGTGCTCGATTGAATCTGTTGTATACCCTGGAAAAGCCAAGTCCTTTAATCTTCATTGAGTTTTGCTGGGTGGAATCTTTTTTATTGTTTTCATGGATATATGACACCCAATTGTGGGTGTTGACTTATGATTAGATGGTTTCCATGGAGATGTGCCTCCACTCATTCAAGTTAGGGTTGCTTACTGGAGCCCTTTAGAGGGAGCCATTTTGGAAAAAGCTTGAGGGCCACCAGAACCAACAGAGCCAACAGAATGTACAGAACCTACCCCCGCCCCCAAAAGCCATTGAAGTTCCTGGAGGGAAGCTAGCAGATGTTCCCATGTGTCTTTCCAGCTGAGAGAGAAACCCTGAACATCATCAGCCTTCTTGAACCAGGATATCTTTCCCTGGATGCTTTAACTTGGACATTTTCACAGCCTTAGAACCATAAGCTTGCAACTTAATAAATCCCGCCTTTTAAAAGTCATTCCATTTCAGATCGATCACATTCAAGCAGCTTGCAAACTACGTCACCCAGGTTTTTCTGAAAACAAAATCTTCGTTGTTTCTAAAATACCAATTACCATATACTCTCATATCTCTGATTCTGTAAGTTTTGTTGTTCCTTTTCCCCCACTGCATGAAGTTTATATATATATCTTGTAATAATGAGCTATTCAAATGATATTTTCATCTTACTTTAAGATTTCTTCCCATGCTGCATTATTTTATTTGTGGAGACATTGCGCCTACTTTAAAATTTCTATTGAGTGTATTTGAGCTGACTATTGAAGGATAAATGGCACCCAACGGAGAAGAAATATCTTCCAGCTTATTGTTATCTATTATATATTGTGCCTCAACAATGTTAGCTAATGCTGTTATTGTTAATATTATTAATATTAACTGTCCTGAGTCAAGAAGCTCCGGGAATCAGCAAGCAGGAGGGATTGGCAAGTGAGGAAACAGGATTCAGACTCCAGATGTGAAAGGAGACAGCTGTTTCCTGGGTTTGGGGCGCAGCTATAGGAGACCTAGGAGAATTCCTAGGGGAATTTGCACAGATACGAATATCCCATTTTCCCTAGGAAACCGTTTCCCCATAGTCATGGGTACTGCACGGGATGCCTTACAGCCAGCAATCCCTTGCCCCAGGCAGTACAACTTGACTCTTCTGCTGTAGCATTTTGTAGGAAAGCTCTGTGAGCTGAGCAGCTTTCTACAGACAGGGCAAGTTCTCGGAAGGTGAGTCGCTAAAGGCACCACCACACAGACTGGGCCAAACATACTTGCTCCCAGTCTGTGCATGAGGGTTGCTCTGCTCCCTCTGGGACCAGGACCAGGACCAGCACTGGTACCACACTGGTGAGGGATGGGGAAGGAGCCTGGGTACCAGGAGATCCAACCAATTTCGAGCAGGCTTTTTCTTGATTCAGTGTTTGCCCTGTTACCCAAGTCCTTTAATTGCTTCCTGGAGCTTTGAGAAAGATGTGTCTGTTTTGCTGGTTGTTCAAAGCTTCTGTGGGGGGACAGAGCCCTTGCCATCTTGATTACATCTGGTCCTAATATTCTGTTTTAATAGGTTTTCAAATATTGGGTGTGGGTTTTCAAATATCTGAGTTCAAGCCCTCTCACATGGAAATTGGAACTCTCAGACACTGCCAGTGAGAATGTAAAATGGTATATCCACCTACTTTGGAAAACAGTCTGTCCATTTTTCAAAACGAGTTGACATATGACCCAGAAATTCCACTCCTAGATATTTATCCAAGATAAATGAAAACATGCATCCATACAATAACTTGTACAGCAATGTTTGTAACAACATTACTCATAATAGCTGATACGAGTAGAAATAAGTAGATGTCCATCACGCCATGAATAGACAAATAAAATGTGGTATATCCATACAATGGAATGTTATTTAGCAATTAAAGGAATGAAGTTTTAATATATACTACTATATGGATGAAACTTGAAAGCATTAAGTGAAAGAAGTTGCTCACAAAACACCATGTATTGTATGTTTCTATTTATATGAAATGTCCAGAATAGGCAAATCTATAGAGATAAAAAGTATATTAGTGATTAGCAGGGCACAAGGGAAGAGGGAAGTGGGGGTTGGCTGCTAAAGGGTATGGGTTTTCTTTTTGGGGTAATGAAAGCATTCCAAAATTGTTTTTGGTGATAGCTGCACAATGCTTTCAATATATTAAGAGCCTTTGAATTGCATACTTTAACTGGACAAATTATAGGGTATGTGAATTATATCTCAATAAAGGTGTTAATTAAACTCACCTCTCATATACTTCTTATGGCCTGTTTTTCTATTTCATCAAAAAATAGATGGTCAAAGAATTGCAGTAAAATTTCACCCCACTGGGTAAACTTTGTAAATGGGATGGTTAGCATTTTAGGTGTAAATATTTTGGTCAGCCATCCATCAAAATGAAAGATAATCGGGTGGGCCATGGCGGCTCAGCAGGCAAGAATGCTTGCCTGCTATGCCAGAGGACCCAGGTTCGGTTCCCAGTGCCTGCCCACGTAAAAAAAAATAAAATAAAATAAAAAAAAAAATAAAGATAATCAAAACTGACATCATGATGGGCCTTCAGTTGACATATTAACAGATCAAAGACACCTAAGTCATCTGTCACTGAAACTCTATTAGA
The DNA here is from genome assembly GCF_023851605.1 of Tamandua tetradactyla. NCBI lineage: Eukaryota > Metazoa > Chordata > Mammalia > Pilosa > Myrmecophagidae > Tamandua > Tamandua tetradactyla. Next base: position 43,825,448 of record NC_135335.1, on the reverse strand, counting down.
CATTTTCATTGGAGCACTTTTGTTCACCATGGGGAAAGAATCAAAATATGAAAGGATTTTTGCAGGCTTACAAAGGTTTCTGCCAAGTTAAATTCTAAAGTAAAGTGTTGCGATGGATCAGATGCTGAACCTCACCATTCTTTACAGAAAATAATGGCAATGGATTGCCCTGTCTTTAACATCCCATTGGTTTAATAAGTCTTTGAATTCACAGTGATGTCTCTCTGGTCCAAGTATATTTTATTCCTTTCCATTTTTATTTTCATATAATCCCACTTTTCCTTCTCTTTCTTTTTCTTTTTTGTTGTCAAAGAATGATATAAAAAATTGATTCCTAAGACATTTGTGTCTGATAGGAAAATAAGCTTGTTCATTGTTGGAGAACAACATAGATGACCAAAAGTATTACATTAAGTGTGATGTTTTCATCTGAGCTGAAATCTTCTGTTACCTTACACTAAAACAGAAACCCTGGTTTGTTTTTAAAATCTTGTTGGCAGCCTTTCAGAAATGTGTCAGTTCTCTTCCCTGACCGGGAAAATAAAATATGCATTTAGATGATCAGTGATGGTTGAAGGGCTTTGCAACTCCCAGATTTCTTATTGTCAACAAATATTTACCAGTTGCTTACTACATACAATTTTCATTGTGTAGGGAGAGTCATGCTGAAGATGATGTAGGATGTTGGGTCGAATTTGTCCTGAACCCAGAATATATTAATTGAAGATCCTAGACAGAGTTTATTCTATACATGTGCTAATATTAAAGTGTGTCAAAATGCCCTCCTTTCAGACCTTTATTTTCTCATCTTTTAAAAAAGGGATTTTCTGATAAGAAAACATAAACCTTTTTTCCCTTTAAAATAGAAAGATTTGACTTGGCACTGAAGATATTACAACTCCTCTTGTATATACACTTGGGGGCGGGGGACATGTTCAAAGAAGGGTTCAGGTCAGCTTTTGGTATGTAAAAAACTCATCAATTAATGAGTCAAGGTGTATTCATTTAGGTAGTCATTGAAGACGTCAAGAAAAAGTGTTAATTGAGTTTCTGCCCTCATGGGACATCCAGTGAAGGTAGAAAGATCTTCCTCCCAAAAGTACATACACTCCTAATAGGAGCTTCCAAAGGGAGGGGCATTGCCACACACCTTAGGCATTTACCTAGATGCTCTCAGGCCTTCTCCCCACTGGAAGCCAGAGTCATCTTTGAAATTGGCAAAGCAGATTATATTACCTCCCTGCTTAAAATCCTTCAGTAGTGTGTGGTGCGACAGTGGCTCAGTGGCAGAATTCTCACCTGCCATGCCAGAGACCAGGTTCGATTCCCAGAGCCTGCCCAAGCCCAAACAAAACAAAACAAAAATCCTTCACTAGTTTCTTTCCTATTTCGGATAAAGACCAAAGTGCTTCACATGGTCCTTAAGGTTATGTATGATTTACTCTCTTCTAATCTCTTCAGACAAAGTTGTATTTTGCAACTTCCTTCGTTTATTTAAATATTTATTCTGGGCATGTTTTGCTGGATTTTTCATATGGCTTTGTACCAAGCTGGCTCTAAGTGAGATTTAATTTATGGTAGCTTGCTGGAATGCCAAAGGGTGCCCAAGCTTTAATATGTGCCTAGGTTTTCATAAATCTAGGCACTGTGCTTGGAGATGCCCTTGATATGCCCCTTTCAGTTTATAATGCAGTGGATGTGGCACAAACCTGCATGGGGTCATAGACCATGCCCCTGCAAGGTCACCAGATGAACCTATAAAATTAGGGTAGTGGGACCTGGATGCCAGCTTATTGAGATGCTCAATGATTGTCCTTCATTTGCCCTTGGTGCTCTTTTTAACAAATAGTCCTTTGTTTGCATTGAATAAAGATGCCCAGATAGAGATCTGTCCCATTGTGTGTCACTTGGGAGTCTGTTCCAAAGAAGGACTAACTGTAAATGAAAAAGGTCCTTATTCCTTTGTAGATGGCCCACCTTGATAACATGGCATTTCTTGCTATTTCTATAGCACCTCTTATTGACTGAGTTACATTTGTGCTACACATTTGTATCTCAGGGGCATCCTCCTGTATCTTTCTAAGAAATATCTGTGAATAAGCATGGCTTAGGGTGTGAAGTTGGTCCTATTCTATCATTTGCAGTCCTTATTTAAACCTGTTGAAGTATTTGTTCAAGAGATAAACATCGAATGTAGACATATCCTTGCTGCCAAATTGGATGCTATCTGTGGAGAGAGCTTGCTCCTTTAAGAGACACTTTTCAAATAAGGCCATTGAGTAACTGACAGGGATGAGGGTAGGCATTTATTTTGGGGGACAGACACAGCACTCAACCTGTAATCTTGGCAAATCTCTCGGGTCATCAAGGGAATGATGGTTGGTGATGATAACATTGAACTACAAATCTTGACTTAACTGGATAATTTCTTAGGGAATTCAATTCTCAACTGTCATTACAAGACCTTCCTCTCTCTTCCCTGTCATTGATACTCTTTATTCTCGCTTCCTCTGTGAAGTCTACCCATTTGCTGGAAGTTGTGATTATTTTTCTTATGCACATGAGCTTTAGCCCCTGGAGAGAAAGAAGAAACAAGTTGTCTGTGCATAATTCAAATGACCATTGTTCACCTCTGTCAATGGACTGAATAGTTATGAGACCTCAGAGCTATGTTTACAAGCATCATTTATCTCACTGACAACATTATCCTCTGTTATATCTTAGTATTTGTTAACATGAGCATATTTGGGGGCACATGGCATTAAAAAAACTTTTCATTTTCCAATTCATGAGTTTGTTTATCTGAAAAGTCTAACAAAAATTCACAACAAAATATTTAGTTTCAATTGCTTAATCAGTTGGCATTCTGGAAAAGAATAAGATTATACAATATTGGTGTCAACCTGGGAAATCAGGATGAATTAGTGCTTAAGAGTAATGTAATCCTCTGGAAATTGGAAGAGTTGAGAGGCCACATGTTACTTATTACTAGAGAAAGACATTTATTAAGAAGTAACCTAGATATTACCATAACATGTAGCAGAGAACTTTATTCTTGGACCCTTAATAATCTTCATGAATTATATTGCACGTGGATAAACATATTTCTTTGGTAGCATGCACAGTAAGTATTACATTGTACTTACTTAATCTAGCAAGTTGTTTTAGGCTAGGCTGGGAGACCTAAAGTAACATAAAGTAACAAATAATAAAACACCGATTAATCAGGTAATTTGTGGCTGACAGTCCCCTAGTCTTGCCAGATTCTGTGAAATGTGCCTGAGGGTTTGAAATGTCTCCAGTTTGGTCACAGAGGGCTCTATTTCTGATTTTTAAAACTTTTGATGCCCTTGTCATTTCAGGTGTGACTTCTAGGTTCCTCTGAAATGTGTAAAACACATGTGAAATGTTCACAGATTTCATTGAGTGATTGACATCTCCCTGTTCTCAGCTGGGATGCTGGACAGTTAGAACTGATTTGGAGGGGTAGGTAGCATAGGGTGGGGCATGAGCAGTGTTTATTGGACTCTCTTGTGGATGCATCTTCTCTGACCAGATGAACATATCTACTCTGGTCCCAAAGACCAGTCTTTACACATATCTGCCAAATACCATAAGACCTGGCTTGCGAGCTCTGTTTAGTGCAGGTTACACTGCACGGATTTTCCTTATTCCAACAAGCAGTTGTCAATAGTCTTCCTTACCTCCACCACCACATAGTAGATGCATAACACACTCTTGTTGATTGAAAAGATTTTTCTACCTAATGAGAGAACTAAGTGACTCACAACAAAACACTTATGTGAATATGGGTAGTTAAATATTACAGTGAGATATCAAATGCTGTATTGGACCAGAAAGTTTCTGACAATGGGGGAAGGAGGTAAAGATTAATTAGTTGTCCATGTTAGCTTGTTCTTAAAATCAGCTTAAATATTTTCTAAGGATGTGTTGATTCTTAGGTACCCTTACATAATGAACAAAGGTACAAGACAGGACTTTTGAAAATGTCAGTTACTATTGAAACTTAAATCTAGAATAATAGATATTAGATTACAGAGCACTGATTTTATGTTTGGAAAATACCAAAGGCCATTTGATAGCTTAGTTGGCATAAAGAGACTATCTTGGTCTCATTGCTCTAAATCAAAAAGATTCCTTTTCTATGGCTTGTTAAGCTCTTGCCAATAACTTCTAGAAAAATACTTAAGGTGGTGATAGTGGACCCACAACAAACAGGCGCCAGAATCACTTCCCTTTGGAATATGTCGTTTCTTAGATTCAGTGTGAAGTAAGATTCAATTCATTTCCATTGAGTTCTAAGCTTTTTATACACATTCTATTTTAAATTTGTATTAGCACACTGGCATAGATGTTTCCCTTTCTCCCAGGATGTCAGTGAAAGCGTGTGCCTGTTTGAGAATATCATGTACCCCAGAAAAGCCATGTTTTAATCCTGATCCAATCTTGTGGAGGCAGCTGCTTCTTTTAATCCTAATTCAGTATTGTAGGACAGAGACTTTTGATTAGATTATTTCTATGAAGATGTGACATGCCCATTTGTGGGTTCGACCTTTTGAATTGATGGAGCTGTGACTCCACTGATTCCAGATGGGTCTTGATTAGCTTACTGGAATCCTTTAAAAGAGGAAACACTTGCAGAGAACCAGAACAATAGAGCCGACAGAAACTTCAGAACAGAGCTGACACAGATGCTGACACTTGGAGAACAGAGCCACAGATATTTAGAGATGCTTTTAAATGGTATCTATATGCCCAGGAGACATCACCATGAGATGTTAAGCAAGCCAGAATCTGGGGAGAGCCAAGGGAAGCCAAAAGATGAAAGTCAGCCCTGGAGAAGCAAAGTAAGGAACTTCACAGGAAGAGAGGCTGAAAGCAATGAGCCCAGGAGCAAGGGACCAGCATACCTTCCCAGGTGATAAAGCTGTTCCAGATGCATCAGCCTTTCTTGTGTAAAGTATCTTTTCCTGGATGCCTTAGTTTGGACTTTCATAGGCTTAGAACTGTAAACTTGTAACTTATTAAGTTCGCTTTTTAAAAGCCATTCCATTTCTGTTTATATCACATTCTGGCACTTCCAAACTAACACAAATTGTGTAAACCCACTTCCTTGGACAGTAGGTCTGGTACTTTTCTTACAACAGTCACAGTAGCTTCTTACATAGCAAGCAACCCCAGTTTTCTACACTAGCTAGTCCTTTGCCCAATTATTGAGAATACATCCTTGTTGGTACTAAAATCTGTTTGAACTCATTTTAGCCCTGGATCATATGACTTTCCATCACTCCTTGAACAACTTAGTTTTCCTTCACAGCCCCAAACAACTCATATTAATGTGTGTACAATTAAAAACATCCTCTTCAAGGGTGATTATCCTTAAGATAATCACCCTTGAAGAGGAAGCCTGTGTGCACACTAATGAACTGATGTGCTAATGAGCAAATCCAGTAAGTGAGCAGATGGGAAGAAGTATCTTAGTAATTGTGAGCACAGTATTCAGAGTAAACAAAGTACCTGGATTTGAGTTAGCTCCCCTGTCTTCTCTGAGCTCGGTTTCCCCATCTGTAAAATGGATATAATGAGAGTGACTACCTTTTAAACCTATGGTGAGAAGTAATTGAGATAATGCATATAATGTATTGTTCCTGGCACCTTAGATGTGGTTTCTTAACAGTTAGCTGTCACTATTATTACTACCATCACTATTACTTTCTGTTCATGTTCTAAGGAATAGTTTCCATGGCCCCCAGCTGGCTGTTTTGGAAGGGCGGTCCTTGAAAACGTACCTCCAGTTTTTTTCAACCACAAGACACTGATCAGCAGAAGCACTGTGGCTTACACTGATGTAATAACAGGGTCATTGTGCCCTGGCAAATGAGATAGTTTTCCTTGAACTTTTATAGAGTAGTTTATATGAATCTTACTCCTTATCCCCCTGGATTATGGAGAGACAACCAAATGGGGTGGAAAAGACTCTATTACCCTAAAGTCTTGACTTTCGTGAAAGAGGATGAACACTAAAAAAGTTGCTTTCTTACTGTTTGCTTTAGGATATAACAGAATTTCATGGAGGTCCACATCATCAGTTGACATGACTCGATGATCACAGTAAATGATGTAATCCAGCCACGGCTCAAGCCTGGAAGTCACTATTTGGGGCTATCGTTAAAAACAGCCTGAACAATGAAAGACTAAACTAGCATATTTTGGTTGGTCAGCAGTTGAGAGCTTTAAGACCCATTTATTCTGTAACTTAATATGTTGACCTCTCTAAATGCAGAAGTATTTTCATTCTTACTCAATTACATATTCAGTATTTATGATGTGTCTGTAACAACTTTTCAGTAGGCAGTGAGGATACAGTAGTTGACAAGATCAAAGTAGTCCTTGACCTCATGGAAGCTACATCTTGAGGATGTGCAGGGAGCAGATAGTGACTGTCAGACAAGCAGTAGTTCATAGAATATGATGTGTGCAATGAGTGGGCAGACACTTAACTTTTTGAGTAGTGAATACCTGATCTTCTTAGGACTTGAGCTCAGGAAAGACTTCTTGGAGGAATTCATGCTTGTGCCGAGACCTGAAGGACAAGCAGGAGTACATCAGGTAAAGATGAGGAAGAAGAGAGTTCCATGGAAAGGAGGCAGAATGTATGAAGGTCAAGCAGTAGGGCACTATGTATGTTGAGGAGAAAGAATTTCACCATGCTTGAAGAAAAGAGGGTGTGGGAGTATATCCCTGTGTTTGTGTGTGTGTGTAACATGGTGATGACTGGTGGTATAAAGGAAAGATGTCAAGCTTAGGAAATGGAAAGTGGCTTGTAGTAGGGTTTCATTAACTCCCTCAGAGGCCAAATGGTGGGCTTGGAGAGGAGTAGACCAATTTATATTTGAATCTTGACCTTGGACTACTGAATCATTCTCCATGACCCTCAGTTTACTCCTGAAAGTGGAGACAATATCTATCTTACAGGGCAATGTTGGGTATTAAATGAATTAGTATACCTAAAGGGCCAGGAATAATCCTGGCACAGAGGTGGTGCTCATGAAATGTCAATATATGTATAAAGAGGGCAAATGTACACACACAGGTGTTAGAAGGATTTGAATGTCTAACATTATTTTTTTTTATGAAAGAACCCAATTTGTTAGAATGTACATATATGTGGGGGGACACCTCTATTTTTATAAATGAGTTATGTGGGGGAGGTATCTGTTTCTGGAACAGGGAGCAGGTATTATCTCTCTTCCAGGAAGTGGGAAAACATGAGGTGATTACATTTTGGAATAATGGATCTGTATGAATTTCTTATGGCTTCTGTAACAAATTTAATGACTTAAAACAATAAGAATTTATTATTTTACATCTCTGGAAGTGGGAAAATGAAATGGGTTCCACTGAGCTAAAATCAAGGTGTTGGCAGGGCTCCTTCTGAAGGCTTTAGGGGAGAATCTGTTTCTTGCTTTCTCTAGCATCTAAAAGCTGCCTATTTTCCTTGGCTGGTGGCCCTTTCCTCAGTCTTCAAAGCCAGCAGTGTAACATCTTCCAACCTTCTTTCTGAAGTTGACCCTCCTGCCTCCCTGTCTTAAGGGAACTTGTGATTACATTGGGCCCAGCTATATAATCCAGGATGATCCCATCTCAAAATCCTTAATTTAATCATATGTGCCAAGTCCCTTTTGCCATGCAAGATAACACATTAATAGGTTCCTAGGATTAGGATGTGGACATTCCTGGGGGACCATTATTCTGTCTTCTGCATGGATCTTCCTTTCCTAGAGAAACAAGGAACTGATATTCTTGTTGGTAGTAATTTTGTCTCCAGTTTTAATGGAGGTCAAGTCTCTTCCTGGTTGGCCATAAAATACTATTGTGAGCGAACAGAAAAGAACGTGGCTTGCCTAACTTATCTTCCATCATGGTGCCCTAAGTCTTGGTTTTCCAGCCATTCCAACCTTCTTCTATGCTTCCTTATGGTACAAACTTGGGTCCTCTGCTTGAAATGCCTTCCCCTGCTGCCTCAGCTCATTACCTCCTTCTCAGCCTTAAGATCTCAGTTTAGTCATCACTTCCTCTGGGGCCCAATTGCCTCTCTTCAAGGGGCCTGACCTGGGGTATCCCATGCTGGAATAATGGTGGAGCCACTCCTGATACAAGGGGCATGGTCATTCATTTAGCTAGTACTGATTGAGTGCTGGTGTAGGCTGGAAGCAGACACTAAGATAGAATTCGGGTGCAAATCATTTATTAGTGATCAACACATGTGAAAGTTAGGGGAAGGAAGTGGGTGTGGGCAGAGGGAGATGTCTAATTGCCTTATATTGTTCTGACCCATTCCAGCCAACCCAAGAGCTCTTGTGTGACTATTGCTTGCCAGAGTGACATGCATCAGGGGTGAACTGGCAGATGCCAGGGGTGGCCTTCCGTAGGATGGGTGTGACCTTGGGTAAGGCGTCTGTCACAGTGGAGGTGGACCTTGAAGGAGATGAAAGGTGATGACCTCCACTCCCCAGATCTGGGTAGCAAGTCCTTCTGTGAAGGGGCTTCCAGGCAGTGCATCTCTGTGTCCATCACTAGCACTTGCTATGTGTCAATGACTTTTCTAGGCCATAGGGATATAGCAGGGAACAATGATGAAAATCCCTGCCCCTGTGCATTTTACAGTATAATGAGGGGGAGATGAGTAATAAGCTGATAAATAAACTATTTAATATATAGATGATAATGAGTGCCATGGAAGAAAAATAAAGCATGTAAATAAGGCAAAGTGCTAAGGGAGGGGCTAGAGTTACAATTTTTAAAATGCGGTCAGGGAATGCCTCACTAAGAAAGTGATATTTGAGTAAAGATCCAAAGGTCGTGAAAGAGAGAGCCTTGTGGGTATCTGTGGAAAAGTCTTCTTTACTCCCCAAAGTGTGAGCAGTGAGGAGATCACTGTGGCTGGAGCAGGGGAATGGAGGGAGAGAGTTTGAGGTGTTGAGTTCAGAAATAGAATTGGGTGAGGGGTGTGAAGAAGGAGGGGCTTGAGACCATTCTAATGATTTTGGCTTTATTTGGATTGAGATGAAAAACTTTCTGATGGTTCTGAGAGGAATGATGTGTTAGGGTTCTCTAGAGAGACAGAACAAACAGGAGAGATCTGTAAATATTAGATTTATAAAGGTGTTTCTTGCAACCGTGGAAATGGAAGAATCCAAAATCCATAGGGCAGGCTGTGAAGTTGGAGGTTCCTATGAAGGGTCTGGACAAACTCCATAGGAGAGGCTTGCTGGCTGAAGAGGCAGTGAAAGAGTCTCTCTTCTTCCTTAAAAGCCTTCAACTGATTGCATTATCTTGTTGTGAGACATGCCTTAGTTGATAGCAGATATAATCAGCCACAGATGCAATCAACTGACTGATGATTCAATACACCAGCCTTCCAGTTTATCAACCAGCCACAAAATAACCTTGCAGCAACAGTCAGGCCAGTGTTTGCCTGCCCAGAAAACTGGTATCATCACTTGGCCAAACTGACACCAGAACCTAACCATCACAAGTGATAAGTGTTACCAAAAAAAAAAAAAAAAAAAGTAGCTTTAGAAACTACTTTTTAAACTTATCAATGGAACTAGAAGTTCTGTTATTATAAAGAAAAAAAAATTGCTGAGTCGCCCACTGTGCCAGTTTGAAGCTATTATGTACTGCTTAAAAGCCATGTCCTTTAATCCTCAATCAATATTGCTGGGTGGAATCTTTTTTATTGTTTCCATGGAGATGTGGCCCACCCAATTGTGGGCGGTAACTTTTGATTGGATGGTTTCTATGGAGATATGTCTCTACCCATTGAAGGTGGGGTGGCTTACTGGAGCCCTTTAAGAGGGAGCCATTTTGCAAAAAGCTTTGGAGCCACCAGAACTGACCGAGCCAACAGAACTGACCAAGCTCTGAAGGAAGCTGTTGGAGGGAGAGAAAGCCAGCAGTCATTGTTATTTGCCTTTCCAGCTGAGAAAGAAACCCTGAACAACACTGTCCTTCTTGAACCAAGGTATCTTTCTCTGGATGCCTTAATTTGGACATTTTCATGGCCTTAGAATTGTAAACTTGCAACTTAATAAATTCCCCCTTTTTGTTTTTTGTTTGTTTGTTTGTTTTTTTACATGGACAGGCACCGGGAAATGAACCCGGGTCCTCTGGCATGGCAGGCAAGCATTCTTGCCTGCTGAGCCATCGTGGCCCGCCCTAAATTCCCCTTTTTAAAAGCCATTCCATTTCTGGTATATCGCCTTCTGGTAGCTTGCAAACTTAAACACCCACCCAGAGGAAGCCTGAGGAGGTTCCCTGGAAACATCTGGTTAGGAATCAAGCCCTCTCACTCCTACCGGGAGTTAGAAAAGACCAGAGGAGGACCACAGAGTTGTTGAACAAGAATGAACAAAGCCAAGGGGCTGACCTGTGAGTACAAAGTTGTGATTCTTAGTAAATACAAAGACAGTTAATTCCTGCACTTCAACTCATCAGGGAGAAGAGAAATTACAGTGGAAAGAGCCAGCATTGTAATCATGCTAGGAACCTACGTACTTCTGAATTTTTCAGGGTTTCTTCTTTGTTTTATTTGTTGTTGTGTAGTTTGTTGGTTCATATTTACAAGTGGCCACCACAAACAGTGGATTGGTAACTTACTAATCAGAAAGTGCCTGCAGGTCTTTTTTGCCCATGGAATGAGTTATATTAGATGGCTTCCATTTGCTGTTACTTCAACTTCTGTAAGGTGTGACATGACATCTGTTAGTATTTCCAAGTTTGTTGACCTAGCTTTCATTTGACAGGCACTTAAGGAAGCTGCTAAGTGCTAGGCATTTGAGTACAAACTTGTGTTGCAGTAATGCATCAGAATCTGATGCCTGTAGGCAAAGGGATCCTGTTCACTGAGAAAGTGACATTTGACTAAAGATCCAATGGTGGTGAGGAAGAGAGCCTTCTGTGCAGAGCCTTTGAGGGCAGTGGTTCTCAAAGTGTCTTCCTCAGACCTGCAGTATCACCAGAACTTGTCTGCAGATCTTCAGACCCACCTAAAACCTATGGAATCAGAAACTCCATGGGTGGGGTTCAGCACTTTGTATTTTAACAAGCCCTCCAGGTGATGCTGAAAAATGATGTAATTTGAGAACACTGGTCTAGAGATTAGGAAAATAATGATTATAATATGCTCGTATGCTGGAAGGACGCCTCAGATGCTGGGTGAGCCCAGAGGAGGCAATACTAACTTGATGAAAACCCTACCAGTGAATACCTCCAAAAGAAGGGGCTTCTTGAGATGATCACTAAAAGCAATAAGAATTAATTATGCAGAGGTGATGGAAAAGGGACCTCTAGTCACAGGGGCTAGCACAGTGTGGAGAACTAAACAGGCTTCTAGTTAGTTAGGACAAGGAGCCAAACTGCAAGTAACAATCAAGCCTCTGTTCACTTACTACAACAGTGCAGGCAAGAAGCAAAAGAAAAGCTGTGTGCTCCAAAGTGTTCCATTTTTCCCCATGGAACATGGCTCTGGGCAGGGGTCAAATGACATGTACCACCGATAGGGGGAATGGTCTTTCTGCTGAGGAACCCCAAACAAAAGGCTGTTGCTATTTATGGACCTGGGGGACTTGGGTGGGGGTGGGGCAAGAGTGAAAAATTACTGAATCAGAATGGGGAAAATCCCCCAGTAAGAAAATCTCAGCAGAGGTGCCTGGGAAGTGCCATAGCCATGGTCCAGATAAGGAGGCCCATGGATGGAGTTTCCTGGGCTAGGAATGCAAATGTGTATATGAGTATGAATATTCCAGGGGGGGCTGAGTACTTAATGGCAACTCCTTCTAGCTGTGTATTGGCTGTGTACCTAGTCTGATGTGGATGAAGATGACATCTTTGCCCCAGGACGTCTGCCAGGCCAAGCCTTTTCATTGCCTCTGGGTGGGCCTGAAAGATCACATGTTGGATTTTGGCCTGGAGCTGGACTTCTCAAACACCACATGTAATCCTCTATGCTTGGAGTGACAAATTCCTGGTGGATTCTCTGGATGAACATGCAGAGTTAGGCAGATATTAAGAGTCATAAATACCAACCCCAAACAACTCTTGGCTTTACACCCTGAAAACAAATTATAAGGTCTTAGAGTGCAAGAGGGTCTGAGTCACCTTCTAGGGCTCTGTTCTCCAATATGACTACTGCCATCAAGATGATAGCTACTATTAAAGAAAAGGAATTTCTGGTTCCTTACACTGCCTGGAGGGCTCTTCCTGAGATGGAACAAAGAGGAGATCTTGTTCTTCAGGGGTCTTGAAGTGCTGACATTGTACTTCTCTAGAGCTGATTCCTAGGAATGGTGGTATTTCTGGGACTCCTTTGAAAGTACACGTGAATCAGTGATTTGTGCTCTGCCAATTCTTTCTCAGCCCCTTGCTCTCCCAGGCTGCTTGCTCAGCAGTAGTTCTTTAAGCATTTGCCTGTGTTTTCAAACTGCTGTACCTTTATTATTCTAATTCTTTGTCTGAACTACTCCTTGCTGTTCATCTGCCATTTGTTTTATATTCTATAGCTAAATTATAGTACTTGGAAAGCGAAGCTTTTCCAATATTTTGCCCCAATGCTGTGATAACTTCTCTAACTTGAGGTAAAGTATAAAACTGATTTTGAAATTTCGATGTTAAATAAATTACTGGCTTCCAAATGGCCTAGCCTTGCATTTTCTATTTGACCCTTAAGTTACTTGCTTATCAAAATTTTTTTTTCTCAAAGACTTTTAACCTTTTCACAATGTATCTTTTATCATTGCCTTAGAGGGCTTCTGTTGAAGATACACTTTTACAGAGTGAGATTTCATAATGGATTTGTTATGCTTTTAGGCTACAAAGTTATAGGAATCAGATTCTGAGATGTTTAAGTGGAATTGTTTGCTTGATATTATGTAGCCTATAGCAAGTACTTGTAACTAGAGTAGTTTAATTCCATAGTTAGGTATTAGGGGTTTCATTTCCAAAACAGAAGATAATTCTGGATTGGTTTCTAGCTGCATTTCAGTAATGTTCATTCTTTTTGCTGGTGCACCATGCTTATGAGAGAGAGCAGTGGAGTATGCCACCAATATAAAAAGCTGTCAACAATGTGACTTTCCTATTAAGTGTATTCACACTTCATCTGGACAGTCTGCAGACTATTATTTTTTTAAAGTGCCATAGGCTTCAATGTAGACATGACTCTTCTTTCCTAATACAATCCAGTCAAATCGACTTCCAGAATGGCAGTGTGAAGAAAACCTTTAGACCCTGTTTCCATTGGAATAACCATTTAATTGTTGAAATTTATTAGAAAGATATCCATTAAAAGTCTCTGGAAATTGTCCTAAAGTTATACAAAAAAATAGAGAAACATCTGTTAAAGAAAATCTGCTAAATCTTGGTGAGAGTCTGTGGCTTTTTCAGCCATGACTTGTTCCCTCTATTCCTCTGCTCAGGTCAGTGTCATGGAAACTCTACAACAGGCATATGCAACCAAGATGGGTCTCCCTCTTCCCCTAGTTCCAAGTTTAAAGTTTCACCTTAGAAAGGCAAGCCACTGGCACCTGTCCTCCCTGCCTTGTCTGTGCTCTGTGTTGTAAAAGCTCTACTCTGGGTAGGTATGGCTGAGAAGACTGGTCTCCCTTCCCTGGTTCAGCCCCTCCCCATAAGGCAGAAACTCTACCCCTACCATGGCAGGTCCAGAATACTGGGCCTTGAAGTACTTACTCTAGCCTGCTTGTAGGATGGGAAGTTTAATGCTAGGAGGAGTGGGCCAGGGAAACCAGGTTCTGCTATTTTGGCCCAGAGCCCTGCTCAAAGAGCAGGAAAATCATCCTGGGAGAAGCAGACTGCTGTTCCTGTCCTCAATTTCATTCCAGTGGAACAGAGGTTCTGCCAGACTTTAAAAACAAAGAGCTCCAGGGGTGCAGGTGTAGAATTCTCACCTGCCATGTGGGATACCCGGGTTTGATTCCTGGCCAATGCACCTCCCAAAAACAAAACAAACAAGCAAGCAAACAAAAAACAAACAAAAATTCAATAAGTGGTGTTGCAATAACAGGATACTTACATGGGAAAAGAATGAAATGTGACCCCTGCTGTTCAGCATACAAAAAACAAACAAACAAACAAACAAAAATAAAGTGCTCCAAGGTCTGCATAAAGGAATATACTTTATTTAGAACAAAGTATGGATAAGTTCATGCCTAGCAGTACTGTTAACAAACAGGATCTCGGTGGTGGGCAATTAATGATGGTGCCCTTAGGCTTGTAGATCTATGATAATCACAGCAAAAATGAAATGGTAGAGATGATAGAAGTTTAACAGAGAGAACCAAGGAATGAGACAACTAAGAAAGACTCTTCTGAAGCCTGAAGACCTTCAAAGACTGCCAGTACCTCTGCCCCTGAAAATGGGCCATAATTTAATTGGATAAGACCATCGAGCAATTTATGCCCTAAGGTGTTATCAAAGCAATAGAGGAAGCTGCAGTTAGTGGAGACTAACAGCTGGGTGTTATACAATAGGGGCAGACAAGTGCTCAAGGAGACAGTGTGTATGCCCATGGCGCTACCCTCTGATGGGAAACAGACGCCAATAAACTTTTCTATCCAGGTCACTAAACAAATAAACAAAGAAGAAAAAGAACAACAAGCCCTAGAAGGGCAGCAGTCAGTATGCAGAGTTCTGATTATGTGTTGTTTAAGATGTCCAGCTTTCACAGAAATTGTTAGATATTCAAAATTCCAGGAAGGTGTAACTTACATGTAGTGGGGGAAGCAGGCAATAAAAACAGCTTGCAAAGGAGCCCAAATGTTGGATTTAGGAGACAAAGATGTCAAAGCAGTCATTATAAATACATTCAAAGATTTAAAGGAACATATATTTAAAGAATTACAGAACTGCCTGATAGAAATGTCTTATCAAATAGAGAACATCAATAAGGAGATATAAATCATAGAAAAAACAAATGGAAATTATGGAGTCTAAAAGTACAATATCTGAAATGAAGAATTCACTAGAGGGGCCCAACAATAGATTTGAGCTTACAAAATAATCAGCAGGTTGAATATAGTTTAATAGAGATCCCGCAATCTGAAGAACAGAGAAGGAAAAAAAAATAAGAACAAAAATAAAAAGAGCCTCAGAGAAATATGCAGGACCATTAAGTACATCAACATATGTGTAATGGAAGTCCCAGAAGGAGAGAAGAGAAAGGAATAGAAAAAAATATTTGAGGAAATAATGACTGAAAACTTCCCAAATCTGATGAAAAATATGAATCTACATATTCAGTAAGCTCAACAAACTCCAAACAGTATAAAATCAAAGAGATCTACAGTCAGATGCATCAAAGTTAAAATGCTGAGTAAGAAAGACAAAAAGAAAATTTTGAAAGCATGAAAAAAAAAGACTCATCATATATAAGGAACTCCAATAAGATTAATAGCTGACTTCTTAACCAAAGCATTGGAATTCAGAAAGCATTGGGATGATACATCCAAAGTGCCAAAAGGGGAAAACATTTGTCAATCAAAAATTTTATTTCCAGCAAAACTAACTTTAAAAAATGAAGGCAAAATAAGGATATTCCCAGATAAACAAAAACTGAGAGAATTCATTGACAGTAGAACCACCTCATAAGAAATAGTAAGGGACATTTTTCAGACTGAAAGCACATAACACCAGTCATTCCAAGCCACACAGAAAAGAAAAGAGGGCCAATAAAAGTAATTATGTAGGACACTGTAATTGAAAATCTCTTCTCTTTATTTCTTTTAACTTATTTGAAAAACAATTGCTTAAAAATATGCATATAATTGAATTGTTGAGTTTATAATATATAGAAATGAAATATTTAAAAATAACAGTATGAAGGAGTGGGTAGGGACAAAAAATTTGGGAATAAAGAAATGACATCAGATGGTAATTCAAATCCACAGGAAGAAATGAAGAGAACCAGAACAGTAAATGATAAAGTTCATATAACAAGCTCTATAGATGTATATACTTGCTCTCATTTCTTTTCTCACTATCTCTAAAAGATGTAAAAATACATAAGGTAATCATTATAACACTGTATTTTTGGGTTTGTTATATATATATATTAGCACAAAAAGTGGGAAGAGTGAGTAGTGCTGCATAGGAATGTAGTATATCTCACTGGAATTCAGTTAGTGTAATAGCTAAGATACATTTTTATAAGCCTTATAGCCACAACTAAGAAAATAACTGAAAAAAATTTTAAAGTTATTTAAGGAAATTGAAACTTCTTATATATATTACCTATTACACTGTTGGTAGTATTGTAAATGGTTGAGCCGCTTTTGGAAACAGTTTGGCAATTCCTCAAAATGTTCAACATAGAGTTGTGATATGGCCCAGAAGTTCCAGTCCTAAGTACCTAACCAAAAGAGATAAAACTTGTATCCACACAAAAACTTGTACATGAATGGTTGTTACGACATTATTTATAAAAGCCCAAGTGTGGAAACAACCCAAATGTCCATCAATTCCTGATTTAAAAAATAAAATGTTGTATATCCTTATAAAGGAATATTATTTGGCAACCCAAAAGATAAACATGGTGGTAAGGCATTAATGAACCTTGGGAATATACTAAGTGAAAAAAGTCAGTCACAAAAGACCACATGTTGTATGATACTGTTGATATATAGAAAAACCTATAGGGATAGAAGGTAGATTTCTACTTACCAGGGGCTGGGGAGTGGAGGAAATGGGGAATTACTTGTAATCAGCATGGTTTTCTTTTGGGGATGACAAAATGTTCTGAAATTCATTTGTGTTATAGTGACGCAAATCTGCGAACATACAAGCCACTGAATTGTATATTTTAAAAAGGTAAGCTGATAGTAAGTGAATTGTATCGCAATAAAGCTGTTCATAAAAAGCAACCATCACTCAAATGTAAGGTAATAGAAGTGAAGGTTCTCTAGTGGGTCTATAAGTAATATTACCATACTGAAGGTGAACATGATTGAAAGGGGTTATATAGACCTATGTGTCCCACTGATTAACATTAGAAATATAAATAAGTTCTTGCAAGAACTACTTCAAAGGTATGATTTGTGTACAAAGAGTGTTCAAGTCCAGGGTACAAAGGGAAAACTGCTATTGCAAGTTATGGGCTATGTTTAACAGGAAAACATCAGCACTACCACAGTAACAGCAGAGGTAAATAACAGGTGGAGGAGCAAGAGTTAAGGGGAGGTTTAGACTTCCTATTTAGTGAGGGTGTTTTTATTAGTTATCTTTCTCTTGGGAACAATGTAATTATCTAAAATTGAGAGTGTTGATGCACTGTGGACATTGGATATTATACATGATGCCTAACTAATGCAGGTGACTGAAGAAAGCACTAACTGAGAAGTAGACTGGTGAATGATGGTGTATACATATGATTGACTATTCTGCTGACACAAAAAGGAACAACGTTGTGAGGCATTCAACGATGTGAATGAACATGTGGGACATTTGACGAGGCAAAATAAGCCAGAAATAAAAGAACGATTATTGTATGGTCTCCTTTAGAAAATGCTCATAAGAAAACAGGGGCCTAGATTGTGAGCTCTTACAGCAGACACATTTAGTCTGGAGTGGTAATTATTATTCTGGATTTTGAGAGGCTGTGCTGCATAAGTATAACCTGGTATTGAGAGATAAGAATGAAACTGATCAGGTCTGGATTAAGGTAATTCAGAATACAAGGGTAAGGAAGACATTGTCTACATTTTAGAACCATACCTACTCTTTGAGACCAAAGGAAGAAAGGTTTATTTTGTTCAGAATCTAAATTTTCTGTAGCATATAATCTAACTGAACTTGTCTGGGTAGCTCATTTCAATAATCAAAACACAGGGAGCCCAGAATAAGAATGAGGGCCTTTAATCCTTATATAGCTTAATTTAATGCCTGGATACATCCTAGAATGTATTAAGCAGATAATCAAAAAGTATTGGCAAAGTCCCTTGAAGGATAGGAGAAAAAATATGGAATTATTGAACTTTGCCACTGGGGAAACCCTTGATAGTGTGTCAAGCATTAGGGACACCTAAATCAATAATCCAAGTCCTTAATCTTGAGGCTTACTCTTGTGAAGTTTATGTAGGTAGTGGAGAAGCTTAGCCTATCTATAGGTGTGCCTAAGAGTTACTTCTGGAGGACTCTTCTGTTGTTCAGATGTGGCCTTACTCTCTCTAAGCCCAACTCTGCAAGTGAAATCATTGCCCTTCCCACTTACATGGGACATGACATCCAGGGGTGAAAGTGCTGGTGGTGTGGGAGATGACTCCGGGGATGAGTCTGGCCCTGGCACCGTAGGATCAACAGTGCCATCCTGACCAAAAGGGGGGAAAGAAGTGTAACTAATAAAGTATCAGTGGCTGAGAGAGTTCAAATAGAGTCGAGAGGCTACTCTGGAGGTTACTCTTATGCAAGCATCAGTTAGACATTGCTACCTATCATAACTTGCCAAACCCCAACCAAAACCATTCCAGCCAATCATAAAGAAAGCCTAGGACAATATATAAGATTTTACAAAGGTTCCATGCAATAGGGTAACTTTCTAGAGACCTACAACCTCTAGATGGGTCCCTAGACCAGATAAATCCTGAAACCTTGAGTCCCAGCCTCTCCAGAACATCAACTAGTTCCATTTCCCTATCCCATATTATTGACAGCCCCTTTGTGCTGGTTTGAAATTATGTATGTACCCCAGAAAAGCCATGTTTCAATCCTTATCCCATTTTGTAAAGGCAATTGTCTCTTCTAATTCCTATTCAGTATTGTATGTTTGAAACTGTAATTAGATCATCTCCCTGGAGATGTAATTTAATCAAGAGGGGTTAATAAGCTGGAATAGGTAGACCCATTTGAGTGGGTCTTGATTTCTTTCTGAAGTCCTATAAAAGAGGAAACATTTTGGAGAACGGGAGATTTGGAGAGAGCAGAGAATGCTGCAGCACCATGAAGCAGAGCGTTCACGAGCCAGTAACTTTTGGAGATGAAGAAGGAAAACACCTCCCAGGAAGCTTCATGAAACAGGAAGCCAGGAGAGAAAGCTAGCAGATGACACCGTGTTCGCCATGTGCCCTTCCAGCTGAGAGAGAAGCCCTGACTGTGTTCGCCATGTGCCTTCTCACTTGAGAGAGAAACCCTGAACTTCATCGGCCTTCTTGGACCAAGGTTTCTTTCCCTGGATGCCTTAGATTGGACATTGTTTCAATTGGGACATTTTAAATGTTTTAAATTTGGACATTTTAATTGGCCTTAGAACTGTAAACTAACAACTTATTAAATTTCCCTTTTTAAAAGTCATTCTCTTTCTGGATTGCATTCCAGCAGCTAGCAAACTTAGAACACCCCTTCCAACATGAAAAAGTTAGAATGGCCATAGCCCAAATACCCCTAAAGAGTGGATTAGAAAGATCAAAGCTGATGGTGGAGTCATACAGAAAAGGTAGGGTTTAGCAAATATACTAATTATAACAAATATAATTGCTGAATCATTAAATTTATATTTCTTTTAGTTTCCATTATCTTAGAGAAGTTGAAAGTCCTTAAAATTGTGGAACTGTAACCTATACCAAATTCTGAAATTTGTTCTATAGCTAATTGTGGTGTTGTGGTTTGAAATTTGTTGCTTTTTTGTATATATGTTATTTTTCACAAAAAAGAAAACTCGATTGTGATGATAAAAAAATATTTATTCCTTCTAGCCTCTTATGTTCTGGAGTAGCTAGAAAGTTAAAAATCTGAGATGATGGATGGTAACCCATGACAAACTCTGGGATCTCTCATGTAACTACTAGTTGAAGAGTTGCTGTCAAAACTATTGCTTTTTTCTTTCTTTGCTTTGTCTGTATGTTATATTATACAATAAAAAAAAGTTAAAAATTGTTTTGAAGCAATCAAAAAAAAAGCCATCATCACACAGCAGGCTTCAAGCAGGGCATGCCCATTCACACCATATCATGTCAAATTCCTTCCTGCTGACTGTGAAGTAAGTGGGGTGCTGTACCTGTTACGTACATTTTACCAGTGAGGAAATAGAGGCTAGATAGGTCATGTGACTTGTTGAAGTTCCCACAGCTTCTAATAGGTAGAGAAACCTTGTGGTTTTTCTTGTGTGTTATATTTTACTCTCACAGAGGATCATGGGTCTCTTATGTCTTTTGCTGTCTTGACAAAAAAAAAGTTAGCTTTTACAAAATTCTTGGTAAATACAGAAAAGTGTAAAGAAAAAAATGAAAATGAGTCTGAATAATGCCAACCAGAAATAAAACTCTATGAACATTTTGAGGCAAACATCTCCAGTTGTCCTTCTACAACTCTTTGCATACACATTCATTCTTAGTATAATTCAGATCACGTTCTATATAAATGGTTTAGCCTGTTTTAAAATTTAATATTATCTTCTGAATGATTCCCCATGGAATTATACTTCAGAAGCATGATTTTAATAACTGCCTAATATTTACTTTTATACATGCATCATAATTTATTTAGTGCTTTCACTGTTAGACATTTAAATTGATTCCAGGATTTTATTCTAAGTGCTGTTTACATAAACTTTTGTCTGAATTGTCTACTTAGAAGAAACCCTTAGAACATGTGAACTTGTAGCAGGCTCTTGGTGTGTATAGCCCAACTTCTATTCCAAAAGGTTACATGAATTTATCTTATCAGCAAAACATTTATTGGGAAGCTATAAAGGCTACCAGTGAAAAGTGAAGTAAGAACATCTGGGCTTGAAACCTAGCTTCACACATACTAGGTGTGACTTGTGCTTCAGTTTCCTAAACTGAAAATGAAGTAATGATAAATCCTCCTTAAAGAATCTGAGGAGAAACAAAATGAGTAAATTATATCAAAGATGGCTGGTACAGGTTAAGCACACAATAATATTGGCTATTTTATTATTATATCACCTTGCCATTCGTATCGTTTGGAAAAACTTGGCTAATTTTAAAAATAAAATGTATCTCCCTATTTATTAGCCACTTCGATTTTCTCCTGCAAATACACTTTTCATGCATGTGCTGTGATAATTTGTAATTGAGACTTTTGCATTTGATTTTGTTGATATATTTATATTTAAATGTTATTGCTATTTAAATATATACCTGTGTACATATACATATTCATATTTATACATACACAGACCATATGTGTATTCTGGATTTTTAGCTTGCATGTTCCTTATGGGTAGGGACTAAGTCTTTAGTTTCTTTATGTCCTCCTAACTAACTTGCAAACAGATGCTTATGAATATATTTGCTTAGCAGGTAAGACATCAGGGAATTGAGTTCAACATGGAATTATACCAAGGGCCTTGGAAAGATCCTCTTCCTAAAAGCCTCTCCCCAAGTAAAGTGACATTTCTCTACCCTCATTTATGTTTTACCTGTCCTTATGCATACACTTTTTCTTTCTGTGTGTCCTGCCATGGTCATCTTCCTTCTGAACCCTTTTCTTGTGTGTCATACTTTACTCTCACAGAGGATGTTGGATCTTACTATGAGTGCTGATTAGCCATATGCCCTGACTGTGATTTCCATGTAATAAATGCATATTTGTTCTAATTTTAAATTTTCATGCCTCCCATTTATGTTGCTTTTCCTTATATGGCTAAATGTTTTAAGATTGTAAGTACAGCCTTTTCATAATTCTTCGTCTCCACTGGAAACATTTATTAGCATTTCTTATCTATAAAGGGAATACTGGTATGCTTATATATATATATATATATATATACATATATAAGGTATGCTTTCTGTTTTCTGTCTTCTGTAGATTTACATGGGCATATTGTTTCTTTTATCTGGTATGCACTTCTTTATAAAGTGTAGACATGCAGTGTAGAATAGTCACGTGAGAAGGGCAAGTCATTGTGAGAAAAGTAGGGTCAGTACCAAGGATAAGAATGGTGATCGTTACACATCAATGCCAGCAGCATATTGTAAAATGATAGACCAGCTGAGTCCCAGGTGAGGGCTGATCCTGAGGTCACTGGGAGAAACTTTTGATTAAAATTATGATGATGATGATGATGATGATGATGATGATGATGATAGTGATGATGTGATGGTGAAGGCGGTGGAAGTTATCCTCTGTTGAGTGCTTACCATTCAATATATGGCACTTTACATATATCAGCCCATTTAATTCTCACAACACTCTTTGCAAAGGAGGGGCTATTACTATCAGCATTTTTTCAGATGAGAACACAAAGTCATGGAGAGGTCTCAGAGCTAGCAGGAAGTTTAAAGTTCCCAACCCAGGCACTTTGGCCCCAGAGTTCATGATTTTAACCACTATGCGATATGGCCTCTCTCTAAATTATGATGTAATCCTCTCCAGCCTGGTAAAGAAAATGGTAAATGGGAGCAGAACATTCTCTGATCCTACTAGGAATGAAGAGCAGGAGGGTCCAGGAGTGGCCAGAGAGGGAGGAAAGGTAACTTTATTTTACATAAGCCAGATTCTCTATTAGTGGGTACAACCAAAACTTTGTTCTGAGATGCAAGAGCTGTCAAATAGGAATAAAGACAAGTAGTTAACTATTAAATGTTTTCCAACATGTAATGAGGGAAGATAGTTTGCTGTCTGTGGGAAACCTTTAATCTTGGCCATATATGATTTCATGCTCCTGACTAGAGATCTAATAACAACAGGCTTTTACCTCCAGAATGTGGGCTAAGTTATAAGTCTGCCCCCTTAAGGAGTTCAACTTTTGGCCAGGAGATGGGAATGCCAACTAGTAATCACAGTGAATCATGAAAATGTTATCCTAGCATATTTACAAAATGTTATAGGGATATAGAAGATCAAATATTATTTAGTCCGGAGCCATAAAATCAAGGGAGGGTTTCATGGAAGGCATAATTGTGTGAATTGACTTATTGAAGGTTGAGTATGAGTTAACCTGACAGTCAAGGACAGACAGCCTGGATAGGTTGAAATGGTCATTGCAAAAGCAACACGAGGGCAGGTTTGGGGAATTCCTGGTTTGGCATGACCGGGAATAGGGGAAAGAAGATTTAAACTCTTGCATCAACTGTTTTAAATGGCAGGGTTTGCCTGGGACATTGTGGTAAGGATGAATCTAAGCTTACTCTGTACTTAATTGGAAAGAGGGTTTTGATTGATTAGTGCTTTCTGCCATGAGTGGAGGAGAGGAGAGTGTAGTACAGATGCTAAGTGTTTTGTCATTTATTTGGCTTGACAGATAAGCAGAAAAAAGATTGAAAGAATTCTTTATGGCCTTATTATGAAATTTTAACATTATGTGGGAAGTCATAAGGCATCACTGAAAGATTTTTAAGTAGATGTGACATAGCCAGAGATACCCTTTGGAAGATAACTCTGGGAGAGAAGTAATTTGTAACAAAATAATGAGGAGTAATCATATTCTTCAGTAGTTCATGGTAAATTCAGCTCTCTGGGTAATCACTCTGGAACCCTTATAGATAAGGCTGAAGTTCAGCTACCATGCACTGGCTGTACTAGTTCAACCTTACCATTTGTTTAAATATTAATATACTTCCACATTAATTGATAATTACCCAGTCTCCCAAGATCAATTTATCCAGTCTCCCAAGATCAAACCACTAGTGACATAAAGCCTGAAAAGCAGGGGGTCTCCAAAAGTTTGGTCTGAGACTATTCTGAGCTTTTAAGTACTTTCATTACACTGGTGATAACTGGTGATGAAATAGTTTGAATACAACTTCCATTTAAGTACAAATTCAAAGAAATTGTGAATGCTGTTAAGCTTCAGAAAATTTGTTTAATTCTTAAAAACACAATCCAATCCAATCCAAGCCAAACTAAACCAAGCTAATACTCATCATTTTGGGAGCTTCGGGATAGCACTTGGGACTTCACTTTTCATTTTATTCACTTAGAAAAGAGCTGAGTGTTTATGATTCCAAGGAAAGGACACTTTCTTAGCCCTGCCATGTTTGTAAACATCACTTGGGGTGCTTGTTGGATTTCTAGACTCCACCACTGGAAATTCTGAATCTGTGAGTTTCAATTGGTGTAAAAAGGTTTTTGTTTTTCTTGTTATTATTATTGTTTTAAATAAACAAAGGCCCTAAGTGAATCTGTGGCAGAAGATCTATGGATCATATTTTAAGGAGTATACAAAGAATCTACCTCAAAAATATATTGAACAATAGAATTCACAACTCCAGAAATTTATAAAGTATTCCACAAATACTTTTTGCTTTAAGAGGAGAACAGAGAGGTGGGTTAGTTAGGAAGTGTGAACTTGGAGTTTACAGAAGTGTATTTATTTCACCAAGGATTTTTTCCAATTAAAGTTTACTTTGTAAATGATCAAAAATAATATATGCACGTTTAACAATTCAGATAGTACTAAGAAATTCTAATGGAATAGAATGGTTCCCCATATCCCTCATTCTTATTTCCTCCTTTTATTCTTCCCCAACTCTCTCCTCTCCTACCTTGTCAGCTGCACTTATAATTTTAGTATTGTTAAGGATGATAATATTTGCATCCTACCATGTAACCGTAATTAATTTTTCTGTACTCTTTTTATAGATTGTTCCCTCAAAACCAGCATTTTCATTACTGTGACTAGGAAAGTGTTGTTCTTGACAGAGCCAGGGAGAATGATCCAATGACATTTCTTTCTCTGTATCCCCAAAGACAACCTCTGTGTCACTCAATGTAAAATGTCCAGATGGAGATTTTTTTCTGAAGAGATAGATTTCCCTGTAGTTGTAAATCACTGTGCAGAAAGATGCATATAAAGAAGGTTGGCAAATAAGAACTGTATTCTACAGATTTGCTCCTGAGCAAGACCCACTTGTATCTTGCAAACTTCTAGTTTTACTACATTCGAATGGCTGAGTTTGCTCTAATCCCCACAAAATGCGAAGAGTTTTTATTCTCTTAATTTACATTAGGGTTATATTAACAATAGTAGCTTTGGTGGTTTTTTCTGTGGTGATCTCTGTTGCACTGAGTAAAAATAAAGGTAAATGTCATTTTTTCCCTTCATCTTTAGCAGGACATTATCACTTCTCTCAGTTAATCAGAGACCCATTTAAAAGGATGCACATAATTAGGTTTCTCACGGGGATTGAGGCTGTCAGGGGAGGCTCATGGGATGGCAGATGATGTGGTACAATCTTTGATATCTGTGGGAAATTGGCACACACTATAGTGTTCTGAACACAGAACATCTGTTCTCAATTTTAGCTGTTTCTCTAATCCCTACCCCAATCCCACCTTTTCTTGGGAACCCTGCTTGACTGCTTCTACCATGGAGGATACCTATCTGACAGTGACAAAACACTTTCCATTTCACATTATATCAAACAATGAAGATGGTGGTAGTGAAACAATTTTAAGATGAGGAAACCAAGGCTTAGGGAACTTGATAAAAGAATTATTCAAATTTACATCACCAGTAAGGGGCAGGGCAAAGAATCAAACTCAGGTCTACTAAATTTCATGCTTCCTTTTCCTTACATTGTAAACAGTGTGACCTCCCAGTCATCTCTCTAGTTTTTTCTTCCCCTGTATTATTCATCTAGCATTCAACATATTCTACATAATTTTTTATATGAATACTCTTTGATAAAAGTTACTATATACTTGCTTTCTTAGTATTTCTGCTCTCTTACACCGCATATGGTAAACAGTAGATATTTAACAAATGTGGTCACAATAGGTTGTTTTTGTTCAAGAGACTCTGGGAGATTCCCATAGACCTTGGCAATTGCCTAAAAGAAGTCTCTCCAGTCCAAAACCCCTCTCCATGCTTCAGACTCTTGTATTCAACTGTCAGTTACTCAACACTGCATGGACATCTCTGAGGTCTATAATTTAACATGTTGCAAACTAACTTCATGCTTTTCTCCTAGATTTCAGTTATTCAAGCCAAAGTTCCTTGATTCTTTACTTTCCTTCATTCCCCACATCTAGTTGGCTTGAAAATCTTTTTTCTACCTCAAGAATGTAGGCTAAATTCACTCTTTCTCCAGCCCCACCCCAACACCTCAAACCCAACCTTCCATTCCCTCATACTCTAATTGCAGTAGTTTCCAAACTGTCCTACTTGCTGCTTTACCTCTTGCTCTACCTGCCTTTTCCTCTACAGATAAACTAAAGGGATCTCTTTTTCAAGCAACTTTGTTGAGATACAATTTACATGCCATAAAAAATTTACTCATTTAAAGCGTACAATTCAATGGTTTTAATATTTTCACAGAGCTGTGCAGCCATCACCAAAATCTAAGTTCAAAAGTAACCCACTACCCATTCGTAGTCACTCCTAATTCCCTACCCCCTGACACAGGTAGCCACTGATCTGTTTTCTGTTCAAGAACCAATTTTTCACAGAGCCTAATTTTATGATCTTTTAAAGTACAAAACCCTTCTCGTCATACCCTGCTTTAAAATACTATGATGGGCTCTCACAATTCTTAAAATAACATCCATAGCCTTTGAAGGGTCTTGAGGGTTCTTTAAGCTCTATTTCTTGTTAAATTTTTCTACCTTAATATGCACCACTTTCTGTCTTGCTTACTATGCTCCGAGCATATTGTTCTCATGCCTGTTTCTTGAGCATGTAAAGCCTTTCCTACTTCAAGATTTTTACACAATTTGTATCATCTCAAATACCCTTTGTCAGCTCTTCATTTGATGGCTCCTTTACCCAACTAAAATGTTACATCCTTAGAGAGGCCTTTCCTGACTAATCTATTGAAAATGGTCACCCCTCTCTCCAGTCACTATCTCTCTCTCCAGTCACTATCTCTCATATTACCTTTTTTTTTTTTTTTTGCTTCTTCTCCTTAAACTCTGCAATTACTTTCCCCCTCCTTCCCTTTAGAATGTAAACTCCATGAGGGCAGCAATATTGTTTGGCTTGTTCAACTCTGCTGTCGGGAGTTAGCAGGCTGCCAGTGCCAATGTAGGTACTCAGCCCATATTTCTCAGATGGAGGATGGATGGGTGGATGGATGGATGCATGGGTGGATGCATGGGTGAGTTGGTGAAGTGAATAGATGGATGGGTGAATGAGTGGATGTGTGGATGGGTGGGTTGTTGGATGGATGGTGGATGGATGCATGGATATCTGGAAGAGGAATAGATAAAGGAAAAAAGGAGAGAAGAAATGATAGAAATAATAACTTCTGATAGAGGTCCCAATAACTAGCTACATATGGTATAGACTCATTTGGGAGGGATGCTCAGACAGGGCAGGAGAAAACTTTGCACTCTTCTCCTTATCTAAAGGTTATAGACTCTCCTAGAAGTCATAAACCCAAAGCACAGCCACTTTAATCCAGCTGGGTTTCCTGGAAGAGATCCTAGGATGAAATCAACCAGTTACATAGGAATGTTCATTCCATATGGCGTGTTGCTTCTTAACGAGTTTGTTTCCTTTTTTTCCATGCCTAAGAAATGAAACAATGCACATAGTCACTGAACTTCTGAGAAACACCCCTAAACACAAGCCGTCACTTACAAGATTGAATTGACACTCATCCATGTGGTGGTTTATTTGAATGCCAGCAAATGATCCATAAACCACTCCCTTCCCAACAACTGATATTGCTAGAACTCCTCAATGATTTCAGAATGCACATATAGACCAAAATAGCATGTTAATCCAATAAAAGTTCCTTTCTATGTTCAAGTATGATTACTTTCTGTTGGAGTAAGATACAAAACATGTACATTTTGAATGAGAAGAGAGCACAGAGAGTTCCTGGGTACAATGATACAAAGAAGGGAACAGAGGGGAAGACATCATGATTGTCCTTGTCATTTGGGAAGTCTGGTTGGGTGGAGGAAGCTGGGGAGCATTACCCAAAGGAAAGGCACTAAAGATAACTGCTTGCTGTTTTTCAGCAGAAATATGGGGCAGTCTTGTCTACATACAACTGGATCATCTGTCTGAAATGGGTTTTAATGCTTATCTCTCCTTGATCATGAAAAAACATTAACTCCATCAGTGTACTGGAATATGATGAGCACATGCACAGTTCTGTTCCGTAAATTATGTCAAGCCATGCAAATAAAGCTCGTAAAGACTCTCGCACCCAGGAAATGCCCATGAATTAGGGATTGAACTTGGAACAGCCTTATAGTTTACCCTCATAGCTAAAGTTTCTCCTCAAAGTTAATGTTCCAGTCACCACCAAGCTCTACATTTTTGGACAGAAGTTCTGTGCTCTCTCTTGAGGCTAATCAGGATTTATTAATACTTGCTCAGCTATTTATAATTCACTTTCAACTTCACATCTGAAAACCTTACCTCCTGTTCTTATTTTTATCGGGACTGTAATGATTGTTTTTTGTGCAGTGACTAACCCTCTGCTTCCCTCCTCCCCCCCTCACCCTGGCTCCTTCTGGTTCATTGGTAAGTTCTATTTTACTCATTTCTATCTTTTTAAATTCTCCATTCCTTTCACTTCCTTTACTTCCAAGAACCGAATGTATAAACTTTGTCTGACAGAAGCTTTGGACTTCACCTACAACAGATCAACGTCAAGTGTAAATAGTGTTAAGGAAAATAATGGAAACTAAAATAAATGAATTATTTCTGCTTTAATGAACTATTTGTAACCTTGCTTGTGTCAAAATTATTTTTCACATAATTATATCAGACATTATCTTACCAGTTAATTGTGTAAGTGTTCTTGCACTTTCCTGGCTCCCTGTAGCTCTTATGTCAATTTTTTCGTGCCCTGATACCAGATGTGACATGCTAAAAAATAGATTAATGCAGAGGTTAATACTTATGGCACCTACAGAAAGATTACATTAGTTTAGTTTTTTAAATCCTCATGAGATCTGTGCTGACATTTAAAAAGAAAATGCATCTTAAATTTAAAAAAAAAGAAAGAAATCTTTTCTATTTACTCCGTTCAATTCTACTAAGCTTTGCTATGTGGAGTGTTGGTTGTCAGAACCAGTAAGCATTAGGACCAGAACGTTGCTTTTGTTCTTTTATCTTAGCTTGCCTTCATGCTGTTACCATTTTATGGCCTGTCATGCCTACCCTTTAACCCAGGCAAACAGTGAACCGTGACCCAACACAAAGTGGACACAGAATGATTCTGTTTGGCTATGCTTCAGGCAGCTCCTCTGCTTCCTGTTCTTCTTTAGCTCCATTTCTTAAAGCTGTATGCTTAGAGGTCCAGTTTGAAAAGGTTCATAGTGGGTTTTCTACCAGTGTCCTTGCCAGAGTGCATATGTAGATTAAATGGAATAAAATAATAGCATACAGTTGAGAAGGGAAAGGAATAAGAAGAGCCACTTGAAAGCATATTTCTATCTCGATCATGGGCATTGTATGAAGCATATTTTTTGTACTAAATGACTTTTTTTATCCTCCCAGAGAAGTGGGTGCATGTGTTTCTTGTTTTAATGGGGTCTAGAACCCCATTAAATTTATTAAACCCATTAATAAATCTGAAACTTGCAGGAGACACACAGAAGAGCTTATTTGATTGTAGAATAGGGTTGAATAGGGACCCATTTCCAATCTCATCCAGCTTTCTGACAGTCTGCATCATATTACATACACAGAGTGTATAAGTCTGTATATAACCCTGATTTATATGTGGAGCCCTACGTGGCCCAGCTTCTTCATGGCATTTTAAATACTCAGCTAAAAGTAGTTAAGCACTCAGTCTTTACTGATGTCTCACATAAACTATCAGTGGGAGGAAATACATCTTTATCTTCATCAAAACATCTTAAAAATCTCCTTCCCTTATTACTGCCACTGTCAGTGCCATTCACAGGAAGACAGCTGCCTCTCCAAAAGATTTCTTTCTACCCCACATACTCAAAATTGCAAGAAAAAAAAATTCTTTTCTCTCTTTCAAGAGAATCTCGGTCCTCTCTGATTTTTCTTTCCCCGTCTCTCTTTCTCTAAGCTCTTTCTTTCCTTACACATTTCTCTGACTGTGCATCATAAAAGCCAAGTAACGGAAATAGAAAATTCCAAATTCTTGTTGTGGGTAGAGGATGTTTGTAAAGAGATAAAATACCTCACATTCACAGGTTCATAAAATTTTGTCCTCAGTACATATTCAGAAACATCGGTCATAGTCTTTGCATCTGGTCCCCAATTCTTTACTCTTCCATTCCTACCCTACTGAAGCCACTCAGGATAAATTTATAATTATGGCAAAATAAAGGTTTTCTTCTAAGTAGGGCTTTCAGTTATGTATAGCAAAGAGAAAACAAAAATCCAGCCACTCTGCCACATGCAATATTTGGGACATATTTTTATTTAAAAATTAGCTTTTTAATCTGAAATTCAAATTTAATTGGGCATCCTGATTTTTATAGCAACCCTATTTTTAAGGGAATGACTGTCCACAGTATTACAGGGTGGATTTAATTGATAAATTAGGAAAACCAATGAAGATATTTTTGAAATAATACAGAATGCGTTCTGAACCTTGAAAAAAACCAGAAACTGGATACATATATATATATATATATACATCTCCAAGCATGGTGAGAGGCTTCCAGCATGGGTTGTCGAGGCCAAATAGTAAAAAGGCTTATCCTATGATTCATTCTAGTTACATTCCAGTTACTATGGTTCTTAATTTTTTCCCATTGTAGAATACAAATATTTTTTTTTTTAATTCAGTAGAAACATGTGGAATAGGACAAATAGAATTTGGGACATCAAAGAATATAGGAAGAGAACCAAGCAACTGCTTCTGAGGATAATCACATTTCTTTTGCTTTCTGCTTACAACTTCTTTTCTATCTTCATCATTTTCTCCTGCTCTTTATCGATACATCTAGGCATCCTTCTGGAGTCCCTTTATTTTTCTTCCTGTAACTCCTTTCTTATTTTTATTTATAATTTTTGTATGCTGTATGGCAGGGTCACATTTCATTCTTTTCCCATGTGTTATCCTGTTATTGCAGCACCATTTGTTGAATTTTTGCTTGTTTTTTGTTTGTTTGTTTGTTTGCTTGTTTGTTTTGGGGAAGTGCATAGGCACTTTGAAACCAGTTCTCCCAAATGGCAGGGGAGAATTCTACCACTGAACTACCCTTGCATCCCTTCCTTTCTTATTTTAAAATAACTGTTTTCATAGGTATGCCAAGGAAAGCAATCTCAAACCCA
The DNA here is from genome assembly GCF_023851605.1 of Tamandua tetradactyla. Classification (NCBI taxonomy): domain Eukaryota; kingdom Metazoa; phylum Chordata; class Mammalia; order Pilosa; family Myrmecophagidae; genus Tamandua; species Tamandua tetradactyla. The sequence goes on along the minus strand of NC_135335.1, from coordinate 43,794,234 downwards.
CCTAAACCATCTTCATCTGTTTTAAGTACTGTGTGCCCACGTGATGGTTAATATGCCACTCCTACTTGCATTGAATGGACACAAGAACAGCTCTTCTTATATCTAAGACAGTAGGCAGGCAAAGGCCAAAGGCCAAGTCTTTTCATAGCAACAATGGCATGAAGGTGTTTTAGACAAATGCTTAGTACAATGTGTTCCCCCACCAGCAGTCATTGTGCATTCACTCTGTTCTGAATTGCCACAATAAGTTCAATGTATAGCTTACCACAAGTCTCCCAAAATAGAGTTGCTAGCGGAGAGTGTTGGGGTGGGGGTGGGGGGGGGTGGGTAGCCATGGGTCCCTGGAGGAGCACTACTTACTGCTGCTTGGTTAACCTAATTTCCTTAACCCTGCTCTCCAGGACTCAGAGACACACTATGTAAATCCAAGAAGTAATAGGAATTCTCCAGCCTCAGCAAGATATTTGCTCAAAGATTAACACCTGCTCCCCCTCTCTTTGGGGAAATAATAGAAATTTTCTCCCCTGTGATTTAAAGTAGAAAACATTTCTTGAGAAGTCTGCACATTGATGTGAGCAGAAACGTTGCCTTTAATAAATAGAGCCTCAGCAGCTGCATTTTAAACCATCTCTTTCAGAACATAACTACTGTTTGTCTGAAGCATTTGCCAGCTTATGGGCCCCAGTCGTGAATGTGTATTAGATTTTGATGCTGTTCTGGAGTAACTGGGCCATGTTCTAAAGGAACTTAGAGTTTTGGGGTTTTTTCTTCCAATGGATTCTAATTCTGCAGCTGAAGACCCATAATTCCTTCTTATTTTATTAAGAAATTCTCTGGCCCCTGAGCTCAGTCAGTCCAAATGATGCTGGTGAGAAGGAGGCATTGAGCTTTAGGTCTTCTTGTGTCCATTCATTTTATTCAATGGGGAAATCATAACCTGGGCCCAGTGGCTTCTGAACACAGGGGCTTGTGCAGGTGGGATGGGAGTGAAGTAGGGTCTGGTAGGAGGGAAGGTAGTGTGGTCCAATGGGTGGTGGGTTGGGGATACATGTGGGGATGGCACCCCTGGGTGGGGAATATGAATTGTTCTGTTAAAACTACTGCTACTTCAGGACTAGAACTCCAGTGTTGATTCTCCTTAGGGAAGGTTGAAGCTCCGTCTTAGTATACCAGGTACAGCACATTGAGCCTTAGAGTTGCTGATACCACCAAGTCTTTCACAGAAATTTAAGCTTAGTGAAGTAAGCTTCTAAGATTGGAATGTACAAAAGCCAATTATGCAAAAGCTGTTGTATAGATTGGCCTTAGGATCATTTCAGAAATGCAGATTTATATTATCAAGGAAATTTATTTTTCTTTCTTTATTTTTTCCTATGCAAAGCTTTAGATGCTTGAATTTTTGTCACTCTTTACTTTTCCCCTAGGTTAGGTCTTACTTGCTCAGAGGTTCATGTTTGCCTCTGAGAGAGATGGAATGACCTGGAGTACTGGGGGATTTTAGGCAAATTATAAGTTAGATGAAAGTCATTTTGATCTTCCTCAACCTCAACTTTTATGTGGTCTTTGTACACTTCTCTCTACCTAAGGCTTAAGTTAGTTTATACTGACAGCTCCCCTGCGCCTCCCAACTGGGGCCTAATTTTTCATGCTGTTCAGCTTTCCACATTCAGACTAACCTGGCTTTGGTCGGAGTTCCCCAAAAACCCAGCTTGGTCAGAGCAAATCTGATGAACTACTTTGCACCAAGATAAAATTTGTGATAAGAGTACATGAGGCACCAATACAGATAAGACATCTATTCTTAAAAGGGATCTGGAAACAGACAACAAGAACTGAAAGGAACTTTTAGACTTATTTAGTACTATGGCTTCTTATATTTGCCACAAGATTGGATTCTAGATCTCCTATTTCCATTATGGTGTAGTTTTCACTCTATCAATGTTTCTCAAATTTCAGCCATCACATGTTACCTTTATACATTTTGCTGTTAATGTGCACACCTGTAATATTAGCTAGTTAAAAGGTTTTAATTGACCTAGTGTTTTATTCTTAAGTTTTGTCTTAATAATAGCTCTAAAATGATGCTTTTTGGAAATTTTGGATTTTATATTTATGTATACGCACACAAAGTCCAATATAGATGGAAAGAAATAAACTGCTGCTAAAATGAGAAAGAAAAGAAAAACGGTTAGTTGTAGGCTACCTAAAATCATCTTGGAAGCCACCAGTGGGGTGAGGCTTCACTTTAGGAAAATGAATAGTAGCTTAGCGCACTACTTTGGAGGTGCTGACACTTTGGTTAGAACCAAGATTATTCTTCCTCTTGACCAAGCTGCCCACCTATATGCTTACCCCAACCTGACTGTCTGGAAGCCAGTCATGCAACTGTGGGACTGCAGGAAACACTCAGACTGCAGACAAAAAAAGAGACGATGGCGATGAAAAGGGAAAAGGAGGAGAAGGAGAAGGAGATGATGATGATGAAGAACATGAAGAAGGAGACAAAAAAAAATATGAAGATGAAGCAGACAACTTCAGATACTAGCTATTCCGAGTTATCAACCTCACCCCCATCCCTCTTTCCCAATGGCTTTCTGGTGCTTTCCCACTGCCCTGGCCCTGACTATAAAACTCACCTCCCCCTGCCTTCTTTGGAGTTGAGTTTTACTCTCTTCCCCCTACCATGGTAGCTATAAATAAAGCCAGCCTTCCCCATTTAACATTGTAGGTGTGGGTTTTCCTTGACAGATGGTAGCCTGGTAGGAGGGAGAGAGAGACCACTTTGATCAAATCACTCCAGAGCAGTAGTGGTTTACCCCATGGGATCTGCCATTCTTGGGTTTTGACTAAGATTTGTGGCCAGGACAACAGCAATATTCATAAGGGTAGAGTGCATGCTTTTCATAATAACATCTTCCTGTTGACCTCCTTCTTCACCTAGAAGATTTCTGAGCATATTATTTGGATCTCCAATAATGCCAGAGACCTGATGGTATTGAATGATACATGAACCATGGTCCTTGTTTTTAAGAAGGAAGCATCCATAAGCAGAGATAACTGCAAGTAGATGGAGACAAGTTTCAGTATACTTGCAAGTTAGTGGGGTATATCTCATAATCTTCTTAAAGTACTAGAGCCACTCCAAGGAAGGAAAGCAGTTTTCTAATGGCTGGAAGGGAAGGAAAGAGTTAGATTTAGAACTAGGCCCTAGGGAGAAGGCCATGAACAGGCTGAGATAGCAGAAGCAGGATTTGCAACAGTTGGAGGTAGGGTTCCCCATGCAACTGTTGTGATCTCCGAACTTACTTAGTTTTACCCAAATAAGTTGTATTCAAGCAAAACTGATAAGCAGGCATTTGGTTCTCCAGAGCTTCATGCTACTGGACCTCATTCTTTCCTTTCCCAGAGCTGCTGAACTGTTCCCAGACTGGCTGAGAACTTTCTAAAATCACCCATGAAGAAGAAAAGCCTACTTTGAACCTAGGGTTTCTTCTGAATCTCCTTCACTATGTTGGGGACTCTCAGCATTATCACCCATGTAGCCTTTTAAATTTGTTTGATGTTACATATGCTTCATAGGGCATCCCAGGAACTCTTATAAGCACTTGTGGGTGGGAATATTATTGCTCCTCTAGCAGACAATATCAGTGCTTTGCTCATACCTACTCAGATCCCATTAACATTTTCCTGCATACTGACCTTTACCCTCAGTAGTCAGAACTTGTGTCTCTGTCACAGATCTGTCCTTAGGCTGCTATACCAGTGTTTATGGAGAGCCTGATCACCTGGGAATTTATGTCTCTTTGGTATAGTCCTGAAATGAAAACTGAGAAGTACAGAAGTATAAATACTTTAGCTCCTTTGCCCCCATTTAAGATGGCTTTGAGGTATGACCTGCACTGTCTCCAGAGCTCCTCTAATTTATCGGGTCATACAAAGCAGTTCTATGATGCCTGGCACATAGCCAGCACTTAAAATACATAATAGACATTATAAGTCACAAATCTTTGCAAAGGTTTGTGTGTTTAAGGTCAGGAAGGTAGGAGGAAGTGGCAAAACCTGGTACAGAGTTAGAAACAGAGCAGATTCTTTATAGCACCCAGTTTCTTTTCACTCCTTTTCCTAACACTAGGAGTTATAAACCATCAGGTACAATTGCCCTAACATAGTATTTGTAGGCTAGCCTGGGAATCCAAAGACCTAATATTAGACTTATGAGTTTTGGAAGCATTGCCCAGATGTAAGTTTGAAAAAGCCTATTAATACTTTAGAAAATCAAGATTCAGAATTATTTATGAAATCATTGAGTCATCCAGTTGTCATCTTTTTTATATAGGAAAGAAAAGGTGCTGAGAAATATGATGGTGTATATTTCCCAAATCAGTTCTTTATCTAAAGAATTGTAGACTTCCCATTGTATTTTCACTTGCCTTAATCATATAATGAGAAGATATGCTTTTAGAGCCCTGATACAGTGCCTTCTAGACTGGAGTTAATTCACTTTCTTTACTCCTGCTCTATACATCTGGGATTCTGAGAACAAGTGACTTCTGGATTTCAGTGGAGTTGATATTTATTGTAAGACCCACTAGATGGATTCTATAAAGACTTCCAAGAGTCATCTTGTGTTGGATCCTTTTAAAAAGCCTGGCACAGGGATGCTCTAAACAAGACAAAATGTGATCCTTTTGGAATGCCAGAAAAGTGAGATTAAGATTTGAAAGCAAGTGTTTTAGTTTGCTAGCTGCCAGAATGCAATATATCAGAAACGGAATGGCTTTTAAAAAGGGGAATTTAATAAGTTGCTAGTTTACAGTTCTAAGGCCAGGAAAATGCTCCAATTAAAACAAGTCTATAGAAATGACCAATCTAAGGAATCCAAGGAAAGATACCTTCATTCAAGAAGGCTGATGAAGTTCAGGGTTTCTTTCTCAAGTGGAAAGGCACATGTCGAACATAGTCAGAGTTTCTCTCTCATCTGGAAAGGCACATGGTGAAAATGGTCAGGGTTCCTCTCTCATCTGGAAGGGCACATGGCAAACATGGCATCATCTTCTAGCTTCTTCTCCTGGCTTCCTGTTTTATGAAGCTCCCCGGGAGGCATGTTCCTTCTTCATCTCCAAAGGTCACTGGCTGGTGGACTCTGCTTCTTGTGGCTATGTTATTCTGTTCTGCTCTCTCTGAATCTCTATTCTCCAAAACGTTTCCCCTTTTATAGGACTCCAGAAACTTATCAAGACCCACCCAAATGGGTGGGACATGTCGCCACCTAATCCAGTTTAACAACCACTCTTAACTAAATCACATCATCCAGGGTGATGATCTGATTACAGTTTCAAACATACAGTATTGAATAAGGATTATTCTGCCTTTATGAAATGGGATTTTGATTAAAACATGGCTTTTCTAGTGGACATACATCATTTCAAACCAGCACAGCAAGACAGGTCATCACTATATCAATCTCAAACCTCTCTAAGCTGCTCACACCATCCTACCATAATCAGAAAGAGACCGTGAGGTTACTGTCTCTGTGGCAAAGCAGAATTATTTACTCACAGTATTTCCTTCAACCTCTTACAACTCTTAAATAAAATAAAATTTTACGGAAACAATGAGTAATTAAAATGGTCTCTTCATTTCATTAATTATCTATAGAACGGAATTTCTGCAGAACAATAAATCAAAAGGCCTAAGCTACAAATTTGCATTTTGTAAATTCTGAGTTAGACTTAACAGAGATGATAGAAATTCCTTTTTTTTTTTCTGTGCATCTATGAGTTTAGCAAGGAAAGAAGTTCAACAATGAACATTCTGATTTTTATTTAAGGTAATGGAAAAATTCTGAGTTAGTCTTTTTAGCAGACACCAGGTATATTGTTTTATTTGACAGGCAAAGAACAAACAATAAAAATGGTTACATTTTTTCATGAAACTGCTAGTTTAATAGTCTGTGTCTGCCCGGTCTCTTTGAGCTAAACTTTTTCTATGATTTTCCAAAGATAGAATGGAAAAGGATGAGAATTTAACCAGGATGAGATGGAAATTTAACCAAGGCCACTGGTCAGCAAACTATGTCTTGCAAGCCAAATCAGGCTCTTTTTATAAATAAAGTTTTATTAGCATACAACCACCTCTGTTTCTTTACATATTGCCTATGGCTGTTTTCACACTACAGTGGTGCAATTGAGAAGTGTCAATAGTCTTTAAGCCTAAGCTATTCACTACCTGACCCTTGACAGAAAAAGTTTGCAGACCCATGACCTCTGCCAGAGGTCTCAGAGAATGGCATTTGACTGTTGATGGTCCCTAAATAATTCCTGAATGGATTAAAATGGAAGAATGGTAGACACCTATCTCCAAGTTCAGGTTGGTTCTGTCATTGCTGAGGAAATAAGGAAGAGGAAGAGGGGTGGGCTGCTTAATTCACATCACTGGCAGCCTACTTAACTCACCAGCAGCCTAAAGAACTGATAGAATTATTGCTCTTTCCCCTTTATAGTGGTAAAGAAGTATCATAGGGTTCCCCCTGGGAGGTTCAAGTAGGGATTTGTGCAGCTTTTGTGACTTAGACTTGTTCTGAGGGATAAATATATGAAGACCCCATTGCAATCTCCTTTACCTTGTGGCAGGCCCAGCAATCATTAATATCGAATACCATACAAAGCTGGGCAGGGCTGGCCATTTATAGCTAGGAGCACCAGATTCACAGCCTTCCCGAACTTCCAGTTTCATCTAGTCTGTTATCTGTACATTGCCCCCCAAAACTGATTTTCCAAACTATACCACCACTAACAGGGAATAAGGAGAGTTTAAATTTAATCAACAGGGGAAAATTTAATCAATTCATTTTTCAAATTTCAAAATCTTTCTTTTAAAATTTTCTGAAATATTTGGTGCCTGCTACATTTCTCTTTTTTATTATCTCATGCATATACTCATTTATTCAACAGATGTTTTTAGTTGGTATATTGTGTGCATGTGCCAGGTTCTGTGCCAGAGGCCAAGAAAAGAGTGATGGGGAGATAAAATATCTTCCCTGCTCTCTTAAATCTTAGAGTCTAGTGGAAGAAACAATAAACAAGTTGCTAATATTTTTGGAGTCAAGATACCTGAGTTCATATCATAACACCATGCTAATAGCTCAGTTACCTTCATCCAATTTCATAACTGCCTCATTGCCTCTGCTTCCTTACTTATAACCTATAATACCATATATGTACATATATATGACATGTAAAATGGGTTTTCTGAGGCTAAAATGAGACAACAGACTCAAAGCATTTGGACTGTTGTCTATATTTAGAAGTGTGAATAAATGCTAGTGCTAACAAATGTACAATCAATACATAATTTATGAACAATTCATTTATGTTCAAATAATACATAATTTTGGGGTTGGGTAAAAGTGCTATGATGAAAAAAAAAAGAAGCAAAACAGGTTTCCATGAAAAAGTAAAAAAGGAGAGACCTGCTTTAGATAGAATGAAAATGTTGCTCTGAGAAAGGACTAAGATTTGAAAATGAGATACATGCAGGTAGAGTTGGGACGAATATTCTGGCCAAAGGGAACAATATGAAAAATGTCCCCAAGACAAAGTATGGTTGAAGTGTTCCAGTTTCTAAAAGGAAGCCATCATGGCTATAGCCTTCATTTGGGAATATAATTTCTACCAAATATATAAAGTGAGATAATATGTATAGAAGCATATAGAATAGTGCCAGCCATATAATAAGCATGCAATAAATATCAGTTATTTATTATTATTATTATTGACATTGTCAAGACTGTTATGTAACTGAGAAATTAAGAATTAACAAATGATTATAATTACTGAATCATTACATAGGTGTTTTTCTTTTTATAATCTGAAATGGGCAGAAGTTAATACCTGAAATTACTGAAACTCACCTAGTCTCACCCTTGTTTATAATTATTCTAGCCTTGTCTCGGCCTTGTTTATATTTACTATTGTAATGGTTATTATAGCCTAGACTTAGCCTTGTATATAATTACTATTGTAATGGTAACAACTCCATTCCCACCTTGTTTAAATCCATAAAAACTCTGAGCTTTTTAGACTCCAGAGACAGATCTCTTGCTTTGCCCATAGCATTAAACTCTGTCTCTCTTTAAAACCCTGATGGATGCCATGGATTGGCTGTTGTGTGCATTGGGCAGACAACCCACTGCTTTTGTCCAGTATCAGCTATAGAATATTTCTAGTTCTCCTTCCTGGGCAACCTTGGCTTTTAGTGTTAAACATTTAGGTTTCCCTATGACCTAAATTGTTATATTTTTAGAAGTATTTCCCCTGACGCTTTACAGTAATGATTTCCAAAATTTTTAGGGCCACATAAAATTGTTCTAAGGAGAATCATTGTGATGAAAGCTAGGAAACTTTTCTTCAGAAGAGCCCACATTTTCCCAACACACAGAAGTTTGCATTCAATTTTAGGAATTTCATTTGCCCTTGGTTAGATAGTCCTGATGAATACCTAAGATTTCTTAAAGTCTTAGAATCATATCCTATACTTATTTATAACCATTGCCTATTCAATTTAGAAGGGTTTTATTTCATTTGTACTTAGTTTCTTGCCTTCTTGTTTTGTAACATATTTTCTCAATTCTGAAATGCATATTTTTCCTATTGTAGCCTATGTGATATCAGGTTTCATCTTACAACTGTACTATACTATAGTCTAATTGACAGCATTTTTTTCCTTTATGAATGCCACATAAAATAATATTGCACCTTATAATCAATGCTGTCTTGACAAAATATGACAGCTATCACCATAAAATAGCCCAAGATGTCTCTATTTCAGGTCTCAGTGCAATCCTTTTATTTCTTCAACAACTTCCCCATAAAAGAAAAACTTTTCATGCAATTTAGGATCTCATAGCTGTATTGAGTGATTCATAACTCGATCAGCATCTCATTTAGAAAGTAGAAGGGAGCTCTGCCGAGGGAGAGAAAGGGGACATTCTATAGGATGAATACATACACAAATGAGGAAATGTTCTGACTGGCTGATACTGTTTCCATTTTAAATAGTGGGGAGTATATATACACTGAATGGTATGATATGCTTGTCCATTCTGATCTGATACTAACTGATACTAATTTTACCCCCAGGTGCTGCTTATCTGCAACCCTGTAGAGTGTGTTGCATTTTCTCATAAAGCCCCTGCAGGTCAACTGATTTGTCTTCTGGAAAAGCCCTTCTTGGAAGGGGCCTTCTTCTGGCAATGCCTGATGCCAGCTGCTACTTTATTTGACTTAACATTATTTCCCTGCAGATGTGAATAGTCAAGTTTCCTCCTGCTTCATATCAATTAATTTCCCCTAGAGAGGCATTTCTGTTTGGGCCACCCAGTATGATGGTGAGTTTGTGCCTGGCCCAGGTAGGGCTGAAGTTCAGCCAAGGCTCCCATCACCAAACCATGCCTGGACCTGGCTGACAAATATCCTTTCACAGTGAGATGGCTTCTCACTATTACAGATTCCCCATTTCCTATGTAAATAGCTTACCTGGAAGAATCAAATAGCATACTCCATGTTCTGGATTTGTGTATACCTGAATCATGCTTCACAACAATTATATTCTGAGAGTTGAAGGGGTAACTTGAAAACTCATATCTAGAGATAAAAAGTATTCTCCGTTGCCCAAGAAGGCATCCTGAGATTACTGATGTCAGTGGTTAGTCCACCCTGTTGGAACCAAGCCCTGATTGCATCATTCTGTTCTCCATCACAGATGTTTCCAGCATCCTTCAATTTCCAGAAAGTTAACCAAAGGGCATCATGCCAAAGTTATGCTAAATCACTAGGCACTGTGTCCCTATTGGATTCTAAAACCACTTGAATAGTTTGGCTAAGTACACAGAAACTCAAAGATTTTGTACCATGCAGTGACATTTCTTTCAGATGGTTATTCCTACAGTTTCATTTGCATTGAGAGATGCCCCTGTCGAACTGATAATTAGCTTACACAGCCAAGGCTTCTTAGGGCCCAAAGCAGGAAAACCATTTCTATAGTTTTCTTTCACTGAAAGCTATTTTTTAAAGAGAAGGTGCAGCTAACACTTTTAGAGGGGGCATTTTTCACTTCCTTGAATGACACATTGTATAAAACCTTTAGAGGGAGTTGTCACACTGTGGATAAACAGTAAAATAGAGTTATTCCCCATAGGGGATTTAAAGTCATACCCCATTACATTTATTGACAAAGGACAAATTATTCTCTTTGTTGTATCTGATCCAGAGAGCCAAGTGGTTCAGATTCCTCATTCATGTGCTTTATCCCTTTCCCTCTCCAAAATTACTTACTGGAAGTATAAAGTATAATGACTGTATGTTGGATAATTATATAATTTTTCATCTTGCTGAATTCCTCCTTTTTCATTTAAGGGAAAATTTTCAATGATTAGGGAGCTTGCTCACATTCTCAGAAAGTATTTGATATCACTTGGAGTGACTTAGAGCTTAAATGTGTAATATGGTTTATATTGTATTGCGTTAGTAATTGAATCTGCACCACACTTTACTCGCTCAATCTTTTTTTTTTTTAAACCCCACTTTTCCCTTGACAGTTGAAAAGCTATGTTTAATGAAGTTAACAGAGCTCACACTTTGAAGCGTTAACTTTTCTTGCATGACATAAATTATCCATGGCAATCCATTTATGGAACACTGGTCCCAATTCTTTCCTTGAATGACTACGCAGACAAAAGGAAGGGGGAAGTAAATAGACTTGTCTTAATAATTTAAGTAAAAAACAAACAACATGGATAAATAAAATATGATATATACATGCAATGACATATTATTCAGATGTAAAAAAGAATGAAATCTTGATACATACTACAACTGGATGAACCTCAAAGACAACATGTTGAGTGAAAAAAGCCAGACACAAAAGGACAAATATTGTATGAGCTCACTGATTTGAAACAATTAAAATAATCAAACTCACAAAGTTAGGATCTAGAATATAGATTACAAGGGGACAAAACGGAGATAGGTAATGGGAAGTTAAGGCTTACAAGTCAGGAGACTTACATATTGTAAGCCTTAACTTCCCATTACCTATCTCCGTTTTGTTCCCTTGTAATCTATATTCCACCATCTGGAATGATGGAAATGTTTTGGCAGTGGATGGTGGTGATGGTAGCACAGCCTTGTGAATGCATTTAACAGCACTGAAATGTATATCTGAATATGAGTAAAAAGGGAACTGTTGGATTGTATATATGGTAACAGAATAAAAATTTAAAAAAACCCATGGTTCTATATTATACAGTGAAGCCTAAGACAAACTATAGACTTTAGTTAACAGTACAATTATAAAAATGCACTACCATCAATTATAACTAATGTTCCACACCAATGCAAGGTGTTGGTAGTGGGATGGTATATGGGAATCCTGTATTGTATGCACAATTGTCCTGTAAACCCTTAACTTCTTGAAAAAAGACAAAAATTAGTGGAAAAAAGAAGCATTTTTTTTTTTGGTGATGATAAACAATGTTGTTATTCCCAATCAAAATGGATGTATCTTTTGATGGAATTCTCTGGTTTGTGGTTTATTTCTATTTGAAATTCAGCCCACAGTTGTAGTAGAGACAGGGGGCTCATAGATTTCAGATTGACATCATTTATTCTTTTCTAACTTGACAAAGCATTATAGGTGTTGTGATTGATTTTTACTGGATTCGTAGGCTTAAAGGTAGCATCTACCTGGGGAAAGATTCCACAGCTGAAAATCAGGGACCTTGACTCTCATCAGCTACTGCTTGGTAAGTCATTTAACTCCTTGTGTTAGTTTGAGATCTGTGTGACTCTCTGAGCTAACTTGCCAAGTGAACTTACTGCCCTCCCTCCTATGCGAGACATGATTCCCAGGGGTATAAACCTCCCTGGCAACGTGGGACATGACTCGTGGAGATGAGCCAGGACCCAGAATCATGGGATTGAGAAAGCCTTCTTGACAAAAGGGGGAAGAGAGAAATGAGATAAAATACTGTCTCAAAGGCTAAGAGATTTCAAATAGAGTCCAGAGGTTATCCTGGAGGTTATCTTTATGCATTATATGGATATCCCTTTTCAGTTTATGGTATATTGGAGTGGCTGGAGGGAAGTACCTGAAATTATTGAACTGTGTTCCAGTAGCCTTGATTCTTAAAGAGACTATGTAACTATATAGCTTTTACAATGTGACCATGTGTTCTAGTTTGCTAGCTGCCGAAATGCAACACACCAGAGATGGATTGGCTTTTAATAAAAGGGGATTTATTTTGTTAGTTCTTCAGAGGAAAGGCAGCTAACTTTCCACTGAGGTTCTTTCTTATGTGGAAGGCACAGGATGGTCTCTGCTGGTCTTCTCTTCAGGCCCCTGGGTTCCAACATCTTTCCCCGGGGTGACTTCTTTTCTGCATCTCCAAAGGCCTGGGCTGAGCTGCAAGTGCTGAGATGAGGAATGCCGAGCTGCTTAGCAGTGCTACGTTGCAATCTCTCATTTAAGCACCAGCCAATTAAGTCAAATGTCACTCATTGCAGCAAACACGCCTCTTAGCTGACTGCAGATGTAATTGGCAACAGATGAGGTTCACGTACCATTGGCTTATGTCCGCAGCAACAAGACTAGGTATGCTCACCTGGCCAAGTTGACAACTGAATCTAACTAACACACCATGTGATTATGAAAACCTTGTGTCTGATGCTCCTTTTTTACAGGGCTAAGGATGATAAATAATAATAAAAAAGGATAATAAGTAAATAAATAATAGGAGGAGAAAAAAAGTAAAAATTAGGTAGATTGAAATATTGTGGGCCAATGAGATGGCAGGCAAGGGGTCACAGATGTCTGGTCTCTTTTTTTTTCCTTTTTATTTCTTTTCCTGGAGTGATACAAATGATTGTATAATATGATTGTACTGTACGTGTGTGGTTATTTCTCAATGAAAATATTTTAAAAAATATTTTAAAAAAGAACTCCATGGATACAAATGTACATAAAAAAAGATCTTTGTGACTAGAGGAGGAAATCCTCCCATCTATAGGCTAATTGTAAGGTGTCATAAAATGAAACACAGAGTAGCATAAGATAGGTTATCATGAGCACAAATCTGCCTTGTGGTATGAACTTTGGCAAATAACTTAGTCTTTTGAGACTTTGTATTCTGTTTATGAAACAAAAATACTGATTATCTTTTTTTAGTTGTAAAGTTATTATATCCAATTTCTATACATGTGCTCAGAAATCCCCATATGCATATAAATCCAAATTTATCCTTAGTGCCTACAACATAGGAGACATTTTAATGCAAACTTTAGTCTCCTTACTTTCCCTGTGTTCTCTCTTGTAATCATCCTATGCACAGATAAATACATAAAAAGCATTTATTAGCTTCTTGGCAAAACTGTAAGTTTTATAAAAATCTCTTGTGATAACCGTTTAATATCTGAAACTAGGATACTATTGCAGAGGTAAGCTAAAGTGGGTGAAAGGTGCTGGAAAGAGAAGTAGAGCAAGTCATAGAGAACGTGAAGGGCAAACCTAGGTATTGGCGTTGGCCAATAGAAAATAGAAACCTGTGATGGAGTCTAGACAGGGAAGTGGAATAGGCAATGCCTAGACCAATTAGGAAGGCTGGAAGCCACTTATGGGCAGTTTAGGAAAGCGGATGCTAATGAAACATTACATGGTTGATGGCAGTAGTAATAGACTGGTGATAGGAATGAAGATCATTGGGACTTGACAGCTAATTGGGAGAGATGGGTGGATAGAAAATGACTTTGTGTGTTATCGATTTCAAAATTGGGAATACACTGTTCTCATTAGAGAAATTGAGTAGAGGAAGAAGGTTTTGGAAAAGATGAAAAATGCACAAAATTCAGTATTGATTTATAATGGTTTTAAAATCAGATAGGGCTCCAACACATAATGGAGTAGTTTCCTAAAATTATTGGTCGTGGACATGCAATTATAAATTTCACATGTATGTTAGAAAGTGGTTCCTGAAAAATTTAGATTAGTCAATTAAAAAAAATAGTGCATTAGGAAAGCAGGATCTTTAAAAGAATCCTTGCAGTGAATTATTTTGTAGCAAAATAATTTTTTGTGTGATTTAGTATATTTACTTCCAACTTTCCCTGTTTTGTGACCAGGCATTTTTATTTTATTGGGTTTAGATAACAACAGCAGCAGCAACAACAAAAATTGTCAGTGTCTACATTTGCTTCTTCCTGCCATGTTCTTAACCCAGTTGATGTAACAAATATTGAGTATTTGAACAGGATAACCGAATGACCTGGGGGGAACTAGCAATCCGTTTTTACAATTTTTTTCACAATCGCTGTCAAGTTCTGGGACATTCTGGATCCCTTGATTTCTTGGGGAGTATTGGACCTCTTCCTGTCACCATGAGGGAGTGAGAGGAATGATGAAAGCATGCCCATTAATGAGCAACTTTTGTGCCATGCAGGAAACTCATGGAACGGACAGAGATTGATAGTCCTTTATAAAAACTTGATTAATATATTTATTTCTACCAAGTTGTTTCTAATCTCTTTTACGGGTCAAGAAACTTTTATATCTTGCTGCCATGTTATGAAATGCACTAACACCTCCCCATTTCCTGACTTCTGAGCAACCCCATTTTACCCCTGCAAGCACAGCTCATATTCTACCATGAGAGGTTGGATTTCAGATGATCTGTTATTTGATAACTTTGCCTAAGGAATGGTGATTGTGGGTGCAGTTGCCTGGCTATGTCTACAAAAATGATCAGTGTCAGGGAGGAAATCATCTTCTATTCTTGGGGATTGTAGAAGGATACAGGTAGTATGAGAAAAGGATAATATTAGTAAGACTGGAGGATCCCATTCAATCAAGCAGCCCATAATTTCCCTATAATTACTAAGTAAGAACAGTCCCTCTCCCTTTCTTTATATGCTTGATGTTCATTTTAAATCAGTGGCACCCATTCTATGTAAAAAACAGAGATTCTAGACTTGAGGAGAGTAGGTGGCATTTTATTTGACCAATTACGTTTCAAAATGGAGTTCTCTGCATTTTGTAGTCTCTTTCCTAGATACTTTGTTTTCCAAAAAAAAAACAAAACTGATTGTTTCTAAGTTTAAAAATAACACAAAATTATTTCAACATTACAAAACTGTTTAGAAAAAAAATTTTTTTAAGTGTAACTTTTGATATGAAAATGGCTGGAGACTTAGCAGTCTCCACTTTTCCTCTTTTGACAAACAAAAAACAAACTTCATTTTTGGACAATGGACCTCTGGAAAGGGGATTGACTCAAATATTTGTAAGGACTTTATAAAATCTGAGACCATTTAGAAGAATGGGGAGAAAGCAGAGTACAAAAAACCTAGCCTAGTAAAAAACAGAAACTTTGCACAAAACATATTTCTTGAAGGTGACGGACACAGTGTGAAATGCAAAAAGTGATATTCCTTTTGCAATATTTATGTAGTAATGGGGGTGAGCTAGGTGACAGAGACATCTGGCTCCAGTTTGGTTCAGAAAAGCAATGGGCATGGGGCTCTATGAAGAACCATAAAAAACATCACTTTTACCAGAAGCAGTTTTTCTTTGTTGCAACTGATGTCATTTGTTTTAGTTTGCTAAAGGTGCCAGAATGCTACACACAAGAGATGGATAGGCTTTTAATAGGGGATTTATTTAGTTAAAAATTTATAGTTCTTCAGAGGAATGGCAACTAGCTTTCATCTGAGTTTCTCTGCCACATGGAAAGGCACTTGGTGATGTCTGCTGGCCTTCTCTCCTGGCTTCTGGGTTCCAATGACTTTCCCTGAAGTGATTCCTTTCTGCATCTTCAAATGTGTGGGTCTGAGCTGCTATTGTTGAGATGAGGTATACTGAGTTGCTGAGCTCTTTTCTAACCTCTCTTTTTTAAGCCTCCAGCTAATTAAATTAAACTTTACTCATTGTGGAAGTCACTCCCCTTAGCCAGCCTCAGATGTAATCAGCCATAGATGAATTTCACACACTGATGATATAAGTCCACAGAAACAGAACAACAGGGAATCATCACCTGGCCAAGTTGACATCTGAACCTAACTACCACACCATTAAAATGGATTATTTGGAAATTAATTTGCCAAAATGTGCCCACAGAAAAAATATATGAAGCTGAATAATCTCCATAGAAGAATTAGAGAAGAATATTAAAGAGACCTACAAAAAGCATCAAGATGGTTTCATAGGGAGCTACTCTTAAACGATTAAAGAATAGATAATTCTAATGCTATTTAATTTGGTCCAGATCACAGGGGAAAAAAAAGAAATTTTGTAGTATTTTTTAAAAGAGAGAGTATAAAAATTTTACCAAAATAGGACACAGATTGTTGAGAAAGAGAAAAGAAAATAACAACTATGGATTACTAATGCCAGTGCCAACACTTACTTTTATATAATTGATAAATATTTATTTAAATAAATGGTTACTACTAAAAGGTTTCCTAGTAAACCAAAGCAGTCATGATCTAAAGAGAAAAATCATGACTCCCCATATATATACTGAAAGGCATTTGATAAGATTCAACTCCCATTTGGAATAAATTCAATCAATAAAATTCTATGGATTCTTCTTTTGTTTGATAAAATATCACCTTAAGTAAGAATCAAGCCTAAAGCCAACATGATACCTAATGAGAAAACACTAGAAGCTTTCCTATTGAAGTTGGGAACAGTCGGTGTCATCTGCTAACACTGCAGTGGCGTATTTTACATTGCCTTAGAGGTCCCAACAATTTGATAAAGAACACAGAGGTATAAAAATGTGTAAGAAGGGAATAAAATGTCTTGAAAATACAAGAGACTCAACTAACCACTAGAAAAATATACCTCACTTATAATATGAGAAATGTAAATAAAATGACACCAATGTACAATTCTTCAGCTATCAAATTGATAAAATTCTAAGAGTTTCAGTCATTTTGTAGGTGAATTACTGGGAAAGGAGCATTCACATATCACTATTTAGAGTATAAACTGGTACAAGCCCTGTGGAAGGCTTGGTGTTGAATGTCAAAAATACAAATGCATATGTAAATACATTCTTTGGCTCAGCAAGTCTACCTCTAAAACTTATTCTATGATTATATTCAAATACATGCAAACTGGCTATGTTAAGCCATTTTATCATTGTTTGTAATAGGAAATGATTAGATTAAACCTAAATGTCCATTTTAGGGCATTGATTAAATAAATTATTGATATCCCTACCATGAAGGCATATGTGATCATAAAAAAACATGAGGAAGTTCAATATGCATTGATGTAGAAAGATTTTCAAAATAAATTTAAATGAAAAATGCAAATAACAGAATGGCATGTATAGCATGCTTCTATTTGTATAAAGTTGTATTGCTTGTATTCACCAGCATTTGAATATAAATCTCTGGAATGATAAACAAGATGGTAATTATCTAGGGTGGGGCTTTTCATTGTCTGCCTTTTTGTATACTGTGATTTTTAAACTTCGTGACTGGATTACTTCTTTCAAAAACTAAACAAATAATTAAAAGGGGGACCACACACACATAGAAAAAGAAAAAGCAATGCATCAAAAATTATAGGGAAATTTAAAGGAAACTAAGCCACTTCAAACTTAGAAATCCCCCTATAAATTAGTTTTATACAATGTAAAATGCAGTATTATACATATTAGATAGAAAAAAAAACGAATTTAAGAAACTGACAATGAAAAGTGAATAAGGTGTGTTCCCTCTGTAGACAGAAAGGGTATGTGATTGTCAATAGGATTAGTATGTGGCTGAACACTGAAGAAGCAACTGTTGAATGGCTTAAGAGTGAGTGTTGCTAATGCTAATATATTAGTCAGTGATTCTCATATGAAATGGACCAGTTTTTACAGCAAATATTAATGTTGGTGACTGGTGAGAAAGAAACATCAGCTGTCCCACAAACAGTGCCTAAGCTGCACAAAGGAAGGAGTTACACAGAAAGGAGACACACATGCTAATGGTGATGATGCTTGCCAAAAGCCTCAGTCTACAAATTCACTCAGAAGTGGGGATTAGGGTGCAGTTAAAAGGAAAAATACAGAAAGGCAATTAGAAAGAAAAATTATTTGATTTTAATGAACAGTAAGGATTTCGGCTATGTGTGTTTTTTAATGACCTTTTGCTTCTTAATTGACCAAGTCTGATCACTTAAATTGTGTGCCGTGAAAGAAGCAATAAAGTAAAGGCTTTGGAGAGAAAACAGTCTACTTCTTATTCTCCTGGGATTGAGGAAAACAGCATAGTTTACATAGTCACCGTCTTTTTATTAATAAGAAAATAATAGTTACCATTTAGTCTGTGTTTCCTATGTTGCCTGGCAAATTGTGTTAGACATTTTCTCATGCAATCCTCCCAACGACTTAATGAGATAAGTATATTATTGCTGTCTTATAGCTAAGAAAACTGGGTCTCAGAAAGGTTAAAGAATTACCTAAGGTTAAAAAGAGGCAAGCCATATTTTGAAGTTAATTTTGTGCGTTCAGAATCACCACAACATCTTTGTGAGTTTCTTTCTTTCCCTTTTTTTGAAATGCCAATAGATGTATGGGATGAATCCATATGGTGTCTTCTTTTTACCTAATAACAGGGAATTCTGGTTGGAATCTCTGTTATCAGAACTGGGAATGGTTTGGCAAATAGGCCCCCAATAATGCACTGCATGAAGATAAGGTAAAAAGTAGTTGGAAATCCAGAGCCAGAATAACACTGGATCCAGACCTAGGACCGAGATATGCATTGGACTAGAAGGATTATGGCAATTATGGATGAATCAGAAGTTCAGCAATGAGATTCTTTAATGTTCAGGTTGGCACTAGTATGAAGGGTAAGAACATTTAAAATTTTAATTAATTAATTATATTTCTATTGTAGTAACACATATAAAGCACAACCTTTCCCATTTCAGCCACTTTCAGTTGTTGTTATATTCACAATGTTGTACTGCCATCACCATATCCATTACCCAAAATTTTCCATCACTCCAAGTAGAATCTCCTTACTCATTAAGCATTTACTCCCCACTCCCACCCTAGCCCTTGGTACCCTGTGATCTTCTTTCTGTCTCTATGACTTTAAGGTTAAGACCTTCTTAAGTCTGTTCTAGCTGGGAAGGGAATTTATCTCAGTGCCTGAAATAGGGGCAGAGCTTATGAATGAGAGCTAGATAACTGCAATTATGGGATCAGAAAATCATACAGATCATTACAGATTCATTGGGTCTGTTTAACCATTTATAGAGATCTCACCACAAGGAAGCTGCATCTATATGGGTAAAAGTATATCATTGAATAGCCTTTTCTCTATTCATAGCAGGGAAATATTCTGGTCATACCAGGTGTGTGTGAGTTAATGGAAGCCATTTATTCATTCAATAAGTTAAGTTCCAGGCACTTTACTAGAGAAGAAGTAGTGCGCAAAAAAAAAAGTGCAGTCTCTAAGTCCATGGACCTTATTATCTTATGGGAAGGAGAGAGATTATTAAAATAATTTGCACAAAAAAACATGAAACTACAATTATGGCCACAGCTGGGAAGAAGCAGTAGTTGTTACCATATGAGCATATCATGGAGGGAATTGACCTCATCAAGGAAGGTTGGTCTCAGAAATCATAAAATAAACTGACTTTTGAAGCAGAAGTGAGAATTAATTGGCAAAGAAGCACAGAGAAGAGCCTTTCCAGGCAGAGGAAACAGTCAATGTTAGGTTAGACTGTAGGAAGTTGCTATTTTCGAAGGTCAAATATGGCTGAATATCAACTATTCTGTGTGGTTCAACTTATTTACTGGCCTGCTGTGCAGATAATAATGCCCAAGGCTCTATGCCTAATAGTAAGGTCTTCTGTATGCCTCCTGTTCTCAAGCTGCTTCTAGTCCAGTTAAGAAGGCCAACAATGGATAAACAAAAAGTGAAATGATGAGAGAATAGGAGGAGCTATAAGGAAGGGAATCATACTTCAGAGAGGATGAGTTCTAGAGAAACATCGTGCTTCTCTTTCAGAACCCATTCAGTGCATAAGATTTCATCAGGGAGCAAGCGTCAGTGAGCTGCCCAGTCCACTTGAACACTGTCCCCAACACTGAAGCTCCAGATATCTTCCCATCAAGAAGGTTGCAACAGATCCTTTGGCTGAATATGTAATAGCCAGTCCTTCCCTTTGTCTTGCGAACCTGAAGCTCCAGTGCTGAAGTAAGCTTTATAAGCTTGTCTCTTTGGTTATACTGCACAGTGACCCATTGAGAGTGAGATCAGTGTAGAGAGCCCACATTGGCCCAAGGTTTTGAATAGTTCATTGTTTTCTTGTAAATGAAATTTGCTGGGCCTGATTATTTAGGAAATTGCCTCAGATATTCATATGAGATCAGAGATAAAGGGGCCAGCAGTCAGTTGATTCAGTCAGGGAGCATCTTTCTTCTGTCAAAAGAGAAATTGAAAGTCAAATCTGATAGCAACAGATTTTAAAATTCCTACTCCAGTGATGTCGTTACCAGACAAAGGTGGTGAATTCTTTTGCCTGATACACTCAAATGACCAACTCCTGAGATACTGGGACTTCAAAGAGAGAACAGGTTTATTACTAGGTGCATAGCAGGAGAGCAAGATGGCCTTGCAGCCCAAGATCTGTCTCCCCAAACTGCAGTTATTCTGATAATTTTATTAGAGAAAAAGATGAGCAGGTTTTAGGGTAATGAGCACAGTGGCCCCAGATGATGTAATTAGAGGTGATCTAATTATTGAGCATGTGCAGATTGATTACATGCTTAGTCACAGAATGTATGGAAGAAAATGGTGGCCTTAAGATGATGATGGGTGTGTCTTTTAGTGTTATAATGAGATATAGGTGACTTGTAGGTTAAAGTCTAAGCTACTGCACATGTAAGGCAGGCCCATTTTGATTAGATCCAATCTTGGTTATCAAAATAAATTTGGGCTTCAGGTAAGTTAATTCTGGGCTGACCCAAGACCCTTCATTAATAGAATTAGGAGCTGTCTTTAGTGATTACAAGACTCTAAAGTTGAAAAACTGGATAAATGGGTACAAGTAAAGGTTAGTCATAGGGTGTTTATCATCACAGGGCAGAATATAAAGGCTACTCAATCATTACTAGAGATTGAGGCACTGGATTACAATTTAGAAATTTCAGATATTTCCCTCTGTCTACTCCAGCACACCAGAAGCAAAAAGGAATATCTATGTAATGATTCAGTCATCAAAATCATCCCTTAAATCCTAATTTCTTGGTTACACTGTTTCTATGGTATCACCATCCCCAGGGAGGTACAGAATTTGTATCACGACTGCCTATTTAATAGTACCCATTTGTCATTAAATATATTTTAAAAGATGTTACTTTATGAAACAACAGGCGTGAGAAAGGGAATTCTAAACTCTTCATGGGGAGAGGGTGGTAGGTGTACACTTTGATCTACAAGAACAGGGCAGAAGCAATTTTTGATCTAATAACATTGCAAAAAAATAATTAAAGTTATTAAATATCTAAAAAAATCCCAGGCATTAATATTTTTCTGCTCAATGCCGTTCTCTATGACATAAGATTTATTTTATATTATTAACTTCTGTTCATGGGGAGGGGTAGATAATCAAGGGAAGTGACATGCCATTCAAATTCTTCAAAACCATGTATTTTGCAGAGTTCTTGTCAAATTTAAGGAGCTTGAGGATAATCTCTTCCATTTATTTGTACTTACCCTTTGTAAAGCCTGTTTGCTGCAGTTTTCACACAGCATAGATCCTTGAACACCCTGAGGAGGCACTCTATGCCTGTTCTATTTTCACCTCCATTACTCCCACCCTCACTCCAGCTTGGTAGGGAGCTGCAAATTGGGCTGATTGTCTACCTTCCACTACAGTCCCCTAATAAACCATTATCCTTCCCACGCCCACATAATTCTACCTTTTTAAACTCAATTTTTGTTTTCTAGGAAACTTATTATAAAGAGGCAACCTAGATAAAAATTCAGACACATCAGAAAGGTATTATCAGAAGAAAGAGGGCAGCCATGTCTTCTTCTTCTCCAATAAATGTAATTTAGTTGATGGTGATGACTATCATTATCACAGTAATAGTAGTGGCTGATAGGGTCGATTCTCATTATTACAGATTCTATGTTTGTGAATTTGCCTACCTGCTAACATTTATTTATAACTCCAGAAAAATAGTCTTGGCACTTTTGGTGTCATTCTTGAACAGGCTCAGAGCAGCAACAAATTTTAGTTGCTTCATGTGCTGTTACCAGCTGAGGGTGAATAGGGAATAGGACATTGCCGTGTCTTGGTTCAACTCTCATACTGTGTAATTTTTGCAGTGTATTTAGTGCCAATTTTTTTTTTCACTTTTATGCTTTTCCTCGGTGATTTCACTGTTTAAAATGGACCCCATGTGTAGTGCTGAAGTATTGTCTAGTGTTACTAGAGGCAAGAAGGCTATGATATGCCTTACAGAGAAAATATGTAAGTTAGAAAAGCTTTGTTCAAGCATGAATTATTGTGCCATTAGCCATGAGTTCAATATTAATGAATCACCAGTGTATATTAAATAAGCGATCTTTAAACAGAAGCCCCCATAAAACAAGGCTATGCATTGGTCCATTGATAAAAATGGGAACATAACCCTTTATTTCCCCTAGGAGCAATGATTCTCTATATTTGTTAATTTAATGTTTGCAGTGATTTTACAGACCAAACTACTGCAAAAAAATGAAAATTGGGTGCAGTTAGTATTTATTGAATAATTGTTATATGCTAGGCACTGAGCTAAGTACTTTGCATGGATTACCTTATTTAGGCTTCAGTAATAAGTCCATGATGTAGGAACTATGAATTATCACAGGATTGCATAGTAGGCAACAGAGGTAGTAAGAAGTTGAGCGAGTTACCCAAGGTGATAGATGTCATAAAAGGTGGACCTAGGGTTTGGACCAAGGTTTGTTCAACTTCTGATTCTTCATCTTTAACCTTCCAGTGTTATGCAGTGTGGTCTTTGGAACAGATGCACTAGAATCACCTGGGTAGCTTGTTAAAGATGCAGCTCCTCCCTGGGTCCTAAGCCATGCATTTAAAATCAGTCTTTAGAGGTGGTCACTGGAGAATATGCATTTTAACAAGCCCCTGAGTAGATTTTGATATACCCTGAAGTTAAATAAGCACTTCATATCATGGAAACAGTAGAAAAATCAGTTTTGAAGTGACTCTTTAACCCACGGTGGTCTGTTGATATAATTACAACTAAGTGGCACTCTGAAATCTAAGAATGGAAACTCACTCAGGAAGATCATATCTCTTCGCAAAGGGGCATATCCCAGTGTATCTTCAGGGAGTATGATTTGATACTCCAGAACCACCACAAAACACAGTGCTTGCTGGGAGGAAGATTAGAGCTGTTTAGGGCTTCTTCCCTCTTTGTCTCCCTCTTTCTCTCTCCTATTACTATTACTGTGACCTGTTCTCTCAAGAGTTGACTTGACTGCTTTGAGTTGACTGAAAAATTGGGCATCAGCCCCTCAGTAATACGTCTCAGCTGCTTGCTTGGACTCATACACTGGTACCTTCCCCATTTTCAAATGGATGCAACAGATTGTGGTATGTCAATTGCAGGGGCTCTGTGCTAGTTTGAAGCTGTTACATACCCCAGAAAAGGCCAAATTCTTTTTATTCATTCCTGTGGCTGCAAATCTGTTGTAGGTAGAACCTTTTGATAAGGTTATTTCAGTTGAGATGTGACTAACCATGTTCAAGTGAGTCTCAATCCTTTTACTCTAGTCCTTTATGAGAGGGACACATAGGAAGGACAGAGAGAAAGCCTAGAAAATTTAGAGAGAAAAGCCCCAGAGAAACTAAGGGGGGACCCACAGAGGAAGTCACTGGAGCCAGAAACTGAAAGCAACGAAACCAGGAGTGAAGGACCAGCGGACATAAGCCATGTGCCTTTCCATGTGAGAAACAAACTGTGGGTGCCAGCAGCCTGTCTTCAGAATCAGGCATCATCCTGTTGATGCCTTAATTGGGACATTTCCATGGCCTAAGAACTGTTAAATTGTAAGTTAATAAGTCCATATCATAAAAGCCAACCCATTTCAGGTATATTGCTTTCTGGCAGCTTGAGGAAACCTAAATAGGACACTACTAGATACAGTTGCTAATGCAGAATAGGTTAGGAGAATTGATTCTCAAGATATTTAGGATTTTTCTTCTACATAGAATATATAGAATCTATTTCAGTGATACCCACACTGGAGCATGCCTCAGTTAGAGAGCTTGTTAGAGTAAAAATACAGGGCCCTGACTCAGAGTTTCTGGTTCAGTAGCACTTGGATGGGAAACAAGTATGCACATATCTAACTTAATATCAGGATGTTATGCTGTTGTGCCTGGTTTCAGTACCACACTTTGAGAACCATGATGTATAGCTTGAGTGATAGGATGACTTAAAGAAATTTTGAAATATAGACTTGAATTCTGGGATTAACAATGCAAATCTAGACCATTCATCCATTGAGTCTCTTAGACATCAGAGAATAGGGATAGAAATTTAATCATACTCAGTTTGGCTATTAAGAGAGCTTGAGTGATGGTTGAGTTTGGTGGTTGAGTAATGGACCTAATGCTGTCTTCAGGTGAGTCAGCTAACATCTTTGAGCCTCAATTTCTATCACCATAAGTTAGGAACAAGAAAAATGCTGATCTCATAGAGTTTGTGCTAGAGATTCATTTGTCCTTGCAGGGCCATTTTCCTCCCTTCTTTATGCAATATGACCCGGGAAGCTGGCCTACCTTCCTGTCCTGTGCTTTCCAATTAGGTATAGCCAAGGCAGGTACTAACAGAAGATCTAAGATCTAGAAGAGTATGGAATTGGTCATTTTTATTCCCCTGGCTCACACCCCCTGGGGTGCCCTGTCCTTCTCAGGAAGACCACACATCTTGCAGGTTAGCTCTCTCAGCCAGACCCAGTCTCCTTGGGCTCTGCAAATATGCTTGACCTTTGGCCCTTCTGCTATGCAATGGTGAAAGTTTCCTGTGGCTGATTTGCTGCCTGATTCTTTGTTCATTTCCTTTAATACTGCTTCCACTTTTGTTAATAGTCCCCTTTTAAACCTGAATTGAGTGCTGTTTGTTTTATTCAGGGATCTTGGCTGATAAAAGTTGTGGTAGGAGGATAAATTAAAAGAATGGAGGCAAAGCACTTGGCACAGTGCTCTCAGCTAGTAAGTGCCCAGTAACTTTAATCAATGTTATTACTGCATTGTAATATTTTATATAAATTGCACTGATTGGTTTTCTGTACCTCTGGCACCTACCTATACATGAACAACTGAAGTACCACTTAAATTGGGGGCTATCTCCCCCATTTTTCTGGGTAAATAATTACCATTTCTTGACATATATACTATGAATGTTATATTGTCAGATATTTCTGTTCTGTTTCTTATATGTTTATCTATTGAGTGGCTCTTACTTCTTCCTTTGTTGGTCAAAAGAATTATTGGATACCATCTCTTGTTGCAGAAATAACATTACTGAAGCAAAGAAGTTCATGGCAAGATGGGAAAGTAGGAAGAATCTGAAACCCTAATGGCATTAACAAGCTATTGCATCAGTCCTGGACTAACTATCTCTTAAGTTCTTTTTATGTCAGAAAAATAACCCCCAAATGGCTAAGCTACAGAAGTAAGGTTTTTTTTTTTTTTGCTACATGTACACAAACATAACCCTAATAGATACACTCTTCATTCATCAGAGATTGAACTAGTTTAGTCAGAGTCATCAGGAAACAAACCTCCAATGAAATCACAAAGATATTGCTTCAAGAAATAGATGGAATTTAAAAGGAAAATGCTGTAGATTTCTACATTTAACTTGTATGCTGTGCTGAGTGATTTCCTTGTAAGCAAGGCCTATGTCCATCCTGTTCATTGCTGTATCCACTGTCCTAGCACAATGCCTGACTCTTTTGGTTTGTGAAAGCTGCAAGAATGCAATATATCAAAAATGGATTGGCTTTTACAAAGGGGTTTTATTAAGTTACAAGTTATGTTTCTAAGGCCTTGAAAATGTCCAAATTAAGAAACCAACTAGAGGTTACCTTCACTCAAGAAAGACTGATAGAGTCCAAAGTTTCCCTGTCATGTGGGAAGGCACATGGCAACATCTGCTGTTCTTCTCTCTGGGCTTCTGGTTTCAAATGGTTCTCTTGGCTTCTCCAAGTGTCTGTACCTGACTTTCTCCAAAATGTTCTCTTCTTAAAGGACTCCGGTAAGCTAATTAAGGCCCACCTTGAATGGGTGGGGTCACATCTCATGGAAACAGCCTAATCAAAAGATCCCACCTACAATTTTTACAAGGTTTGCACCCACATCAATGGATTAGAAGAACATGGCTTTTCTGGGGTACGTAACAATTTCAAACCTGCACACTGACACAGAGTTGGCACTCCGTAAACACTGGTGGAATGCATATGCACAGTGTATATATAATAGAGATTGTGGCTAAACTGAACTTATGAGCAGCGACCTGAGGACAGAATCCCAGGACTGTTCCCATATCTATTGGCAGTGTCTACTCCTTGGAAGCGTAATAACAGGAGGGGGCTGATAGCATCTTTGTATTCTCAGGATCTAGAACAGTGTCAGAGTGCAGCAGAGCCTTAGCAACCATTTAAGTAAACAAATGAAGGCATAGAAGTGAATAGAATGTGTTTTCTCTCTATCTGGAAAAGAAAGGGCTTAGAAACTTTTCACAACTTTAAATATATTGGTCCATTTTGTACTTAAATCATTTCTTTGTTGTTTTTCCTTACTTTTTTTTTCAAATTTAGAAAAATGAAAAAGTGTAGCAAACTCTAAAAAACAATAAAATTATCTGCAATCCTGACATCCAGACTTAAAAAAAATTTGTTTGGGTACTTTTGATGAATATTTTTTCCCATTAGTAATATCGTATTTTTTGAAGCCTTTTTCTGCTGATGTTTTTCTTCAACCTAGCTTGGTAATTGTGACTGACTTTCTCAATCTTCTCTGTTAAAACAGGATAATAAATGATACTTAGAATTCTCTCTTGCTTTCTTTCTTTTTTTTTTTGCTTTAATTTACAAAACTTTAGAGCATTCAGTTCCTTTCACTGCATTTTTGGTATTGTAATTTTCAACAATGGGTGCTTAATCTGAAAGTAGTTTATTTAAAGACGGCTCTTTTATTGTTCCTCTTGGTGTGTTATTACTGCATAATAATGTTGAGCTTTGCTAATCCTGTTATCTTTGACATACATTTACAGTTGCTGATATTTTTAGTGTGCTACTTATTAATATTATTAAACTCCATTGTCTATTTTATTTGGTTGATATATTATTTCACACCTTTCAGATTAGTATCTTTAATTTCAAAAATTAACTAGCGTTCATATTTTTCAAAATGCTAACATAATGCCAACAAGAAAATTGAAAAATATAAATAAACCAAATCCAAGTGATTTTGAAGGACTTTACATACTAGTATTGGTTTAGGAAAGGGGTAAGGGATGGGAAAGAAGTTGTTCTAGGAGACTTATTCTCTCAAGATAGAAGTATGCATGCAGTTTACCTTTAGAAATCACATGTACTCCCTTTTAGTGATAAAATATTACTAATAAATGGGAAAACCACCCAATTTACAGCTTTGCTATGTAAATCTAAGAATATGAGTGGTTCTCTGAGGATTTAAAATTTGAGCTGAGAGTGTAGGATGAGTAGGTAAAAGGTAAAAGGATGTGGGGAGGTGGGAGGAGAGGGGGAAATGTTCCAGAAAGAGGGGACAAGACCTAAGACCACAACTGGAAAGGGCAAGGAATGATTGCAGCATTGAAAGAGCATGGCTGGAGCTTAGAAAGCAAGAGATAGAGTGATACCAAAGATGGATTGACAGGGAATTGGGGCCCAGACTATGAAGTCTTGAAGGTCATTTTTATTTGTTGAATTGTGCCCTATTGCCCCCTCCTCACCAAAGAAAAAGAAGTGTTGAAGTCCCATCCCTCGGTACATGTGAATATGACTTCATTTGGAAATAGGGTCTTTGGAAATGTAACCAAGTTCAGACATGGTCATACCAGAGTAGGCTGGAGCCTAACCTAATACGGCAGGTGTCCTTTGTAAGAGGAGGAGGTCAGACAACAAGACCCAGAAACATGGGGAATATGGCCATGTGAAGACAGAATCAGAGCCTCAAGTTATGCCGCTACAAGCCATAGAAATCCAAGGATTGCTGGTCCCAACCAGAAGCTAGGAGGAGACAAGGGAGTTCTCCTCTAGAGCCGTCACAGGGGGTGTGGGCTTGCTGACACCTTGATTTCAGATTTCTAACCTTCTTTCTTTTGTTTTAAGTCACCCAGTTTGTGGTAATTTTTTATGGCAGCCCCAGGACACCAAGACAGGTTATAAGAACTTGGTCCATATTCTCAAAGCAAAGGGAGAACACCATAAGGAGCTCGGCTCTGTTCTTTGCCCTTACCCCATTCTCTCTTGTGTTATTTCATTTGTTCTTTGCCCTTTCCCCATTCTCTCTTGCATTATTACATTTTGTGTACATGATTTATGGCTCTATGTAGGATATCTTTGCATCCTTAAACAAAGAGAATATATCTCATTCATTGCTGCATATTCCTAGACCTAATACCTAGTAGTTTGTAAATGGTTGCTGTTCAGAAATTAGCATTTCACTAAGGATGCTCCTGCAGGATATTATTTGTACTATGCATAAAATGTAACTTAACAATAATAAAAATGTTATTTTTAAAAGTTTGTGAAAATCTAAATCAAAGTAAGATAAATAAACTTCCTTATCACCTACATTTGTAGGATCTTTGATATGTTCATACCAGATCAGCTAAGTGAGATATCTTCAATATATACATACCTTCTTTTGGTTGACCATCCTGTGGGACTTGTGTTCTCAGAACTTGCTACAGAGGAAACATCATTGAATCCTAGAATAAATCTTTCCTCTGTATCCACTTTGGGATCTGCATGTTTCTGAATCTGGTTAATTAAGTGGGGAGGGAAATGTTTCTTTTGGGTAGCTGGGAGATGTGATAATAAGTCTTTTGCCTAAAAATTCTGTGACATGGTCTCTGATTTCTGGAGGTTTCATTGCACTTAGTATGATGAGACCCTATTCAGGGTGTGTGATAACTATGTGGGAAGTTGCCAAAATGTTTATTGTAGATTATGGAGCAGAGAAGCAGGGATCAGCATGATGTAGAGCAACGCCACTGAACACGTGGCTGACGAATTGGCACTAATCCATGAACGGCTTCTTACCCGTCTGCCCAGATAAGTACAGAAATTAAGAGTAAGCATTTTGATACTTCTATAGCCATTGAACAAAGTAATTTTATGTCTATTAATGCAATTTTAAAAATTGGGCTTGTATGTTACATGCCTTGTTTTTTAAAAGTGCCATTTTTCTAGTAGTTTATTTTAATTGGATTTTACAAAAATAGGAGTCTGCAGATGGGAGGTTAAAAGAGTAAAACAAAGAACCCAACTCTGGTCAATCACTACAGATAGTTTGAAAAGAAAAGACTTCTGAGAAGAGGAGATCAGGGCTAAAAGCAAGAAAAGTATTTTTGGAGGAAGAAAGAATGTGAGCAAAGATCCAGAGATGGTGAGTTGGCAGGGCGGCATGGGGGCCAGCCTGGGTGGAGCAGAGAGGAGGTTGGTGGAGAAGGGCCTTGGGACCCATTTGTGAGATTTTTTATGAGGATCCACCTTGTCAGCTTGTGTTCACAGTCAGATGACAAGGCACTGTAGAGGACTAAAACTAGGAAACGTGGCCAAATTCTCTTACCCTTTGAGGGATCCTTCCAATTCAGTACCAAGTTCTCTATGAGTTTTACCACCCCAGTTCTAGATAGGAGTGTCACTCTGAAGCTTGGTGATTCCTCACAACTTTATATTTTTTATTAACAGAGGAAACCCAAATGTGTTAACTAGTATCCAGAGGCTAATTCATTGTTAACTCTTATCACTTCTTTGAAAGATAATACTCCCTTTACTCTCCCTCTGTACCCAACCCCTCAAATGCTGGGTGAACTGAAGAATACTATTTGATTTGATCCCATCTAGGAAATAGGGGGACATTTGTCAATTTCACAGATGTATGCTTCACAGCACGTCCATCATGACGAATTGTTAAAATGATGATTTTTCTCGCAAATATATTAACTAGTTTCTCAGGAGTTTTCAGTGGTAAAATTATATTTTCAAAAGCAAAAATTCCCATCCCAATGAAGAGGATGCTTATAAAACCAATATTTTAGGGGCTTGGAAGCCAAATGTAATACCAACTGGGGCAGATATATTCATGAAATTGGCAGATATGTATTAGTAATGCCGTACTGTTTTTAAGTTATTGGCATGACCACTTACCTAAGCTGAATAGCATTCTTTTTCTGGTGAGTTGTGAATGCATGAAAGTTTAGAAAAATTTGAATTAAGTGAATTTTAGTCTGCAAAGTACAGATGATAGTGCAAAATTTAAGCCTTATTCTAGTTGGTCTTTTTGGTTGTTGTATCATTTTAAATGTCTTTTCTTTTCTCCTTCTCTCTCCTTTCTTTTTTTTCCCCTTAATGAGTGGATGTCCTGAACAGTATTTTTGTTTGTTTCTTTATTTCATTTAGCAATCTGTTTACAATAAAGTATTATTCTACTGGGAGTATAGTGAACTATTGACTACATGAATGAAGGATTGTCATGGATCTGGAATGTAAGGATGGAGGAGTAGTTTTCAAATGTTGCTGCACATTAGAATGACCCAGAGATTTGTGTGTGTATGTTTTCCCAAAAATAACTATGCCTGGGCTCCATCCAGCCCTTTTGAATCACATTTTTCTGTGAGGTGGAACTTGAGCATAGATGAATTTAAAAAGTGTACCAGGTGATTATAATCTGCAGCTAGGATTCAGAACCTGGTGTTAAAGTAGAATCACTTGCAGAGCTGGTTAAATCAGAGTGGGGTTGGGATCTGAGGTTTTGCATTCCTAACAATGACCTTCTGGTGCTGCTGCTCCTGAGACTCTGCTTTGAGGAGTATTGTCTGAACAGAGTGAGTATGGTCAGAACTAAAATCTGAACAGACCGAATATGACCTTGTTCATCCAATACCCCATTAGAGGTTGCCCTCCTAAACTTGAGAGAAAGAGCTTTAGAGTAAGGGCAAGAATCTCTTCCATTGCCAGCTTTTACAAAGATCAAAGATCAAAGCAGGTAAGCCTTCCTAGAGGATGGGGGCTGAGATTGGTCTTGAAGAATAAGTAGAGGATGTATAGAGGGAGGGGCAATGCATTTCAGAAGGAAACAAAGATTTTAAAACCAGAAAAGTAGAGGAATAGAGCTGATTTTCCCAAAGATTTAAATTTGCAGATTTATATTTCATAATTGGTCAGCAAGCTGTGTTCCTTCAGAGACGGTACTAGTCAGAAATGCTCTGATTTATAACTGTGTGGTCTCTTTTCATGCATTCAATATTCCTTCAACATACAGTGCCCTACATATAGAATGTGCTCATGATGAGAGATTTAAATTTTTTTATCATGTTATTAGTCGTTTATTCATCTCTCTGTCATCTATTTTTACTTTGTAAAAGACATCATACTAGATGCTGGATATACAAGAATAATAGTTTTTTTTAAAGCCTGTATTTTAACCAGATATTTTAGACTTTAGAGGAAAATAAAGGATGTTCTGTAGATACTTGCAGAACCATTTAAAATGTTGCCATTTAAAAAAGTAGAAACCATTCTTAGCTTGTATGATTTACTTAAGTAGGTAGTGATCCTGGTAGTTTGCTGATCCCTAGTCTGGTGGGAAACAGAGGCATTAATTAAATGCACGGATAAATACATGGCTGTTCATATTGGTAAATACTATAAGGAAAAATTATATGTGAATATCTAGTTTAGAAGGGGAGGCCATGGGAAGTTGCTTTGAGGAAGGGTCATTTGAATTCAGACTCGAAAGAGGGCATCCAGGAGTCAAGTAAGTAAAGATCGGGGGCCAAAGATTCCCAGGGAGATGGAGCAGTAGCTGAAAATCATGAGCATGCAGAACCCAGGTAAGCAACTACAGCTGTAGTGAAGTGTTCAAGATGGGCAGGGGTATGAGCTCAAGTAGGAGAGGAGGCAGGGGCTGTCTAGCATGTTAAAACACTTTATATTTGGAGAACAACACTGTTACCACCATTAATAGCTTCAGTGGCCAGTTCAGGCTGTAAATCTACAAGGTTTAGTAGAGGGATAACTCATGTTTTAGTAAAGGAGCAGGGAGAAATTCATCTGAGTTAATGTGGTGGCTTAGAGTTGTGTAATGCCGAAAAACACATTCTTATTCTAAATCCATTCCTGTGTGTGATCCCACTGTAAGTAGGTCCTTCTGATGAGGTTCCTTCAGCTAGAGCATGGCCCACTTGAATGTGGTTGGGCTTTAATCCAGATTTCTGGAATCCTTTATAAGCAGTATGAAAATAAAACAAAAGGCCATAGGGAGCAGCCGGAAGCCAGAGTCTAGGGAACCCAGAAGAGAAAGGAGAAGACACTGCCATATGCATTGCCATGTGATGGAAAAGCCAAGGACTACCAGCCCCAGAACACCAAACACTTTGGAGAGAAAGAATTGGCTTGCTGATGCCTTGATTTTGGACTTCTAGCTTCAAAACCATGAGCCAACAAATTCTCTTTGTTTAAGCCAACCCATTGTATGGTGTTTGTTTTCGCAGCTGGGAAAATAAAACAGTTAATAACCTGATTGGTCTTCCCAAATGGGAAGGAGAAATCCCTGTTCTGACTCTGTGCAGTCAATAGGGAGATAGGACAGTGGGGTAAAACTTAACGTGTATTGCATGGATGTTTAAAGCCAGGCACTATAATTTAAATGCTTCCTATCTAAGGAGTATACTATTATTCCTATTTTAGAGGAAGGATGTTGAGGCATAGAGAAATTAAGTCAATTGTCCAAGATTTGTCAATAATATGTCTTAGTGTTGGGATTCAAACTTGTGAATTCTGATTTCAGAACTCATGCTATCTTTTCTGTCCCTGTTTTCATTGTTTTGAAGAAAAAATGTCAAGGAATAAGAATGATGGGTAGGGGGGAAATGTGTTTGGTTCTTCCCTGTGATCAGCAGAACAGTTGCCTTTTAGAAGAGGGCCTACGTCCAAGATGACAAGTACCTGGGTTTTCTTTCTATACCTCTGACACATATAATTAAACATTTCTCTCTGAGCTTATAAGAGCTGCAGAATCCTCCATGCAGAGATGTAAGGTGGCCCACAAGATGGTGGATGTTCATTGCCCCAGCATAGATAAAATGCCTGAATGTCATTCTGAAGGAATAAACATTTGTTAACACAGTTTTGACAGCATCGGGTGGTAACAGATGAGCCGTGTCCAGGTCTTTGCAGGACTTTCGACCTGTGCCCCTGCTTTCCTCCCCGTCCCTTCATCTCTATCTCCTGGCAAATGTCATCTTCTTCAGGATTAGCAAACCTTTTGTGTAAAGGGTCAGGTAGTAAATATTGATACCTTTCTGAGCCAATCTCTGCCATTGTAATGCAAAAACAGCCCTAGACAATCTGTAAATGAATTAGTTTGTTTCTGTTCAAGTAAAACTTTGTTTATAAAAAGAGGCAGCAAGCCAGATATGGCCTATGGGCTATAATTTGTCAACTTCTGCTCTAGTCCCAGCTCAAACTACTTCTTAAAGTCATGTTGTTAACACTTCTTTGTAGTTCCCCCAGTTTTTCATAACTCTTTTATATCACATATTATATTAGCTTTGCAAATTTGTGCTTTTTGAAATCTTCCTTTCACCTCTACTGTGACCTCATCTAGGACAAATGACTCTTATTCACCTAGTTTAGGACTTGTCAGGTGTTTCAAAAATTTGTTAGTTTATTGAATGTGAGAGTAGAAGACTGTATTCTCTAAAACTAGGGCAATGTTCCCAGTCCTACATACCCTCCTAGAAGGGTACTGTTTATTTTGGGACTGAACTTTGTGATTGCCTCAACAAACAGAATGTGGCAAAAATCATGCAACATGATATCAGAGACTACATCATAAAAGGTGACAGGGTTTCTATTTGGATCTTGGTCTCTCCCTCTCTCTCTCCATTCCTTTCTTTCCCTCAACCCATCCCCCAGGACTCACCTCTTTGTATCCCAGCATCCTTGCTGGAGAAGCCCAGGCCATCCCAAATAGGGAGAGACCACACGGGAAGACCTTCAAGCAGAGGAATTGAAACCCCCAGGTGACAACTTCTGAGCCATCAGGGGTCCCAGGGAACCATATTCAGCCAGGTGCCTGTTCTTTGTAAATAAAATTTTATTGAAACAAAACCACCTCCGTTCATTTACATATTATCAATGGCTATCTCATCCAACAACAGAGTTGAGTAGTTGTAACAGAGGCTATATTTATGATCTGCAAGGCAGAAAATATCTACTATCTATCCCTTGACAACAACAACAAAAAAATTGCAGACTCCAGTCCCCCAGTCTTCAAGTCTTCTAGTGAGGTGCAGGACATCTGGGAAAGACACACGTCCTCTATGCTGTGCCTGTGTGAATCCTTGATCTGCAGAATTCCTGAGCATAATTAATGGTTGTTCTATGCCATGAAATTTTAGAGTGATATATTACACAACCATAGAAACCGGAGCACCGATGGATACAGTGCTCAGAAAAATTTAAGCTTGTGTTTCTGAAAACACCAGAAAATCTAATCTTACCTACTTTCTCCCCTGTTCTCCCTTCCCCCGGGACGCACATCCATTCGGATCTTTGCAGTCTTTGTCCAAGATTAGATTAATCCATCCAAGATTAAAGTCTAAGAATATATCTCTCCCTTAATATTTTGAAAATTAGGTTGTATTTTCCTTCAGGAAAGCAAATATTAGTTAGGGCAGTCTTGGTTAACCTTAAGAAATCAGAATGTTTTGCACAGACAGAACATTACTCTCAACTGCTGTTTCCTGATCTTCCAAACCACGAAATCTGTCTTCACAGTTATTCTTTGTTTCTGCATCACCATAGGAATCTCTGTTGGATGGGGGACAATCTCCAAACTTGCAGGACTGATAATTGTGGCTCATGGTTCATGCAAACCGGGGGGGGGGGGGGGCATTAAAATATGCAGAATTATGATTTACATTGTATCCTTTTGCCATTCATCAAAATGAAAGATTTTCATGAAAAGTATTAAAGGCCATACAATAAATTATTTTGTAAAGTTCCCTTTGAAATGTTTCCAGCATTTATTAAAAATAAGGCAGTTTGAGGTGAAAGGTCAGTCAGTAATAATCAATTTCTTTAACATTGATGTGATTCTTATTAAACATCATCTGGGAGTCATTTTGGAGGGCTCTGGAAATCATTTTTCATTTTCTACATATTGTTTTGTCATTGTCAGTTCCCTCAGCAGCAACAAACATTCTAACTTAATTCTTCTCTTTCTTATGTTTTATGGACTTACTCTTATTTTTCTGAAATTTTGGGCTTAGAAAAATTATGGTATCCAGTCTTCTATAAGATGCAAGTGCTCACACAGTTTTCTGTAAATTGTAGGGATATTGTAAATTCTATGATTCAGATTTTAAGAAAAATGTGGAGAAACTGGGTATGTTTTCTCATTTTCTTCAGTTCCTCTGAGCCTAGAGGATTAGCAGCTTAAGAAATGTTCTAATGAAGGTTATTTTGAACCTTCTTCTCTTATCTGAGTTTATCTTGTTTTCCAATGACCCGAGGATAAAAAGTAGGGTGTTGTATGTGTGTGTTTGTATATGTGTGTGCAAGAGAGAGGGAGATAGAGAGAAATGGGATCAAGTGAGTGAGAGAGCAATGTCCAATAGAGACACATTCATATTTAATTAAGAAGCTTAAATTTGAGTTGTGTATTAGAGTTTCCATGAACAATTTATGTTGCTAATCTTCTCCTGCTTCTTTCATCACCCCAGAAGCCTGGTTACTGATGTGTTCTGTGACTGTGAGAGTGATATGTTAGGCATTGTGGGAGGATAGCTTGGTGGGAAAGAACAAGAGTTTTGGTTTGCATAAGCCAGGCTTTGAATACTGGCTCTGCCACTTTTTAACTTCCACTCTTTGGTAAGCAATTTAAACTTTCAAAGTTCACAGCTTTCTACAACCTCTATAAAACTGGGATAGAAATGCATGCGTCATAGGGTCAAAGAGAGGATTAAATGAGATACAATGATCTTAGCATCATGCTTAGCATATAGTGAACCGCTATAAATGATGTCATCTATTGCCACTTCTGCTATTCGACCCAGTATTTAGCTACTGGGGAAAGAATTTGAAAGACACATTAGAAAAGTCTGCTTTCTGGAAAATGTTTCTCCTATTTTGTGCTACCTTACCTATAACTTGATAACATTTGGTGAGTCATTTCCTTAAAACACAATTTCTGGGGGAGGTTTTAATCAAAATAAGAATGCTACCTGGAATTATCACATGCTAACATAAAGGTACATGGATCTGAGGATCAGATTAGTGAGCTGTTGCATAGGCATATTAAGTCACCAAGCTTATGTGACACTGGGTGGGTAAATTTTTCTGGAGGAGAGAGTGTACAAAGCAGAGGGGATAGGCCTGTTAATGCGGCACTGAGTACCTGTATAGTAGAGTATAAAGGATGTGGAAGAAAGAGATGCCAAGAAAATTTCAACTGCTTAAAAATATCTTGTGAAGCAGCGTGTTATGGACAATGTGGGTATTCCACCTAGGTGCCATTGAATTCCTCTTAAATGTTTTTTGTGTGCTGTTTTCCTGGAGGATTTCAATTCTAGCAGGCAGTGTCCGCTATTTATGTTAGGAAGACTTCCCTCAGGGTACTTAAGCCACTTTGCATTCATAAATGGAGGGGAATTGCCTGGACTGCCCTTTCCCTCACTTTTACGCCTTGGTCAGGACATCTCTGAGGTGTAGGTTAGGCTCCAGGGTTCCCGTGTGGAGCAGGCTAAAGGTAGCCTCTGAGAAGTTTGCATGAGGTTTTACATCTCTTGGCTTCCTCTCCTTCTCTGTAGTACTGTCTAGTCTACTCGCATCCCAGAATCTGCTTCTATGGAAGCTGATCAGAGAGAGGGTAGAAAAAAGTATAGTCTTATGTTACTTAAACAGAGGCAGCACCAAAATGCATTTTAGGGAGAAAATTTCTATTGTTTAGAGAGAGAGCGAAACAGACCCGCTATTTGGGTGGAGATATTGAAAGACTATCATGTAGTCTGTAAGGAGGTTGTGAAACAAAGAGGTAATTCAGCCGCCCCATAGAATAAATTTATGGGAGCTCGTGGGATGGAGCATACATAAAGCAAGAGAGAAAAAGCAGGACACTGAAGAAAGGAGAGATGGAACCAAATAACACAGAAGCTGAAACCAAATCACCCATGGAGATTTGCCACTTATTCTCCCAAACAGAAGTCTCTCCTTCTATTCTAGATTATTTGCTGTAATGTAAAGTCTTCCTCTTTTCTCCTGTTGCCTCAAACCTTTGTTCACTGTACACATAGCCCAGTGCTTGTGAAACTGGGGAGTAAAGAAAATAGGGGTGGTGTTCATCATGAAGACCCCTGGAGCAAAAATGCTGTGGCAAAGACATCCATAAACTGAACTTGTTCATT
Organism: Tamandua tetradactyla; assembly: GCF_023851605.1. Classification (NCBI taxonomy): domain Eukaryota; kingdom Metazoa; phylum Chordata; class Mammalia; order Pilosa; family Myrmecophagidae; genus Tamandua; species Tamandua tetradactyla. Next base: position 43,756,484 of record NC_135335.1, on the reverse strand, counting down.
AAAATCAAGAATTTTGCAGCCAGAGTTGTTAGGAGAATTATTACCCCATTGGCTAAATTCCCAGAGCATTTGGGAAGGTATATAGGTATCCCATTGCTCGTCTGACTTTATTTGAATCATAAATGACTTAGTGAACCCAGCTAATAGCTGGGCTCTTCTTGCTTCTCTGCTACATTGAATAGTCAATAGTTAGCTCTGCAGGAGGAAAATATTTCTAGTTCTTTAACTCCAAAGTGTTTCTTTTCACCTACATTTTTCATTGGCTGACCTGAGAAAAGACTGGACAGAAAACATATTTATTGATGGGCTATGGGAGGAGCAGGGGATATATTAGTCAGGATTCTCTAGGGAAACTCAACCTACAGGAGATATCTGTAAATATTATAAGATTTTATAAAATTGTCTCATGTGACTGTAGAAATGCATGAGTCCAAATTCCATAGGGCAGGCCACAAGTTGGGAACTCCAATAAAGGTTTTCAGTGAAATCTTCAGAACTAGCTGGCAGGCTGAAGTAGAGATGAAAATTCTTTCTTCTGGCTGGTGAAGTCATCACTTCTTTTAAAGCCTTCAACTGATTGGATGAAACATCTCTCATTGCTGACAACTCTCCTTAGTTGACTGTAGATGTAATCAGCCATAAATGCAATCAACTTACTGGTGATTTAAACCCATGAAATGTCCTCACAGTAATAGGCCAGTGACTGCTTGACAACTGGGCACCATTACCTGCCCAAGTTGACACATGAACCAAACCATTATGGGGGGAGTGGGGTATAGGATGCCTGGAAATATCCATTTTCAAATGAAAGGGAAAACAGAATAGATTTAATTACCATGATTACAACCAATTAAGTACCTAAGAGTATTCTTGAGAACAAAAAATCATCTGTAGTGTTTCTAACTCCAAACACTTTTAAAAGGTAAGATAGAGAAGGATAAATTCCCATAGGCAATTGGTATCTGCCATTTTGGAAGAGACACTTGGAGGGAAGTGTCTACACAGTCTACTGCAAACAGTGTAGCCAGGGGTCATGAATACTGTTGAAATTGGGGGCATCAATCCCTTCCTCATTCCATGGCATGAAGTCTCCCATCTGTTTTAAAAGAATGTCTTACCTATCCAATATTGTAGCCGCTAACCACGAGTGGCTACTAAACACTTGAAGTGTAGCTGCCCTGAACTGGGATTGCTGTAATTTGAAGGAATTTGAAAACTTAGAATGTAATGTAAATAACTCATTTTAATAGATTGTATATTTAAATTATAATAGTTTGGATATATTGGGCTAAATAAAATATAGTATTAAACATAATTTCACTGTTCTTTTGGCTTTTTTGAAATGTGACCACTAAAAAATTGAAAGTTTAAATGTGTTTTGCATCGTATTTCCATTGGACAGCTCTGGTCTTGAGCATGGGATTTTTTTTTAACCTGGGTCCAGTGATCTCTCAAGGATTCATGCATAGGGTTTAAGAAGACTGAAAGGTCTTTAAAATTGAATGTATCATGTTATGTGTGCCCATATATGTGGATGTTTTCTGAAAAAATGTTACTAAATTTTTAAATCAATTTATAACTCCCACAAGGGTAATCACCATTGGTCTAAGTCTTTTATGAAAAACAATGAGACTCAAAGTAGAATTTGAGAAGATAAGGACAGGACCTTTCCCTGCTTCTGAAATTCTCCGGAGAAAAAAGCTGGGAGTCATTATCATGGTTCTCAGGACTATAAACTAGAATATGGAGCGGCTGGGTTCCCTGTTCACCATTTTATTCCTTGCACCTGGCACATGTTACTGTTATCCCAAAATGATTTTGCTATTTAATATCTCTGAGGTCATTGCCTGTGAAAATATAAAGTTCATTTCTTCTAATACAGGTAGGGATCATATATATATATGATATATAAAATAAATATGACAGCTTGAATTTGCTTCAGGCAGTTTCCCTAAAACCTAAGGATTTGAAATGATGCTATGAGAGGAAGTAGTTTAATTGAGACGTAACTCAGGAAGCACCAACAGGGGAATGGGGAAGTGGGATATGGATAGGAAGGGTAGTTCAGGGTCGCTTTATGAGCAGGTTATTGCTGTGGGCCCTCTCAGGGACTGTATAGACCATGCTTTGAAGTTGTCCCAGTTGATGGACAAGGAAATCACTGTGATAAAGTGTGCCATTGGTAGAATGCCATTCCTGTGGTCATTAAGTTCCCAGATTTCTGGTCACCCAGTGTCCGGTCTGAACATCCTGCTGCAGCCAGGGAAAGCCCCAGCCACTTGCAGTCACAAGCTGTCTACAGGTTTGGGAAGGGCAGAAGACAGAGCACGGTCAGCTTCGCCTAAGCATTGCATGGACCACTGAGGCTGGAAGAAGTTACTTTTTATTTATATGGCAGTGGACAGGGCACAGATGTGTACTGTAAGATAATGATCTCAAACCAGTGGACTTGGAAAACTGTGTACATAGGAATTTCATGAAGATAGCTGTCTGCCTTCTGTGTTTAATAGAAAATTAATGCTATTTCTTGGTAATAGAAAATTAATGTTATTTTTATGCCATGGGTTTATTTGCATTTAGACCCATCCAAACTCACATTGTGTTTCAACTCTTGTAATATGAATGAACACTCATAAGAAAATGGATCTCAAAGTATTGTTGAAAACCTCATGAAGTACTGCAAAACAATTTGGTGAGGATAAGATTTGTTGGTGGAAATGAAAAGCAGTTTTGAGGCTAACAGTTTGCTATTTTTCCCCAAAACAAGCCTAATGGAAAATAAAATTTCTTCTCTTTGACCAATTTAAGATGTTTAAATGTTCTCTAGGAGCAATAAGTGCAAATTGTGTCCCATTAATATAGATGAAAGAGGTCTGTCTCTAATACTAATACCCCCAAACTTTTGAAGCTTTTGGGAAGGACTAAAATGCATTTTAAGCTAGAGGGAAATATAGTAGTTTCATAGATTGCAATGTATGCGCTTCCAAAATCTATTTTCTATTAGAAGACAATTATTAGGATGAAAATGGTATGTAAGTAGAATTGCTTTCTGTTTTTCTGTATTTGAAGGAAAACACTCTTTACTTTCTTTTTTTTTTTAAGCTGGAGAAATTCGTAACTGTCCTTTTATAAAGTTTATTTTATTCATGTCCAGGAACATTCTGGTTCTAGTCTTTTAAAGTTACAAAATAAGCTTGAAGTTTTGCCATAAATAAGGCAGCTCCAACTTTTGAATCGATCTGTAGCACTTTATTTGTAGGTGGTAATGGGGCAGGACCGTAGAAAGAAAATGGCCAATAGCATTTTATGTTATTTTAAATTTATTTTCCCATCAGCAAATTAGAAAGTATACTTGCTCTAGTACTCCAACTTTAATCTACTCAAATTAGAACGTCTAGAAACGATCCCTTTTACTTATTTTAAGTGAAATTTTGCCAGGAACCAGCTAGAAAAAACTCGGTATTTTCAAACTACTCAAACTTTTTCATTGGCTTTACTTGGCTCTCCAGATAAAAATTAAAATTTTTGGCCTTCTCTGCAAGACTTGTGTTCCTGTTCCTACTCTTCTCTGAAGTTTCAGCTCGTGGCTGTCCTGATCTTGCTGACTCTGCTTCAGCTCCATGGTTTTCTTTCCCTTCCCCATCACGCCAGTTCTTCCCTGTCTCAGGGCCTCTGCCGGTGTGGCACCCCGTAATGGAATGCTCTGTCCTGTGAGCCATCCTAGCACATTGTACACTGGTCAACATCTAGTGGGAACTTAATACATTTTCACTGACTTCATGAACAAGTGTCTGACTCAGGAGATGTTGATGAACTTACCTTCTTGATGGTCTCTGTGCCACTCTAATTCTTCTTTTTTTTACTTAAATGTGGTATCTTCCCTGTAGGATGGAGAGATAAAACAAGTATACCGGATCATAGAGTGTAGGGTTTGCCTTGAGATGGATCTTTGCTATTTGCAGAAACGACTGAATTCCTCATTTTTTGGCTTGTTTAGATATCTTGTTTCACTTTGTTTCTATGTTGGCAGCACTGTGTCTCAATGCTGCACATCACACATGACAGATTGATGTGAAGGAACAACAAAAAGTGTGAGGTTTTCTTTTCAAAATGCATACATCGTTGGATTTTCTGTAAAATTTGCAAGCTTTAGATTAGACAAAATAATCCTTCATTTATCTTGATGTCCTCTTGAAGCAAAGGGTTAATAAAGGGAGTTTGTTTCAGTGCCTTGTCCTAGGATGTCTACTAAGACCATTAATGCATTAGAGACTCAATCAGGATGCTAAGTAGGACCACCTGCAGAGTGAGAATGAGAGACTGTTAATTTTAATGAAGGAAGGAGATAATCCATTTGGAAAATTCATATAGAAATGACCCTTACTGAATTTGTAAATATTCCTATCATGGCAGATATTTATTGATCATTCATTTTCTCCTCCCTTGTGACTTTCTTTTTTCCTTCCGTAAGAGCTGATTAATTTTTTTCTTTGTCTTTCCACCCCTTAGCTCTGTATCTTGGCCCATTGTAGGACACTCAGTAAATGCTTAAAAGAATTCCTTTATTGCAATCTCATATCCTCAGGCTTCTGAGAAATTTTTATGAAGAATCCCAATTCTTCCAGTCAAAAGTCTCAAAATACATTTTTTTCCTGACAAGGACTTTTTGTTTTGGTTTCTTGGAATATTTGGATAATGCAACCAATGGCACTTGATTTGACCTATGTGTGGGATCTGCCTCATGGCAGTATACATCTGTGAAATCTATCTAATATCTGTCATCATCATCATCTGTCTACCTACCTATTAATTTATTGTATTTATGTGTTCAATCTGTATTCAAAAGGATTTTTTTTTAATTAAAAAAATAGGTTGAGACAAATGGTTAATGATAGGCCTGGGTGTTTTACATCACTCCTTTCTTATGACAGGGTATGCTTTCCTTCTAGTCTAACTTACATTTTTATGTTCACTGCTCCTTCCATAGTCTGATCTACCATCACCTCTCATCATGGCTACTAAAATAACCATCTAATTGATCACTATCATCCATCTGTGTCTCTCTCTAAGCTGTTCTCGGCACTAGGTCCAGAAGGATGCTTTCAAGTGTGAAATTCTCTTTGTCATTACTCTTGTTTAAAATCTTTACAAGGCTTCCCATTGTACTTAGAAAGCTTCAAACTTCTTCACGGGGCCTTCAGGCCATACGTGGAGTGGCCCCAGCCTGCCTCTCCAGCCACATCATTCACTGGGATTCCCCTTATTCTTGGTGTTCCAGCTACATAGGTTTCCATCCTACCTCTGGGCTTTTGCATGCACTGAACCTCCTGGAATGCTCTCTGCTTTCATATTCCCCTCACTCCCTCCTCTTCACCCTTTAGATCTTAACTTAGCTACCATTACCTTATCAGAGCCATCCCATTCCCAAGATACATACTTTATACACTTTCCTGGAGGAGAACTTTGTAGGATACACACAGGTGAAATTTAATATCTATTTGTGTGGTTCTTTTATTACCTTTCTTTCCCACTACATGAAAACTCCAAAAGGGCAGGAATAGGGACTACTCAGGCATTCAATTAGAGTGTAGCACATACTACTGTGCCTAGAACGTACATATTTGACAAAACAGTGGATTTTACTCCTATGGGTAGACCTAGGCTATCATGGGTTGTGGACTCATCCTTTCTTAAAGGGCGTTTTAAAGAATCCTTGTTCAACTATTATCAAGTTAACCTTTTTTTTTACTCCTGATCTGATTGGCTTTTACAAATCAAGCAACTGGGGTTCTGCCTTATTGTCAACCTAGCTTCCACCTGTAGCCTTTCTTTGCCTGCTGATTCCAGAGTATCTGCTTTGATAATCTACCAGTATCCCATTTCTTCCAGTACGGAAAGGCTACCTCATTCTCCAAACAACAATCCAATGACTAGATTCTTGCTATCTGCTGTAGGAACATTCTTTCCTGCCCACCCTGTCTGTTACACCTTGCTGGACTTCCTCTTCGCCAACCATGGCCTAAACTCTCAACTGTCGCCATGCTCTTAGGGTGTCAAACCAAGTTATTAGTTAGATTTCCTCTCACTTCTATTTTCAAAGCTGAGGTTTCCAACCACATGGTCTATTGTGGAAAATAAATCCTTTTTCCAAATCCCAGGTTGCAATCTGCCAAAATATGCTTCATATTCTTTACTTCTATCACATTTTAACAGTTTGTGGATCAACATGACATCATTTGGACTCATCTGAAAAGAACAACATGTCTTCTTTGATGGTTGTTTTCTTCCTGGAATAAATGTCTTTCTCTCATTTAACTTCTACTTTTAGAATCTTAACAAGCATCAACTTTTGGAGACAGTGACCTTGTTTTCAAGTGTGGAAATTAATTACTTGAAATCCTCACTGTTAAAGAAATATCAGCATTCTTCTCATACCAAAAAATAATCATCACCTAAAATTTCACAGGGATTATATCAGTTTCATCTGGCAAAATGTCTTCCCTTTTTATGGGAGAGTCAGTTTAGCATAGGATTTGTTGAAGTATTGTCCATGGTCCGTTGCATCCAAATCACCTCCTTAGGGAAGTGATTATCAAAAATTTGTTGTTTTGGGGCTCCATTGCAGACCTAATGAACTAGAATTTCCATGGACCTGGGAATCTGCATTTTAAACAAGCTTTTAAACACTGATTCTTATATTAAAGTTAAAAATCTTTAGTTAATGTTTAGAAACTTCAAGGTAAATAAAATGATTCATTATTTGTCATGGAGCACCATAATAAAAAATAAAACAGAATTGGCACCCTTGGCATATTATTTATTTGTGTGTGTATGTGTATGTATCAAGTACTAATAGCAAGCACACTAGAATAGATACTTTAAAAGAAATTTTTAAAGGATGAGAGAAAATATAAACTCTCCCCTTTGGAAATTGTTTTATAGTTTGCAGAAAATTAAATTTACTCTTAAGATTGCCTGTATAAAGAAGTCCTCTTCTGTGTCAGTTTATCTTCTCCCTGAAGCACTCTATTGCCTGGATATCCCACCATCTGTTACTCTTCCTGTGTAAAGGAAACATCACAAGAAGGGCTCTGTAAAAACACCTATCTACCCCTGAGAGGTACATCTTATTTGTACATTAGAATATATCATCACTTTAGCAAGGCTGATAAGTTCCTCATCTAGCAGAGAATAGGGCCTAGCCAAAATGGATTACAGAATAAATGTGGTTGGGTTATTGTAAGGGGAGATGAGGTGTTGGGAACTTTTAGCAAGGAATTCTGGGCATGCAAGGGACAATGTAAGGCCTTACCTAAGTGAAATAGAGGGTGAGAGGTGACACAGAGTACCGACAGGGGCTTGCATTTGAAGGACAAGGGAGGAGCATCAAACCTCCTCTTGCAGCACTGAGCCTGCATCAGCACTGTATGCTGTCTTTCGTTTACCCTCTTCGCTTTCCTGCTCTCTGTATCCCCAATATGCCCCTCAAAGTGTGTTAAGTTAGAGGGCCGGTGCCAAACCACAAAAGACTAGATAAGTGTTGAAATTGAGAGTGTTTAGAAACTTTATATCAATTTGAAATATCTAGTAATTCATATATGTTATATTTTACAAATGTATCAGTCTGCAATATAAATCAAAGGACAAAACCACTGGTCATTCTAGATAGTTGGAGAACATCCGATATAATGCGAGAGGCTAAATTCTCCTACCTTGCCTTCCTTTAATCCACTAAGGGCCCAGGTGCTTCCATAGATCTTTCTCTTCTGAAGGAGTGGCTTATCTTGTTAGAAGAGATGATTTGGCACTGAAATAACCATCATTTTGGGTATGTCACACCACCAATCTGGGTGTAAACTGATAGGGTTCTAAATTTCTATCATTTTGTGAAGGAATGGAAACTTCTTTCCTTATAGCCTATTCTCTCCCAGGGGAGCTAGAATTATAGCCAATGAAACAATATCCTGGCTGTGAAAATCCAGGAAAAGTTTGGAGACAACATAGTAGCCACATTTTTATTGCACCATAGGCTGAACTTTTGGTGCTAGAGCGTGGAAATTTGTCTTCTTACATTTCTTCCTAATTATAACCTGCTAGAAGACTACAAGAGAGAGGAAAAGAGAAGGCCAGAATGGTATACACATTAATGGCATTAAATTTGGGATCAGATTGCACTGTGTTCAATCTTGGTGACCTAATAAGTAGTGAGACAACTCTGAGCCTCAGCTTCTCAATCAGTTCAATGTTCATAATGATTCCTAGCAGTTAAGGTTTTAGTGAGGAGTAAATGAAATTCTTCTGTAAAACATTTAGTTCAGTATGGATTTATAGAATATTTTAAATATATTGCATTATTATTACTATCCTTTTAAAAAATTCATTATTTACAAAAAATAATAAATTTAAAAGTTCATGGTTAGGCACCATCATGTGCTGGCATTGTTCCAATTACTGAAGGAGCTGCAATGGTAACTCAAGCATGATCTCCTTCCTTAAGGAGTGTATTAGTTTGCTAAAGAATGCAATGTACCAGAAATGGAATAGTCTTTAAGAGGGGAATTTATTAAGTTGCAAGTTAACAGTTCTAAGCCCATGAAAATGTCCAAATTCAGGCACCAACAAGAGGTTACCTTGGTTCAAGAAAGGCTGATATCATCTGGAAAACCTCTGTCAGCTGAGAAGGCATGCAGCTGGCATCTGCTGGGATCTTAGGCTTCTGGACACCTCTCTCAGCTGGAGGACACATGGCAACTTCTGCTAACTTTCTCTTCTTATTTTATAAGGCTTCCCTATGGATTTTTTTCCTTCTGTATCTCCAAAGGTCTCTGGCTAAGTGGGCTCTTTTGGCTATGAAGCTTTTTCCAAAATGGTTTCCTCTTAAAGGATTCCAGTAAGCAACCCCACTTTGAATAGGGGAAGACACATTTCCATGGAAACCACCCAATCAAAGTTACCACCCACAATTAGGTGGGTCATATCTCCATGTAAACAATAAAATTATCCCACCCAGCAATATTGAATGAGGATTAAAGAGCATGGCTTTTCTGCAGTACACAACAATTTCAAGCTGGCACAGTCAACACTGTGGACCCCCAAAAGACATGTTCTTTCTGAATGTAAAATACATTCATTCTATCACAATATCACAAAGACTTAAACCATTTCAGTAAAAATACAAATAACATGCAAAATCAGAAACAGTACAAAATCTCATCAAAGTCAGCTGCAGGCATGGTCTGTCCTAAGGGAAGATACTCCTCTGGCTCTGAACCTGTAAAACTCAGAACAAGTTATCCTCTGCCAATAGACAAAGGAGGGACAGTTATAGGATCCATATTCCCATTTCCATAGGGAAAAATTGGAATGAGCACAGGGGTCACCAGACCCAAATGATTCCAAAAACCTGCAGGGCAGACTCTATTAAATTTCAAAGCCTGACAGTCATTTATCCTCAGTGCTTTAGAAAGCAGCAGTCTACCCTTTCCAAGGGCTTATACAGCAGCCCTGTTCTCTCCAAATGCAACCTTGGGGTGCACTGGGGAGACCACCTTTTTCTCAGTTCCACCTTCTCCAAGTACTGAGGCAACACTGGGCTCTTTGGCATTTTCAGGGTACATGCTTAACCCCCTCAGAACTAAAAGGTGGCAGCAAGGCTCTCCCCAAACCACAAGGAATGTGCTCCCCCCTCTCCAAGGCCTAAGGTGGCACAATTCTTCCAGAACATCTAAGCAGAGGCCCTGCCCCCAGCCTTTGGAGCAAACTTGCCTTCTCCAAGTGCATGGGCAGGTCCATGTTCCTGGTTGTAGTTTCTTGGCTTCAGACCTTAGCTTCCATGGTTCTGCCTTTGAAGGTAATTTTCCTTCAATTTGTCCCTTTTCTATCCCGTTTATTCCAGATTGACAGAGGTTCTGTTTATACACTCTTGTTGCTTTTCTATGATCCCTGGTTATGCAGGGATCATAACTATCAGACAATAGGACTTCCTATATATCCCTCCCGCATAACTCCATTTTCAATCGTGGATTGTCCTATAATGGCTGACTGCTTCCATGTTTGGTTAAATCCTCATGTGGGGCATTATTCTCTCACTTTCTCACTTTCTGGAAGCCCAGAATTTTCCAGACCACCAACTTCTGTTTTCTTGGTATCCAAAAGTTCAGTTCTCAACTTATCTCTGTCCTGCTGTATTTTACTATAAGCTGCAAGGAGAGACGGGGCTGCACTTTTCACATTTGATTTGGAAATTTCTTGAGCTAAGTATCGTAGCACATCATTTTTAAAATATGCCTTCCATCCAAAACCAGTAGTCAATTTTTGTCATATTATCTGCCATTTTAAAACAAGGGTCACGTTCCTTCCAGGTTGCAATGGCATATTCCTCATTTCGTCTAAAGCCTCATTGACGTTATCTTTAGAGTTCACATTTCCACCAACAGTCTCTTCAAAGCATTCTGGAACTTCTGTACCAAGTATATCACAATTCTTCCAGAATCTTCCTCTTATCCATTTAAAAACCCATTCCAACATGTTTGGTATTTGCAAACTGCAGCAATACCTGACTTCTCTTGTACCAAAATCTGTTTTAATTTGCTAAAGCTGCTGGAATGCATTATACCAGAAATGGAATGGCTTTTAAAAAGGGAATTTAATAGTTACAAGTTTACAGTTCTAAGGCCATGAAAATGTCCAAATTAAGTCACCAACAAGAGGTTTCCTTCACAAGAAAACCAATACCATCTTGAACACCTCTGTCAACTGGGAAGGTATGTGGCTGGTTTCTGCTGGTCCCTAGCTCCTGGGCTCCTTTTCTTTCAGCCTCTGTTTCCTGTGGTTTCATCTTTTAGCCTCTAAGCGTCTGTTATCCTTCAGTTAGATCATCTGGGACACAGCTCTGGGTTCTGGCTTGCTTAGCATCTCATGGGAAGGCACAAGGCGATGTTTGCTGGATTCTGCCCATGTCTAGGCCTCTGCTTTCTCTGTCGGCACTCCAAGCATCTCCAAACATCTGTGTCTCTGTCAGCTTTGAAGCAGCTATTCTCCAAGCATCTGCATCTGAGAATTCTCCAAAATGTTCCCTCTTTTAAAGATTCTAGTAAACTAATCAAGACCTATCTTGAATAGATGGAGTCATTATTCAAGGCTTCACCTAACCAAAATGCCACACTTAAAATTTGGCATGCCACATCTTTGGGATACTCTGATCAAAAGAGTTTCCACTGTACAATATTGAATCAGAATTAGAGGATATGGCTTTTCTGGGGATACTTAATAGTTTCAAACCAGCCCAACTTCTTAGCCTCTAACTTACCCTCCTCTCTGTCTCCCAGTCCTCCAAATCCAGGGATATTCCATCACCCTTTACTGGTCCAAAAAAAAAAAAATTGCCTCTGACAAGTTGACTTTGACAAACAGCCAAAATAATTGGTTTATTGTTAGACCTTGGTTTTCATCAACACAGAAAAATGAATTGTTATAATGTATACCAAAATATTCCCTTATGCATGTTGGGAGTATTTTCCCCCTACCCCTGAGACTCAGGCCAAATGACACGGACCCCTCTTCCAGGGACTCTCTGGGTCTCAGCTCTCCTTTTTCCTTTCCATATTTCCCCTCACTCCATTTCCTATAGGACCATCTTTTATCTGTGGAGGCAGGAAGACCTGTTCTGCCTCGTTACATATATTTCTGAATCCTTTGTTTCTTCCAGAAGTTTACCATTTCTCCCTAGGACCTAAATTTTTGAAATGCAAAACCATAAAGATATTTTGTTCCTCTGCTTGTCTTCCCCTCCCTGAAGCAAAGAGTGTTGAAGCTCATCTTATCTGACTGAGTAAGAAAAGGCCTCTTGGGTACAAGATAATACTAGGATAAAAAGAAACTGCACCAGTTAATATATTTTAAGAAGAATAGCTCATGTTTATATTTGTATCTGTTTATCATCTTTGTTTATTTACTTATAACTTATTTTTATCCACACTGAAAAATCATCACACTGATCCCCCTTATATGAGAACAGGGAATAAAATGCAAAAGATTCAGCAAAGAGTCCTGGCTATTTAATTTCAGTTTTGTGTCTTGTTGAACTGTTGTAAAGTCAGATGTTCTATCTCATAGGCCTTATTTTTGTACTGTTTTAATTGTACTCAAATGCACTGACTCTAAATGTTTTCTATGTATGGAATTTGGAATTCGATCTTGTCTGAAATTTCATTGAGACCATCTGATTAGCAAGAATCAGAACTCGCCTTCCAAGTAATATATTTAAAAACATTAATGAATTATCTGGAATTTTCTAAAAAAGGAAACATCATTTATTGATTGTCTTCTAAGCATTTTTTTTTCATGTCAGAATAAATAGAGAATTATAGTGGCTTTTTTGAATAATTATAATTAAGATTGCTTTGTTATTTCAGTGATAGACAGCCCCCCCCCATTTACTAGATTTTTGAATGAAAAACAAATCCTACCATAGGAAATCCTTAAGTATTAGGAGCACAGTGGAAGTATTGTCAAAATTATTTCTAAAAATATAATGCATGGTTTGTTGAACTTTCTTAGCAGTCAGTATATGGAGAATTACCAGTTTCAGATACGTAAGCCAGTGTTTTCTGCATAAAAGTCAAGCATTTGAAGTGGGCATTTTTCAGACCATTAATCTGTAATACTGTGTCAGGAACAATTTGAAAATGATCGACTGTTGGTTTAGCTTGCACCTCACTAAGTTATTCTTAAGGATTAATAAGAAAGTTCCCTCACTGCCCTCTTCCTCTTCCGCCCCACACTGACATGCCCGCACAAACACGGGCAAACACAGTACATACATTTTTTCCCTGTCTAGGATTGCTTCAGCACAGGCCCCAGGTGCAGCGTTTTAGTTGAAAAGATAGCCAGGCCTAGCTCCAGATAATCCATTATTGCCTATCACTGGCAGATCTTTGCACTGAAAAGGTTTTCCCCACCCAGACTTAATGGCTGTTTTTTAACTACTGACATTTACCAAGTAAGGGGCAATCCATCTTTTAAAGAAATGCCATAAAAGCCTTGTAAATGGCATCCAAGGGTGCTCAAGAGCATAAATTTGCATTACAGGAGGAACAGCAGAGTAGAAGTTAGGTGTGGGAGGAGCTTAGAGGTTAGGATTCTATGTTGAAGATACTATTTATGGTTGAGAAATCTTGAGGTAAATGCTACAAACCATTCTTTTCCAGTGGAGAGGGAGACTGTGCTGCTTTGAAACTGTTATGTACCCCAGAAAAGCCATGCTCTTCTAATCCAATCTTGTGGGCACAGACCCACTGTGGGTAGGACCTCTTAATTAGGCTGTTTCCATGGAAATGTGACCCACCCATTCAAGGTGGGTCTTAATCCTTTCCTGGGGCCCTTTATGAGAGTCAACCTAGGGAGCAGAGAGATGAAACCAATACTCAGACGTTTGAAGATGCTAAGCTAAGAGATGAAACCCAGAGTTTGTCCCAGAGAAACTAAGTGAGGACCCACAGACACTTAGAGAGAATGCCACTGGAATCAGAAGCAGGGACCAGCAGATGCCAGCCATGTGTCTTCTCGGCTGACAGAAGTATCCTGGATGGCGGCAGCCTTTCTTTGAAATCTGGACATCACCTTGACTATGCCTCAATTTGGACATTTTCATGGCCATAGAACTGATGAATCTCCTTTGTAAAAGCCAATCCATTTCCCATGTATTGCATTCCAGCAGTATCAGCAAACTGAAACAGAGGCTAACTTTGAGTAATAAAGTATATATGGTCTACTCTCTCTTCTAGATATCTATATATTCTTCTTTGCAATTAATGGAAAATAAGAACAAGGAGGTCTTTCTTTTGCATTTTTTTGTTGTGTCTCTGAGGCATGGCCACATTTTACATGGGAAAAAAAGCTTGCTTATTCATTTTCCACAAGCATTTATAAAACATCTATCATATAATCAGACATCATGCAAAGTTTTAGGCATAAAATTATGCCTAAAACTTTAAACAATAATCTTTCCTCTCATGAAACCATAAAATATTCTGGGAACAAATATTTTATTAAATGAAATACCTATTGAGAAAGCACATCTGGGTAAGAAGCAAAGTACAGAAACTTCATATTTAATCAGCATCTGCTATGGACCAAATACTGTGCCAATCACTTTATGTATCTTGTATAACTAAGCTCTCAAAACAATGTAGCAGCACGAGAATTATATTACAGACAGGTAACTGAAATTTCATGAAGTGTGAGAAACTGGTTGGAGAAATCACAGCCTGACATCTAATAATCAGAGCCCCTACATGTGCTTGGCATTGCGCTATGAAGTTTACATGAATTATCTCATTCAATACTCTTGACAATCTTGCAGACTAGCTTTCCATTTTAAAGGGGATGAAACTTGGACAGTCACAAAGCTATTTTAAATGAAAAAGTTGGGTTTCAAAATCAACTTTTGGAGACATTTTCTCTGTTTGCAAGGGACTAATCCTGTGCAAGGGCTAATCAGCAGGGAATAGCCAGACAGTCATGTTCCTTGTTGTTGATTGCTGAATCGATAAGTGATTTCTATGCTTGCTGCTTCTATACATATTCCTAACTGGAAAATGAGGTTAAAAGTGGAAAAAAAAAACTTCCAAAATGTAGCATTGTTGAAACAGACTTATTGGAATTAAGTAGTTATATAGTAGAAGTGGGAGAACAATTTAATTAAAAAATAGTTTTGGTTGTACACGGTGGTTTTGAAATTAAATTATCAAAAGGCAGAATTTTGTAGAATAGTAGGATGTCAGAGCTGAAAGGGAGATCAGATTAGAGAACTTCTAGTTTAACCTTTTATTTTAAAGATTAAACAGTATCTTTGGGAATGAGTTACTAAGGGAAAGTGTTTTCTTAAATAGCTCCATCTTTGAATGCACTACTGGTACAGACGAGGCAATTTATGTAAAGTTGCTTTAAAATTCTGTTCCACTGTTCTGTATATGGCCCAAAGCCATCATGTATTCTAAGTACGTGACCAGAAGGACACAGTTATGAGGTAACTTAACTTCATGCTCTTAAATTGTCTCAGTATCCCAAGCAAGGAGAAACTATCTTTAAGGACTAAAATACTGTTTGCTTGAAGTTGCCCACTGTCTTCAAACTTTACTGCTCTTTGGAATCAACACAAGATCTTCTTAAAGAATACTTATACCTGGCTCCCACCTCCAAGATATTCTGACTTCGTTAGAATGAAATGTGACGTGGACATTGGGATTTTTCAAAGCTCCCCAGGTGATTAAAATGTGCAGTAAAGTTCAGAAACCAGTGACATATCTGCCTAAAAACTTTCAGGAGCTACTTATAATCCAATTTCTAATAGTAAGAGCTAATATTAACTAAAAGCTGACCAGGGTGTCAGGAATAGTGCTCACAAGTTATGTACAATATTTCATTTCATAGCTACATGTGCGTCATACTGGCAGCTGCTCTTAAGACACCTATTTTACAGAAAAGAAACTGATGATCAGAGATCTCAAATAACTTCTCCAGGGCTATACACCTAAGTAGAGGCAGAATTGGGAATTATGTGCTTTCAATGCCCAGGTCATTTTGCCTCAGTTTAATTACCTAAATTGTGACGACTGCCATCTAAGCCTCTTGGTAATCTGTCTCCACCCTATTGCTCAAAGCATACTTACATGATTTTGCTGTGAGATAACTGGCCGTCAGATTCATATGAACTTATTTTTACTGGTGTATGGTTTGTAGACCAGGAGTATTTGGCACTGGGTTAGTTTTTGCAAGATCATTTTCCACTGTGGGAAGAGGAGTTCATTGGCATGGTATTTACTGTGGGTAGTCATTCCAATAACCAAGGAGATGCCACCTTTTTTTATTTGAACCTTAGTTTTGATTATATACCTCATATTGGATGGATTCTTCAGGGAATCTGACTTTGGCCCTAATTGCTGTGGTGAATTTTGCCAGTAATTGAATAGGTATTGGGAGGTATTCAAAATCAAGTTAATAAGATGAGGAGAATATGGCTAAGTACATTGTAGGAAACTTTTACTTACTTTTTTTTTTTTTCTACATGAGCAGGTACTGGGAATCGAACCTGGGTCTCGGGCATGGCAGGCAAGAACTCTGCCTTCTGAGCCACTGTGGCCCGCCGAACTTTTTCTGCTCTTAAAACAGAATGTGCTATATTGTATGTAAAGTTACTTTAAAAAATACATCAGTATAAAAAAGTGTTATATGTTTGTGTGTATGTGTAAGATAACCTTAATCTATACCTTGACATATGCTAAAAAGACAGCTGCACCATAGGGGGGTAATGTGATTACATCAAATAGTGTTATCAAAATTTATACCATGAGGTTTACTAGTTAATAGAATAAAGGTTGGAAATAATGTTTCATGATGTTGGCTTATGAGATTGGCTAGAGAGATTATACAGGCTCATTCTATGGCATGAACGAGGTAGAGAATCCATCAAGACCAGATATCTAATAACCTTGAAACAAGACTCATGGTATAAATCTCTGTCAGTTCTCTGTTCTTCTCCCCATATTAAAGAAAACTGTCACTGGATTTGACCATATGGTTGGTTGGCCATGCTTTCAAAATACGGTCATACCTAGCACCTTGGAGAAAAACTTTCACATAAGGTCCTCAATAGAAATACATGAAATCAGAGCAGATGGACCTACAAGAAAAGACTTTGTAATTGTTCTTTTGCCTAACTGTTAACAAATGATTGTTAACGGGCAGAATTTAGTTAAGACTTTGTGGTATTTTGAGGCTGTATGTACCCTAGAAAAATGTGTTCTTAATGATAACCGGTTCCTGTGGGTGTGAACCCACTGTAACTAGGACCTTTTGATGAGGTTCTTTCAGTTAATGTGTGGCCTACCTCAACAGGATATGTCTGAATCCTGTAACTGAAGCCCATTATAAGTGGAATGAAATTCAGACAGAGAGAAAGAGAGGGAAAGTTACAGGAATCAAGAAGATGGACGTCATCAACAGAACCCAGAAGGAAAGGGAGAGACTGGGAAATGCTGCCATGTGTCTTGCTATGTGACAAGTTAAGGACCTCAGGATCACTGGCAGCCAGCTCCAGAATTCCAGCCTTCAGGAATAAACCATCACACTTGGTGCTGCCTTGATTTGGACATTTACCTAACCTTAAAACTGTGAGCAAATGAATTCCTATAGTTTAATCTGACCCTTTTCATGATATTTGCTTGAGCAGCTAAAGAAAGTAAAGTAGACCTGTTTTCATTGTAATTTTCCTCCTGTGAATTCATTTATATAGGGATGGGAAGAAAAGCCCTCATAAATTACTAATCTCTAGAGGCTCCCAGTGTTTACAAAACAAATTTATATTTATTGAACAGCCAAATTGCCTTAGGTCAATGCTCAACAACACTGGGACAGTGAGGCTCCATTTAATCCTTAAGATACTACTGATTGTAATTTTTGGACAGATGTTAGCCATTTGGACTGTAAAGGGTTCCTGTTGAAGAAGACCAGCCAACAGCTAAGGAAGGCATAGCAGAGTTGGAAGGAGATTGGATTTCTAGTGCTGTTGAGTCATGGCAGTTCTAGAGTTGTCTTGACTTGGGATCTCACAATATTGGAGATAAGTTTATCTCATGGTCTATGCCAATATTGGTTGAGTTCATTTGCAACAACAGCTTCCTGATATGAGTCCCAGGAGTATGGTTAGCTACTTAATTAGAGGCACTCAGTATGAAATGTACATGTGGAATCCCTTTTTTAAAAAATATTAAGGCTTTTTAAAAATATTAAGACAGTGGTGGCAGAGCATTGAACCATCTGTGGGATCTAAGTGCAGAGCCCATGAAGCTAGTCCTGCCTGCGAGGAGCTTGGGTAGAATACTTCCCAGCAGATCCAGGATGAAAATCTAAGCCTTTTTCCTTGGGAATTAGGATTTATTATTCTCTCTTGGTTAGAGGGTGATTTTTGAAGCTAGGCTTACCTAGAGAAACTTTAACCAAGTACAAAGGCACTAAAACATTTGTTTACAACCTTTCAAAATGGCATTGCCCTTTTTTCAGAACCAATCATCTTCCTAGGTTAACTGGAGGGAGAAAACATAAGATACCTTTAAGCCTTAAAATCTGTTGTGCTCATTGTTGAAATCTGTCATGCACAGCCTAATGGAAACATGAACAACATACATGTCCTTGCCTCATAAAGACCTATCACTCTTCTACTAATGTATGAATGAAGTGAGAGAAAAAGTTAATTTCATGAGTACCATTTGAAGTTATTAGTATAAAAAGAGAAATCAGGCTAATTTTTACAATAAAATGTTGATGCTTAGAGTGGACCTTCAGCTCAAGTATCTTCTGCTAAATGGATAAAATAGTAAAATCCTATAGGAAAGGTAAAGGTATATCATGCAAGGCTGCGCAACATGCTCGACTTCAGCAACCGTCAGCTTTAAGCACATACTTCGAAATGTATGGGGTGACTTTTGTATCAGTTGAAGACCATGATCCTCAGGGCCTGGGGAAGTTTATTAACTAATTGTTTAATAAATTATTTGTGGCCTTTGTTCCAAAAATGGAAGGCAACCTTGTCTAAGTCTGTAGAGAGTACTTGAATTCCTTGGTAGGTCAAGCAGCCAAGAACTTTCTACTGCAGTAGTCAAAGCGGTTGAAAGGCTCCCCTAAATTGCGAGAATCTTAATACCTCAATCTTGGCATGTGTAATAATAGTGCCTTTAATATCACTTGATTGAGGAAAAAATCATGATGACAAAAGAATGGCATGAATTCCACATATTAAATATAAAATATTTTCATCATTTGAAATAAAGTAACCGCAAAACATGGCATTTTTCAGCTCTGCAGATAGTTTATGATGCCCAAACAGTTTTGGGTAGGTCTTTAATACAAAGTCCTTCAGGTTGAGGGAGGAAAAATTTGTTTTCAGATTGGGAGAACTCATCTGTGGATTCCGCAGAAGGAAGACAACAGGGATCAAGATGAAAGCAGCAAGATTGAAAAGACTGCTTTCTAGCCAACACTTCCAACTTGGAGGGCTTTTCACATAAAGAGGTCAGTCTCTTATAGAATCAAATCCATACACTTATTATTCTTAAACATACCTTCTGCTTTTCTCCCTCCCTATTTATTGTTCTCATATTATTTTTCCTCCCAGAAATTCCTTACATATCCATTTTTGGTTGGCTGGATTCTAACCATTATGCAGAACTATATGAGAATATGAGTTTCCCTCACTGGGAAACCTTTGAATTAGTTCTTTTTTTTTTGGATAGGACCTCCATTTTTTTTTTTACCTATGTTGTTTTGTACTTCTTCCTGTATTCCATTTTTTGGGTGCCTACCTTGTGCTCTGAAGTAGAATATAATCTTGAAGGATGGGACTCTTATCATATGGTTTGCTGTATGACCATCAGCCTTGAAGTGATGATTTAGATGTGTAGGTATTCCATAAAAATTTGTTCAGTTTTGTTTGAAATGAATTTAAGTTCTTTTTTGGCCATTAATAGCAGCATATGCAAATTAGATCAGTACAAGGACATAAAGTTCTGTGTGGGGAATCTTAATCATGACCCACAGAAAATATATTTTGAAAAAGTAGAATTAGATATGTAGATAATACAATGGAGAAATAAAGAGGTAATTAAAAAACATGGTAGGAAGAACACTGGAGAATCAGAAAACTGATTTCTAGTTTAAAATAATCTCACTGAGCCACCCTTTGTTCATTGTTGGCTCCCTGGTGCCTAAACTAGTGCCTGATGGATACTCATTAAATATTTCTTGAATAAATGAATGATGAATGAATAAGTGAGTGGTGATGTTAGGATTTGCAGGTAAGTGCACTAACTCCTACACTAGCAAATCATTTGGCATCTTCAAGCCTAAGTTTTCCTATCAGCAAATTAGAACAATATCTTTGAGATAATTTCCATCATCAATATGATTTAATACCTCAAAATGAAGTACCAAGATGATGTAAAGTGATCAGTAGAGAGTTTAGAACCAACATGTCCTAAAACATCTCCTCTTGTTTGCCATAATGACTGAGATTTCACAGTTGAAAAGAAACACCCCTTTGCATTTTAGTAGCTTTTCTTTTTTTTTTTTTTTTTTTTTTTTTTTAGGGAGGAAGGGAAGGAAAGACAGAGAGAAGGAAGGAAGGAAGAAAGGGAAACATCTTTAAACATTTTCTTGTTTTATTGTATTTTGTTTGTTTGTTTGTTTTTTACATGGGCTGGGGCCGGGAATCGAACCGAGGTCCTCCGGCATGGCAGGCAAGCACTTTGCCCGCTGAGCCACCGCGGCCCGCCCTTTAGTAGCTTTTGTTGTTCCTTCCATTAAATAGCCATTTTAAGTTTTTAATTGCTTATACCCAAGATTTAGGGTTATTTTAAGCAATTACGTGGTTAGGAACTAGGGAAAAGTGGTAAAGGATCAAGCATGCATTCCTGGATATTACAGAACTGTCAGTACGTAGGTCTGGGGAGTATAAAAGGGTCTAGTGGATCACAACTTGGGTGTGAGTGGATTATGAAATGGAATCTCCAGGTCCAGAATCATTGTTAGCAGCTGGGAGAACTATCAGACATGCCTCTCCTTAACTCTGACTTATGGAAATTATTGAAAAATTTCAAGCTAATGTACACTGTTGAAAAATTGTATGGATAAAAGATAATTTTCCTTCTGCCTATTTATCTTTGGAATGCTTAGATTTTACTGCAAAATTTTATTTGACAATTACCTTTTAAAACTCTTTAGAAAGGTACCCTGTTTGAGAAAAATATAAGCACTGTGTAGTCCAACATAGCTTTTCCTGAAGTATGAGAATGAATCATATTTTCTTAGTATCTGACTGCCAAATGATGGAGGTGTCTTGTACTTAGGGGCCATTTTTTTTTTCCTGAAAAATATGTTTCTTT
Organism: Tamandua tetradactyla; assembly: GCF_023851605.1. Taxonomy (NCBI): domain Eukaryota; kingdom Metazoa; phylum Chordata; class Mammalia; order Pilosa; family Myrmecophagidae; genus Tamandua; species Tamandua tetradactyla. Next base: position 43,735,548 of record NC_135335.1, on the reverse strand, counting down.
AAATGCTAGGATAACAGTAGTACATTACACTCAGTGTAATGGTGTTTATAGTATGAGAGTTACATGGGACCTGAGACCCACTGGTCTGAAAAGACAATGGGAGTCTCCAGTATCTTACAACAGCTAGAAGTAAAAACCTAAAACCGCAGAATTGTAGCCCATACCAAACTCTGAAGTCTGCTCTACAACTAATTGTTTCAATGTGCTTTGAAATTTATTGCTTTATATATAAATATGTTATTTTTCACAAAAAGTCAATTGTGATGATAAATGCACAGTTATATGACGATACGGTGAATCATTGGTTGTGCACTTTGTATGATTACATGGTATATGAATATATGATACATATTAATAAAAAATAATTAAAAAAAGACAATGGGCAGATGATATAACTCCATTATACTTATTTTTTCATTGCCTTGCTTTTCTAAAGTTTTCAGGTTGCCTTCCACCCAGGAATCTGTCTCTTTTAGATCCTGTATTAGATTTCTAATGCTATAACAAAATTACCACAAACTCAAATTTATTGTCTCATGGTTCTGTAGATTAGAATTCCAACACAGGTCTCTTGGGGCTAAGATCATGGTGTTGTCAGGGCTGTGTTTACGGAGGCTCTAGGGGAAAATATGTTTTTTCTCATTCAGGTTATTAACAGAATTCAGTTCCTTGCAGTTATAATATTGTGGTCCCCAATTTCTTGCTGACTGTCAGCTAAAAGCTGATCCCTGATTCTAGAGGTTGCCCACATTTTTTACTTGAATCTCCTTTCCTCTATATGCAAAGCCTGCAAAGCTCATACTTTTAATCTCTTCTGCTGCTTCTTTGTCTTATCTCTTTGACTTTCCTAACTTCTTTCACTTTTAGGACCCATGTGATTACATTGGTTTAATTGCATAATCCAGAATAATCTGCCCCAATTTCTAGTCCTTACCTTTAATTTCATCTGCAAAATCCTTTTTGCCAGCAATATAACATAATCACAGATTCCAGCGATTAGGGCATGGACATCCTGGAATAGGGTATTTCTCTGCCTACTATAGACCATCTGACTGGAGCATTTCCATTTCTCCTAAAACCGAGGGAAACTTAATTCTGTTAGCTTCTCCAAAGAATGATTTTCATGAGTAGCTGCTTTTAGGAGATGGGATCCAGAAGAGGCAGGAGTTGGATTTGACTCTGGGTCTCTAGTTAACCATACTTATCCAAAGTAATGTATGACTTCAATATTTTCCTGGAAGATATGTACCAATGATTGCATTTCCTTGGGAAGCATTGTTACTGCTGATTATCTGTAGGATAAGAATGAAAATAGAGGTTAGCTAAATGAAGAAGTGCTAAGTTTTTGTTTTATTTTCAGATAAAAGTAGGACTAAAACCAGTCAAGTCTTCTTTATGTAGAGCTTGAAAACTAAACAGTTGAATAAAAATAAAGTCTGCTGTACTGTTGGAGCCATGAACTTCCCAATATAGCTCATTGAGATGTCATAATTCCTTTGGTGGGCTGCTATTTTGACATTTCTAAGTTTGCTGTTTGCCTTTTGTATATTATACAGTAAGTTCATCAAGGGGACAACAAAACCCTGTTACTATAAAGTTGATGTATTAACACCATCAAGAGTATATTCCCTTGGTTATTCAGTCACTTCATATAAGTAATTAACTTCACTTTTCTTGATGGCAGGCTAGTTTTCAAAGATAGAGACATGCATTTTTTGTTTCAAATGTAATTACTTGCTAACAGAAGAGAGCAGATAGAAATAAGACCTAGGGATAGCGTAGTTGAGAAAGGCAGAGAATTTAATCCAGGTGACATTTGGATGCAAGGGATTTGAACTGGCTCAATTATTTTTCACTTTTGTAGCAAGACTTGTCCTATGCACCAGCAAGCAAGGCTTTGAAATATGACACTTTGTTCAGAATCCTGTTCTCCATGAATGTGTTACTGGTCAAAGGCTTCTTTGTGGATTATTTTGCCTAAGGCACTTAAATGACCAATTCCCGAAACACTGGGGTTTCAAAGAGAGAAAGAGTTTATTGCTAGGCATGAAGCAGGAGAACAGATGACCTCTCAGCCCAAAATCTGTACCTCCAAATTGTAGTAATTCAGATAGTTTTATAGTATTAAAATTTGGGCAGATTTTAGTATAATGAGCACAATGGCCCAAGAAGATGTAATTATAGGTAATTTCATTATTGAGCATGTACAGATTGATTACATGCTTAGTCATAGAATATATGTAACAAAATGGCAGCCTTAATATGATGATGGACATGATTTTTAATACTATAATGAAGTATAGGTCACTTATAGGTAAAAGCCTAAGCTATTGCATGTGGCAGGAGTGCCCATTTTGGTTAGATTCAGTTTCTGTTATCAAGATAACTTTGGACTTGGGGTGGATTAGTTATGGGCTGACCCAAGGCCCTTCATTAATAAACATTAGGGGCTGTTTTTAGCCCCTAATTTTTTTTAGTGATCACAAGGTGCCAAAGTTGAAAAACGGAATAAGATGGATGCAAGTGAGGGTAAGTCGTAAGTTTTTGTTTTTGTTTTTTAATTGTGCAAAATAACATATATACAAAAACGCAATAAATTTTAAAACACACCACAACAATTAGTTACAGAACAGATTTCAGAGTTTGGTATTCGTTACAATTCCACAATTTTCCTTCTAGCTGCTCCAAGATACTGGAGATTAAAGAAATATAAATATAATGATTCAGCAGTTCATACTCATTTGTTAAATCCTTTCTTCTCTGTATAACTCCACCTTCTCCTTTGATCTTTCTCCTGCTCTTTAGGGGTGCTTGAGTTATGCTCATTCTAACTTTTTTATGTTGGAAAGGGCTGTTAATGGTATGGGATAGGGGGATAGAACTAGTTGATGTTCTGTAGAGGCTGGCCTCACTGGCTTTCGGGACTTATCTGGCCTAGAAACCATCTGGAGGTTGTAGGTTTCTGGAAAGTAATCATAGTGCATGGAACCTTTGTAGAATCTCAGATAAAGCACTAGGTGTTCTTTAGGGTTGGCAGGGATGGTTTTGATTGGGGTTTGGCAAATCATGATAAATAACAATATCTAGCTGAAGCTTATGTAAGAGTACCTTCCAGAGTAGCCTCTCAATGCTATTTGAACTCTCTCAGCCACTGATACCTTATTTGTTATAATTCTTTTCCCTTTTTCGGTTAGGAAGGCATTCCTGATCCCACTGTATGGGGCAAGGCTCATCCCTGGCAGTCAATCCATTGCCAGGGAGACTTTCACCCCTGGAGGTCATGTCCCACATGGGGGTGGGGGACCGAGGATAATGATTTTATTTGCCAAGTTGAGCTTAGAGAGAGAGAGCAGCCACCTCTGAGCCAACTAAAGAGGTCCTTCAGAAGTAACTCTTAGGCATAACTACAGGTAGGCTTAGCTTCTCTGCTATATAAATAGGCTTCACAAGAACAAGCCTCAAGATCAAGGGCTTGGCCTATTGACTTGAGTGTCCCTAATGTTTGAGACAGTATCAGGAGCTTCCCCAGTGTTAAAGTTTAATAGTTCCATATTTTTTCTCCCATCCCTCAAGGGACTTTTCCATTACTTTTTATATTTTTTTTATTATTTTTTTATTTTTTGCATGGGCAGGCACCAGGAATTGAACCCAGGTCTCTGGCATGGCAGGCGAGAACTCTGCCTGCTGAGCCACCATGACCCGCTCTGCCATTACTTTTTAATTATCTGCTCAACATACTCTGATTTGTATCCATGCATTACATTAAGCTATACAGAATTACAAACCCTCATTCCCATTCTGGGCTCCCTGTATTTGGGTTGTTAAATGATCTATCCAGATAGGTTGAGTTAGATTGTGTACTACAGAACATTTAGGTTTTGGACAAAATAAACCTCTCTTCCTTTGGTCTCACAGAGTAGGTGAAGTAATAAAATACAGACAATGTCCTCCTTAACCTTGTGTTCTGATTTGCCTTAGTCCTAACCTGAATAGCTTTGTTCTTATCTATAGTTGAAGCCTGATCTCTTTTTTTTTTAAATTTATCTGACTTTTATTTAGCATACCAATAGTTTATCCTGGTAATAAATTAATATGTAATTATCAAAGCATGTTGGGTGGTTTCCAAGGAAGTTTACTAAAGTGTTATATAGAACCATTGAAATAGCTGTCTTTATAATTTTCACATCCAAGTATGGTAACATGAAGTTTTTAAAGAATAGTCTCTTTCTCTGTAATTCATGATTTATATAGATTGAGTTTATAAAGGTTTTGGACACCATTTCAGAAGCCTTATCTCTTTTTCAATTTCTTTAACAGTTTCTGTAGGCAATGCTGACTTTCAGAACTGCAGAACTCTCACTACAAGTCTTAGGTATCACACAGGTACCCAAAGTTCCAGGGAAATAGGAGGTTATACATGTATTGCACAGCCTCTCAAAACCTATAAATAACAATTACAGCTCAGGACTTAATGTGACTGCTATAAGAGCTTACAATCTATCTCCTGATTTTCTTATAAGTATTTTCTAGATGAGACCATACAATATTTGCTCCTTTGGTTCTGGCTTATTTTGCTTCACATAATGTCTCACAGGTTCATCCCCAATGTTACATGCCTCACGACTTTGTTCCTTCTGCACCAGCACAATATTCGATCATATGTACACATCACAGTTCACCATTCTACTTCTCAGTCAAAGTGTCATTCAGCCACTTCCAACCACTGGGCATATATATACTGTCTAAAGTCAACAGTCCATCAACACTCTCAATTTTAGGCAATTATCATTGCTCCCAAGAGAATGACAAACATACCCTCACCAAACAGAAAACTCAACCTCCCCTAAATTCTTGTTCTCCCCATCACACTACTATTTACCCCCGGAATTGCCATGGTACTGTTGATGTCCTCCTGTTAAACATAGCCCATAGTATGCAATAGTAGTTTTCCCCCTATACCTGGATATTACAAACTCTTTGTATAAGATTCACACCTTTGAAGTAGTTCATGTGGGTACTTATTTATATTTATAGTGTTAATCGGTGAGATACATGGCTCTATACAACCGTTTTCAATCACCTTCAGTATGGCAATATTACTTATGGACCCACTAATGAACTGCTTTTTTTCTGTCCATTCTCTTACATTTAAGTTCAATCTCATTAGCTAACTGTTCACTCATTCCTGGCTTTGGTGTATCTCTAGGTCCCCTATATTCTTTATTATAAGCCTCTGAGTTTACCTTTACCAAGGTCATTAAAGCAAAATCATACAATATCCATCCTTTTTTGTCTGGCTTATTTCACTAAACATTATGTCCTCCAGGTTCATCCATCTTGTAAAATATTTCAGGACCTCATTTCATCTTCCTGCTGTATAATATACCATCGTATGTATAAACCACATTTTGTTTATCCTCTTATCTGTTGATGGGTACTTGTATTATTTCCATCTTTTGTCAATTGTGAATAATGCTCCTATGAACATCAGTGTGCAGATGTCTGTGTCACTGCTTTCAGCTTTTCTGGGTATATACTGAATATTTGTGTTGCCAGGTCATAGGGAAACTCAGTATTTAGTTTCTAAGGAAATGCCAAGCTGAGTTCTATAGCAGTTGTACCATTATGCATTCCCACCAGCCGTGCATAAGTGTCCCAATTTGTGTACATTTGTAGTTTCCTGTTTAACAGCAGCCATTCTTATAGTTGTGAGGTGGTATCTCATTGTAGTCTTGATCTCCATTTCCTTTCTAGCTAATTAGAACGAACATCTCTTCACATGCTTTTTAGCCATCTATATTTGCTCTTTGGAAAATTGTTTATTAATATCTCTAGCCCATTTTATAATTGGGTTGTTTGTGCTTTTGTTGTTGAGTTGTATGATTTCTTTATGTGTACAGGATATCAAATCTTTGTCCAATGTGTGCTTTCCAAATATTTTCTCCCATTGAATTGGCTACCTCATTACCTTTTTGACAAAGTTTTTGAAGCACAAACACATTTGATTCTGGGGAGTTCACATTTATCTATCTTTTCTATTGTTGCTTGTGCTTTGGGGATAAAGTTTAGGAAGCTACCTCCTAAACTTATGAGGTCTTGAAGATGTTTTCCTGTATTTTCTTCTAGGGTTTTTATGGTGCTGGTTCTTGTATTTACTTCTTTGATCCACATTAATTTTTGTATAGGGTATGAGTTAAGGGTTCTCTTTCATTCTTTCAGCTATTGATATCTAGTTTTCCCATGTCCATTTACTGAAAAGACTATTTTGTCCCAGATCAGTAGATTTGGGGGCCTTGTTGAAGATCAGTTGACCATAGAGTTGGTGGTCTATTTCTGCACTCTTGACTTGATTCCATTGGTCAGTACTTCAAAGTTTGTGCCAGTACCATGCTGTTTTGTCCACTGTGGTTTTATAATAAGCTTTAAAATCAGAAAGTATTAATCCTTTCACTTCATTCCTATTTTTATTTTTTTAGTATATTTTTAGTTATTTGAGGTCTCTTTACCTTCCAAATGAGTTTGCAAAATAGCTTTTCCAAGTTTTCAAAGTAGGTTGTTGGAATTTTGATTGGTATTGTATTGAATCTGTAGATCAATTTGGGTAGAATTGACATCTTAACTATGTTTATCCATGAGCAGGAAATAGGGAATGTCTTTCCATCTATTTAGATCTATCTTTCCACTATTTATATCTTCTTTGATTTCTTTCAGCAATGTTAAGTCGTTTTCTGCGTACAGATCTTTTACATCCCTTAAGTTTATTGCAAAACAATTGATTATTTTAGTTGCTATTTGGAATGGAATTTTTTCCATTATTGACTCTTCAATTAGGTCATTGCTTGTGTGTAGAAACATTACTGATTTTTGCACATTAATCTGATATCCCACAACTTTGCTGAACTTGTTTATTAGCTCAAGAAGTGTCATGGTTAGATTCACGTGTTAACTTGGCCAAGTGGTGGTACCTGTTTGTCTGGTTTGGCAAGTGCTGGCCTGTCTTTTGCTATGAGGACATTTCATAGGATTAAATCATGACCACATCGGCTACATCCATAGCTGATTCCATTTGTAATCAGCCAAGGGAGTGTCTTCTTTAATGAATAATGCTTAATCTGATCACTGGAAGTCTTTTAAGAAGAATTCAGAAGAGACAGGCTCTCTTCCTGCTTTGGCCAGTGAGCCTCTCCTGTGGAGTTTGTCCTGACCCTCCATTGAAATTGTCAGCTTCCCAGCCTGTCCTGCAGATTTTGGACTCCACATTCCCACGGTTACATGAGACATTTTTTAAAATTTTATATTTACAAATATTTCCTGTTGATTCTGTTTTCTAGAGTGCTCTAACTAATACAAGAAGCTGTGCCATAGATTTCTCATAATTTTCCAAATATAGTATTACAACATCTGCAAATAATGAAAATTTTACCTCTTCCTTTCTGATTTGGATGTTTTTATTTCTTTTTCCTGCCTAATTGCTCTACCTAGAACTTCTATATAATGTTGAATAATAGTGGTGACAGAGGGCATTCTCATCTCATTCCTGATCTTAGGGAGAAGGCTTTCAGTCTCTTACCATTGAGTACTGTGTGACTGTGGGTTTTTCATATATTCCTTGTATCATATTGAGGAGGTTACCTTTGATTCCTACCTTTGAACTGTTTTTATCAAAAAAGGTTGTCAAATGCTTTTTTAGCATCAATCAAGATGATTAAGTGATTTTTTCCTTTTTTTGTACTGTGTTACAGTGATCGATTTTCTTGTGTTGAACCACCCTTGCATTCCCAGTATAAACCACACTTGGTTGTGGTGCATAATTCTTTTAATGTGCCATGGATTTGATTTGCTAGTATTTTGTTGAAAATTTTTGCATCTATCTTGATTAGGGAGATTGGCCTGTAGTTTTCCTTTTTTTATAGTGTCTTTACCTGTTTTGGTATTAAAATGATGGTAGCTTCATAAAAATAAAAGTTAGGGGGTATACCTTTTTCCTCAGTTTTTTTGAAGAGTTAAGCAGAATTGGTGTTAGTTCTTTTTGTAATGTTTGATAAAATTCCCCTGTGAAGCCATCTGTCTTGGAGCTTTTCTTTGTAGGAAGATTTTTGATGATCGATTGAATCTCTTTATTTGTGATTGATTTGGTGAGATCTTCTATTTCTTCTTGAGTCAGTATAGCTTCTTTGTATGCTTCTAGGAACTTGTCCATTTCATCTTAGTTGTCTAGTTTTTTGGCATATAGTTCATAGTATTCTCTTGATTTTTTATTTCTTCACAGTCTGTGGGTAATGAACCCCCCGTTGTTTCTGATTTTGTTTATTTATATCTTCTCTCTTTTTTTCTTTGTTAGCCTAGCTAGGGGTCCCTCAATTTTAATGATTTTCTCAAAGAACCAACTTTTGGTTTTACTGATTTTTTTTTCTATTCTTTTGTTCTCCGTTTAATTTAATTCTGCTTTAATCTTTGTTATTTCTTCTCTTCTATTTATTTTGGGGAGGTTAGTTTGCTCTTCTTTCTGTAGTTCCTCCAAGTGAGCGGTCAGGTCCTTTGATCTGCTTTTCTTCTTCTTCTTCTTTTTTTTTTGGCATAGGTAGGCACCAGGAATTGAACCTGGGTCTCTAGCGTTGCAGGCAAGAACTCTGCCACTGAACCACCATGGCCCACCCTTTCTTCTTTTTTAATATAGGCATTTAGGGCAATAAATTTCCCACTCAGCACTGCCTTTGCCACATCCTATAAGTTCTGATATGTTGTATGCATTTTCATTTGTCTTCAGATATGTACCAATTTCTCTAGCAATTTCTTCTTTAATCCACTGATTATTTAAGGGTGTATTTTTGAATCTCCATTTATTTGTGAAAGTTCTGGTTGTTTGATGGTTATAGATTTCTGGCTTTATTCCATTGTGATCAGAGAAAGTGCTTTGAATAATTTCAATCTTTTAAAATTTATGAAGACCTGCTTTGTGCCCCAGCATAGGATCTATCCTGGAGCATGTATTATAATCTATCCTGAACTGCATACCTCATCTCAGCTCAAATGTTGGGAGATGCAGAAAGAAATTGCCCCAGGAAAGGCCGCTGGAACCCAGAAGCCAAGAGAGAAGGCCAGCATACATTGTCATGTGCCTCCCATGTAACAGAGAGCCTCAGATGAAAGCTAGCCACCTTTCCTCTGAAGACCTATAAACTTTTAACTTAATAAATTCCTTTATTAACAGCTGAGCCATTCTGGCAGCTTTGGCAGCCTATTTAAAACAGTGAGTTTAGTTTGTTAACATTCACAGTTATTACTGTAAAGGCATTTCTTGAATCTACCATCTTATCCTTTGGATTTTATTTGTCAGATATGTATATTCTTTTCCCTCTTTCTCTTTTTATCTTTTAAATAACCTGTACTGATACTCTTCAATTCTGGGTGCTCCTCCAGACCTCCCTCTCCTGACTTTTTCCTGCTGACAGAACTCTCGTTAGTATTTTTTGTAGGGCTGGTTTCTTTTTTTTTCTTCCTACATTTTGTGTGATTCCATTAATCTGAAATATCATCTCAGAATGTCCAAATCTTAGAAGTAAAATGAAGCTTTTAAGAGATAATTCAGGAAGAAGTAAAGCTATCTCTGTTTGTAGACAACATGATCTGGTATATAGAAAATAGAAATGACCCAAAAAATCAATTGTGTTCCTATACAGTAGCAATGAACAATCTGAAAAAAATTATAATGATTCAATTTAAAATAGCATTTTAAAGAATGAAATGTCTAGGAATAAATTGAAACAAGGATATAAAAGGCTTACACATTAAAAACTACAAAACACTTTTGAAAGAAATTAAAGAAAGACCTAAATAAATGACAAAACATCCCTTGTTCCTTGAGTGAAAGAGTTAATATTGTTAAAATATGAATATTACACAAGTAACTTACAGATTCAATGTAAGACTTATAAAAAGTCCAGCAGTATTTTTTTGGAGAAATGGAAAAAATTTCATATGGACTACTAGAGCCCTGAGTAGCTAAAATTATTTTGAAAAACTACAACTTTGGAGGAGTAACACTTTCTGATTTCAAATCATATGCAAAGCTACAATAATCAAAATAGTGTGGTACAAGAATTAAGATAGACAAATCAACCAATGGAACAGAAATAGACCCACATATCTATGGTCAACTGATTTTCAATATGGGTGCTAAGTACATATAACGGGAAAAGAATAGTCTCTTTAACAAATGGTTCTGAGAAAATTGGATATACACATGCAAAAGAATGACGTTAGACTTCTTCCTCACACCATATACAAATATTAACTCAAAATGGATCAAGGACCTAAATATAAGAACTAAAACTGCAGAACTCTTGGAAAACACAGGAGAAAATCTTCATGATCTAGGATTTGGCAATCGATTCTTAGATATGACACACAAAGCATGAGCAACAAAAGAAACAATAAATTTGACTTCATCATAGCTGAAAACTTTTGTGCATCAAAGGAAGTTATAATGAAAGTGAAAAGACAATCTACAGAAAGGGAGAAAATAATTGCAATCTATATATCAGATGAGGGCTTAATATCAGGAATATTTAAAGAACTTTTACAATGCAACAACAAAAAGACAGAGTCCAATTAAATAATGGCCTAAGGACTTGAAAAGACATTTCTGCAAGCAAAGAAGATAACAAATGGACATAAGCATCTGAAAGATCCTCAACATCATCGGCCATTATGTAAATGCAAATCAAACCCACAGTATGATAGTACTTTACATTCACAAGGATAATTTAAATAAAAACCCAGAAAATGGTAAGTGTTGGAGAGGATGCAGAGAAACTGGAATTTTAGCTCATTGTTAGTGAGAAAGTGAAAGAGTGCAGCCACAGGGGAAAGCAATATGTCAGTTTCTCAAAAAGGTGAAGATAGAATTATTACAGGATTTGGTGGTTCTACTTCTTGGTATATACCCAAAGAAAATGAAAATGGGGTCTCAAATAGATGCTTGTATACCAATGTTTGTAGCAATATTATTCACAGTATCAAAAAAATAGAAACAAAACAAGTGTCCAAAAACAAATTAATGGATGACTAATATGTGCTATATGCATACAATGACATATTAGTCAACCATAAGAAAGAATGAAGTTATAAGAAATGCTTAGTGAAGTAAGTGAAGCACATGAGGACAAGTATGTTTTATCAACTTGTAAGAGATGACTAGAAATAGCAAATTTGCCAAGATAGAAAGGTTACCGGAGGATGGGGGTAAGAGGAAGGTGGGTGTATTAGTTAGGGTTCTTTAGAGAAACAGAATCAATAGGGAACACTTGCAAATATAAAATTTATAAAAGTATCTCACATGACAGTAGAAACGCAGAGTCCAAAATCCACAGGGCAGGCTGTGAAGCCGATGACTCCAATGGATGGCCTGGATGAACTCCACAGGAGAGGCTCACCAGCCAAAGCAGGAATGCAACCTGTCTCCTCTGAGTCCTCCTTAAAAGGCTTCCCATGATTGGATTTAGCATCACTAATTGCAGAAGACACTCCCCTTTGGCTGATTACAAATGGAATCAGCTGTGGATGCAGCTGACGTGATCATGATCTAATCCTATGAAATGTCCTCATTGCAACAGACAGGCCAGCACTTGCCCAATCGGATAAACAGGTACCACAACTTGGCCAAGTTAACACATGTCCCTAACCATGACAGTGGGGAAAGAAAAAAGAGGTAAGGAAGATTATGTCATTCTTCTGCTTCAAACCCTGCAAAAGTTCCCCATTTCATTCAGTGAAAAAAACAAAGAACTTGCTTTTACTTAACATTGGCTCATATCAGTGATACTTGAAGTGTGATCAGTGCCAGTCCATAAACTGTTACTGGGCCTCTACTAGATAAGGAGACTGTCCTAGAATCTCTATCAATGATGTCATTAAACAATATTTAATTCAGCTGACCTCTTTTTTATAGCAACATATTCTCAAACTAGGGAGGGGTATATCCCTCAAAACCTTCACTTCTCGCTCTCTCATCTCTGTATCTAACCTATCTATATCCACACATATATACAAATATATACACATATATTTATATGTGCTCATACACATATAACATGCAGACACGTATAAATGTGTGTAGGTATATTTGTGTGGGTACATATTTACATTTTTGTGTATTTTTTGTTTACTACCTTGTACACTTTAGGCCTTGATTTAAAGGTCACCTTAAAAATCACCTCCCAAGTGAGGTTTCTTTGGCCACCTATCTAAGCTGTAATTACCTTCACTCACCTAACATTTGCTATTCCATTTCCTTTCTTTAGTTTTTTCTCTCTTTAGCAATAATCACTAATTAATTTACTATATATTTTATATATGTTTCCTTTTTCTGTAGAAGGTAAGTTCTATGATCTATTTTGTTTACTTCTATATCCCTGCTTCTTGAAAAGCACCTGGCACATGTAAGGATTAAAAAATAGTTGTTGAATGAAAGATTGAATGAATGACTAGAAGAATGAATGAATGAATAGATAAATAAGTGATTAGATAAATGAATAGATGAATGGATGAATAAGTAAATAAATAAGTAGATAAATGAGTGGATGAATGAATGAATATACTGTATTTTAAAATCCAAATTTGTTTGTCTAATGACATACCTGAGATTGACTCCTATAGTACTTCAGCAAAAATCTCTTCCTCCAGATTAATGACTTTGTGGATGGCTTTCTCTTGTTACAGTTCAGTCCACCCTACCTCTTTTGAAATTGTTTTTATTGGGAAATCTTCACACAGACAGTCCATTCAAAGTATACAATCAATGGCTCACAATATCATCACGTAGTTGTGAATTTATCACCATGATCATTTTTAGAACATTTGCATTACTCCAGTAAAATATAAAGATAGAAGGAAAAACTCATACATCTTATACCCCTTTCCCTTCCCTCTCATTGACCAGTGGAATTTCAATCTGCCCAATTCAAACCCCCTTTATGCCTCCTGTTATTTATTTATTTTATTTATTAGTACAAAGAAAGTTTGTACTAATCTTTCCATACTCTAGATAAAAGAAGCATCAGGCACAAGGTCGCACTGTAAAAAGGTATATAGTTATATAATCGTCTTCAAGAATCAAGGCTGCTGAAATACAGTTCAACAGTTTCAGGTACTTCCCTCTGGCCAATCAAATATACCATAAACTAAAAAGGGATATCTATATAATGCATAACAGTAACCTCCAGGATAACCTTCAACTCTGTTTGAAATCTCTGAACCACTGAAACTTTATTTCGTCTCATTTCTCTCTTCCCCTTTTTGGTCAAGAAGGCTTTCTCAATCCTATGATGCTGGGTCCTGGCTCATGCCAGGAGTCCTGTCCTACTTTGCCAGGGAGATTTTCAAATCCCTAGGAGTCTTTTCCCATGTAGGGGTGAGAGCAGTAAGTTCACCTGCCAAGTTGGTTTAAAGAGAGAGGACACATCTGAGCAACAAAAGAGGTTCTCTGGGGGTGACTCTTAGGCATAATTATAAGTAGACTTAGCTTCTCCTTTGCAGGAATAAGTTTAATAAAGATGAACCCCAAGATCAAGGACTCAGCCTATTGAATTGGCTGACCCCATTGCTCACAAGAATATCAGAAATTCCCTAGATGGGGAAATTTAATATTTACTCCTTTCTCCCCAATCCTTTGAAAGGGGACTTTCAAATGCTTTTTTATTTTCTGCCCAGATTACCCTGGGCTGTATCAGGGACATAACACTAACCTGTACAAACCAATAAGATCTCACTCCCTAGTCAAGGGAAACCATATAATTAAGGATTTAAAAAAACACCATGAAATTATGGTGTTAAAAAAAAACTGGCTATACAAGTTAAATTAGAAAATGTGCTACCAAAAATATGAATTTTGTACCAAATAAATATTTCTTTCTTTGGTCTCAAGCAGAAGTTGAGTTTTAAAATACATTCAATCATTCTTTACCCTTTAGTCAGGCTTACCTTAGTCCTGACTAGATCAGCTTCATTCTTACCTCTAATTGAAGTCTTATCTCTTTTTTGAGCTTTTTAAACCTATGCTGTATGGGGTAATGCTGACTTTCATAGCTGCAGAACTCTAACTCTGAGTCTCAGGTATCACACTGATACCCAAAGTTCCAGGGAATGACCAGATTAAATGCAAAGAGCTCAGCATCTCAGAATTTAAAAACAATCATTACAACTCAGGAATAGATGTGACTGCTGTAAGAGCTTGCAATCTACAAACCTTTAAAATAAGCCTTCCCCAAAAACGAAATAAATAAAAATAAGCTTTCCTCTGATAGTGAGGCATTATAATATCTATCCTTTTGTTTCTGGCTTATTTCAGTGAATATACTGTTCTCAAGGTTTATTTGCTTAGTTGCATGCCTCATGATTCATTCCTTCTTGCAGCTGGTCAATATTCCATTGAATATATATAAATCTCAGTTTGCCCTTCTGTTCGGAGTCAATGTACCCATAGGCCACCTCTATCCACTTCTGCTCCTATAAATGCCAGTGTGAAAATGTCCACTTTTGTCCCTACTTTCAGATCTTCCAAGTATATACCTAATTACAGAGTTGCAGGATTATATGACGACTCTATACTTAACCTCCTGTATAACCGCCACACTGTCCTCCACGCTTCACCATTCTACTTCCCTACCAACAGTGAATAAGTGTATCCCTCTCTCCATGTTCTTTTTCCAGCACTTGCATTTTTCTGTTTATTTTTAAAACAGTTTTATTCATACACCATACAATCCGTCCTACGTAAACAGTCAGTGGCTCCCAGTATAATCATATAGTTATACGTTCACCACCACAACCTGCGTGAGGACATTTCCATTTCTCCCACAAAGAAGAGGAGGGAAAAAAGGAAAAAGAAAAAAAGAAAAAAAAAAGGTGAAACAACAACATCTTCAAGAATCCCATTCCCTTCCCTTATTTCCCTTTCTTACTGACATTTAGCTTTGGTATATTGCCTTTGTTAGTTAATGGAAGCATAGTACAATGTTATTGTTAACTATAGACCCTAGCTTGTATTGGCTGCATTTTTTCCACATACTATCCCATTTTCAACACCTTACACTGTTGACATTTATTTGTTCTCCCTCATGTAAAAACTTCATTATGTTTGTGCATTTAGTCACCATTATTGTCCATTCTAGGTTTCGCTAAGTTATACAGTCCCAGTCTTTATATTTTATCTTTCTTTCTGGTACATGACTTCTTTTTATCTCACTTATCAAACATCTATTTGCTTCCAAAGCTAGCTAATTTTCCCTTTCCAGGTATCACTCATTTACCAAGTATTAACTGAGGGACTATTATGAGAGGATATTGTTGTGAATACTGCCATACGAAGATGAGCTCAGTAACCATGTCTTCTGGTGCATGGAAGTTACAGTCTAGTTGGGGAAACAGATATTAACATGATCACACAAATAAATATGCTTTTGCAACTGTACCACCCTAACCAAAGAATCAAAATTAATATCAATAATGGGAAAGAACAGCAGTATACATCTCCTGATATACCTTGAGAAAGAAAAAATGCTTTCTTTTGTATTTCTCTCCCAAATGTATAACCTGAATGTTACCATAAAGAAATATCAGACAAATGCATACTGAGACATTTTACAAAATTAACTAATATATATTCTTCAAAAGTATCAAGATTATTATATACAAAAATGAACTGAGGGACTGTTCCAGGCTAATACATACACAGACTTGATGGCCAAATGCTGTATGTGATCCTAGATTGGATCTTGAATAAGATTTTCTTTTTCTTTTTTGCTACAAAGCACCTTTCTAAAAAAAATTAATGAAATATGTATTCATTCTTTAAATTAGATAATAGTATTATATTCATGCCAATTTCCTGACTTTGATCATTTTCTGTGGTTATGTAAGAAAATCTTTGTTCTTCGGTATTGAAAGACAAAGCAGAATTGAATTTACAGACTACAGCATTTTATTTAGGACACTAAAGCTTTGTTGCAACAAAGGAAACCAGATCACTTGCAAAAATGGAAGTAGCTTCAGGGTTCGAGGGATGGCAAATAGTTTTTATAGACATAAAGATGAGGTTTACTTCCTACCTACTGATTGGATGAGGGATTGTCTCTCTTTTAGAGGCGGGTTTAGGGCAGGTGGACTTTATTTTGTATTGGGTCAAATGTAATTAACCTGGGGCTCATCGGCTATCTGGGCTGCCTTGGTGAGGATTTGAAATTTCCAAAGATTTCAAGGAGTTCAAAGGGGAAGGAAGACAGTTATTTGGCTCTTAGGGATCCCTAATACTTTTTCTATATAATTTTACCTATTTTCCCCCCCCCCCATTTCAGTCATTCCCTCAGTTACAAAGTTTGACAAAGATGTTGTTAGTCTCTCATTTACCAGAAATTCTCTTGTGTTTCATCGCCAGTTTCACCATTAACTGAAGTTCCAGGTTGTCATCATCTCATTCATGCTTGTTTTGTATCCTTGGTTGCATCATTTGTCAAGTTAGTGTCTGCATTTAAGAGTAGAGAGATGAGACAATAAATGAGAGGCATTAAGGATTTGACTAAGGGGATAACAAGTGTCCCTGATAGGACATCTCTGAG
Source organism: Tamandua tetradactyla (assembly GCF_023851605.1). Classification (NCBI taxonomy): domain Eukaryota; kingdom Metazoa; phylum Chordata; class Mammalia; order Pilosa; family Myrmecophagidae; genus Tamandua; species Tamandua tetradactyla. Next base: position 43,718,935 of record NC_135335.1, on the reverse strand, counting down.
CCAAATTCCCCTAGACCCTAGAAGCCAACCAAAAGGAGACTCAAACCAATCAGATTCAAGAGGTATGTAAGCTGATTTGCTGCTTCTCTAGTATGGACTTCTGCTATCACTATCATTTGATAAACATCTTTTTGACTGTCATTTACAAATACACGGCACTGGGTACACACTAGTGCACATGCACCTCCTTGGTAGCTAGAGTGTATTCTAGTGCTAATCAATTTTAGAGTCATTTTGTGATTTTCTAGTACTTTGCCAGCTAGTGAGCTGGTAACCTGCAATAGATGTGAGGTAGATTTCTTTAACTATGTATCTATCTTCCTAATACCATCTGTATGTAACTTACAGTGTATCTTCCAATCCAGGAGATACTTGCTCTAATGGCAAGGGGGACCAATACCAAGGACAGAACATGCCACGAGTTTAGCCTAGGTTGTGGGCTTTACCGTGATCCACGTAGAACAGTTTCTAGTCTGGCATTAGTCTCTTCTTGAGGTATTTTTTTAGTATGGGAGTAATTTATAAAGGCCCTAATGTTTGTAATTTTCCTTTTTGTAAGCTTATCATAATAGCCATTCAGGGAACAGCATAAGGTAGATAATGTGAACTAACCCAATTTACAGGTGGTATTTTGTATGTCTTGCATCCACATACAAAATGTTGTCCTTGAAGGGCTTAATAAGGGTATCTATTGCCTTTAAGGAGTGGGAGGTTGGTGTGTGGAGCTAATTGGATATATACTCCAAAAGGAGAATCATAACCATCTGCATTTTCATTGTTATCTGGTATCTTAGTCGCGTTTAATCAACAGTTTCCTTTGTATGACCTTTTCGGCTCACCAGAAATTTGCACCTTGACTGGAATAAGTTTTTATACTACTAAAACCTTGGGGTGCTTGGAGAAAATTGCATCTCTAAAGGGGTCCTGACTCCTACCGTGTGCTCCTGGCTGATGGAAGTAAAAAGACTCTTGCTATATAGAAGCAGAATATTTACTGTGCCCTATAGGGTGGCCATTTTTATCTGTCTGATTTAGATTGAAAATATCACATTCTGTAGGTTAGAGAGGCCATGTTGTAATCCTAGTCTCAGGGGCTCTTAAAGCATAGCCCAGAGTCATTTTAAAAGGGGATCTATCTGATTGGGTATATATGATGTTTCCAAGTCTAAAAATGTACAGGGGTGGTTATTAAGAATACCTGTTCTAGGAATGTGAGGGTTGCACACTGACCCAGTAGTGACTCTGATTGGTTTCATTCTCTGTGTGGTAGGTTAGGAGGTCAAAAGAATTGTGTTAAAGGTATGAGTACACAGGGGCAGAAATAGGGTAAAGAGGAAATAAAAGAAAATCACAGTGAAAGTAGGGTATTATTGGGGATGGAGATTGGCCATTGTGAGGGGTATAAAATGAATAAGAGAAAGTTTAAATGGGTAGTGAAAAGAAAGGGACAGAGATTAAGATGAGGAATTTCAAGGTGTGTCTTGAACCATGCTCTTGGATGTCATCTGTTTTTTCTGACATCTTGGGTAGAAGCTATCTTTATCAAATGCTATCTGGTTCTGGAATCCTCATGTCGGTTTTAGTTTCAGATCCAAAATGGAAGCAACCTCTGAAGGGCCGGGAGCATGTTTTAGTTGTGACACATGGACCAGGGGTTAATTCTCTGTAGTTTTACTGCAGTAGCTGTAGTTAATAAAATTTGATAAGATCTTTTCTGTCTAGGTTCTAAAGTAGTCTTTCATTGATGTTTCTTCCAGTATATCTATTCTCCAGATTGAAGGTCATATAGAGTCCACTATAAAAGAATCTCAGAAAAGGTGTCCTAGATCTGTGAATGGTGAAACTGTTCTATGTGATTAGTCCCTTACAATAATTGGCAATTTTACATTGTAACAGGTTGGAGTCTAGTAAGGAAGGAGAAATAATAAACCTCATGGGTCTTCCCATTATGACTTCATAGGAGGTTAGCCAGTATTTCTCTGGTAGGCTAGATCTTTGGCCATCAAGGCTAAGGGAAGAACCCTAGGCCAAAGTAGAAAGAGGCATTTAGATCATTTAGCTAATTTAAGTTTTAAGATACCACTTTTTTTTTTTTTTTACCTTTTCTGACAATTATGGATGTCATGGATAGTGAATCTGTTGCTTGATAGAGAAGACCTTGTTAAATTCCTTGATTACAGTTCCAATAAATTGGGAGCCTTTATTGCTTGGGAGTGTAGCAGGAATTTCCCAGATGAGGAAAACAAAATCTAATAATTTCTCAGTTTTTGTTAGGGCAGTAAGTAGCCTTCTGTTCTAGTCCGCAATATACCAGAAACAGAATGGCTTTTAAAAAGGGGAATTTATTAAGTTGCAAGTTTACAGTTCTAAGGCCATGAAATGTCCAAATTAATGTGAGGCTATGAAATGTCCAAATTAAGGCACCAACAAGAGATTATGTTTACTCAAGAAAGGCCAATGAAGTTCAGGATTTCTCTCTCAGCTGGAAGGGCACATGGCAAAGTCTGCTAGCTTTCTCTCCAGGCTTCTTGTTTCATGAAACTCTCCTGGGGGGCATTTTCCTTCTTCATCTCCAAAGATCTCTGGCTGTGGGGGCTCTGAAGTTTTTTCTAAAATAATTGCCTCTTAAAGAGCTCCAGTAAGCAATCCCACCTTGAATGGGTGGAAACACATCTTCATGGAACCCATCTGATCAAAAGTTAACACCCACAATTGGGTAGGTCACATTTTCATGGATATCCAAAAGCTCCCACCCAGCAATATTGAATGAGGATTAAAGGACATGGCTTTTCTAGGGTGCACAACAGATTCAAACTGGCATACCTCTGACAGGGAAAAGCCTCAATCCATCCAGAATACAGACAAGTGATAATTTAGAAAGGGGTATCTGTATAAAGTCCACTTGAAGATGTCCAAAACGGCCCTGTCAGTCAAAGTTTTAACCTTATCCCACCTTTACAGTTTTACCAGTGTTATGTTAATTGACAGTTGGAACATGATTTATGTACTTGTGTTTCTCATTTAAAGTCCCTTTATTTTTTTTTTGCTGAGGATGTCACTCTGACCTATAGCTGCTTGCAAACACTTTCCAAGAAGCATCAGAGTAAAACCATCTAAATGACAAGGAAATTGGTTTTTTTTTGTAGCATGTGGCATTTTTTTTTAGAACAGCTAAAATTATGACCAATAATACTACACTGCTTTAATATCATGCAGACCAGTATCAGGATGTATGGATAGTGAGAACGTTGTTAAATCTCTAGGAATTTTCTGAAATCTTTAAGTATACATGTGAATACTATTTTACCCATACAAATTTAACCAGCAGAGGGTTAGAAATTCCCTTTTAATTTGATAGTTCCCATGCAACTTATAGCAAACGAACCTAAGTATTTCTAGCACTTCTCTTTTTGTAAGGTAAAAGAACAAATCCTTTGTGAATTTTCTAGAAACTCTCTGGAAAAGCCCAAAGACAGTTTGAAATAAAAAAGACATCTTTTAGGGTTTGAATTATTGAAAAGGTCAAATGTCAAATGTTGTCAGGAGTTTAAACACTTGACTAAAAATGAAAATAAACCTCCTTAAACAAAATGACAAGAAGAGATTTTAAAAATAAATATAGGACGTAAGATGGTTGTTAAAAAAAGACAAAGAAAGAAACAAAAAGTAAGGTTTTTAAAAGTGAGATTTGTTCTTTTCAACAATAAAGAATAATAAAGTCAATATATGAATGAGAATATTATTCTGATATGACATAGAATCTTTGCCTTGTGGGCAGATTACTCCAATGGTTAAAAAAAAAAAAGCCTTTTATAACCTCTCACTAAGAGAAGACCAGTAATCCAAAAAAATTTCATCATTCTATTGAGAGAGAACCAAATTCCAGTTTTACATGAATATGCTGCTTGATATGAAAGCTTATGTTAGTCAGGTTCTCTAGAGAAACAGAACCAACAGGAGAGATCTGTAAATATGAGATTTATAAAGGTGTCTCATGCAACTGTGAGAATGGAAGATTGAAGAATCTGTAGGGCAGGCTGTGAAGCTGGTGGTTCTGATAAAGTGTCTGGATGAACTCCATAAGAGAGGCTCTCTTCTTCCTTAAAAGCCTTCAATTGATTGGATTATCTCATTGTGGGAGACACACTTAGTTGATCACAGATGTAATCAGCCACAGCTGCAATCAACTAACTGATGATTTAATACACCAGCCTTCCAGTTTATTAGCCAGCCAAGAAATATCCTCTCAGCAATGGTCAGACCAGTGCCTGCCTTCTCAGACAACTGAGCAGGATCAATTGTCCAATTACACCAGAAAACTGAGCAGGATTACTTGGCCAATTACACCAGAACCTAACCATCACAAAGCTCTTCAAAAAAATCTTATGAATAAACCTATCACATCTTATTCAGCATTGACCATAACAAAGAAAATTCATTTCCACAAACCATCTGCAACTTTCTATAACCATTTAGATTTTAAACCACACTTTCTTCTTTCTTATATTGCAATGCTCAGTCAGTTTACTTTAGGAAAAATTATTCTTTTTACTTAACAAGAACACATGCTACATACCTTACATACTGAAGTTTCCAAGTAGATCTTGGATGTTGTTTCAAAGCCAATATCCTACAAAACACCGTAACTCTTGAAATAAAGTTTGTCAGAATGATAACTCAATTTGGTCTAACACAAATTTACATTTTTTCATCATTTTAAACATTAAGCAGATATGCTGGTTTCTTTGAGCAGTAAGTCTTTATAAATTTAAGAACACACCCAAGTAGAAAAAAATTATGTGCTTGTACTGTACTTAACATTGATAACTCAGATGACAGAGTGGTTTTTATTTAGCAACGTTAAACTAGACCTAATCCCAAACATTTACTTAGATTATACACATGTAAATTTTTAAAACATTTGGATTTGATTCTACAAGTATTCTTTCCATACTGGAAATATGAAGTTTGGAAAAATAGAAGTTTGGTTTCCTTAATTTCTGGGACTTTAGGATTATTAGTTTATATGTAAGCGTTTATATATCTTTAAGCAACTTGAATAGAGCTCTTTCAAGGATTTTTATATTTTAATTTGGTATTATCATTTGAAGGTAGGAAAATATGCATCAAACATATCTACAGCACAATTAGAGAGTTTATAGCTTCAATTAAAAATTTTTCAGCCGAGTCCGATATAAAAATAGAGAAACAGAAATATAAAATGTATTACTTTATATAGAAGAACTGGCTTTTTCTTCTTGCTCTGCTCATGTTTTTATCAGAAAGTTTTCTCTTGGCAGATGGGACAAGTTGAGGTTATTTATTTAACATGAGGGCTAAAGCTTTCACCTCATAGTTTCTGGAGGAGACTTTTAAAATTTTCTTTGCCCTGACATGTAATCCTACGGAAGCTTTATCTATTTCTCAGTCCAGGTGATGATGATCATCACCCTCTGATGATGGAAAGAGGACTCTTGCAGGTCCTTTTCTGGGTCAGTCAACCACCTTTTGTCACCCAGGATTTACCACGTGAGGTTTGGACCAGCATGTACTCAGGCTGATATAGATCACATAGCCCTTAACCGTACACACCTCAAAGAGTTCTGAATTCCACTATGAATATTAGATTGTCTTGTTTGGGAAATCCTTATAGCTCTTAATTCCATTTGGGTCCAAGGTTTACATTCTGTTCTAATAGGCAGCCAGTTTCCATAAGAGGCTTAATCTGTAAAGGAACCTGGACTAGATCATTTTCCTTAGGGTGTCAAGAAGAACCAGTGAGGGCAAGTAAGGGGGAAGGGCGTGGTCCAGAAAGCTGGGAGAGCTATACATTTGGTCTGGAGTTCATTTCCCATGTTTCTATTTTTTGCTTTTTGTTTTTCTCATGAACTTTTACATGAAGCTATTGTGGAGGCAGATTGTCCTCTAGCAGCTTCCAATTTCCAATCATGGATCCTTTTTAATTTTTCTTAGGGCACCTCTGAAATAAGTGATTTTGTTCCTATAAAGTTTCTCAAAGTCACCATGACACAGACAAGTTGTTCTTCCTCAGATTCACCCATTAACAAAAAGTTATGGGCCCTTATTACCAGTATATATAAGAAGCAGGAATTTTAGCAGGAGGAGGAGAGCAAGATTTAGAGCTGGGAACCACCCCCTTTGTGCTGCTGTGGCATGAAATGTCTCTTTGGTCCTGAGCCTTTCCTCTTAGCCACCTGGATACCTCTCTGACTTTAACAGGATTTCCTGGTGAGTGGAAATTCCAGACAGGTGTTTGCGATAGAATATAGTCAGCATAAAGCGTAGAAAAGGAGGTTCATGGCATTAGCACAAGGCGACGAGCAAACTGCTTGCCATCTGGCCCAGGCACCTAAAGCAAAGTCCTGAATGAAAAGCAGTTGAACTTGTTGCAAGTTTATGAACTTACAATTTATGATATTTTACTGATTTGAATCTTTCACAGATAGTAAAGAATTAATAGAAGTGGAAGGCATCCAAGAGGATAGAGGCCAAATCTGTCCTTTGACAGATGACAAAACCGAGGCATGATACAGCTGTGTCTAACCTTAGCGTCCTCCAAACATAGCACTTGTCAGGAAAGCAGTTCTTTGCATGTCTAAATTAGTTTCGACTCCACCTAAAAGTCTCATCCTAATAAGAAGGCAAGGATGTGGTCATGGCAATTCAATGTCAGTGTGGTGCTGACTTCTTAGCATTATGTGAAAATGGTAAACATATTAAACACAAGGTAGGCAACATTGTCTGAATGATTAGCCATGGTAGCAGTCAAGAATTGGACTGAAATCTGGATACAAGAAAGGAGAAATGTTTATGTATTTCAATGAGAGAGAAAGTGGAAGCATACTAATGGGAGTGACAGTAATGAGATTATATGTATTATAAGCACTGACAATTATACTCTCATTAGTAAAATACACACAGGGAATGAACACAATTATGTAGAAGACACTATGGGACAGTGAACTTATAATACCATTTGCACTGTAGTCTACAAAAATTTGCTGCTAAATTTCATGCTGTAAAGGAGCAAAATTAAACATTTCTCCCTTTCCTTACCCTCCCCTCCCTGTTCACTCCCCACCGCCTGGATTTTTATTAACTCATACGTGATTAAGCTAGACTAGAAAAGGGGGCCTTTCAAATTTATAGTCTGGCGAGCTTTCTCCTTCACCCAAAGCATTGTTATCTTCATCTGTTTTAGATGCTGCTAATCATTATATGATATTTTATATTACAGCAGGATTCTAATTAAAGGAAAATTTTTGGCATCCACATGTCTTGTTACCTCACTTATCTTGGGGATGTGGAGTCTGAGGCCTCAAGATACGAAGTGGCTTGCTTAAGGTTGAACTGAGCTAAAACGAGAACTAAGTCCCTGAGACCTGGGCTCCTTCCATGGCATTCCATTGCTGTGTGTTTCATTTCCAGTGGGTTACGGCAACAGCATGCTTTATCTCTGATGATCGGCACTTGGAAGGATTTCTTTCAACATGGTGTATTCCTCTGATGTTGCAGAAGCTGACCGTGCAGATTACATTCCAGGCTGTCCGTCTAAGCGTTGGCTTTTTAGAGATGAGACCTGAATATTCTGGGAAGGGTGATACATGCCAGACTGTGCTGATTCATTTTCATTGAAATGACTTATTTAGGTCCACAGTACTTATTAAGTGCTTACTGCAGCATAGCTATTGCATGAGTATTTTATATATGCTGCTTATGATTAGTGCCTTTAGAACTAGGAAAATGGGTCAATCATTTGTAATTGTGATCAGCAGTCAGCTAAAAAAATTATTCAGTTCATGCAAGGTATGGCTTAGCATCCATGAATACTTTTCTTTTTTTAATTGTACTAATGGGCATTTATGCCCTGAAAATGCGAGTGGACATGGGTTTTGGAAGCAGAAGTAATTTAGTATGGTGGATAATCAAGTCATTTCAGGTCAGAAATGATGTATGTGCTATTTTTTTTGGCTGCTTGTCCTTCTAATGCTGACATATCTGCCTTAATTTGGGACCCTGCGATGGTATTGCCTGCCAGCTGGCTTCTGGTTAGGCTCAGCCAATGGGAGGCACTGGCAAAAGATGGGAGGGCAGGGGAGAGGGAGAGATTGGGATGGCTGGCTTTGGTAGTGCCTCTCTCTCAGTAGATGAGAGCTTCCAGGATGATAGCTTCCCTGAGGTGGCATCACTTCCATGGTTCTAGCTCTCATTGGACTTCAGTAACATGATTTCTTGCGCTATTATTTTAACCCAATGACTTCTTACTTTGCAGTCCTAGTACTGGGAACTTTACCAGTCTCTGCTTACCCCCTCACCTTATGTTTGTTTGCTTAACTCTGCCCACACCTCTCTAAGTTATCCCTTCCTTAAAATCTCTTCATTTGAACCATCTAGGATGAATTATTTTCCCTGATGGGACACTGACTGCTGCTGCAAATGTGATTTTTTTTTTTTAATATGGACAGGCACCAGTAATCGAACCCAAGTCTCCGGCATGGCAGGTGAGAACTCTGCCACTGAACCACCACTGCACCGCCCTGCAAATATGATTTTAAAGTAGTCACAGTGGTCCTCTTGAACAGCTCAGTTTTGGCCTTGATGATAGTGTCTAAAGTAAAATGCTCAAAACATGGTGAGTCATAGCAACTCCAGTGGTAATATGTGTATGCCTTTCTACAAAGGATACTTTAAAGAGCAGGTCTCTTTGTATATATAAATTCAGGTACGTCTATTAAAGTATTGTTTTTTACTTTTTAAATTTTGGCATGGTTTTACACATACCATAAGCATACTGAAAGAATACCTAGAGGTTTTATAAGACTTTTCTGTCTTTCAGTATCTGGGCAGATTGGGTTGGCACATTTTTCAGTAGAAACCATACTAGACTAAAGACTGAGGCCTTTTGATGGTTAGCCCTACTTTCTGACTTTAGCCAAACTACATAAGTAATGTGTTCCTCTTTTCTTAAATCAGTGCTGTCTTTCCCAGCTCCATGGTTTCTGTGATGCTGTATTTGTGTCTAAGTTTAGGAATGCTTACATTCACATGTTTGCACATAGTTTGGCTTAGCTTTTTATTTGCAAACAGATTTCTAGGTCTAGATAACAAGTTACTTGTACAGAGAGAAAGGGAGAAGCTGACTAGCTTACCACCGTATCATACACAATAAATCTGTTGGTAAATGACTGGCAGGAGGGTTCATAGTATCTATAGGCACAGTCCCTGATTTTGCAGGTCTTCAGGGCAGTGTTTAAAACACATGGCATTCAGCTGAGGTAGCTGCAGAGGAGATACCCAGGTAAGTTCTACTGGAAGCACATGGCTCATTTTCAACTGTGCGCAGCTTTGAAGGCAATCTGTTCCTCTCCCCCACACACCCCATTTCTCTCCTCAGGCTTCCAGCCTCCCTCCATCCCTCTGCAATTATTTCCCAGGCATGACTAGAGGGAGCTCCAGACTACATCGCTTTCTCCTCTTGCATCTTTGTGTCAGATGAGATCTGATTCAAACTCGGTTCTGTTCTCTGCAGTGCTGAATCAAATCAAATCAAAATATCTGTTTCTTGGGACATGATTGGAAGTGTATTTACTTTCTTATGTCCTGTAATGGTCCTGTCATTGAGTCCCCAAGGCAGGGATACAAGGGGAGCTGATGAATCGAATTGCTTTCAGGCCTGAATCCTTTCCCTTGGCTCTGCTTTCATGTTGGTCCTCAAGAGTACTCAACGTCAAGGTGGGGGAAATGGGTCTCACCAGGAACTCTGACTTTTTCAAACCATTTGCTTTCAAATTATAAACATTTAAAGTTTCTTTATGTTCTCCACCATTTTTCCCACTTAGCAAAGGGAAATCATCCCTGAGAAATTTCTGCTCAAAACCACGAAGCTATAGATTTTTTTGTTAATCTCTGCTGGCCACTTTAACTTCACTTTCTCTATATCTGTGCTTTATTTTGTTGATAGATCCTTGAGCAATAATATTTTTCCTTTATAGAACGTTAAAGTAAATTGAGCTATTTTGGGCACTCTCTAAAATCCACAGGGTGTCTCTCTTTCTCTAAAAGAAAGACAATAAATAAAAGGTTTGCCTAAACCTTGTTTCTTGTCTTTTAGTCTATTTTCACACAAACACCATCTTAGTTATTCTTTTTTTTTTTATAAACACCTTTTTAGATATTAAGGAAACTTTGTCATGAAATCCTCTCATAGCATTCAATCTGAGATAAAATTTTAACTTACTCTCCTGATCGCTTAAGGTCATTTTCCAGAGAACTGCACAGACATAGGGCGGTGTGACTTATTGGCAAATGGGTCTGGGGACTCTTGGAATCTCCAAAGACCATGAAGTGTTGTTATGTGTTCGGGAAACTTGGTCTCTTCTCTCCTTTAGGGCTGATCGCTCTTCCATGAATGGAGGCTAGAGGGGTTTTGTCATTTTCCCTTCTCTCTGCTACAAACTACCTTGTTCTTGGAAAAAATTGGAGCCGAAGTGAAAATAGGGTCAAGCAGCGTCTCTGCAGAGTCCACCAGCTTTCACATTCACTAGGCAGGTTCATTTCTGCTAGGACCAAACATTCACCAGTGTCACATCTCATCCCTGGGAGAAAACAAGGAAGGAAGGGAAAGTAAAAAAGATCATTCCTTTTGGTCATAGCCACTGAGCCGACAAGGAAAATGTACCTGTACTGTGGGCCCCTATATAGTGCAGGGCGATGAAACGCTTTGTAATGGGGATGGCTCAAAAGTATCTGCCCTGCTGACTGCAACTGACATGAAGGATTTAGATGCAGTTCACGTCACTGTTCAGATGAATGTGATCTAATCACATGAATTGGGGATTTGAGAGCAAATAAATCACTTTCTTTGCTATTAGGGCCGAGAAGACCCCTCTGTCAGTATGTGCCTCAAAACTGGCTTTGAATTTAGACAGTAGGAAGTATGTAGGATAGAAATACTGGGCTTGGTTTCTACCCCGCAGTCATTTCCCATTCCTTAGTATAGAGTTATTACACCTGCTGCCTTGGTGATCCTCAGACAGACAGTCATTATGTTTTGCCCAATTTCCAGTTCCCCTTTTAAATTTAGGGGTATCTTGTTTTCTTTTTTTTTTCTTTCATATGGGCAGGCACCAGAAATCGAACTCAGGTCTCTGGCATGTCAAGTGAGGACTCTGCCTGCTGAGCCACTGTGGCATGCCCACCTGCTTTCTTTTTAAGGAAATCGCTCCAAGTTTTGAAGGAATTGTCAGTCAGGGTGGTCTCCTCTCCTGGCCAAGGAGTGAGCATGCAAACCAAGCTTACACGGGATTTGATTCTTGTGCAGAGAAACTCAAAGAGGGAAAATGATTGATCCTGATTCTTGCCACTGGCCATATCTTGAACAGACTGCCCATCAGTTCCTGCTTACCTGAATTTCCAGAGGTAACAGGGCTCTGGCAAAGCTTGTTTCTTCAGCTTTCTCTCAGATTCTAGAACATACCATGCATCCTTCCATTAAGTTACCCCCTCCTTTTCTTTTTTTTTTTTTTTGAACAAATATTTATTGAGGTCCTATTGCATGCTAGCCATTGTTTTGGGAGCTGGGAATGCAACAGTAAATTGTATATAACTTTAAAAAATATATATGTATATAAATCAAATTTATTTACAAAAATTGTCATGCTATCATAAGAATTGTAACTCTGTAAATATTCTAATAGGGCAATATGTAATCACTTAAGAAATAGCGATTTTTTAAAGTTAAAATGAGAGACAATTCAAAATTACTTTTAAAGAGTGATAGCAGCAGGTTAGATTGAAAGCTAAACCAACCCTGAAAAGTAATCCACTATTTCAGGATATAGTGATGGTATAGTGAAATAGTAGATGGGAGAGGAAGAAGTTTGATGATAGTATTTCTCATTGCTACTGAAGGATGTGGTAGGCCAGGGAAAAATTCTTTGGTGGAAAGGACTCTGGGGTGGCCCATGCATGCTTTCTGGAGAAGCAGGAACTCCCCTTTTTTAGGTTAGTTCATGCCATTTTTTTTGTTGCTTACAGCCCTCTATGCCAAACTCTAACTGCACCACTCTTCTTTTTTCTGTTTCTTTATCCCATTACTTGCATATTGTTTTCAGAATAATTCCTGTCCCTTACATCTCTTACACCCCTGCTAAGAGTCTTTAATGTTTCCAACTCCTAACTGATCCATGTCTGAACCCTTTCATCTGACTAGTAATACTTTCTGTACCTTAAATACACCTTCCATCAAAAAAAGAGGTGCTCAAAGAGAAGAAATCAGAATAGGGACTATAGAAATAACACAGGAGAACTAGTGATTGGTGACTGAGACTTTTTCTCTAAAAATGCAAATGTAAAAGTAAATGATATGTAAGATTCTTTCCCTATCTAAGTCTATGCTTCAAGCTTTGTCTCAAATGGATTTTCTTTAGTGACATTTAATGGGAATAAAGCAACTTGAGGCAGAATGTTTTGTTTTTGAGTTGAAAGTCACAGACAGTTCATCTTTCTGTAAATAGAATAGGGGGAGAAAATGAAGAACCCACTGATAATAGGAAGAAGCAAGATTATTCTTCGGTCTGGCATTTGATGAAATATTAAGTTACCATGCATTTTCATTCTTTTTTTGATAGCAGAACATTTGGCAGAAGGCTGGGAACTGACATGCCTGAAGCCAGATTACCTTTATGTTCCATTACTGTTACTGGAAGGACTTTTGTTGCCATAGTAGCTGGTTTTGCTACAAATATTGTGCTGGTCTGTTCCCACAAGTCTTTCTCACAGTCTTCATTACAAGGAGGGCTGCCTGTGTTTTCAGCCAGAGTTTCCTGTTCAAGCTTCCTACTTTGGTTGACAAAATCCTGCTCAATACTTCTTTTGTCATTGCAGCTTGAGATATGGTGGCTGTTTTTAGCCAAGAACCTGGTGGCAAGCATTGAAGGGCCAAGGGGCCAATTTGTTTGCAACGTCAGAATGATTCTTTTTGCAGTTGACATGATGATAATGAAATCTGCATGATTTTTATCATAGGGGCATTTTAATAGCTTTTAGGGGTCCAGGAATCAATATAAGTGTGTTTCCATGTTGGAAAGGAACAAGCTGAATGCAATATATCTGGCTACCATAGCAAAGATCTTAGTGTATAAAACCTGAGCGTTGGGTGGTGCAATGGTGGCTCAGTGGCAGAATTCTCGCCTGCCATGCCGGAGACCCAAGTTCGATTCCTGGTGCCTGCCCATGCGAAAAAAAAAATATATATATGAGTGTCAGGGCAGTGTGTAGGTAGACAGTACAAATATCAAATACATTATTAATTCCCCTTTAGGGCAATTAATCCTGACATTTGACAAGTCTCTAATGGCTTCAAGCTTGTTATCCCAACCCTGTTTTCATCATCTCTCAGGAATGTTTTTTTTTTTTTCCTCTATATTCCCGGTCTCAAGTTTGTTTTTCTTTTTTGCCCTTTCTCTCTTTAACCCTATGTGTATGTTGTATGCTTTCACATTTCACGGGTCCAAGACTCTGCTCTGGAAGCCAGTCAATCTGATGGAAGCCAGGAGAGATCAATTGCTTGCTTGGATGAGAAGCTAGGTTAAGTATGTGTTATATGTCATTGAATTGGCAATACCAGTCTCCAAGAGAGAATAGATGTTGATGCTGGTGTCTAACTTGGGCTTCTTTTTCTAATGGCACATTGTCAAGTTTCAGGCTCAAGTAGTTGCTTTTCAGATCTTTTTTTTTTTTTTTAACTTGGGCAGACACTGGGAATCGAACCCACGTCTCTGGCATGGCAGGGGAAAATTCTGCCACTAAGCCACAATCACTCTGCCCTTCAGGTCTTATTTAATTTGACTACTTTTTTTTTCCTTGTTGGTCTATTTAATGCTCATCCCTGAATCTGGGATATCATTTAAAAAGTATCTCTGCATTGAGCAACTAAAAATGCATCAGTTGGATTTGAGATATTTTCATGAGAAACCTGTCAATCACACTGATGGACAGAAAGTATATATCTCCCAAATAAGTTTCTGCTTCACTTTCACCTTGTTTGCTTAAACCATCTTATGACTGGCAGGGGCCTCAATTGCTATAAAGAACAGCAGTATGCTGTTTTCAATAGCCCTCCTTTCCTATTTTCCATTCCAAAATAAGTATCTGTACTTTATTTTTTCAGATTGCTAAGTTGCATAGTCTATTAATTAAAAATATGAGTATTGATTTTTTTTTCCCCTGGACTGCATGTGAGTGATGTGCGGTTTATATCTAAAGTTATGTTAATAGAGTTTGCTATTGAGTGACCCATGCCACCTAATTCAGTGGGAGGCACATAATGAAGAAAGATTTGTATTTCCTTTCTGGTAGACATGTGAGATCCTTTTGGTTCATTCATTCATACATTCATTCTCTTATTCATTAAACGAACACCAGTTGAATGCCTGATATGTGCTTGGCACTGTGATAGCCACTGAGTACATAGTTGGCAAACACAATAAAGAATAGTTTCTGCCCTTTTTGAACATGATAGGGAGGGGTATTAATCAAGTAATTATGCATTAATTTTTTATTACTGCACAGAAACTTATACTGAAACTTAGCTCAAAACTACAAACATCTATTTGGTCATTCAGTTTCTGAGTTAGGAAACTGAGAGTGGCTTAGATGGGTGGTTCTGGCTCAAGATCTTTTATGAGGATGCAGGCAACTGTTGGCTAGGACAGTAGTCTCTTATGACTAGAGTGGGGTGTTAAGTTGCACTTCCAAGCTCCCTCTTGTAGCTGTTGGCAGGGGAGAGTTCTTCACCAGGTGTGCCTCTCCTTAGTGCTGCTCACCATATCATTTCCCCCAGAAAGAACACTCAAGGTGGAAGCCACAGTCTTTTGAAACTTCATGTCAGAAGTGACATATTGCATTTCTATCACATTCTATTCAACAAGCAAATCAATCCCAGTACTGTGTGGGAAGGGACTCTAGAAGGATATGACTGCAAGGAGGTTGGGATCATAGGGGGCCATCTTAGAAGCTGGCTACCAAAAACCATGTAAATAAAAAACAAAAAATAAATCTAATAGAATAAGTGCTATAATGGAGAACTTTCCTTTGAGAACAGAACAGGAGCATTTGGCTTATCATATCAGTAAGATTCCCTAAAAAAAGTAAGGGTTGAAGTGAAATTTGCAGGGTGTGCAGGCACTAACTAGGAGAAAATGAGAAGGAAGAATGATATAGGCAGAGGACATAGAAAAAAAGATGTGAAAAGTGAAGAGACATGATGCTTTCCAGGGACTTGGAGAAAACCAGAGTGTCATGAATGGAGAGAGCAGGGGGGAGAGGTGCTGGATGAGGCAGGGGACATAGATAGGGGCCACAGTTTGCAGGACACTTAGGCCATGTTAGCGATCTGGTCTTCATTCTAGTTTTTTCAATGAAAAAGTTCAAAGCATTGGAGATTGGATGCTTTTAAAATTTTCAATTTATTCTTTTAAAAATCAGAGTAGTTTTAGATTTGCAGAGAAATCATGCATAAAGTACAGAGTTCCTATTTATCCTACCTCCCTTCCCATCATTTTCTCATTTTTGCATTAGTATGGTATCTTTGTCAAAACTGATGAAACACTATTATGATATTATTAACTGTGATATTTAATTCACATCAGGGTTCACTTCATATTATACAGTTTAAAGTTTTTGTTTGTTTTGTTTTAACATTTTTGTTCTGGTAACATGTATATAACCTAAACTTTCCTATTATAACCACTTTCAAATATACAATTCATTGGTGTTAAATACATTTGCAATATTGTGCTACCATCACCACCACCCATTGCCAAAACTTTTCCATCACCCCAAACTGAAATTGCAGACTGGTTGCTTTTTGAAAGGCGGTAGGATGGAACCTTTTTGGAGCCTTTTGAACGACTGTAGGATGAGGACACAGTCAGAGACATATAAGTAGCAGCCAGTAGATTCTTGAGGAGGGTCAGATGGTTTTGGTAACATGGAATTGAGAATCTTGAATTTGGAATATATATCCCAAGGCCCAAAATCCTTCACAACCAATAAGACATGTATCATGGCAAAAGATCATTGAATATGGAATCTATGGTTTTGCAATCAAGTTTGGCCTGATCTGTTTAATGTCTGGGTGATTCCTTGGCAGCCTAAGCTGCTATTCTAGGCCTTGATCTTTTTGTAGGAGAGTATTATGGCTTGTATTAATTTGTCTTAGTCATTAGGAGCCTGTATTTGGGAAGTGTGAATGGGTTGGGGGAAATTTAACCCTACTAGAAAGACTACTCAATTACCTGCAAGTTCCTTATGTTGACATATTTTATGTGATTATATGCACATCATCAGCTTTTGCTTTGCTGCTTTATTTCAAAGTGATAGAAGCAGTTAAATTTAAAGGAAGGAATTTAAAGGAATATGTTGAATTGTTTTTTCGGGGGGAGGGGCGAAACACGTGCACACATATACTTTCACCTTGTCTGCATTGTTGTCATCTTTTTTTGCCCGTTTAATTAGTGTGGGAGGCAATAGTACTTATTTCATAAAATCTCCCTTGAAGGGAAGGATAATAGTATTACATGTCTTTGTGCCTTTTTAGTGTCTCATGCTTAGAAGGTATTTTATAAATATTAGTTGACTATATGAGTGAATGGGATGATAGTGACAAAGGCCAAATGTCCTGTGGCTAATGTGGGAAACTTCAGCCTTGCTTTGAAAATGTGGCATGGGATAAAAACAGGATGGTACAGAAGAAAGCCTGGATTTCTGGACAATATTACTTAGGAATTATAACAGGGACCCCAAAGAACAAATAGTTTTCCTGTCTTTACTCTTACCTAGTAGATGTACCTATGTCAATAATTGCTGATTTAGTTATCACGTGATCATCTGTCATAAGGGAGTCATATAGTAATTCTGTACTATGTGTTAGCAATGAAGATATTTCTTACTTAATGCTTCTATGATTTATTTATGAATTGCTGAAAGGCTCTGTAATTTTTATAATTAAAATGTCAGGCTACATTTGCATATTATATGTTTGTGGCTATATATATTATTTTTAACTTTTTCCCATTGAGGTCATGGACTATATCTTAAACTTGGTGGTTTCTTCTTTCACCTTTGGACAAATATGGAATCAAAGGTATTTTATGAATTGATATGTGGTCTTTCTTTCCTAAAGAGATAATTACACTTGTTGAAAATCATGAATGTATTCATGCTTGGGCCCTCTATAAGCCGAAGTATGCATTTCCAAACTTTTTGTTCTGAATTTGTTCAAGTCCTCTGAGATACCAAAATCATGGCCTTGCCTTCACTTGATCTGTTTTACAGTCATTGCCAATTTTGGGGTGTGAAGTGGGAGCAGCAGTGAGTATTGGGGAAAGACCACCGGGTAAGGATAGGAAACCCTTTCATCTGAGAGAGAGGATTAGCTATAGGAGTTCTCACTTTCTGCAGGAAAAGATATGTTTGGTCACAGGAGTTTTGGATAATGCAATGCAATTTTACTGTTTAAAACCCTACACCATCCTGTGGCCCCTACATCTATCTCCTTCCACTTGCTTTTGTACACCAGAGGAAAGGATTTCCACCTAAGGAAGAACTCATAATTGTGAAGGGAAGACAATTTATTTGAAGATTTGGGCATTTCTAAAGAAATAGAGCTTCTCACTCAGGGTCCTTATGTGAGGATTTCATTGGCATAGATGTTGGTATGGGCTTCACTGACTCTTGGTCATAAAATTTGTTACAAGATGGTCTGGCTTGGCTGTGGCTGTAACTGTGTGGCTGCATGCTTAGATGTCATAAAAGTTCAAAGCCATTGACAGCATTGCCAGCACATTCTCAGAGTTGATAAAAAATTTAATAAAGGCTTATTAAAATGTGTACGATGTATATAGAAAATTCACATAGTAACTCTATGCATATATGTTAGCAATGAAGATATTTATTACTTAATGCTTATATGATTTATTTATGAATTGCTGAAAGGCTCTGTAATTTTTATAAGTAAAATATCAGGCTACATTTGCATATTATATTGTGGCTATATTTTCTGAATTAGAACTTGCTGTGCATGATAAGACTGGTGAGAAAATATTAATAGATACGTGATCCATAAGAGCAAATATTTGCAATCATTCTGAAAACCCAGGACTTCTGAGTCATGCCAATTATGTATTTTGATGTTTTATTAATTTTGTTTAAATTTTACAGGCTTTTTCTTGGAAATCTATGATTAAATGGTATGTTGAGTAAAACCCCATTACCTATTCTATTTGTTGGAATTAAAACTCTTCACAATTGGGTCAGTCTTTAAGGTTTTGTAACCTCTGAGCTGCCCTCAGAGCTTCCCTTCCGTGTTGTACTCATAATAATTCTGCATCTCATACTTGACCCAAAGGTAGGTGATATGAAGGCATCAGTGGTGGAGTCTGGGGACTAACTGGTTTCAAACGGGAGGCACTTACTGAGGCAAATATTAGAGGACCAATCCCAGCCCACATTCTGTAGCACAAAAGAGGAGCCAAAGGGATACAGAAGTAATAAAGTTTGTAACTGAACAACAAAGCTCTCTGTCAAGCGTAACAAAAAGTAAAGCATCAAAGCTATTGCCAAAGGCATTTGTGAGTTTCCAGTGAATCGAGTGCAAGCTAGTAAATACTCAGGGGTCTAACGATTCAAAGTGCAGAGGACAACAAGTCCAGGAGCCATGGTTTATTAGCAAGGCCTCCTTTTCCCTCCAGGATAATGACTCTTCAAAGTCCTGATTAGAATTTTGTTTCAGTTTGTCTCATTTTAAAACAAACTGTCCAAGGTGTTTGTGGCATCGATATGGCTTCTCATCTGTTTCACCAATGAGTTCAAGATTAGAAAACTATCTGAAGTAAGAAAGATTTTTATGTATTGAATCACGCTACCTGTTTACTGATAATACAAGGATTCTGATTTTTAAGCATAGTTGAATGTATTTAAAGTATAAATCCATTAAAGTTTTTGTACTCTTGTATTTGTAACAGAAACTGGGATCTTTTTACTTAAAATCAAATGCCATTTTTAAAGACAATTCTGAGCAGCAAATAGAATCAGCTGACATACTATTAGGATCACATGTCCTTTAAGAAGTAGGAAATTATATAAACAGTTTCATACATGCACTAAAATTTAATTTGAAATACTAGATTTCCTCTCTTTATTACTTTTACCTCTTTTATTATCAGAGCTAGGCCTGGTGCTCAGTCAGTTTTCATCTCCATTAAGTGTGTGAGTTGGGGTGGGACAAACAGGCTGAAGATAATCTTTGGAATTTGAGTATCAGGAAGAAAGAGTGAAAAGAAGCTAAATTTTGCAGTGGCTATTGTAGTTATGTATTATCATTCAATAAACCACTTCAAATTTAGCAGCTTAAGAATAAACAATCAATTAGTTTGCTCACAAAACTTCAATCTGCTGTCGGGCTCAGAAGGAATGACTTGCCTCTGCTCCTTGTGAAGTTCGTGACCGCTGATGGGATTAGCTGAATTACTGGGAGGCCTGAACACACAGAGACTGTCTGGCCTTCTCTTTCTTTCTCGATGGAATCTCACGGCTTCTCCATCTCATCTTTTCCTGTGGTCCCTTGAACATGGTAGCCTCAAGATGGTTGGATGTGGTGACTCCAGCCTCCAGCAGGTAGTGCTCTGGAGACTTGGTCTAGCATTGAAAGCTAATTTGCACCCCTTCTGCTCTAGTCCACAGTTATACAGGACCAGTTTTGAGTCTGTGTGGGAGGGGACACAAGCCTTGTGAGTACCAGGAGGTGTAGCCGACTGGGTTCCACTTTGGAGATTACCATTGCAGCTCAAACCTCTCTGGAAGTCGACCTCAAGGCATTTCAGATCCCACTTACTCTTTTTTTGGCCACATGATCTTAGACAAATTACTTCTTTCTCTGAAGTTTGGTTTCATCATTAATAAAATGGGAGATACTTCTCCTATCTCTTTCATCAGTTGTTGTGAGGATTAAATGAAATTAGTACTTGCATGTAGGTAGAGTGCTGGTTTTGGTTTTTTTTTTTTTTATTTTTATTTGTTTTGTGCTGTTTTAATTTGCTAAGGCTGCTGGCATACAATACACCAGAGATGGATTGACTTTTATAAAGGGGATTTATTTAGTAATGAATTTATAGTTCTTCAGAAAAAAGGCAGTTGGCTTTCATCAGGCTTTCTCTGTCACATGGGAAGGCACATGGAGACATCTGCTGACCTTCTTTCCCAGCTTCTGAGATCAAACGGCTTTTCCCAGGGTGATTCCTTTTTGTATCTCCAAGTGTCTGGCTCTGAACTTTACTACAGAGCACTGAACTGCATGCTTCTGAGATCAAATGGCTTTCCCCAGGGTGATTCCTTTCTGTATCTCCAAGAGCAGAAAGGTCTGAACTTCACTGAGTGCTGAAATACTTGTGCTGGGCTGTTCTGAGCTCTGTTGAGCTGTGCTGAACTGCTTCTCTCTCTTCTGACCTCTTCTTTTAAGTCTCATTCATTGTGGAAGGCATTCCCCTTAGCCAACCTCAAATGTAATCAGCCATAGATGAATTTCATATGCTGATGATTTAGTCCAAAGCAACAGAGCAACTGGGCACCATCACTTGGCCAAGGTGGCATTTGAACCAAACTACTACTAGAGCTCAAAAAAGTTATTTATGTGATACTAAGGATAATATGCATGATAATGTAAATTTTGGGGGAAATAAAGGTGTTTCCTCATCATAGACGATTACACTGAAAAAATTGTAAGCCTCTTTGTCTCTTCCTTGAATCGAAGTCATGTTCCTGTAATCATGCATTTCCATTCTGTTCCCTCATACCTACCATACAGGTGATATTAAGAGAGGTGTTTCTATAATGAGGTGAACTAAGGTGAGTCATCCACTGTACAGAAGCTCAGGCTAGATCAAAATGGACACTGTCTGGTTCTATAATTAAACAAGGAAACAATTATTTCATGTGAATGTGGAATTTACACCTGTGCACATATTTTCTACTCTTCTTAGAGATTGAAAATGTGTTTTGAGTCTTTCATCTGTAGACTCCTGTTATCTAGAACAGGACAAGCACTTATTCTGCATCATGTAGCATGTCAAACATGATCAGTTATAACGTAGGAAGAGTTCAGTTTATTCTGCACTTTTGTCAACACATGTCATGCATATCTGATATTTGGACCAATAAAACTAATTTAGTTAATCAGAACTTTACAATACAATGCTCTGACCATAAAGAAGAGTTCCCTGAATGTATGAGGACCCAGCAATTAAACTAAAATGGCTATTGATAGGACATTTTTTTACCAACATAGATCAAAATTGAAATGTGAGGTACTCACCATGGTTAGTGACATAGTATAAACATACTGCAAAATCATCTCCAATCAGGGAAGAATACATCAAGGGCAGAAAATTTGAGTATGCTTATATATTTATATCAAGGCAAAAAAGTGGATTTTGTGAAATTAACTTATCTTATGAATGAATTTCGCCTGGAATCTTTGCTGGATTTGGTCACCTCTGAAAATGAGGATTAAGGAAATCCTACCCTCAATGTCAAATAATCTATGGAGAATTCTCTGTCTCTCTCCCTCTTTCCAGCCCCTTCCCCACCAATGCCTGATAAGTAAAGAATTTCAGAGTTCACATTTACCAAAGTACACTTGAAAAACTAAAACAAAGTGAGCTCCTGAAGTACTGTTTTATAAAAATGAAGAGATACTTCTTTTTCTTTTATAGGAGCTATAGACTGGGTTTAGCATTAATACCAATTATTTCTATTTAAGTACACATTTTCTTCCATAGCTGAGGTGCAGAAGGCCTATCAAAGTTGTAAATGAAGTACCTAAGTCCCAGAGGCACCCTGAGTTGTAATAGTCTGTGAAATAAGAAGACCATGAATAATTAAATGTTGTGGGTCCTCTAGTGATGGGATTATTTTCTTTAGCACCACTCAATAAAAAATTTAATGTGCTTTCCCTTAGAGGTAGGCATCTATGGATTAGAAAAACATCCTGTAAAGGACTAGAACCAAATGTGGGCCACTAGGCTTGTTCTAAGGATTTTTTTCAGCTCAAATGAAGAAAGACAAAGTCTTGATTCCTATTTTCTGTAAATTGTACATGTAAGTATGGTTGGAGTATACAAAAATGTTGCCACTCTTCTTTGTGTTTTTTAAAGTTAGAAAACTTTAAAAACTTTTTTGGTAGTTGTAATTAAAAATGCAAGTGTCTCTGGTACCAAACTAAATGACTGATGTGGTCATTCATTAGAGATGCCCCTTTATAATTGCTGTAGTATGAACAGCTGGGAATTTTGACCTTTGTTGTGAATGGTAACCCAGTTTCCACAGGCCCTCATTCCTTCTTGGAGTATTCTTTATCTGTAGCTGTTTATTTGGATAGGTCTCAGGGCTCTACCAGCTGATAACAATTGAATAAATATGGACTTGACTTGAATAACAAAGACCAGAGTCTTTCCTCAAAGCACAGGGTAGGAAAAGGGTTCATTGGGCAGAGTAAGACTTACTCCAGGACAGATTCTCTCTGACCTGCCAGAATCATAAGGTTTTTGTTTTAAGCTGGATGATCTCACTGAATCAGAGTGCGGTTGAGACAGACTTGAAGCAATGCTTTGTAAAGGGATCAATGTGATTATCATTTTTGAACCTGATTGCTGAGATCAGCTTTGAATCTTTTTTCCCCCTCTTGACGTTTACTGGTATAATCCCAACATATTAATAATCTGTGGTATCGTAAGGATCACATTTCCTTAGTATGAAAAACCATGGTAACTTGATTTTCCACCCATCTGACTGTTGACAATATTCTCCGTTATCCCCCAGAAAATTCTGGAGCCTGCAAAGTGGTATCTCATATATGATCACAAACTGGTCTTTTAACAGAGTGATTTGGAATTGTCTACTTTGCTCTTCCTTGGTTCTTGTGCCCAAGAAGTGACTTGTTGTGCTTCATTGCTTATAATCAGACCTCTGAGTCAAGGATCACATCAACAGATCTCACAGCATTCATTCTTGGAGAGTGTATTAGTCAGGATTGCTCATACTATGCCACAGTAAAAGATAAACCTTGCAAATCTCAATGCGCAACAAATGCGCATTTGTTAAAGATAAAAAACAAATTTATCTTTAAATGAATTAATTTCTACTATGTGGCTTTACTTGATAGATTTCCTCTAAAGGTGACTTAGGCATCCAGGAATTTTCCATATTGTGATTCTGCTGTCCTAAGCAAGTGTCCTCAAAGGTTATCACAGAAGGACAGGAGAATTTTATGGTCAGGCCTAGAAGTGGTATCCATTATGGTGTACCCACATTGCTTTGTTCAGAACCCAATTACATGGCCCTAACCTAATTACAGGGGAGGCTGTGGAAATTTAGTCTTCCTGTGTACCCTGGAAGAGGAAAATGAAACACAAATAGGTAAATATGTAAAATAGGGTCTACCACAGGGAACCAGTGTATTTCTGAGTTATATCCTGAAATAGGGAGAATATAGCCTCCTCTGCCCAGTAATTATTTGGCCATACTCCTATTCCAGTCAGAATCATGAAGCAGGTCTCCTTGAGCCCATGGTCTCACACGTATTTCACTTATTATTTCTGGCTCATATGTCCTGTACTATGGAAGCTCAAACCCATTCCAGGATCTCTGCGAAGAAGGGATACCTTGTTTTTTCTCTCATCCTCTTCTATGCTCTCCCTGCATTTCACATTCCTATACTAAGCTCCTCCCTCTTTCCCAGGTTACAAAGCCAAATCTTTGCAAACAAATATACAAGGAAAGTGCAGTGGTGATGTTACTTACCTCTGTCACCAAAATCTTTCTGAAACATAGGTTTTACCTTATTTTTAGCCCTTTCAGAAGGACATGGGGTTGTTGATTTAAAGATGGGAATCGCATGGATGTGAAGAACTCTATGTATTAAGATTGCACTCAGCACCAAGTGACCCAAGATTTGAACAACAGTGGTTTAAAATGGTACGGGTTAAATCTTCCTCCCTCCCTCTTACCTACACATCTTCTACTCTCTCTTTCTTTCTGCTTAATAAGTCTGAAGTTAGGTATTCCCTGGCATTAGCTCAGCTACTCAATGATGCTAAGGCTAGCATTTCTGCAGTTTCCTTGGCCTTTTCTTCATCTTTGTCAACTATGGTTGCTGTACCTCCAGGTGCTGGTTTCATATTCAAAGCATGTAGAGGGAGGAAGAGGATAGAACAAAGGCCTTGCCTGTCCCTTGTATCATGAAAGCAAACTCTTTACTCTTCACGCAACAAATGTTCCCTTGGTCTCACTGGCCAGACTGGATCACGTAGCCAAGAGTAGCTGCAAGAGAGGCTGGGAAATCTGGGAACAGGATTGCCATGACTGATTTAGACCAAGAATCAGGAAACTACAGCCCAACACCTTCATTTTGTAAATGAAGTTGTATTGAAATACAGCCCCACCCACTGATTTACATATTGTCGATGGCTGTTTGTGCATACAAGGGCAGAGGTGAGTAGTTGCCAGAGACACCATAATATAATTCCAGAATATTTACTCTCTAGCTCTTTACTGAAAAATTTTACAAATCCTGTTTTAGAACAGTCACAGTTCATCAGTTGAACTGGACATGCTGCCATCTTTATAAAATTAGAGTTCAATAAGCAAGGAAGAAGGGGAGAAAATTTATTGTGGGGAAACTGACTGATGTGCCACATTCTCTGAATTACTCTTTGGGCCAGTTGATCAGCTCCGAGAAACCAAATGAGACGGTGTTAAGTTTCAAATGTCAATTGTGTTGTCTCTCATCCATTCTTTTACTCCATGGATGTTTCTGCAGAATACATAGATAAGTATTAATTCTAATATGTTGTGCGTGTATTGATCTTTTACTTATATTGTATTCTAGTAGAGAGTGAATTTGAGATTTGCCAAAGCAGAATTGCAATATCAGCTAGTTGCTATTATTAAACCATTGCATGTATAAGTTGATCTACCTTCTAACCCCTACTTTAAGTTTTTAAGGTTTTAAGGTTTTTATTTTTTACCATATAATGGGACTTATTCTTTGAAAATATATTCCTGAAAGCAACAAAATATCATATAGAGTAATAACTGGGGTTACATGGCTCCTTGATTGCAGAATTGAGACATCGGGCTAGAAAAGTTAGAAAAGGCTCATTTTTTTCTTTCCCTTTGGTCTTAAGAGGGAAGGAAAGGGTATTGATTCATTTACCCCCCACCTTCTCTCTCTCTCTCTTTTTTTTTTTTCATGGGCAGGCACCAGGAATCGAATGCGAGTCTCTGGCCTGGCAGGCGAGAATCCACCCCCTCTTTTTAAAATGAGGTTAAGCATCTTTTTAATATACTTAAAAACCATTTGATGCTCCTATGGGATTTACTATGTTCATATAATTTTCCTCTTTCTATTGGAATATAGGCATTTTTTACTTCATTTGTTCAAGCGCTTCAATATTAATAGTACTCAATCTGTGCTCTGAAAATCTCTCAGGATTGCCAAAAATCTTTCAGGGGTCTATGAAGTCAAGGCTAATTTTTCATAATAATACAAAGATTTTGTTTTCCTTTTTCACTTTCATTCTCTCATGTATATGAAATAGAGTTTTGCAGAGACCACGTAATGTGGGCTGTTATATTAGACTGAATGCAGAGGCAGATATGAGAATCCAGGCATTTTCTATGAAGTCAGACATTACAAAGATTATCAAAAATATAAAACAATGCCATTCTTCTCATTAATTTTAGGGAAGAGATATTTTAATACAGCTCTTACTTATGTTAACATTCCACGAGTTTCTTGTTATTTTTAAGTAAACTGAAAATAATTATTAAAGAATAATGCATTATAGTTAGCTTCTAAAATTCTAATACTTAATCCATATAAATCTTATAAAGTTATTTGAGGTTCTCAATGATTTTGAAAGTATTAAAGAGATTCCAAAATGAAAAAATTTAAGAAATGCTACTTTAAAAATAAGGTTGTTGATTCATTGCTTATCATATGTATTATATCTGTATTTCCCAGTTTATCATTTGCTTATTGTTTATTGTGCTTTCAACAGTGTAGGAGTTTTACAACTTATATGGATTCATATCTGTCTGTTTAGTCCAAATATATCTCTTGTGTATCCTTCTACTCTCAGATTTTTATTTTTTTGTGCTTGAACATCATCTCATGTTTATATTCTTAGTGCTTATGATTTACTTTTTTCTTTGAAGTAAGATATAGGTATAACTGTTTCCCAAAATATAAAGCTGGCTGTCTCAACATCATCTATTGAAGAAGTTATCCATTCCTACCCTTGTCACTTGCTGTATCCCAATGTAATTTAATATTTTAAGAAATCTCTCTATTTTTCCCCTAGTCTCTCAGTATTTCATTCCCATAGCTTTATAAAATGATTTTGACACCTGGTTAATAAAAATACTCCTCATTATTTTCCTTTCCCACAATTTTATTCATTATTTTCTTCCACTTATTTTTCTAAATGAAATTTGGAATGACTCCCTTAAGTTTCAAAAAAAGCACAATAATATATGGAGAGGAATTGCATTCAAATTATGGATGTTGAGGAAGAGTATTGACTTTGTAACACTGAGCCTGCTATTATGGCTGTACATTACTTTGTTGTCTTTTATGTATTCAGTAAAAGTTTATATATTCTTTTTTATAGGTCTTGTTCTTCCTTGCTAGATTTATTTTTAGGATTTTATTGGTTTCTTTCTAACTTTCTAAGAACTTTATTTGGTCAGTTACTTAAACTTCTCCCTTTTTGTAATGCCCACTAGCCAGCCCATTTTAAGTGTCCTCTGCTAGGTCCCCAGTGTCACTCCCTTTTATGGACTTCCAGCTCTTCGATCCATACTTAAAATAATGCTTTTAATACAGATTGTGATTATAATTCCTCTTTTCTGCATGCTTATTTCATGCATTACAATATCTGAGAGTGATTTACATTTATCTTCCTAACATAGATTTTCAGGAAATATTGCTGAGATAAATTACTATATCCTCTGTTGCAAGATAGCCCCATTTCTGGGACATGCTTTTTTTCTAGCTTCCCAAAAGACTCATGCCTCTTATGAAGTTATTATTTTCTTTGTCTCTCTTGCAATATCTTAAGTTAAGGTGGGTAGCTTCAAAAGAAATTGAGCACCTATATTGGATGCTACAGGTAATTTGAGCTACATGTACTTTCCAAGAGTGAAGGGAAAGTGATTTCAGAAATTATTTTCTTATTTGTCAAGCATCATACAAAATTGTCTGGCTTATAGTATTGGGGTGATCAAGTCCTAAAGAGAATATATACATTTAGATACTTTAGCAAAAACTTCACAAATTAGTTGAGCTTTCTATAAGATATCTTGAAAGAAATGGTTGGTCTTTATTTTAATTTGTAAGCTTGGTTCTTTTGCTTATGGAGCAGGGGCAGATTATATATCTTTAAAAAACTTATCAGTATTATAATATTCATACCAACAAACATGAGATCTCATTTAATTGTCAATAAATTCAATAATCTAAGAATTCATGGTGTTCTGTTCATTGTTAGGAGTCATGCTAGGAATAAAGAAGTTGGGTGCTGTAATTTTAATGGAAAATTTTTTGCTTTTATTTTCATGGGTAGGCACTGGGACTTGAACTCAGGTCTCTGGAATGGCAGGTAAGAACTCTGCCTGCTGAGCCACTATGACCTGCCCTTAATGGAAAGTTTTAAAGTGAAATAATAATAATAAATAAAAAATCCCAGAGTGATTTAAACAGTGAATAAAGAAGTATTCGCAAAGTCCCTTAGAGGAATGGGGAGAAAGGGGAAAAAAATTCAACTTCACCTTTGGAGAATTCCTGATACTCTCACAAGCCAATGGGGACAATCAAATCAATAGGCTGAGCCCTCAGTCTTGGGGTTTACCCCTATGAAACTTCTCCCTGCAAAGGATAATCTAAGCGTACTTAAAATTAGGCTTAAGAGTTACCCCAAGAGAACCACTTTTGTTTCTCAGATGTGGCCTTTCTCTCTCTCTCTCAGCTGACACAGCAAGTGAACTCACTGCCCTCCTGCCTCTGCATGGGACATGACTCCCAGGGGTGTAAACCTCCTTGGCAACCTGGGACAGAATTCCTAGGATGAGCTGAGATTCAGCATCAAGGGATTGAGATAACCTTCTTGACCAAAAGGGGGAAGAGGGAAATGAGACAAAGTGTCAGTAGTTGAGAGATTTCAAACAGAGTCAAGAGGTTATCTTGAAGGTTATTCTTATACATTATATAGATATGCCCTTTTTAGTTTATTGTGCAGTAGAGTGGCTAGAGGGAAGTACCTGAAACTGTAGAACTGTATTCCGGTAGCCATGTTTCTTGAAGATGATTATATAATGAGATAGCTTTTGCAGTGTGACTGTGTGATTGTGAAAACCTTGTGTCTGATGCTCCTTTTATCTATAGTATGGACAGATGAGCAAAAAATATGGATAAGAAATAAATAATAGAGGGAACAAAGGTTAAAATAAATCAAGTAGGTTGAAATACTAGTGGTCAATGAGAGGGAGGCTATAGGGTATGGCATATATGAGTGTTTTCTTTTTTCTTTTTTATTGCTTTTTCTGGAGTGATACAAATGTTCAAAAAAGTGATTATGGTGATGAATACACAACTTTGTGATGATATCGTGAGCCACTGATTGTAATCATGTCAAGAATGTTAGTATGCCAATAAAAATATTTTAAAAAATTAGGCATCGGATTGTAAAAGAAAGAATCTAGTACCTTCCAAATCATTGTGACTTTGAGAAACATCCAAAGGACAATCAAAAGGTAGTGACTGTTCATTATGACCGGTGAAAGTAATAAAGAATGTTAAATTTTGTTTTAGCTCTCCTGCTTTCAAAGTAGGGACATTTGTTTTAGGTTTCTGTCAAACAGGTCATTTTAAAATTTAGAGCCTAAAGACAAGCAACTCTTTTAAAAATACATTCATTTTCTGAATAAATGAGAATACACATATAAAAATATAATGCTGGTAGTATAATGAATTTACCATTCCCACAAAACTAAGGGATCTGTTCTACATATATTTTATTTGGAGACAAGGTATTCAATTTCCATAATTAAAAAGAAGTACACATTTAAGTTCTATTCATTATAGAAAAATTGTAATTAAAAGTGAAAATTATATTTCATTAAATAGTTATTCCATAGAATTGACTAGGGTTCTGATGGCCTTGTTTATTTAAACAATTAAGTTAACATTTAATGAGAA
Organism: Tamandua tetradactyla; assembly: GCF_023851605.1. Lineage (NCBI taxonomy): Eukaryota > Metazoa > Chordata > Mammalia > Pilosa > Myrmecophagidae > Tamandua > Tamandua tetradactyla. Next base: position 43,689,600 of record NC_135335.1, on the reverse strand, counting down.
AGAAAATTTGCACCCAATTAAAGACCAAAGTAATACATGCATTGCTTTCTCCAGTAATTAATTGATAAGTTCCTTACTTTGGGCTATCTGACAATTAACTAGGGAAACATTCCTAGGAAATAGAAAACATTAATGCAAATGAGTTTTGGATTTATTCTTTTCAAATCCCTTCACCACATTATCTAATCTGGTACCACCAGAATGCCCCAAGAAAAATTCATGTTCAAAACAGCAAAGCACGTCTGAAGTCTTCTGGCATTGGGTACCCTAATTCTTCTGGCAACTGAAATTGTTAAAACAAGGAGTTTCTAAGGACAATTCTTGAATTTCATAGGTATCAGAATAAAAAAAGAGAAAGTGGAAGAGTTTTCTAGATGTCACCTCATGTGTCGATGAGCAGCGCTCAGTATGTTCTCAACATGTATGGCTATTGATGTGTTCATGGCGGTGGCTGAGTGCATGTAATGACAGGTGTCATATCCACAGTACCACGTGCATCACCAAAATCACATATTGCAAGTGGCTGTGGGAGAATAATTAACCCCAACTCACCTTTACTTCATGTGTAAAAGGTCATTTACAAATTTTTACCTTGATCCTTTAACACCTAGTAATTCTGAATTGTGTGAACCACAGTGGGTCATTCTGCTGGGTCACTCCACTGTGACTGGACGTTGTGGAAGAAGAGCTTCACGTTCTAGGGAACAGGAATCCCATGGATCCCACTCTTGTGAGATCCATGGTATTTACTCAGGTTAAGTGTTTAAAACTCTGCCGACCATCCAGGTGTTCAATTAGTTAATATAAAGTGAGACTATTTGGGGGTGAAGTCACTGTTGTAGATAAAACATCTAGAGCAGGTTTTCTCAACCTCAGAACTACTGACACTTTGGGAAGGATAGTTCTTTGTCATAGGGCACTGTCCTCTGCATTGCAGAATTTTTAGCAGCATCCCTGGCCTCTATCCAATAAATGCCAGTAGCAGCCCCACCCTGCACCCCTATTATGACAACTAAAAAATATCTCCAGATATTGCCACATGTCCCCGAGGAGGCAAAAATTGTCCTTGGCTGATTGAGAACCACTCATGTAGCTCATCAAATAAGTGTGCCCTGCTTATTTGCACCTTGAGTGATTGTATTATAGGCAAAGTCCTAGGTACCAGTTACTCAGAGTGATTTTCTCTTAGTGGCATATCATATACTTGTATAATCTGTTCTATTTTTACTCAAGTTCTTTGAAAGAAAGGGGAAATCTTCATACAGTTTAAAAACCAAAGATGATGTGACAGTAAAAAACACCAACAGAAGGTATGTGTTCTACCCTTTCTGGGGATATTCAAATAAATAAGAAATTTGACAAAGAAGTTTCAATTTCATAGAGGCAAATCGATGTGTTTTTTTTTTTTCTTTTCTGAATGATGTGGGATTAATCAGCAGGAAAATATCCATACAGACAGGAAATACATTTTTCTTTGCTTTTGAAACACAAACCATCTCAAGCATTCTACTGGAAGACAAGTCCTATGTTGACTAACAGTTCATCTATTTATGATAACTTTGTGTGGACAGAGAGAAATTACATGAGTTCTATTAAAGCTTAAAAACTACCCATCTATCCCAATAGAATAGTCACAAAGAAGATATTTTTTCTCAATATTACCATTACTTTCAGTCTGTGTGAAATTATTACCTCTATCTCAAACCAACGAACCATTTTAACTGTTTATTCCACTCAAGTTGTCAAACTAAAACAGAGCGAAAATGCCAATAATTTACAGTCAGACCTTAACATACTTCTAGCGTATCATAGATGGAAACCTAAACATACAGTAGACAGCTTTCATCAATAAAAGAAAAATATAGCTGACCAGGCTTAGGCAGACCAAAAGTTCTGTGAACAAGCCCTCACCAAAAGGGACTCACGTTTACGTTTCCATTAAATGTATTTTTCCTTCACTTTTCAGGCTTTAAGCCTTGACAGTATTGATCTTTTCCTGTACCCTGAAGAGTCTAGCATTGAACCCGATACTCAGAAAGCACAGCAGCAAAATGTTAATTGAATAAATGGATCAATTAACAATTATTCTGTTTTTATCAGATAAGCTCATAGCATTACAATTACAGCAGCAGTGTGCCTTATATGTATTGAAACAGAGAATAACCAAATGTAGCTGTCATTTTTTTTTAGTCCAAAAATCACTGAAAGAACTGGACATTTTTCAAATAAGCACTTGCTTTCTGGAAGACCATGAGGTGTAAAGATGTTTGTAAGAAGAAATCCAGTAAGAATAAGACTAGGGAATGAGTTAATGATGTGGTGTCTTTTTAAAAATATATTTTAAAATATATTTTTAGAAAAACAATTAAATGTAACACTTTTTTTTAGAAAAACTTGGAAAATACAAAAACATATTATAAAGCGATCATACTCATCATTCTCAAAATTCCATTTCCCAGATAAAATATAGTTTTTGTGTCGGCCTATTTTACATAAAAATTGACACAACCCCTTCACCTAATCCAAAAATATATAGCAGGCTCTTTAAATTAACATAAGCATTTCCCATGTCATCAAATATTGTAAAAGATTACTTTCAGGGACTAAGATTTCACTGCAGTGCAGGTACTAAGACAGATGTAATCATGTTTATTGGCTATTTATGATGATTCAGCATTTTCCAGTTTAAAAAAATATATATAATTGCCAAGTATTATACACATTTTTGTGTCCCTTCTACCTGGAATTTATTTCTAAGGCTATGTCTGCTTTTAAGCATCTTGCTATATGTCGCCAATCAACACTACCTCTCTGTAGCCAGTCTTGACATCTTTACCAGCAATTAAAATAGTTTGGAAAGACATTTTGATCTTTTGCTGTCTTTTATTTCCAGTTCACAGTCTTTGGAGAGAAAATTTTCTTAGCTTGCTATTTCTATAGTCTTGGAATGATTAAAAATAATACTGATAGCAACAGTTAATATTGAATGCTTTCTATGTTCCAGACTGTGTGTTAAATCAAATTCTTTAGTTAATGATCTCCTTTTTATCATGTTTAACGAACACCTGAAAATAAGGCATGCCCACCTTTCTTTCTCTCCTTTTGTTTTGGTCATGTGGGTGATGTCCTTAGCATTTCATCATCCACTATAGGTAGACAGCTTTGCTATTCTGGCATAAGTCTTTAAAAATGATTGCTCCCTGATGCGGCGTTATAACTAACTGCGCGATGACTACACTGATCCTCCGAAGAGCAGATGAGAATTGGCACTGGGGTAACATGTATTCTAGAACTTGGAAGGGGAGCTCAGCATTTTGTCTGGGTTAGATGATCACCCCCCAAACTGCCCACCCGCCCTCACACACACCCCTGCCACTGCTACTGCCCAGAGACAGAAAGGCAGCCAGGAAAGAGGATTCAGGTAGTTGGAAAGCCAAGTAGGACTTGCATGTTGCTCAGTGTGTAAGTGGCAGGGATAATTGTGCAAAAATCTGAGGGAGGAGCCAGAAACAGATGTTGGGGGCTGAGGAGCAGAGAGACTGTATGAGGGCAGATGACTGAGGGATGAGTGCAGTGAGTGGGGGCGGAATTGGGCAGGCCAGGCCAGGTGGCAGACCTAAGGGAGGCTGACAGGTAGGTGGGCTAAGGCGGGAGTGGAGAAGCGCTTGTGGCAAGGCACAGTGGGCTTGTGATAAGGAGCAGAAAGGGAAGTTAATGAGAGGAAACCAGGCTGACAGCCTCTCTAGATTTTTGTCATGTAGGTTGCGGCTGCTGCCTAATATGGGCCTGTATAGGGAAGACAGCTGTCAAGCCCTGAAGTTAGCAAACCTCCAGCATCAGCTTCTATGCAAACATAGCCAGGGTGGAGTATGGCAGGGGAAAAGCATATTTCTTTCTTCTTTTCTGCTTACAATAATCCCTTTATTACTGTCCATGAAGTGATTTGGAATTTGTTCTTTGAACTCTGATTCTCTCAGGTTTATGGGGTATTAAAGCTGAAAGGGGCCTTAAAGAACTTTGATATTTTAAATGGCATAAAGTCCTAAAGAGGCATGTGTTTATTAGTTCATGTAAATGCCTTCCAGAAGAGTCTCTGGCTTCAGTTCAGTGAATGCTTTTTCAGCCTGAAAGAGTTAATGTTGCTTCATGGCTGCATTCTGGGTGTTTTTTCTCTCTGGGGAAGCTACTGATGCATTGCTCTAAGTGTGACACAGGTGTTTGATGCCTTTATGGGTAGCTTGCCTGTCTGTGCCCTGTTAGGTGCAACGAAATGCCTGTTTCTGTACCAGGCTAAATAACGAATCTGACAAAACAGCAAATGACAGCAGCAGTCACAATCCTGTGTTTCTTATGAGGGTTCATTTATTATATTCTCAACATCTAGCAGTGGAAGATTATATGCTTGAATTTTCTAGTTTGAAGTTCATTCATCTTGTGTTATGGTAGCTCCTTCACCCTTACCCTTGGTACTATTCACTCATCTTCCTTTCTCCAATCATATCCAATTAAAAAAAAGATTGCAAAACATTTGTTAAAGTTATTTGCCTATTACATATTAATAGATTTTAATAAATATTTTATATCCTTACCTTCATTTAGTAAGGATTTCCTGCTAACCCAGGAATGTAAAGAAAATTATTTTATGGAGAATGAGTAGTTATTTCTGGCTTGATAGTTCATATATTCATTCTACCTTTCAATAAAAATTCACCAGTCGTTATTTTGTCTGGCTTTTCTTTTCTTCTTCTTCTTCTTCTTTTTTTTTTTTTTTTTTGTGCCAGCAGGTGCTATGCTAGGTGCTGGGGTATGGTGGTGAATAAAAATAAACTCAGCCTTTGCCATCCTGGGCACTACATTCTTGTGATAACAGCTTTAAAACTTGAGGGTCCCCCAGGACTCCTGCTGGTATAACTACTGCATCAAGACCCCAGAGCAGGCTTGCAAAGTCATTCACACTTTATAAATAGGTCTTCTGGGACACATTGCAATCGCCAACACAAATGGTGGCCATCTAACGGAAACTCAGAGAAAATAAATCTGGGATTTTTTTTTTTTTTGTTTAGCCTTAAGTAGAATAAAGGGACATCTAAATGTAGAACAAAACAAAACATAACAAAAAATGTGAAATAAATATGGTACTGGTATATCAAAAGGCTGGGGCTGAGTTTTCCTGGACAGTGGCTTTCATTCCTATCTGGTCTGCAGGCATCTTAGATGGAATCCAGTCCATCCCATTGCATTTTTTTCTGTTCCCACAGCCTAAGCTTTGGTATACAGCAATTGAATTATTTTCAAATCAGAAAGGGAATGTGTTCAAAAGCCTTATTTTCCCTCCAAGAAAATGTGTATACTCAAGGTTGCAGTTCATAAATGCCACTTGGGTTTGCACTCAATAATGCCTTTGTCTCCACAGGAAAGCTTTTGTGGTCATAACATGCAGTAGGTGTGACATTTGACTATAATGTCCTGTGATCTTATGATGAATTTTCTGGTGAACTGTGTTCATTTGACCATTTAGTTCTGTGTAACTGTAGAGCTGGCTCTTAACCAGGGGTTTCCAAATAGCCCCTGCAGGCCCAGAGCCCTGGATTAAGTTCCAAACCGAAAAGCAGCCTCCCATCCTCCTCTCGCCCTCCCTTCCTCTCATAGTTAGGGTCCCTTCCTGTGCAAGGTGGCGAGAACACAAAGATGAGTGAGACACGGATAGATACTGTGTAGTCTAGTGGGAGGAACCACAATTAAGCACACCATTTTGATATAATATAAAAAAATCAAGAGATTACAAATAATGACAAAGCCAAGCATTTGAACTAGGGCTTCAGAATGGAATGATGTTAAGAAATGGGAGACAGTCTGGGGCGGGGTAGGTGTCTGGACATGTTATTTGATAATAAAAAGGTGTTCTTATACTCACTGTGAATATTAAGCCAGATTCTCAAATAGATGTTAGAACAAAGAAATGGAGTAAAGTGATTGAGGACCCTTAAAGAAAGTCTTTCAAGATTTTTTGTCCTGCCAGAGACAAGGAAGGAGTAACAAGTTTTTCCAAAGGAGGCTGCTTGAAGAGTGATACTAAAGCTGAGTCTTGCAATTCACGTCAGTAGATAAGGAAGTAATAGATGTTTCAGGCAAAGGGAAGAACATAAATACAGTGCAAGAAAATGCATTTAGGTATGAGGTAGCTGGCTTATTTGCCTACCTGCACGTTGGGTATGGTTGGTGTATAAAGGTATGAAGGACGAGTTTTGGGAGAGATGAAGGAGGAAGTACCAAGCACTTGCATGTGAAATCACCCTAAAGATCCAATTGATCTGATTGTTAAGCATATTCACTGAAATCAGAGAATTACAAGCATCAAATTTTACTTATAATTTAAGGATCACAATTAATCATGAGTCACATGCAAAATAGGGAAAAGTCTGGGACTGTGTATCCAGCTCTCCAGTCCTATTTTGCTGAATCACGATGCACAGTGGCCCATATCAGCATATGAGGTCCTAAAATAATGTATTTGGCTATATTATTTATGAAAAATGGAGCTGTTTGGTCATGGACTATCCAAATTTTATGTTCAGATAGTTATTGAGATAGTTTCATACTCAGTTAAATAGTTTACCTGACTTTTTTTTTTTTTTTTTTTAGGGAGACATGGTCCATAAATAGAGGTCTGGGTTTATTACCATAAGCAATCTCAGACAGTCTAGAAAAGCATGCCATAGATGAGATTTCTCTTGCTAAGAAACACCATTATTATTCTTACCAAAAGATCTGTTATTATTTTAATAGCATATTTTCAAGGAGATTTGGCCGCATTATTTTCTTGCCTTCCTGGGTAATTCCCTGTCTACTCTCTCCATGCGGGAGTGGGGGAGGATGGATTGCTACTCATTATTTATTTCTCAGTATGCATGTAGAGGATCATAAAACCAGGGTTGTTTATCATGTAATCCAGAGACTATTGCAGGCACCTGGGATTCTTGGTAAAATGCTTGTACCTGGGTCTTGCCTACGACCTATTAAATCAAAATCTCTACATCTGGGATCCAGAATTTGCATTTAAGAAGCTCACAAGATAATTAAGAAGCTAATGTTTGAAAATTTCATTAAAACATGGTGGGGACATTTGAAATGAATTATAGGGTATGAACTGGGGTGGATCCTGAGCTCTCCAGTAGCTCAGAGAAAATGAAAAACCTAGGTTTAGCATTGTAAACCTAGAAATCAGGATGGGAGATAAGGGATAAAGTGTCCAGGGCATGGTGCATTACTTTTCATTCTACTAAAACCTCTCCCCATACTATGTGGCTTTGAGGACTTCAACTTTTGAGGGGAAATGAGCACCCATTCCTCTCTAAAGTTCTGTGGTCATTCTTCATGTATAACTGTATTGTGTTAAGATATAAATTTCTACCTTGTCATCCCAATAAAACAATTGAAATGTTCTTGCTATATAGTTTTAAAACTAAAATCCAAATATCTTAATGTGATTATTTTAAAAATTCCCTTTGTTTGACTATTTGCAATAGTTAGAGATTAAACCCATTTTCCTGGCAGGAGACTATAAAAGTGCTGCTTAAGGGAAACAGGCATTAGGCCCATCCTTAGTATATCATCTACTTTGGTCTAATGGGTTTGAGAGAAAGTAACATGACCATAATGATAAAATATATCATCCTCTACAGTGTATTCTGACAGGCAAATTCCTGGGCTTTGTAACTAGTCAGCTGCAGATCAAATCCCAGATCTACCTAATTTTCTTTGTGTATCATTAGGTAGTTCATTTAACTTCCCTGATCTTCAGTTTCCACCTGTGTAAATTGGGGCATATATTAAAACCTACCATTGAGGGTTATGAGATTTTAATGAAAACATCCATGCAAAGCAAAGAAACCAGAGTAGTATTGAGCATATAGGAATTATTCAATAAATGGTAGATGCTGTTAAAAGATCACTGTATATGCAAGACATGAGTTTTTATCTGCCTGATACCTTTTTTTCTTCTTTACTCACCAATATATTGAAGCACTGCCCTTTCCCCCATTCCATGTTCCCTTGATGGTATATCAGTTAAGTCACCTTTTCTTCACTGTCTAAGAATTAGATATTTGAACCACCCAAATTTACTCAGAATCTTCCTACAAGGAACTGAATCTTAAGAATGGAAAATGGTTGGAAAGGAAACATTAGTCTTCCTACCAAGTTCCTCAGTGATGGCTGCATTCCTGTCCTTTCTTATATTTGATGAACTACCCCATTTTTCTTTAAAACATTCATTTACATTTACAAGAGAATTGGTTTCCGATGCTTATGACCTAAGGACCCTTAAAGATGAGTCTATATTAAGATTTTTGTGTCTTTATCAACTCTTTACCTTATTTGATCTTTATAAATTTTAGATCATCATATGTGCAGTTTTCAACCTACTCTGATTTAATGCTATTATGTAAATTTATTCTAATGACAACACATTTTGCAAGGGTCAATTTTAATGGTGATGTACTATTCCACCATATAATTCTAATGTCATGATTTAAGTACTTCCCTATTTTGGACATTACAGATGCTACCAGTTTTTGCTATTATAAATAAAGTGTAGCAGTGTTTGATAACTAACTTCAGCACTGAATTAGTCTAGTGAAGCATAAAGCTTCTGTCTGATAAGCAGATCAAGGGAAGCAAGTTACTAAAATTGGTAATCCCCTAACCTCATACTAAACAGCCCCACATGCCCTGGATATCACAGACTTTCTCATGTGGCTTTCAACTTGTCCCAGTAAGATACCTACCACATATCACATTTCTTTGGCATCTGGCTGGATCACGAAGATAGATAGTTATTTGAAAAAGGCTTTACAATTTCCGAAAATATATTTCAATAGACAAGTGTTGAATGCAGGAAGGTCTTAAAACCTATTGGAAATAATCTCTCATTTGAATTTCTTTCAATGCTAAGATCATTGTAGAAAATAGTTCAAGTGGTGTTCTTTAATTGTTCTGACCCTGCCTCTACTCCCAAAGCATGGATTCCAACTAAATAGCTACAAAAGCCGAGAAAGTGAGTCTCATGAAGAGATCACATTGTGATGTACTTCAGGACAAATTTATCCCAAGTAGAAGTAATCTTGTGTTCATCCTACATAGAGCCCTGACTTTGTCTTCATTATGCTTCATAATTTTGTCGTTCTCAGCCTTTGGAATCCTCAGGTCTTTCTGAAATCTGAACTCAGGGAGATGTTATTTTTTCTTTAAAAACATAGACATTTCAGGGTTCTAGGTTTCTTACAAAGCACATGAAATCTCAGAAGCCCCTTAGAGTTTATTTAGTCCATTCACTTTGTAAAAGGCACGGGGTAAGTTTGTATAATCAGTGAGAGGAAGTAATTTGAGTCCTCTATTGTTTGAGGTTTAAAAAGTTTTAGAAATGTTAGTAGTATATTTTATTAGCATAGTAAAAGCAGCCTCTTGAAACATAATCCTAGCAGTCAGTATATTGACTGGGCATCATAAATTTGATACAGTATTAACCAAATTCAAATTGAGTTTATGACTTTCCATTCAAAAAGAGGTTAACCCTTTTATGTTCTGGGAGAGAATAACGAGATCACGTGAATTCAGTATTATTTGATTTGATTTGTCTTAGAATGTGTTCCCCTCTTACCTCCTCCTTTTGATGGCTTGATATTTTTCCTTGCTCCTAGGAACTTAACACCCATGAACATATTTTTTAATGTCACCAACGTGAATAAAATATCAATGACTTCATTTGTTAGTGTGTTATTTTAACTCCTATTAGAGAGTTGAACCTCTATATACTTAGAATGTCTTTTGTTCACAGGACCCCTTTAGAATCTTAAAAATTAAGGATCCCAAAGAGCTTTAGTTTATGTGAGTTATGTCTATATTTACCAAATTAGAAATTAAACCTGAAGAGAACTTCAGCTAGTTATTCCTTAATTCATGTAAACCCATCACATATTAACATTAATAACATAGGTATGTGAAAGGCAAAACTCTATTCTAAATATATATATATATATATATATAGTGAGGAAAGGGCCATTGTTTTATACATTTTGTGAATCACTTTAATATCTGCTTTAATTGAAAACAGCTGGATTTATATGTTTCTTTATTCAGTTTGTTTCAATATGTTGTCTTGGTTGAATTATATAAAGTAAATTTGGCCTCATACAGATAGGAAGTTGGAAGAGATAAAGGAGTATTTTAATAATCCTACTCAGATGTAATTGTTGGTAGTCTTCATTATTACAAAAGAACTTAACCAGTGGTAGTTGCTTAAAAGTTCATTGTAATATGGAACCTGAAACCACATCAGTGAGATTCTGTACTGTTATAATAACATTCTTTGTTATCTCTTGTATTTTGAATGGATCTTTTATACAAATATGACTAATATCAAGCGCTGGCCGTTTGGAAGATATGAGCTGACTCTTATGTACACCATCCAAACATTGACATTTCCTTATAAATTTTAGAAACTCACAGTTGTTAATATCACCGATCAGCTCATCAGGAAAGTCTTTAAGTATTGGGAAGCAGTTCAGCTGACAGTGGTGGAGTTTTCCAACATTTTAATTTTTACATTAAAGCTCAAATTATACTACTGGTCCAAACACTACCAGTTTTCCTTGGAGTGACAAAATCAGTTTAATTTTTGAGAAAAAATGTGTTAAAAACCCAATACTGAATAGTTTGCCTATCTGTTGTCCTTTCAAATAATAATAGTATTCCCTTAGAACAGCATTTAGTTCAGCTGGTAACTAAACCAATTGTGCAGCAGTTTTCTCTCAAGACAATCATTTTGTCTGATGTGTATTTCCAAGTATATCTTATAAATTTTGAAATGACATGTACTCATGAGTCAAAATTTAATGATATTTGCTGCTTCATTAAGGACAGTCTTCAGTGAAACTGACTTTTTTTTAATTCCAAGTGCATGTTGGTAAAGAATAAAATGACTAATGGAGCAGATTGGTTTTGTGGCTTTGATTCATGCTAAGGTCAAGCAATTTTACCCACCTTTGCTATTGTAGCAGTTAGTACAAATATCAACCAGTGAAAAAAGTTAGCTACCATCTTAATATTTTAAGGAAAGAGTTTTGACTTCACAGATCCCATAAAAAGATCTTAGAGACCCCTAGAGTCTGAAAAACACTTTGAGAACCACTAATTTAGACTGTTAAAATTTGGGAATTTTTTTATACCATCACCATTATATGCTAATCTTTAAATTTACTAATTTGCTGGGATTCCCTCTTTTGAGGTTTTACTACCTAACCCCATAAAGTTTTTTCAAGAGCAAGCTTATGTATTTGTGTCCATATGAAGCATGTGTGTCTGTGTATGTGAAGAAAGAGAAAATGAAAGAAACAGTGAGAGCAAGAAAGAGAGAATAAGAGAGAGTGCAACAGAGAGAGAGAGCGAATGAATGAATGAATGAATATGAAGGGTTGCCTTAAAGAAAAAGTGATCAGTGGATTATTATCCAGCTCCTTTACTCTGGTGTTCATCCGAAGTCCTTAGCCTGGCTCCTGATGAAGGTAGAGCCTGAGGCAAAGACTTGCATACTGGACAATATTAAGAATATGGTTATCTAGGATGTGTAACAGCAAAGGAAGAAAAGCCAGTAAGATATACTTTTTTAAATGTTGAAGTGGTTCTCTTCACACATCACTCCTTTCTAAACCACTAGTGCTCAATCATGCCAGTATCTACTGAAGATTCTTAGAACCTCGTACCTCAGAGAAGGAAGGGGGAAACATTTGTTCATTGACTCTAGTTCTCCATTGGTCAAGGGTGGCCTGCTGTGAATTAACCTCTTCATCTCCATACCACTTCTGTTTTGAACATGGGTGAGTTAAGAGTAGTTCCTATCTGAGTCTCATATTACAGCATTAGAGAAACTCAAAAGGTAGGAAGGAAGGGAAAGCTATGAAGGACCAACTGGAATCCACTTAGTGGCCAGAGGAAGATATAGGACTGAATATCTATAAGAAGTATTCAAAATGATGCTTCTTAAAATGATACTTGCTTGATCATGGACAAGGTGGTGAAGACTTTGTCACCCTTGCTAAGCCTTGGCCCAGCTGTCAGAGGTGTGGAGCTGAGGCAGAATCTCTATAATAATAGACATAAAAATGCTTGACATAGAGTAAGCACTTAGTTGATGTGAGCTGCATGGAATGTTGCACATGTCTTACGCTAGGGATATCTGGGTCTACAGACCAAGTTAAAATAATGATTTTGTACTTGGACGAAAGTTTAAATTTGGTTGGTATTATTAACACAGTCAAACAAATGATTCACTTGACCAAAGCAATCAGCAAAAATGTTCATACCTATTATCATTCTGATGAATTGGAAAAAAAAGCTCTTATTTTCTGAACTCATATAAAAATAAGAGCTAAAACTTATGGTACTCTGAGCTCGGTATGTGCATCATTGGGGTGGTCCCTAGGCTTGGCTATTTTGACTCAGATTTGTACTAAATGTTCGTGTTTGGTTTTAAAGGCCAAATCTCCTATTTTTAGAGGCTTAAAAATGATCATACTCTTTGAAACAGTAGTTATACTTAGGAATTATTCTAAGAAGTTATACAGAGATGAATTCACAAATTTAGGTGTGAGAAAGAATGATTTCAATATTACTTATAATCCCAGTAGTTTAGAAACAACTTAAGTGTTAAAAAGATAGGAAAGGGAGTGGTCCAGCGGTGGTTCACAGGCAGAGTTCTCGTCTGCCATGCAGGAGACCCGGGTTTGATTCTTGGAGCCTGCTCATGCCAAAACAAACAAACAAAAAACAGATAGGAAAGGGTGTGCAAGAGTAGTTCAGTGGTAGAATTCTTGTCTGCCATGAGGGACACCAAGGTTCAATTCCCGGTCCATGCATGTCCCAAAAACAAATGGACAAACAGTATCAACAAATGTTGCTGCAATAATGGTATACTCACATGGAAAAAATAATGAAATGTGGCCCCCTCATACAACATACAAAAAAAAAGACAGGAAAAATTTGAGATGATTTATGGTAAAATGATATCATGAACTATTTTGCAGTATTAAAATAGTTTTCAAAGGTGAGAAAATTCTCATGATAGAATGTGACCTGATATAAATTTGCATATACGGTACAACAGCTATGTTGAAAAAAAAGTGCATAGAAACTGGAAAGAAGAAAATGCATGAACTTTAACACTGCTTACTTCAAAGAGATTGAATTACAGATGATTTGTGTTTTGCATTATGCTTGCCAATATTTTCCATTTTTATTATGAATGTGATAAGTTTATATAAGGAAAAAAAGAGATATTAGTAAAATACTGGAGGGAAAAGCTAAAAGAAGGCGATAAACAATAATAACCACTGGGATTAAGAGATCAAAAGCAGTTCAAGAAATTCTGAAATATTTGATGTATTTGCCTATTTTTCATTGACTTCTTGTTGTTAAGGCAGATAAAGGCTATGTAAGAATGTTTTCTTCCAGCAGAGTGCATTGTAGTAGAGCTAATCAAAGTATCTGTACCCCGACTCTCTTGGAAGTCTGATTATCTGTATGTTTCTGCCTGTGTAGGGCAGGCTGTGTCACCATTTCTGCACTTTCAGGCTCAAGCAGCTAATTCTGCTCGTGTAACAATCAAGAGGGAATTCCGGAGAGTGTTGCTAGACTGCATAGCAGAGACATTTCCCCATTCCCATCCGATGCTGCTGCTGTGGCCCAGCTTCCTGGTGGGACGGTGTTTGGCTAGGCTGTAACAAAGTCAGTGGATGTAGTCAGCAATGCAATACAGAAAGAATTTGGCCTGATTTTTCTTCCATATTTATACTCTGACCTTTGAAGGGCTATTCTGACGTCATGCCCCCATAACAGCTGGAAAGACACCTTTTTCAGTTCATTACTGAAAAGAACTCTATACTTCTCTTATGTGATAATATACTCAAAATCTAGATGATAGCTCAAATATTACTTTACTCATCTTTTTAAGTCTCGTCCTTCTGTCTGTGCCTCTCCCCTCATCTGACACTTTGGGAGCACGTGCCCTGCCCTCTCACTTGGCCAGCTTCCCTCCTTCCTTTTCTACCACTCATCGCCTTAGTCTTGGCTTCTTAATTTTGCTGTTATCTCTTGTTGATGACCTTAAAAGCCTCATAATTGCAACTGTCCTTATAAAATCATTTCCCATGGAATTATACATGTCTCCAAGTAGACCTATAATACAAGCCTAACTCTTGCTAAAATTGATCACTTATAAAATATTTTTCTAGAGTGTAAGGAGGAAACATGAATGCAAAAGTGAATAGGATAGTTCTTTTATAGACATAAAACTGAACTCCCCTCAAAACAGGACCTCAGCTTATGCAGTCCCTTGTCCACTCCCTGATTAATATTGCTTAAAATAACATAATTTCTTATTAATTTGTAAGTATGGACAGTTCTCTGTAAGTGTTGAGGAATGGTTTTCTAAAAAATACCTTTGTGAGAAAATTAGGGGTTGAAGAATGAAAAAATATATAGACATTTAAAAAATATTTTTATTGGTATATCTTCTCATACATACAGTCTATCCAAAGTATAAAATCAGTGGCTTATAATATCATTACATCGTTGTGTATTCATCACAATAATCATTTTTAGAATATTTGTATCACTCCAGAAAAAGAAACTAAAAAAAAAAAAAAGAACTCATACAGCCCTTACCCCTCCCTCTCACTGACCACTAGTACATACTGACTTTTATGTATAAGTTGAGGAGCCAAATTTGGAAACATACCTGTGATTGAAATCTTTTATAACTTTTTTTTTCACATTCACCAAATGATAAAGTCATATCATATATAAAGAGAGTAGGGACAACATCTGAAATTAGCAGCAGTGGGTACAGTGTTCTTAATTTCCTTTTTATGATCTCGGCCATGCTAAAAATATAAAGGCCTTTGAAGATTCCCCTCCTCCAAATGTTCTGGATATTTGTGTGACAAGTATAATTAGGACCCTCCTCTTTTTGGGGGGTGTCAAGCAGAGTGTATGTATTTTTCAATAGTTGCCTCCTGCTTGTACAATACAGAACATGCTTGGGTGGAGCCCATATGGGGCAGGGTCTCTAAAGCATCCCCTAGTGAAAGGAAATGAAAAATACATGGAGATTCTTTAGAATATTAATTCACAATTATGATACATTGGGTCAAGGCCTAGCTTCTACATATATTGACTATCTAACCTCTTCAGATTACTCAGTAACACTTATCCATACTTGGGATAAAAGGATGCTCATCCTTTTATGAATTTTACTATATTCTCCTTTATACTATAGCTTTTGTTCTACTTCATCACATTCTCAGGCTGGCAACCCCCCTGAGACTGAGCTGTTATAGTGCCCACAGCCTGAGCCCTGTGGCCACCTGGGTATCAGAAAGCACATGTGTGAATGAAGGAACCTCTGGCTGTATACTCTCTGAGCAAGAAGCACTCTATTGGTGGATATGTTTCTATCCTCAAGACTTTTAGAATGTAATGGGTATAACCCATTCTGAGCCTCAATGTCTCTCAAAATACACCAACATAGCAGAAATCAGGAAGGGAATAACTTCCCAATCTTACAATGTCCCTGATCACTACTTAACAATTTGTAAAGTGTAGGTTATATCCAGGGGTCAGATTCAGGTTACTTACATCTCTCAGGTATTTGATTCACCTTTTTAATTATTTTTTAGTTTTCGCATGGGCAGGCACAGGGAATCTCTCAGGTATTTGAACTGGCTTTATCTGGTGGCACCCAGGACATATTTCCAATCTCTTTAAATACAGAAAGAAATTGGAGAACATTATCAAGGCAACTTATAGGTCTAAACAATAACATGTAGGGCCTGCTTTTTATACCTGCCCTGTGGTTCTTATTTCTCCCAAGCACCTGAGTTGCTAAAGACAGTAAATGTATTTCTGGGGCACTTCCAAGTCATCCAGTGCCCAAAGACAGCTGAGCCTTGCCATAAGCATCAGTTGTTATTAAAGCAAAACTTTCTTGACTTTTCACACTTATATTCCTAGCTGCAAAACATTCATGATTTCAGACATACTAGATAAGAAGTTTTTATACAGAGAACATAAATAGATGTAATGATGAGCATGTCAATATGCCTTAAGAGGGAGAAGCCATTTTTATTATTAAAATAAACCAAATAACCACAAGAAAACTTTTGCCTTATACATTTTAGTAATGCAAGCTTCCTTGGACCAAAAAGTAAGATTTTACCTGTCTATGAACTTTCTTCTGAATTCTGTTAACTTTTGGGCCAAAGCCCGATTGACTGTTTGTTAGCTCCCCAGAAAGGAAATATCAGATGATAAAGCAAAGGCAAGTTTATTGTACTGCAGTAAAAGAGAACACAACATTGACAGAATCTTCAAAGTATCTTAAGGAAGATTAGAGAATAATACTTCTGTAGTTTTGAAGTCCAGGTTTCAGTGGTTTAAGACAGGTCTTTCAAGACAAATAAATGATTGGGATTGGGTAAAGTTCATGTTATGATAATTCAGGATAGTTGGACCTAATAAGGCAAGGATCTTGAATGAATCTTGATAAATAAACTATTGTCTGATAGTTAGTAGTTTGTCTAATTGGTCTATCTGTTATTTTGATAGGGAAGTTGTTTGTCCACAAGAGAAAACTCTTTGCTAAGATAAGTTGAATTACAATAATTTCCTAAAGCAAACAGTGAAGGTATTTATTTAAAGCCTTAACTTCTGGGACAAGAATTTTCTGAATGGATAATTGAGTCAAGTCGACACAGGCAGTCTTTATATTCTGTTCTTTGTTGATTTAAATTATGCCCTCTCAACTCCAGCAGTGACCTCACAAACCTCACCAAACTGTGATCTGTCTCAGGTTCTGGTGGGGGGGGTGGTCATGTTACACCAAGGCTTATCCCTACCTCAGCCTTTATCCCACAATGCTCTTTTTTTCCCCCTTCTATTCAGTTTTTTGGTTATTTAAACAGCTTTATTCCCACACCGTGCAATCCATCCTAAGTCTACAATCAAAGGCTCCTATATAATCCCATAGTTATGCATTCACTACCCCAGTCAATATGAGAACTACAGCAGTCTAATTGTCCATTCCATGCCTCTCCATCAGGTAAACTATGAACAACTTAAGGGCAACAATAGTCTTCTCTCAGTATTTCCAGTACTTAAAATAGCCTGGCACATGATAGATAATCAATAAATATCTGTGCAGTGAGCCTATAGACTATGATATTTCCACTTGAGGAAATGCAATACCAGGTTAACATTGTCTATTTGGTACTGAGCTATCACAAGATAGCTTTGGATTCCAATGGCTTGAGTATGGAACTCACCTCTGTCATTTACCTCCCCATGCCCAATTTCTTCACCTGTAAAATAAAAATAAACATAATGTTTGACATCCCTCTTAAGTGTACAAAAACTCCAATTTATCACCTAGTATTTAACATATGCCTAGAAATATGCTGAACACTTCACATAAATGACCTTTATCCCTCACAATAATCCTGTGAGGTACTCTGGTACCAAATTTATTTTATGAAGAAACTGAGGCTCAGGGAGAAGAAATAACTTGTCCAAATTCAAACAGCCAGAAATGACAGAACCAGAATCTTTTGACAAGAAAATCTCTGATTTTAACTGAATTATACTGTCAACTGCCTTCTGTATGCTCAACATGTTTTTATACATTCAGAAGTCAGAAGCCTAAGCCCATCTAGATAAGAACTTTATGTCATGTTCGACAAGTGACTTCTTGTGGTCACTTGTCATGGACTAAATGATGGATTAAATTGGGTCTCAAGAGGTAGCTTCCATAAAGGAAAAGTTGTCATTGCAGAGAGATGTTATGCTGAGTTGAGACAAATGTCTTGAAATCTCTACCTAGTGTTCCAAGTTCTACCCTTGGTTTGTAAACAGAATAAATCAATTCTTTCTCTTCTGTGTATTAGCATGTAGCAACTGAATAAAGTTTTCATACTTTCTTGACCTTAACTCCTTCACCAACTGAACCAAATTTTTCTAGTCTTCAACATAAGCATTCCCAAGTTATTCAGGTGTTTTCCATATGCCATTACTGGTTTTGAGCACCCCCTTCTCTATCAAGGTGGGGAGCTCTATCTGGGTGTATGACAAATGTATCTTCTACTACGATGCCCCAAACTGGACATACTACCATATCATTCTCCAGAGAGGAATGATGGGACAGTTTGGTAAATTAAGGTTTCTATTGATTATGCAAGACTGTTTATGCTTTCTGCTTAACTCTGGCAAATACTTATTCCAGGGAAGTTTGTCTTTGGTGTACCTAAATTCTCAGTCATGGAAGAGATTTTTTTTGTTCTGGAGGTTACGACCTTCTAACCCTCCTTTGCCCTCTTTTTCAGGCAATGTCTATTCTCTGGAGTAAATGTTAAATCCATTTCCCCTTCAAAAAGAGGCAGAAATTAAGAGCGGTGGTTTTTGTAGTGATATAGACATGAATTTGAATCCTGGCTTAACTATTTACCATCTCTGACCTTGGAAAATTATTTAACCTCCCTAAGCATCAGCATACTCATCTGTAAAATGGAGATTCTAGTCACTTCCTTTTGGCATTGTTGTGCAGGTTAATTTAAATTTCAAAAGGTCGGCAAAGGGCTTATCTCAGTGACTGACACATAGTAAGAAGTTAAAAAAAAGATGGCCATTATCTTGTAGTGTATAACAATACAGAATGATTCAAATTAATTGAACATTTAAACAATTATTTCTCAGTAACTATATAGCTATGTATCAATATGTAGTCAAACCAGGTTTGTAAAGGAATTGCCACAGACTTGGGGCACTCTTCAACCCTGCATTATCTCTGACTGTCAAAATGGCAGGATAATACATTCCTTCACTTTTTCAAGGTTTTGGTAAAGAGATACAAAAACGAGGTTCCTGAAATGTCTACATGTTCATACTTAGGATTATATAAAGGTTAGTTACTGAGTTATATATATTTATAAGTATATAATTTGCTCTTAATTTACTCTGTACTATCATCAAAAATAATAAAGCTACTGAGAATATCGGGGGCTTCATGGATATTCTCTAAATTTAGGCCACCTTCATCTCTCTCAGGCGACAGGAATGATTTTATAAGTTACATGACTCCCTCTGAGATTCAGTTGCCCCAGTTTGAATGATTAATATCTGACTTACCTGGGTGCTTATGGGATAAACTAAAATTTTTATATATGATATAGAAGATATCTGGCTCCTTATATGCACTTTCAAGAATATAATTGCCTTTCCATATAAGTTAGGGAGAACTTGATAAAAGGAAGATTTGTTACTCTGCTGCATGTCCCTGCTACCTATTGTAAGAACTGTAACATAAGAGTAACTTGATAAATATTTAAGTGTTCCAAGTGTATAAGATCTCATCATTTAACTTTCAAAAATCCCCTTTCCAATAATGCTGTGACGATAAGGGGAGGAAAAATCTTGTTTCCACATTTGGTACCAAGCATTAAATATTCCCACGATTCAAGTTGCCTCTTGGAACAATTGCCTGAGGTTAATGGCAGGAGATGATTTGGATTTATGTTCTGAATATGCATCTCAATTCCTATGGGGGAGGAAGATTGGGGAGAACTGCTTGCTTAAGCAGTTGAAATTTCTATTTCCCCTCATTATGCACTACAATTACAATTGCTGTCAGTGAGTGTCAAACATGTTAAATATACCTATCAGGAGAGCAGACCCCACAGTTTCTTCAAACATCAGCTGCAGTGACATGATGGATCAGAAACAGCCAATTCCTTTTCAGTCTTTTAAAATATATATGACAGTCACATTCTTACCAAATGATTTTAACAAGATTAATGTTATTCAAGTCAGCACCTAGAAATTGTTTCACTATTATTTTAGTCATAGCAAGGCACTTGAATGGAGTCACTTGATAAAGACTATTCTCATTAAATTGAGAGGAGAAGCACAGAGTCAAACACTAATTAGTGTGGACAAATTCTACGAAAGATTGTGAGCTAAGTCCTAGAAGGCGACTCCGCTTTTAGAAAACTCTAGGTTATTTTATCTGGTCATGGTTTTTCTCAGTTCACCAAACCTAGCCAGAACATAAAATCCACCTTGATATTCCTGTTTTAAAGAGAAGGCACTTTCAGAGCCCAGTTAAAAATCATCATCATCTTATCACTGGTAACATGAACAATTAGCATGCTAATACAGAAATTGTGCTAAGAATTTTACATGGCATATAAGTAGCATTATTGTCCCCATTTTCAGGAAAATGAGGTACAGAGAGGTAAAATAACTTGCTCAAGGTTAATTTACTTAGGTAACAACTGGTTGTTTTCTTATGGATCCAAAATTTCACCCTAAATGCTGTTCTGTAATGTTTCTTCCATTATGACATGTTTTTTCCTTAAAAAAAGACCAAACTCAAGTTTAAAAAAAAGATAAAATTAGTAAGCACTAGATTTTAATTTTGAGGTGTGACCCTTTGAAATATTATATTTATTAGTACTAGAATTTCCATTTGCTTCTATTGTTTGTCTTTCTCTGCTGAAATTCTCCAACTTTTCCTTCATTATTAGTATACTTTCCTTGGCCTCATTGAATATAGTTCTAATAGGGCTTTTTTTCATATTTTAATGTTTTTATTGTGAAATATAACATATTAAAATAAAGAAAAAACAATCATTTTCAAAGTACATTTTAATAGGTTTTTATAGAAGAGATTTCATTTTATAGAAGAGATTTCAAAGTTTAATATGGGTTACCATTCTACAATTTCAGAAATTTTTTCTTCCAAAAAAAAATTAGAAATAAAATTGAAGCTAATCTGGTTGGGTTCCAAAATACTGGAAGCTAAAATAAATCAATATAGTGATTCAGCATATAGTGAAGACAGTTTAAATCCTGTCTTCTCTGTTATAACTCCTCCTCCACCTTTGATCCTTCTCCCACTCTATAGGGATCTTTGTGCTACTCCCATTCTAACTTTTTCATGTTGGAAAGGGGTGTCGACAGTATAGGATAGGGGGACGGAACTAGTTGATATTCTTGGAGAAGCTGGCCCCCCTCTGAGTTTCAGGACTTATCTGGCCTAGGAACCCTCTGGAAGTTATAGATTTCAGGCAAGTTATAGATTTCAGGCAAGAAAGTGCATAACACTTTTTTAGTGTCTCAGTTAGAGCCCTAGATACCCTTTATGGTTAACAGCAATGATGTTGGTTAAGGTTTGGCAAACCATTGCAATTAGCAATATCTAGCTAAAGCTTACAAAGAACAGATGTCAGAGTAGACTCTCTACTTTATTTGAACATTCTTAGTCACTGAAATCTTGTTTTGTTACATTTCCTTTCCGCTTTTTGGTACAAAGTCCTTGTTGATCCCACAATGCCAGGGCCAGGTCCATCCCTGGGATTCATGTCCGACATTGTCAGTGAGATTTTCACCCCTGAATATCACATTCGCACATTGTGGGGCGGGTAATGAATTTCCTTTCAGAGGTGGGCTTAGAGAGAAGAGGCCACATCTGAGCAACAAAAGAAGTTTCGTGGAAGCAACTCTTAGACCTAATTATAGGTTTTAACTTCTACACTACAAAAATAAATTTCATAAGGGCAAGCCTCAAAATCAAGTGCATGGCCTATTTTCTTTGGAGTACCATGGGTTTCCCAGATGGGAAAGTTTAATTGCTCCATATTTTTTCTCTAGTTCTTCAAGTGACTCTACCAGTATTTTAAATTATCAGCCTACCATACTCTAGGATGTATCTGACTATTGCATTAAGCTGTACAGAATTACATGCTTTCATTCCCGTAATCTAGGTGTTTGGGTTGTTTAAATGAGCTATCCAGACAGGTTGATTTAGACTGTGTGTTATAGAGAATTTAGGCCCTAGACATGATGAAACTCTCTGTCTTTGGTCTCATAAAGTAGGTGAAGTTCTAGAGTATATATAGTATATATACTATTATCCATAGCCCTGTATTCTGATTTACTTTAGTCCCAACCAGATTGGCTTCATTTTTATTTCTAATTGAACCTAATCTCTAATGACCTCATAATAGGTGTTTTAATGTCCTTACCTGATAATATCAACATTTAGATAATTTGGAGGTTGTTTTCCTTTGATTGAATTTTGCTTTGAGAATTGGTCATAGCACCCTTGTTTTTTCTTTCTTTTTTTTTTTGGCATGGGCAGGCTCCAGGAATTGAACCTGGGTCTCCGGCATGGCAGGTGAGAATTCTGCCACTGAGCCACCATTGCCCACCCAGCACCCATTTTCTTTTTATGTTGGGCAATTAGAATTTATTCTGCACATTGTAGATGTTATGAGTTAAACACTCTGGAGTCTGTGATATATGTCAGAAGAATGTTGACTTCTGCTTTGGTAGGTAATTAACTTGGTTGGACTCGAAGTAAAAACTTTGTCTCTTGGTCAACAGCTGAAAACTCATTTCAATTCTTTTATCTTTAGCTGGGCTGTTTTGAATCTGTCCCATACATGTGTGGTTCAGGGTTCAGCCAGAGATTGGGAGCTTCCCCTCTATGGTCCTCATGTTTCCACGATCCCCCTCACTTTCCAGAAGGTGTGAATGCCTCAAACTTGTCATGTGGTCCTTCAGTCCAGAACAGTGGCAGGTTATCAACCAGAAGACACACTTATGACTCTGACTGTGGACTAGCCTTGCTATAAAAGCTGCTAAAAAGAAAGGGGTGGGAGAGGAGAAATTTATTGAGTGCTGTTCTCGTCTTCCAATTACTGACTGTTTTTGAAAGTCAGCATGTTTTTGTTCTTTCTCAATGCTTCCAGGAAGTGGTTTGCTGTGTTTTGTTCGGAGCTGTAGTGATTGTCTATGGGAGAGCTAGCCTGATAGGAGCTTACTTGGCCATATCAGAAAAATTATCTTTTGAGAATTTGAATAAGCTACAAATATTTCTCAAATAAGCATAAATGTGTATGTGCAAATGCAATTTAGCAGGTAATTGTTGGGGATTAATGCATTCCTGAAACTTGTACCTACAGTGGACAGCAGATGGAGTATCCTTGATCCTGACTCGGGTACTAAGACTGCAACATTTACCAAGATTTAGTCCATGACCTTGTAGAGTTTTTGTTCTAGGGTCAGCAAACTTTCTTAAAGGAAGAGGTTGTAAAATTTTTAGGCTTATAGGGCATATGATTAAAAAATGTTTTTATTGTTAAATATATATACAAAGAAAAGAAAGAGAAAGCAATGATTTTCAAAGTATACTTCAACAAGTAGATTCAGAACAGATTTCAGAGTTTATTGTGGGTTACCGTTCTACTATTTCAGATTTTTCCTTCAAGCTGCTCCAAAACACTGGAGGCTAGAAGAAATACATTAAAAAAAATTTTTTTGTGAAAAATAATATGTATACAAAAAAGCAATAAATTTCGAAGCACAGTACAGCAATTAGTTGTAGAACAGATTTCAGAGTTTGGTATGGGTTACAAATCTACCATTTTAAGTTTTTACTTCTAGCTGCCCTAAGATACTTGAAAATAAAAGAAATATCAATATGATGATTCAGCAATCATATTCATTTGTTAAAATCTACCTTCTCTGTATAACTCCACCATCATCTTTGATCTTTCTCCCACTCTAAGGGGTATTTGGGCTATGCCCATTCTAACTTTTTCATGTTGTAAGGGGCTGTCAATAATATGGGATAAGGGGATGAAACTAGTTGATGTTCTGGAGAGGCTGGCCCCTCTATGTTTCAGGACTTACCTGGCCGAGGGACCCATCTGGAGGTTGTAGGTTTCTGGAAAGATACCCAAGTGCATGGAGTCTTTTTAGAATCTTATATAATGGCCTAGGTATTCTTTAGGGTTGGCAATAATGGTTTTGGTTGGGGTTTGGCAAGTTATGATAGGTAGCAAGGTCTAACTGAAGTTTGTGTAAGAGTGACCTCCAGAGTAGCCGCTTGGCTCTATTTGAACTCTCTCAGCCACTGATACCTTATTTGTTACATTCTTTTCCCTCTTTTTGTCAGGATGATATTGTTGAGCCCATGATGCCAGAGACAGATTCATCCCTAGGAGTCACCTCCCACAGGGCATGTGATCTTTGTTGCCAATTCTCAACTCTCTTTGTAGTACAAAAGCAGCTAGATAAGACACAAAATGGGTGTAGCTATAAACCAATAATACTCCATTTAGAAAAATAGGCTGCACACTCATGAGCTGTAGTTTGATGACTCCTGTTCTAGTAAAGATGCAGCAAATAAAGAAATGAATAGTTTAATAAGGGCTTCAGTGGTAGAAGGAAATTAAAATTAATGAAGCAAGAAAGGGTATGATTTATAAGGGAAGATACTGACATCCTAATTCTGTAAAAAAAAAAAGTGAAAGGAAACAGCATAAATTTCATAAAGTTATTTCCATCTTCTCACAGCCAACAGCTAAACATCAAACAATGAATAGGCAAGCCTACTGGTGACTTACATGAGAAGTCATCACTTCATCATTTCTTTAAAACTCCAAATCTGTTTTGTATTAGCTGTGATATCCAACTTCTCCATGTTTTGTAGCTGTCTATTTACAGTATTTTTTCCCTATTGGACTGTAAGTTTATGGTAGGGGTGAGGTGAGTATGTCATTTATCTATTTGTGTGTTCCTATATTTAGTGCAGTTATTGTCACATAGTACTTGCTAACATTCATAACAGGACAATTATGGGAAAAAAATTCACTTAAGTCTATATCTATAACACAAAGTAGAATAGTGCCTTGGCTTGACAGCATTATATACACCATAAAAGCCATGTTTTAATCCTGATCTAGTCTTGTGGGAGCAGTTGTTTTCCTTTAATCCTGATCCAGCACTGTAGGTTGGATAATTGATTAGATTATCTCCATGGAGATGTGGCACACCCAATTCTGGGTATGACCTTTTGATTAGATGGAGCTGACTCCACTTATTCCAGGTGGGTCTCAATTAGTTTACTGGAATCCTTTAACAGAGGAAACATTTTGGAGAGAGCAAAAACTGACAGAAACGACAGAAGCCTCAGAGCTAATAGAGAGAGCAGATGTAGATGCTTGGAGACTAGTTGCTTCAGAAAACAGAGACATGGATGTTTGAAGATGCTTGGAGCCCAGCATCTTCAAATGCCCAGCAGATACTACCATGAGATGTTAAGCAAGCCAGAAACTGGAGAGAGCCAAGGGAAGCCAAGACATGAAAGCCAGCCTCAGAGAAGCAAAGTGAAGAACCCCCTTACAAACAGAGACTGAAAGCAACAGAACCCAGGAGCAAGGGACCAGCAGATGCCAGCCACATGACTGCCCAGATGACAGAGGTATTCCTGACCCATCAGCCTTTCTTGAGTGAAGGTAACCTCTTGTTGTGCCTTAATTTGAATACTTTCACTTACAGTTTAGAACTGTAAACTTGTAATTTATCAAATTTCCCCTTTTTTTGCATGGGCAGGCACCGGGAATTGAATCTGGGTTTCTGGTATGGTGGACCATAACTCTGCTTAATGAGCCACCATGGCCTGCCCTAAATTTCTGTTTCTGGTATATTGCATTCCGGCAGCTTGCAAACTAACACAAATTGCAGTGACTTCTTGTGAGGCACATACATAGTTTAATGATACTTCCCAGGAGTGAAAAATCACAAGATCATATCTAGAGAAAGGGATCAACAAGAATTCCATGAGGAAATGAATATTTAAGCAACATCTTTTAGGATGGGTGCATAAAAAACAAACAGCAAAAACCATAATCTTTTTGTTCTAACAATTAAAATTATATACATGATTGTGTAGGAAGGGAACTTTCAGCACACGATTCCTAATCCAACAATGCTCACTTCTATCTCTTTGTTAACCTCTGCCCTTTTCCGCATTAACTTCTCTTTTAGAGGAGGGTGTAATGATCTTGTTATTCCACATGGACAGGGCCACTGTGGAAAGCAGATTCAAGTCCTTGCCTATTTGCTATGCAAACCTACATGCCTATCAGACAATCTTTTTGGTTCCTGAAATTAGGACCATCATAAAGTAGTAATGTTTCCATAGGCATGAGGGAAAGCAGTAAGACCTACTTCAGTTGTATTAAATTGCGTATTGCCATTCCAGCTTTTCTGATACCTGCATTTCGTGTCTTATACATTAGCATAACTAATTACTCAGTGGTATTCTATTTCCCACTTAGTTACTATTTTTTTTTTTTTTAGAGCAAAGCAGGCAGAAAATTTATTGAGAACATTTGTTAGAAGACATGCACACTCTCGCAAAGACAGAGGTGAATAAGGCGAGAAGCAATTGGGAATGTGGGGCTATTTGCTTTTATAGATTAGCTTAACTTACTTCCCGTCCTCCTTCCTTGTTCAGAGCTTTCTTTTCCCCTTCTTTCTCCTGTCTGGGGCTTTTTCTCCTGCCCTCCATTCTTGACAGGGCAGTCCTTGGTGGTAGATAGTGCATTTGGGTTGTTTGCCTCCAGAGGGGTCAGATGCTGCCAGGTGTTTCCCGTAATTGGGTATCCCCAAGCACGCTGTGCCAGACGTGGTCCCTCCTGACCTGGACTGACTGCCTTTGCTCAAGGGCTCCTTCATGGTTTTTTCTCTCTCCCGTCTCCCTGTTTTAGCCTGTCTCAACTTCCTCCTCAGAGAGTTCTTAACCCTTAATCTTACGAGTTGCTGAGGGTCTCTCTTCTGTAGCTGCTTCTTGCTTGTTAGGGGGTGTAGGTCCTGCCAGATGGGGCATACAACTGCTGGGCTATCTTATTTAAGAGGGGAGAAGTCCGAGGGCCAGTTGGAATAGCTGAAAATCCTCACACCAGTATTAGTTTGGTGAGAAAGGCTTCTATTCTGGAAGAAAAAAACTTGGTGAGAAGTTTAAAAACATAAGGGTCAAGTAATAGCAAGAAAAGGACAGAAGTGAGCAGGCCTAGGAGATGCATTAGCCAAGTAAGACTGGGGAACAGGGGAGGAAATGACCATCTTTTACTTTTAAGGGGGAATTTCAACTGAGCAGCTTGTTCTTGCTCAACTAGAGAATAAGAGAGTGCATTTGCCAAGTTAAGGGGTGTAGGAATAAGGCTTAGAAGGGCCTCAATTGATTGGGCTGCGGCTTTGCCTGCCATGTTAGCCTGTTTATTTCCTGCAGAGATGTTAGTGATATTATTATTAATAGTTTTTAATGGCTAGGGCAATGGATTACAGCTATTTCTGTCAGCATAAGCACAGCACTTTAGAAATTGAGCAGTTTTTGGTGGTGGTTAATTGGGAGAAAGCCTCACTCTTTCTACACTGCTATGTCAGCATGCAGGGCTAGGAAGGCATAGCCTTTTCCCTTTTCCTAGTTTTAGAACTCAGGTGAGAGCAATTAGTTTTGTTTTGTCGGCTAAAGATCCTGGGGGCAGGGGTTTGGCTTTACTCTAGTTTGGCTGACAATCACATACTTTGCTTTTTTGGTTTTTGGCTTAATAAAGCTACTTTCAGAAATGAAAATATTTGGCAGACTATAGCAGAAGTTTTGTCTGTTTTACCTTTACATACGTACTAGGATTAGGTTAATTAACAGGGAGAACGTAGTTTGTATATTGCGTGTTTCGCCTTCAAAGTTTTTGTTGTTGTTGAAGATAAAGTTTTGACTCATAGCTGACCACTTGTACTTTTAGAGATGCCTTAGAGTAAAATTGTGTAGCTGACAAGTAAATTTAGTTGTACCCATGATCTGTAACTTTTGGTTTTTTGCATGGGCAGGCACTGGGAATAGAACCGGGGTCTCGGGCATGGCAGGCGAGAACTCTGCCACTGAGCCACCATGGCCCACCCTGTAACTTTTAACATTGTATAGATTAATGTTTCAAAAATAAATAAATAAAATAAAGAGAGGCCAAAGGTCCAGAACGCCTCTGTGAGCTGCAAAGGCACCTGGCGATGTCTGCTAGCTTTCACTCCTGGCTTCTCATTTCATAAGGCTTTCCCAGGGGTGTTTTCCTTCTGTGTCTCTGAAGATCTCTGGCTGTGTGGTTCTCTTGGCTCTGTGGGCTCTTTCCAAAACGGTTTCCTCTTAAAGGGCTCCAGTAAACAACCCACCTTGAACGGGTGGAGACACATCTCCATGGAGACTATTGAATCAAATAGCGACCACCCACAATTGGGTGGGGCACATCTCCATGAAACCATCAAAAAGGTTCTACCCAGCAATATTGAATGAGGAAAAACAAAACAAAAAACATTATACAGACTAGTATTAGGATAGAACATTGTCAAGTTTTTAGGAATTTTAAATAATTTCTAAATATATAAATAACATTTTATCCATGCACTCTTCACTAACAGAAGGATAGAAAAAATTTTAAATTGTTATAATATTCCTTAAACACTTTTTAAAATGTAATATATTAAACTATTTTAGGACCTCACTTTTACAAGGTGAGAGAACAAATCTTTTATAACAGTTTTCATTTAAGAGTGAGAAGACTTGCTTTTTGTAATAAAGGATGATAAGGTCAACATAAATATTAACAAGGACATTATTTTGATATGATATAAAAATTTATGTTTTAGACAAAGTACTCAGATGGTCAAGAAAAATTTTATAACCCTTTAATAAGAGGAAACTAACAATTTATAATATTTTACAGAGAAAACTAAATTCCAGTTTTGTATGCATACATGGTTTTATGCAAGAGTTTTTTTAAATATTATAAACAGCCTTATTAAACATTGGTTAGCATTGAATATATCAGAATTTACTTTTATAATGTTTTTACAACATCTTGCAGTGATGAGAAATGACCAAAAATTTACTTTTTCAAACTTTTCCACAATTTTCTACATTCATTCAGGGCTTGTAGTCAGTAATGACTACAACAAATAAAATTTACCTTTATACTAGACATATGTTAATTTATAAAGTTAACATATTGCAAGATGTAGTTTGAGGCAGTTGGAGGCTGGTAGGGACTGCGGTTGAGGCATTTTAAAGAATATGAAGGTTATTTTGAAACCCTTGGGGCAGCACTGTTTAAATGAGTAGGGTGGGAATTTTATCTTTAAGTCCCTGTCATTTGACAGCAAATAGATATTGAGAATTAGGGTGAAGAGGGATAAAATACGTAGTTTTAAAATTTAGGACTGGAAACTTGCATGCGGTCAGGGGTTACTCATGGGTTAGCCTGGGATGCTTTTATCCCTTCTAAATGGGTTTATTTTCTCAAGGATCTTCTTTTAGGGTGCCAAGAAGTTTTGTATTTAGCAGGGTCCTGGGACAAGCCAGGGGGTAAACACTAGCCTACTGGTGGCTCCAATGAGTGAAGAAGATCTCTCCCTGGAAGAGGGTGGCACATTTAGGGAGAATGAGAAATTGAGACACTAGAATGGAGAGAGGTAGTGAAGGTTCTAGTTTTGGCTTTACCGTCAACTCCCATAATGAGGCAAGTCCGCATGGAGGTGGGCCCAGAATGGCAGTTTAGGACAGGATGGCTCCAGTGTTAATTAAGAAATTAATAACCTTAACTGTTATGTCAAGTGTCACCTGACGCTCCTTAAAGTTGGTCAGATGTGAAGAGAAGAGAGCCATAGGCAGGGTTGGATGCTCTCAGTCTTCTTTACTTGCCACAAGCAGGGCTCGAGAGGCTGTCCTGCCCCACCTTCGGGAGACAGGTCAGTCCCTGGATGTGAAGCCCATGTTGGGGGCACCTGGGGCCAGTCACACCCCCATGGATCCTGAGGTTGAGGGTTGTCTTCAGGTTTCTGGCACCCTCTTTGCCAGTAGCCCCCTGATTCACAGTGGAAACAAGGCCCTTGAGCCTTGGGGCCATGATTTGGGTGACTTTGAGAGGACAGAACGCTGTTAACAGACTGCAATAGGCTGAGCCTGTTCTCTGGTCTTTGTTTACAAGACCTTTGCCTTCTCCTCCTCCTTGGCCTTATTTCAATTGTTAAAGACAAAAAAGGCAGTTTCTAATAAGTCATTAGTAGGAGTCTGCAGGCCTTTAGAGAGCTTTTGCAGCTTTCTCTGAATGTCAGGGGCAGGGGAAGACAGGCTGATGAAATGGGTGCCCAGCAAAATATGACCCTCCCGAGTTCCGGGCTTATGTTAACTTTTTAAGGCTTCTGCTAGCCTCCCTGGAACAAAGCCAAGTTTTCCTCTTTCTCCTGAATGATTTTCCATAACTTATTACAATTTACTGGCTTGGTGGCACATTTTTAAAAAATGCCTTTTAATAAACAGGTGTTTTTCCTATAATGGAAATTGAGACATGGCCATAAAACAAACTACAATGTCCCTCTCAGGTCCTTGTTTTGATAGAGAGCTATAAATATCTGGGCATAGGGTATTTTTGACTACTTTTCCTGTCTTTTACAGTCCAAAGGATGGTACTGTAATTGGCAGTCCCATTGGAAGGCTATGGTTTCCCATCTTTTAGCTTATATCAACTATCAGCATTTCCCATTTTCTCTGGAAAAAGAAAAAAAAGGGAGGGGGAGCTTTACTAACACCACTGTGACTGCGTGGTGACCCAGTGCCAGAGCTGGGCGTTCTCCTCTCTGCTGGCCCAGTCGCTTGGGAATATGGGGAGTCAAGGTGGTGGTGTTCCTGGAAGATGTCTAGAGCTATACCCCACCTGAGAGAAATCTAAGGCAGTGCTCCTGGGAATACCTTTGTACTCTAAGTTTCCTGTTTCCTGAAGGCTGAAAAGAGAGCACAATTTAGAAGAGAAGCTTTAAATTCAGCTATAGTAGGTTTCTAATTTTTTTTTTCTGTATGTTATATTTCAGGGGTCAAAGTTCATTCTTTTCCCATGTGAGTATCCCTTTCTTACAGCACCATTTGTTGAATTTTTTGTTGTTGTTGTTTTTGGTTGGTTTTTCATTTGTTTGTTTGTTTGGAAAGTGCATAGGCTGTGAACCAAACCCAGGTCTCCCGCGTGGCAGGCAAGAATTCTACCACTGAACTACCCTTGCACCCCCTATAGTAGGTTTTAATAGAGACTAAATGAGGATTCAAGAGGAGGGCTATTTACAAATATTATTTAAAATATTTGTCTCCTTCCATGAAAAAGGGTCATAAAGAAGAAGTTCCTGGCATTTCTCCTGGGCATAAAATAATTTACAAGAGCCCTTCATTGGTTTGTTCTGATGTAAGGCCATAAAAGCTGTATGTAAGGAATTTCTTGCCACTTTTCCTCCCTCTTATAAAAGAGACTTAACTGTAAGACATGATTATAGTTGACTGTCTTATTCATGAGTGAACATTGGCTGTCCTCCAGGCAATTGGAAAGTACCCAATTCCTACAGGCCTAAACCAATGGTAACTCTCTAGGATGTCAATGGTAACACCTTGTTTGGCATAAGAATTCTTAGCCCAAAATCATGTTACAAAAGATGGTATGTCTCAGAAGGCATTGAGTGCCAGACAGAGTAGAAAGGAGGTTTTCAGGCAAGGGAGAGGATCTCTGTGAAGGAGGTAAAAAGAGCGACAGATTAAGTAGGAGGAAAGATCTGGGTCTTCAGAGTGGAGTACAAGAAAGAGTGTGGGAAGTCTCATAGAGCTGAGGGGTGGGAGAGGGAGAGACAGACAGACAAACTGACTTTATTTGGTTCCCACTGGACTCCTGCTTACCACAGGGAGGAGCCCCCAGTCAGGCATCAAAGGGTGGTATCGCCCACTGTCCTAAGTCTCCTTGGGTCTACATGGTATGGAGACAGTGTTCTTGCTGCCTCTAAGGAGGAAGCCAGTGGCTCAGGGTGAACCAAGTTGATGTCCTGGGGAAGCCAGATTTGCGCCCCTTAGATTCCTATAGAGAACTGTGAAAATGATTCCATGCTTTCGGGAGGACACAGAGTTGCATGAAAACATAGAAGAAGATAACAATGAGCCAAACAAGAAGAAAAAGCAAAAACACCTGGCCAAGCCTCCTAGTACTCAGGAGTCCAGATGATCAGAGGGAAGTGTCTCCTGGCTGGCTGACCAAAACAGGTTGCTGGATTTTGGCTTCTAGTTTCTTGACTGTGCCACTAGGAAGAATTCAAGGGTACAGCACAGCTTAGAATAAAGCAGGCAGAAAATATATTGAGAACATGTGATAAGACATGTAGGCACTCTCACAAAGACAAAAGTGAAAAAGGCAAGGCCTTAATTACTATTTTTTAGGTAGAAATCTTCCTAGGAAACACTTTATCATAATACCAACCAGGGAGCTAATACCAATCAATTGAAGTTAGAATGAAATTAGAACTTGTTTTTCACACTTGCTCTGTGGCCATTCTCCCTGGACATACGTATATATGCTCATTGTCTTTATGTCGGTATTACTGGGTATTCATTTATCTCATCCAACTCTGGGTTTTCTACTAGGGCTGTTTTGAAGCTGTCGGGGTCACCATGGTGTTTTATTAAACAACTGGACAGAAAGATTCAGTAGGAAAATTCAAATGGTAAGAATGGTCAGGGAATCATAGAAGCAAAATTCCAAGTGAAACACATTTTGTTTTGTTAGAATATCCTTGCAAAATTATTGATTATATTCATCTGCATGAAAATATCTTCAGAATAAATTGGCGAACACATTTTCTCTGGTAGGAAAATGTTGTATAAAGCCCATAATCTTAGAAACTGGTCAGAAAGGTTCGGATTCATTTTTTTCTTTGTCATCTAGTAACTGAAAAGCTAAGTAGAGCAGCAAGG
The DNA here is from genome assembly GCF_023851605.1 of Tamandua tetradactyla. Lineage (NCBI taxonomy): Eukaryota > Metazoa > Chordata > Mammalia > Pilosa > Myrmecophagidae > Tamandua > Tamandua tetradactyla. The sequence goes on along the minus strand of NC_135335.1, from coordinate 43,656,881 downwards.
ATGAAAGGAGTACAGAGAAATGAAACATTTACTTTTGGATGAGACAACTATGATATTCATGGAATTTGGGGGAAACAACTCATTATGACGTTAAATTCACATTTGGAAGTTTTTGAACTTCTAAAGCAGTCTTAGTATTCAATATTCTGACTTTTGTGATATGGCAGAATTCTTGTAGGGGAAATTACTTCTCAGCTGACCACGGTTCAGAAATGGCTTGTAAATACTTTAATCCAATGTTGTTCAAACTGTGGTCCATGAATTACCTGCCCCATATTCATCTCAGACACTTGTTAAAAATGAAGATACCTACTTACCGACCCACATCTCCTTAGTAAAAATCTCAAAGTGAAGGTGCAACGCATGAGAATCTGACATTTTAACAAGAATATTAGGTGATTCTGAAACAGTAAAGTTTAGAGCAGTTGTTTAGAACTATCCTTAAACTTCAAGCCAGGTCTGTTGCACCATAAATTCTTGACAGAATATTGGAATAAAGGTGAATTTATTAAGCTTGAGCTAAGATTATGATACAACTAATTAAAAGCTAAAGAGAAATTAATATGAGCTTTTTGCTTTGTCTTGTAACCCTTTTAAATCTAGTTTAAGTTTTCGAAGGTCTTCAAAGGCAAGAAGAGTGGAGAGTAGAAAAAACAAACAGTTATTAAAATCAAGAAGTTATTAAAGTTTAGTCTATTTCATTTCTTTGCTCGAGTAATGTCTTATCAAAAATCTAAGTTTTTGATTTGTCTAAATAGAAAAATATGTCTCTTGTATGGCATTCGTGCTTTAATACTGGAAAAAATAGACAAAGCCTCATGCAAGCAGGGTAGGAGTGTACAGTACAATCTGCAGAAAGAAGACTATTTAAAAAATTTTTAACATCTCACATGCAGGCATCCATCAATAACCCTGTAGTGATATCATTGTTCATTACAATGTCAGTATAAATACATTAATAGTGAATGACCCTGCAGGTCTTAAAGCTCTTGTTTGACTCTGTCTTGGCAGAATGAAATAGGATTTTACAGCAGCTGATCTAAATGCTTTTTTATTTTGATGATGCATTTCTGAGTATGGCTGTCAAAGAATCAAATAAGAGTATAAGGGGTAACTTTATGGCATTATCTATAAAAGCAAATTGAAGTGGGGAGATGTGGTAATTTTCTGGGTAATTCAGTCAAGTGGGGTAAAAAATATAGTTTGGATTTTGAATTACTTATTCGAGCTTTCTTTGTTGAGCTAATCTATCCTGATCATTACTCAGTTCTATTTTCCTGTGTAGCTGTATGCTGTGATGTCTTCCTTTTAGTATGATCCTAATAGATTCACAGTTAGTGGTCTGGGTGAGTTTTCCCAATCTTTTCATTTGTATGCAGTGATAATTATGGCAGTAGTAAACATTTATTGAACATTTGCATGCCAATCACAGCTCTAATTACTTTACTGCTCATTCATTCTTTATAACAGCTCAGTGAGATAGATATTAACATTTCCACTTTATAGGTGAAGAAACCAAGACTCATAGCTTAAATAACTTGTACAGTTAGCAAGTAGTAGATCCAGAATTTAAAACTGCTTGTCTAGGGCAATGGTTGCGCAGTGGCAGTTTTCACCTGCCATGCCAGAGAACTGAGTTCGGTTCCTGGTGCCTGCCTATGCAAAAGAAAAAAAAATTGCTTGTCTAAACTTAAAGACTTGTTTTTTTTTTTTTTTGGTTTGATTCAAAGATCATCTTGGTATTGCTTTTAATTTCCATTCTACAGATCAATTACTTGCCAGTAGAATATAGGGCAAAAAGATGTGGATGAAACACAACAGCACTGAGTGTGGGATCTGGCTTTCTGAAACGCTTCCAAGGAAGTGGATATCACAACGAGGGAATGTGTGAGTGTTGAAACTTGCTCAATGGAAAATTGGAGGTTAAAGGAACCTGGATAGATTAATTTCCCCTCCTTTCTCTTGCTCCTCGATGACTACAAGGTGTGATTCTTCTTTGCATTCCTTAAGAAGAAGTTGTATGTGAAAAGCAAATGTACCTATTGAGAGACCTTTGATGCAGCCAGTAGTGAAGTAATCTCCATAATGGAAACCTATCATCTGGTGGTGATTTCCTCTTTCCCATCTCATTTGTTTTTTTAGCTTGCTCTAACTGCTCTGGGTTTACACTTCCCAAATAAAATGGCTGCACCTTACTCTTTACCTTAGGCAATTCTTCTAAGAAGATTTGGGCTAAAACAGAATGCAATCCTTCTATAGCACTGACATATGCCAATCCCTATTGCAGGTGCTTCAGCTACATGAACTCATTTAATCCAATCCCCATTTTACAGATAAGGAAATTATGACACAGAAAGGATTAGTTTTTCCATACGAGCCAGCATAACAGAATGTTCTGTACATGTTTTTGCATGTGAATGAATAAATGAATGAATGAATGCAAACTTGCTTGAGACAGTGAAGTAAAAGAAAATTTCAACTTCTAAAATGTAGTGGACACTGCTCCTTATATTATTCTACTATTTTCTGGAATTAAAAAACAAACAGCCCCACATCTAGCAAAATGGGCTGCACAGATTAGATACTCAATAATTGCTTGTTAAAATAATGCATAAATTTTCTAAGCCCAGTGTTGTTTTTTCAGATACCACATATAAAATATTTCTTCAAATATAGATGACATAAAATTGATTGAATAATGGTGCTGTTGCATAGTTCAGAGAGCTCACACTATGAGGGAAAATAATGGTAAGGAAACCAATTTAGGAGATACCTTGCTACGCCTTTGCTATGTTTTACCTGAAATAGTGTTTTGTTGCTGGGATTCAAAGTTCCTTAGGATTGCAAGGCTAACAATAAGTAAATGATAAATAAAAGATACTGCTATAAAAAGCAATGTGGCATTCAGAAAAATAAATAGCCAAGAAATGCAACATTTCTTTTGTGTTCTATGAATTATTGTTGACAAGGGTTGATCCTTTGTAAATCAATCTTCGTGTCCTGTTTGATGGACTGGTTGGTGGCACACAGTTCTCTGTTAAAGTATTGATGAGAACTTTGAAAGGTTGAGAAAGCTTAAAGATTTGGCTAATGCTGGGCTCGAATGACTGAGGAATGAAAATGACATAAAATGTCAAAAATGTCCCTCAGCACCCAAGTCTTATTAGATTTCTTTAGGAAATTCTCCATGTTTTTTTTTTTTTCTTTTTTCCAGTTAATGGCATACTTTTAAAGGCACAAATTGGCTTTCAAGTGAGTTGATTTGTGAAAAGAATGGAATATCAGAATTTGGAGTGAAATTTCAATTAAGCCTAGTTTACTTTATCATATTATAGATGGTTTCTTGAAAATATTTTATAGCTTTGTAACCATGTTTTTAAATCATGCAACTTTCCATTGTACTGAAAACAGACATTCTGCTAAACCACTTTTATACCTTTGTGGAAGGGAAGCTATGGATGTATTCATTTTACTTTTGGAGAACTCTGATATATATGATTAGATGCCAGTTGAATCTCAGAGTGGTAGAGCTAAAATATGCATGTTAGTGGGAGGTAGTCTATAAGTCTTTGGGTGAATAGAATACCCCTTGACAATCGTTTTTTGAGAAATGTCTTCCTTACTTATGGCAGTTGATAGAAGTTGTAGTTCTGTATTAGTCGTGTCCTTTAGGGTAACAAAACCAACAGGAGATATCTGTAAATATGAGATGTTACAAAAGTGTCTCACATAATTGTGGGGATGCACAAGTCTGAATTCTGTAGGGCAGGCGGCAAGCTGACAGCGCCAATAAAGGTCATCAATGAACTCTCCAGGAGAAGCTGACTGACTGGAGTGGAGAGAGAACTTTTTTTTTCTGACTTCTCCATTAAAGCCTCTAACTGATTAGATTAAGCATCACCAATTGCAGGGAGGGAAACACTTCACTTTGCTGTGGATGATTATAATCAGCCATGGATGCAATCAACATGGTGATGATTTAATAAACCAACCTCCTTGTTTATTAACCAGCCATGAGATGTCCTTGCAGTAATGGCTAGGCCAGGGCTTGCTTGACCAGACAACTGGGCACCATCACCTGGCCATTGACACATGAACCAAACCGTAACAGACTCCATCGTCTGGCTCCTGCAGTCTGACCATAGGTGCTGATATTATGAGGTCTATTTGGTCAATTATATTATCCCACCTCTCTGGTGACTGATTTGGAGATTAAAAGATAGCCAAAGCATAAGCAATCATAACTTCTCTTGCATTTCTTAGCTGGAGTTAGCAGGGAAGGAAACTGAATATACTTATAAACATTTATCCATTCTTAGAGGTAGTAGTCTCATAAAATAATTCACATTTTTATTTGCTTATTCACATTTTTCTAGGTATTTGTCCACTTTATCTAAGTTTCAAATTTATTTGTATAAGGGATTCAAGTATTTTCCCATTATTTTGAAATACTGCTGTATCTATAGATATGTCCCCCTTTTCAATACTAATATTGTTTAATTGTTCCTTCACCCCCTTTTTTTCTCTTGATCAATTTTGCCACAAAACTTTGTCAGTTGTATTATTCTTTGTAGAAAATCAGCTTTTGGCTTTTTTGTGAGTTCTGTGCCATTGCTTTCTATTTCATTAACTCTTGCTCTTATCATTTTCTTTCTAAATTATTTGGGTTTCTCTGGTAGTTCGTTTTGGGTTATTTTGATTTGGATACTTAATATATTTATAGCCAGGCCATTTTATTTTCTACAGTACTTGAAACTACAATTTTCTCTGAAAGAACAGTTTTGGCTGCGTGTCCCCAGTTTTTATATGCAGTATTTCCTTTATCATTCAGTGAAAATATTTTCTAATTTTCATTATGATTTCTTATTTGGCTCATGAATTATTTAGAAGCATGTATCTTCATTTCCAAGCACATTTTTCCAAGATACCTTTTTATTGTTGATTATTTAGTAGCTGGAGAATATAATTTATACACGATCAAATTCTCTTTGAAATATGTTGATTTGGTTTATGATGTCATATAAGACCAAGTTTGTCTGTGTGTGCATATATGTGTTTTAATGACTTAAGTGTACTTTAAAAGATTTTATATACTGTATTTGTTAAGTTTAGTGTCCTATAGGCATATATCCATAAACCAAATGGGTTAATTATACAAATCTTTCTAAATCCTGTATAATTTTAATTTTCTTTCTTTTTTCATTTGGCTTTGTTTTTTTAACATTTATTAACAGAAATATGAGAAATATTTCACTATGAAGGTGGATTTAATCTATTTATATTTTTAACTTTTTATTTTAAAATAATTATAGATTCACAGGAAGTTGCAAAAGTAGTATAGAGACCCCACCAATCCCATGCTCTATAGTATAATATCAAAGCCAGGAAACTGACATTGGTGCAATGTGTGTGTATAGACCCAAGTCATTTAATCCCATATGTAGATTCCTATAACCACCATTGTAATCAAGATATAGAACTATTTTATCACCACAAAGATCTTTTCCTTGCTACCCCTTCATAGTTACACCCATCCTCTCCTCTTACCATCACTTACTCTTGGCAACCCCTAATCTCTTTTCTGTCTCTACAGTTTTGCCATTTTGAGAATGTTATATAACTTGAATCATAAAACTTATGACCTTTTGAGATTGCCCTGTATAATGTAGCATAACACCTACCATTGAGATCCACCCAAGTTGTATTAATAGTTCATTGCTTTAAATTGCATGTGTTCCATGGTATGATGTACCACAGTCATTTAAACATTCACATATTGAGGAGCATGTTTTCAGTTTTTGTCTATTACACATAAAGTTGTTATGAACATTTGTGTACACATTTGTGTGTGAATTTCTTTTTCATTTCTCTGGATGGATTTCCAAATGTGCAAGTACTGGATCATATGGTAAGTGTATGTTTAGTTTTGAAAAAAATGATTAAAATCTTTTCCAGAATGGCTGTACAGTTTTAATCCTGACCAGTAATGTTTGAGAGAACCATTTTCTCCACATCCTTGTCAGCATTTGGTATTCTCTCTCTCTCTCAATTGCTCTTGGCAGTTCTCATATATTTTAGCTATTCTAATAGAATTCTATTCTAATAGACTAAACCATGATGCAATATCATGGTCTCCATTTGCATCTCCCTAATGGCTCGGGATGTTGAGCATATTTTCACGTGCTTGTTTCATGTGCCATCTGTATATCCTGTTTGGTGAAGTGTTTCTTCATCTACTTTGCCCAGTAGCTAACTGAATTGATTTTTTACTGCTGACTTTTGAGAAAACTTTTCAAATTCTAGATAAGAGTAGCTTGTCAGATATGTGGATTGCAAATACTTTCTTCCAGTCTGTTGCCTTATCTTTTCATGCTCTTAATAGTCTTTTGCAGAACAAATTAGAAAAAAAAATGATGAAATCCAATTTATGGATGGTTCTTTTTATGGATTATGCTTTTGGTATTATGTCTAAGAATTCTTCACAAAGCCCTGTGTCCCAAAGATGTATCTCTGTTTTCCTCTGAAAGTGTGATATTTTTATGTTATATATTTTTACCCATGATCCATTTTGAATTAATTTTTGAGTAAGGTATATTGTTTAGGTCAAGGTTCATATTTTGCCTATAGCTATTCAATTGTTCCAGTATCATTTGTTGACAAGATTATCCTTCCTGTGAAAAATCAGTTGGCTGTACCTGTGTCGGTATGTTTTTGGCTTCTCAATTGGGTCCTTTTCATAATTCTGTTAATTTTTATTTTATATATTTTGAGGCTATATTTATAGTTACATACACATTTGGATTTCTTCCTATAAATCAAAATTTTTTTCATGTTGTAGTTACCTTCTTAATTTCTGACAATTCATTTTGCCTTAAAGTCCATTTTGTTTTATATTAAAATATGTATTTCATCTTTGAAAAATTAATATTTGCCCAGTAAATCTTTTCCATTCTCTTACTTTCAACCTGTGTCCTAATATTTTATATCTGCTGCTTATAAATAGCATATAACAAGAATTTTTATTAATTCACTTGACAGTCTACACCTTTTAATAAGGCTTTTAATTTATTTAAAAATTATTGCTCTTGCAAATCGAATCCAGCAGCACATTAAAAAGTTATACACCATAACCAAGTAGGATTCATCCCAGGTATGCAAAGATGATTCAACATAAGAAAATCAATTAATATAATGCACCATATGAACAAATCAAAGCAGAAAAATCACATGATCATATCGATTGATGCAGAAAAGGCATTTGACAAAATTCAACATCCTTTCTTGTTGAAAACACTTCAAAGGATAGGAATAGAATGGAATTTCCTCAACATAATAAAGGGAATATTTGAAAAGCTCACAGCTAACATCATCCTTAATGGGGAAAAATTGAAAACTTTCCCCCTAAGATCAGGAACAAGACAAGGTGTCCACTATCACCATTATTATTCAACATTGTGTTGGAAGTGCTTGCCAGAGCAATTAGACAAGAAAAAGAAATACAAGAAATCAAAATTGGAAAGGAAGAAGTAAAACTGTCACTGTTTGCAGATGATATGATACTACATGTTGAAAACCCTGAGAAATCCACAGCAAACTACTAGAGCTAATAAATGAGTACAGCAAAGTGGCAGGTTACAAGATCAGCACTCAAAAATCTGTAGTTTCTATACACTAGAAATGAAAAGTCTGAGGAGGAAACCAAGAAAAAAATTCCATTTACAATTGCAGCCAAAAGAATAAAATATTTAGGAATAAACTTAACTAAAGATACAAAAGACCTATACAAAGAAAACTACAAGAAATTGTCAGAAGAAATCAAAGAACACCTAAATAAATGGAAGGGCATACTATGTTCATGGATCGGAAGACTAAATATAATTAAAATGCCAACTCTCCCTAAATTTATTCATAGATTCGATGCAATACCAATTAAAATCCCAAAATTTTACTTTTCAGAAATAGAAAAAACTAATAACCAAATTTATCTGGAGGGGCAGGGTGCCCTGAATAGCTAAAAATATCCTGAGAAAGAAAAATGAAGTTGGTAGCCTCACGCTACCTGACTTTAAGGCATATTATGAAGCTACAGTGGTCAAAACAGCATAGTACTGGCATAAAGATAGATATACTGATCAATGGAATCAAATAGAGGTTCAGATATAGACCTTTTCATCTATGGACAATTGATCTTTGATAAGGCAATCGAGCCAACTCACCTGGGATAGAACAGTCTCTTCAATAAATGGTGCCTAGAGAACTGGATATCCATATGCAAAAGAATGAAAGAGGATCCATATCTCACACCGTATACAAAAATTACTCAAAATGGATCAAAGACCTAAACATTAGATCTAAGACCATAAAAGTGTTGGAAGAAAATGTAGGGAGATATCTTGTAAGTCTTATAAATAGGAGGTGGTTTCCTAGACCTTATACCCAAAGCACGAGCACTAAAGAAAAAGAATAAAGAAATGGGAACTCCTCAATATTAAATGCTTTTGTGCATCAAAGAACTTCATCAACAAAGTAAAAAAACAGCCTATACAATGGGGGACAATATTTGGAAATGATGTATCAGATAAAGGTTTAGTATCCAGAATATATAAAGAGATTGTTCAACTCAATAAGAAAAGAGTTGAGCAGACAATTCTCAGAAGAGGAAATACAAGTGGCCAAAAGGCACATGAAAAGATGCTCAACTTCCCTGGCTATTAGGGAAATGTAAATCAAAACCACAATGAGATATCATCTCATACCCACCAGAATGGCCATTAGCAATAAAACAGAAAATGACAAGTGCTGGAGAGGATGTAGAGAAAGAAGCACACTTATTCATTGTTGGTGGGAATGTCAAATTGTGCAACTGTGGAAGGCAGTTTGTTGGTTCCTCAGGAAGCTGAATATAGAATTGCCATATGACCTGGCAATACCATTGTTAGGTATCTACTCAGAGGACATGAGGGCAAGGACACAAGCAGACATTTGCACACTAATGTTTATAGCAGCATTATTTATGATTGCAAAGAGATGGAAACAGCCAAAATGTCCATCAACAGACGAGTGGCTAAACAAACTGTGGTATATACTGTCATGGTCAGGTTCATGTGTCAACTTGGCCAAGTGGTGGTTGGGCAAGTGCTGGCTTGTCTGTTGCGATGAGGACATTTTATAGAATTAAATCATGATCATGTTAGCTGCATCCACAGCTGATTCCATTTGTAATCAGCTAAAGGGGCATGTCTTCTGCAATAAGTGATGCTTAATCTAATCACTGAAAGCCTTATAAGGAAGATTCAGAAGAGACAGGCTCTTCCTGTTTTGACTGGTGAGCCTCTCCTGTGGAGTTCGTCCAGACCCTCCATCGGAATTGTCAGCTTCACAGCCTATTCAGCAGGTTATGGACTCTGCGTTCCCGCAGTCATGTGAGACACTTTTATGAATTTTATATTTGCGAGTGCTCCCTGTTGATTCTGTTTCTCTAGAGAACCGTAACTAATACATATGCATACAATGGAACATTATGCAGCTGTAAGACAGAATAAAGTTATGATGTATGTAACAACATGGATGGACCTTAAAGACATTATGCTGAGTGAGATTAGCCAGAAATAAAAGGACAAATACTGTATGGTCTCACTGATATGAATAAACTTGGAGAATTTCATTGGTAACAGAGACCATCAAGAGATAGAAATAGGGTAAGATATTGGGTAATTGGAGCTAAAGGGATACAGATTGTGCAACAGGACTGTTCCAGTTTGCTAGCTGCCGGAATGCAACACACCAGAGACGGATTGGCTTTTAATAAAAGGGGATTTATTTTGTTGGTTCTTCAGAGGAAAGGCAGCTAACTTTCCACTGAGGTTCTCTCTTATGTGGAAGGTACAGGATGGTCTCTGCTGGTCTTCTCTCCAGGCCCCTGCGTTCCAACAACTTTCCCCGGGGGGACTTCTTTCTGCATCTCCAAAGGCCTGGACTGAGCTGCGAGTGCTGAGATGAGGAATGCCGAGCTGCTAGGCTGTGCTACATTGCGTTCTCTCATTTAAGCACCAGCCAATTAAGTCAAACTTCACTCATTGCAGCAGACACGCCTCCTAGCTGACTGCAGATGTAATTGGCAACAGATGAGGTTCACGTACCATTGGCTTGTGTCCACAGCAACAGAACTAGGTACGCTCACCTGGCCAAGTTGACAACTGAATCTAACACAGGACTCATTGTAAAAACTCAGAAATGGATAGCACAATACTACCTAACTGTAATATAACTATGCTACAACACTGATTGAAGCTGAATGTGAGAAAGAGGGAGGAGGGCTGGGGGCACAAATGAAATCAGAAAGAAAGATGGATGATAAAGACTGAGATGGTATAATCTAGGAATGCCTAGAGTGTATAATGATAATGTCATGGTCAGGTTCATGTGTCAACTTGGCCAAGTTGTGGTACCTGTTTGTCTGGTTGGGCAAGTGCTGGCCTGTCTGTTGCAATGAGGACATTTCATAGATCATGATCATGTCAGCTGCATCCACAGCTGATTCCATTTGTAATAACCAAAGGGGAGTATCTTCTGCAATGAGTGATGCTTAATCTAATCATGGGAAGCCTTCTCAGGAGGATTCAGAAGAGATAGGCTCTATTCCTGCTTCAGCTGGTGAGCCTCTCCTGTGGAGATCGTCCAGACCCTCCATCAGAGTTGGCTTCGCAGCCTGCCTTGTGGATTTTGGACTCTTCATTCCTGTGGTCACATGAGACACCTTTCTAAATTTTATATTTGCAAGTGTTCTCTGTTGATTCTGTTTCTCTAGAGAATCCTAAGTAATTCAGATAGTGACTAAATGTACAAATTAAAAAAAAATTGTTTTTGCACAAGGAAGAACATAGGAATATCATTACTGCAGGGTGTTGAAAATTAATAGTAATTAATATTTTAAAATTTTAACTTATGCATGAGACTAAAGCAAAAAAATGTTTATTTGGTACAAAATTTATATTTTGACTAGTGCATTTCCTAATATGACTTATGTAGACAGCTTAATTGAACACCATAAATACATGAAACCTTGAGTAGGGCATGATATTTTTTTGGTTTGTCCAGAGTGATGCCTCGATAAATCCCAGAATGATTTGAACAGTGAATAAAAAGTATTTGCAAAGTCCCCTTCGGGGAATGATGAGAAAGGGGAAAAATTCAACTTCCCCAAGTTGAATTCTTGATGTTGTCACAAGCAGTGGGGACAACCAAAGCATTAGGCTGAGCCCCCAATCTTGGGGTTTGTTCAGATGAAAGTTAACCCCACAAATGATAGGTCAAGCCTACTTAAAAATAGGACCAAGAGTCCCCCCAAGAGAACCTCTTTTGTTGCTCAGATGTGGCCTCTCTCTCCAGCCAACACAACAAACGAACTCACCACCCTCCCCCTGTCTATGTGGGACATGACTCCCAGGGGTGTGGACCTTCCTGGGAATGTGAGACAGAAATCCTAGAATGAGCTGAGACTCAGCATCAAGGGATTGAGAAAACCTTCTTGAGCAAAGGGGGAAGAGCAAAATGAGACAAAATAAAGTTTCACTGGCTGAGAGATTCCAGACAGAGTCGAGAGGTTTTCCTGGAGGTTATTCTTACACATTAAGTAGATATCACCTTGTTAGTCAAGATGTAATGGAGAGGCTGGAGGGAGCTGCCTGAAAATGTAGAGCTGTGTTCCAGTAGCTGAGTTTCTTAAGATGATTGTATAATGATGGAGCTTTCGCAATGTGACTGTGTGATTTTGAAAACCTTGAGTCTGATGCTCCTTTTATCTACCTTATCAGCAGATGAGTAAAACATATGGAGTAAAAATAAATAGTGGGAGAACAAATGTTAAAATAAACTTAGATTGAAATGCTAGTGATCAATGAAAGGAAGGGGTAAGGGATACAGTATATATGAATTTTTTTCTGTTGTCCTTTTATTTCTTTTTCTGAATTGATGCAAATGCTCTAAGAAATGATTATGATGATGAATATGCAACTATGTGATAATATTGTAAATTACTGATTGTATGTGTGGAACGGAATGATCATATGTTAAGAATGTGTTTCTTGTCATATTTTTTTTTTAAATTTTTAAAAAAATTATTGATTTTGGGGGATTTGTTTCTATCATATTTTGTTTTGCCTATTTGTCTCATCTTTTCTGCTTCTTATTCTCTCTTCTCTTGCCTTATTCTATATGTTTTATTTTTTCAGTCCGTTTTTCCCCTCATTGTTTGGAAATTAAATCTATTTTTATTTTGCTGTTGTTACTCTAGAACCTTAATAGGTACATGTATCACACATGAAGTTAACCAATACCTTTATTCCCTCCCCTAAAATGAAAAGACCTCAGAATACTGTAACAGCCATTACTTGCCCTCTCAATTGACATATTATTATCATGTATTTGTTTCTGTTATTTTTTTTAATCCAGTAAGATATTATTGCCTACAACTAATGTTTGTGTAGATTTGCTGGCATATTTACAACATTTATTAATATATATGTGTGTGTATATATATATATGTATTTTGTATTTTATCCATCCACTGGGAATTAATTTCTTGCTATCTATAGTACATTCTTCTGAATTCCCCCTGAATATGTCTCCTGGTGGCAAACTGATTTTATTTATTTCAAAAGGTCTTTAATTCATCTGCATTTTAGAAGATATTGTTTGATGAATATATAATTCTAAGGTAGGGTTTCTCTAAGCTCATTGAAGATGTTAATATACTGCTGTCTGGCTTCCTCTGTTGATTTTGCAAGGTCAACTGCCAAATTAATTGTCATTCGTTGGAAAGGAATATGTCTTTCCTCTCTAATTGATTTTTTGTTGTTGCTGTTGTTTTTGTTTGTTGGGATGCATGATCCGGGAATCGAACCCGGGTCTCCCGCATGAACCACCTGTGCACCCTCTAATTGATTATTTCTTTTTAATGTCTGATCCTATTTATTGGTAATTATTAGAAAATCTTATTTTTTTACTGGGCTTTAGACTTAGAGGTAGAAGCTCTCAGAGAGGACAGGCTCTGTCTCTTGGAAATCTATTCCTGATGTTTTCCTTTGGCCTCCTTGATCCTCTTGGCCAAAAGTTTAGTATATTCTGCAGCCTCTTCCTTATTTTTCTTAGTATGCTGTTTCTTCAGGGCAATATGCCAATGTTTATGTTGCAGGACATGTGGAGTAACAAGAAGCTGAATCTTGGGTGCTTTGGTCATGGGTTTTTTACCTTCTTTGTTCAGGGACTTTCTCCGAACATCCTGGTGGACATCTTCTTTAGAGACTGAAATGTTTGTGGATTCTGCTGGCTATTTTGGGTCCCAGGTGATAAGGCACAGTAGTATCAATCTTCCAGGAATTTCCTTCTCTCCTGTTTTTACGATTACCAAGTTGAAAGCACTCAGATTGGCATCCACAGTGCAACCCCGAACAGGTTTGCACTTTCTTTCTCCAGTTCTCCTTGGTCTATAACAGGAATGCCCCTTACTCAGTAAAAGGTGGACACAGCCATGGGTCAAGACACCCTGCTTCATGGGGCAACATTGTTTGTCATTTCCACCACTGACTCGGTGTCCACTCTTCGCCCAGAGTGTCAGCAGCAAATTCTATGGCCATTTGCTTCTCATAAAAGATACATAGTTTGCGTCCATCGTCCACTTCAATGACCTTCTGGCAGCCTGTGGCTGGGAAGATGTTCAGCCTCATGAGGCAGCTGGCCCCCTCTGAGTCTCCATGAAAAAGAGCTCTCTGATTTTATCATCTTTTCTTTGTGTTATTTATATGTGCATATGTAGATGTGTGTTCTTTTCCTTATTTTCTTTCATCTTATTGTCTTTATGGAGTGAATAAATTGTATTCTGAAAAGTTTTTGCTATAATCTCTTCAAATATCATCTTTAGACCATTTTTATCCTTTCCTTTCCTTTTGGAACTGTGATAAAAAGTAATTTACATATTTTATTCGATTACATTTTTCTATTTTTAATTATTATATTTTTATTGCTACTATTTCTATGTTTCTTTTTTTTTACTACGATGGGTTAGTCTCTTTAAGGACTCTAATTTTCACTCATATCTCCATTTTATTATTTCATTAAACATATTAATCATCTTTTTAAACTTTTTTTTAATTGTGAAAAATAACATGTATGCAAAAAAGCAATACATTTCTAGGTACATGGTTTTCTTTTTTTATGGGCAGGCACCAAGAATCAAACCTGGGTCTCTGGCATGGCAGGCGAGAACTCTGCCACTGAGCCACCATCCCATTGCCCTCCAAGAACATTTTTTTTTTAAATTTTTTTTATTAATCCAAAAAAAGAAAAGAAATTAACACAACATTTAGAAATCATTCCATTCTACACATGCACTCAGTAATTCTTAGTATCATCACATAGATGTATGATCATCATTTCTTAGTACATTTGCATCGATTTAGGAAAAGAACTAGCAAAACAGCAGAAAAAGATATAGAATGTTAATATAGAGAAGAGAATTAAAATAATAATACTAATAAAAAATATATATATATAAAAAGGAAAAAGAAAAAACAAAAACAAAAGATACAAACAAACAAACAAACAAACAAACAAAAAACCATATTTCAGGAGTAGCTTCATTCAGTGTTCCAACATAGTTACATTACACTTAGGTATTATTGTGCTGTCCATTTTTGAGTTTTTGTATCTAGTCCTGTTGCACAGTCTGTATCCCTTCAGCTCCAATTACCCATTATCTTACCCTGTTTCTAACTCCTGCTGGTCTCTGTTACCAATGATATATTCCAAGCTGATTCTTGAATGTCAGTTCACATCAGTGGGACCATACAGTATTTGTCCTTTAGTTTTTGGCTAGACTCACTCAGCATAATGTTCTCTAGGTCCATCCATGTTATTACATGCTTCATAAGTTTAGTCTGTCTTAAAGCTGCATAATATTCCATCGTAGGTATACGCCACAGTCTGTTTAGCCACTCGTCTGTTGATGGACATTTTGGCTGTTTCCATCTCTTTGCAATTGTAGATAATGCTGCTATAAACACTGGTGTGCAAATGTCCGTCTGTGTCCTTGCCTTTAAGTCCTTTGAGTAGATACCTAGCAGTGGTATTGCTGGGTCGTAATCCATTCTGCCATTCTATGTCTTTTGATTGGGAAATTCAGTCCATTAACTTTTAGTGTTATTACTGTTTGGATAATATTTTCCTCTACCATTTTGGCTTTTGTATTATATATATCATATCTGATTTTCCTTCTTTCTACACTTTACTCCATACCTCTCTCTTCTGTCTTTTCGTATCTGACTCTAGTGCTCCCTTTAGTATTTCTTGCAGAGCTGGTCTCTTGGTCACAAATTCTCTCAGTGACTTTTTGTCTATAAATGTTTTAATTTCTCCTTCATTTTTGAAGGACAATTTTGCTGGATATAGGAGTCTTGGTTGGCAGTTTTTCTCTTTTAGTAATTTAAATATATCATCCCACTGTCTTCTAGCTTCCATGGTTTCTGCTGAGAAATCTACACATAGTCTTATTGGGTTTCCCTTGTATGTGACAGATTGTTTTTCTCTTGCTGTTTTCAAGATCCTCTCTTTCTCTTTGACCTCTGACATTCTAACTAGTAAATGTCTTGGAGAACGCCTATTTGGGTCTATTCTCTTTGGGGTGCACTGCACTTCTTGGATCTGTAAATTTAGGTGTTTCATAAAAGTTGGGAAATTTTCAGTGATAATTTCTTCCATTAGTTTTTCTCCTCCTTTTCCCTTCTCTTCTCCTTCTGGGACACCCACAACACGTATATTTGTGCGCTTCATACTATCATTCAGTTCCCTGATCCCCTGCTCAAGTTTTTCCATTCTTTTCTCTATAGTTTCTGTTTCTTTTTGGAATTCAGATATTCCATCCTCCAGTTCACTAATTGTAGCTTCTGTCTCTTTAGATCTACCATTGTAGGTATCCATTGTTTTTTCCATTTTTTCTTCTTTGTCCTTCACTCCCATAAGTTCTGTGATTTGTTTTTTCAGATTTTCTATTTCTTCTTTTTGTTCAGCCCATGTCTTCTTCATGTCCTCCCTCAATTTATTGATTTGGTTTTTGAAGAGTTTTTCCATTTCTGTTCGTATATTCAGCATTAGTTGTCTCAGCTCCTGTATCTCATTTGAACTATTGGTTTGTTCCTTTGACTGGGCCATATCTTCAATTTTCCGAGCGTCATCCATTATTTTCTGCTGGTGTCTGGGCATTTAATCAGATTTCCCTGGGTGTGGGACCCGGCTGATTGAAAGGTTTTTCTGTGAAATCTCTGGGCTCTGTTTTTCTTTTCCTGCCCAGTAGGTGGTGCTTGTGGTACTCGTCTGTCTGCGGGGCCCACCAGTGAAAGATGCTGTGGCTCCTTTAACTTGCCAATCCGAATCTCGCAATCGGCCCGGGAAACCGCGCGTGGAGGCGGGGGTCGCCGGCCGCCGCGGCTTGGGGGAGTGCTGGTCCAAATTGCCCAGCTGGCCCGAGACGCCAAGCGTGGCGGGAGGGCCCCGCTATCCAACATTCCCAGTCAGACCGGGGAGCAACGTGCGTGGAGGGGACCCCAGTCGCCAGCCGCCCCGGCCGGGAAAACGCACGCCCCTCGGGTATCTCACCACAGCAGATTCTCCCTGCCCGTTCAGCCGTTCCAGAATGGGGTACGCTGTCTTTTTGGTCTCTGTCATGGCTCTGGGAGCTGTTTCGTATTGTTTCTGTTTCTTTAGCTGCTTTTCTGGAGGAGGAACTAAGACCCGCGCGTCTTACTAAGCCACCATCTTCTCCGGAAGTTCTCCAAGTACATTTTAACATGTAGTTATATACAACAGATTTTAAAGTTTGGTATGGGTTATAGTTCCACAATTTTTCGTTTTTTCTTCTAGCTGCTCTAAGATACTGTAGACCAAAAGAAATATCAATATACTGATTCAGCAGTCATATTCACTTGTTAAATCCTATCTTCTCTATTATACTTTTCCTTCTCCCATTTTTTTTCTTTTTCTTGTGAAAAATAACATATATACTAAAAAGCAATCAATTTCAAAGTACCCGTAACAATTAGTTATCTTCTTTTATAATCTGTACTTTATAATTCCATTACAGAGTCTCTTCATTGATCTATCTCTGCTCCTTCTTGCTCTGGTGCTTTATTTCCTGTGTGTTCATGGTTCTATTTTTGAACTATCTCTGGGAGAACTTTTGAGGTCTCAGTTGAAAGTGAGTTCTCCCAGAAAGAATTTGTATTTGTTTAGCTAGACACCTGGGTGGCACAAATGCTCTGGGAAATCTTTAAACAGAGTTTTAGATTTGAGGTTTTTAGGATCAGGAAGGAGGTATAAATTGTGCCTGTAGCCCACATGGGTCTAATTTATGGATATCAAGTTTCAGGGTAGATTTCTTCTACTACTGTAGTACACTTTGCACAGTTAAAGATATGTGGATTTCTTTGTAGCCCCCTTCAGAGCTAGGTTTTTTTCTTGTTTACCCTAAAATGAGGACACTAGCTTAATTCATAGGGTTTCCTACTAGACTTCTTTGCTCTATAGAAGCTTGGATGGGGCTTGTTCTGTGCTATGTAACCTGTGAAGCCATGAAAATGGCTCAAGGTCACTAAGCTTTGCAAATAAACTCAAGTTTAAGCCAGCTTCAGTCTCTATTTGTGCTTAGTTTTAGGTCCTTTTGTGTATTTCTTTGTTTTAACTTACTGATACCATTAAAAGTTGCATTTAAAATGTTTTATTCACATAATATGCAAAAAGTGGAAACAACCCAGATGCTAATTGAAAGAAAAATGAATATATTGTATTATAGTCAAATAATATAATGCAGCAATAAAAAGATTAACTACACACAGCAAGTAACTACATGCAACAACATAAATAAATCTTTAAGTGATGAAAAGACTGGATAAAGAAGAGGGTATATTATCTAGTTCCACTTATACGAGTTCCAAGAACAAGCAAAAATAATCAGTATTATTGGAAGCCACATAACTTGTCACCCTGCAGTGATGGGAGGGGATTTGACAGAAGAGGGGCGGGATGAAACTTCTGGGACCCTGGGAATGTTCCAGTTCTTGATGTGAATGGCAGTTACATAGGTGTAAAAACTCCTCTAGCTGTACATTTAAGATTAGTGCACTTTTTACACTTTACTGTATGTATGTTATAACTCAATAAAAGTAAGACAAGCAAAATCTTCATAATAACTAACAAAATTTTGGTTAGTTTTGTCCGGGACATCTCATTTTTCTTGCTACTGCAAGTAAAAATCCAAGTGCTCTACAAATATAAGCGGTTTATTTCCATGATCTACATTGATGTGTAGAGTAAAAGTTATTTAGAAAGGTAATGAGAACATAAAACTCCCACCTCTCCCTTTTTAGCAATAAGGTTTTAATTTTTTTATCATAACCTGAACTCCACATTGTATTTTGATTTTATAGTCAGTATCTGAATCAGTGTCTCATAGAGAAAATGTATTAAAGCAATGTATTAAGTAATATAATTGCAGATGTAATTTCTAAAGATGTAGTAAGGCCATCATTTTTGTAACAAATGTCTTGAAAATGAATGTACTTTTAATTCTCTAATAAATGCTACCATGAAGACCGCAGGCAGTTAGAACTGAAGGAATGTGATTAAATTTTCTACTGTCTCATTTCCAGACACGTATATCATTTCTACTACTTCACACTCAGGACCTTGCCTCATGTCTACATGCAATTCGTCGATAAAAATTATTTTTGTGTATTGCAGTTTATTAGTAGAAAACAGAAGACATTAGCTAAAGAAGAGGAGTAGTTAAATGGATATATAGCTTATATAGATAATAACCATTCTTTACGCATTTGCTAACAGCATCATTAATTTGTTTTTATAAATGAGGAGCATGAAGTAGATAACAAATTGTGGATGAGACAACAAAATGCTTATCCTCAGCATAGAGAAGCTTGCAACAAATGTTTTATCTGTGGAATGAGCCATATATCTTCCTGAGCACATGGTAGGCTCTTAGTAATGTTTGCCAAATCAATAATGATGTCCTATACCTCCTTTTAAATCATCATCTTTTTTAAAAATCACGTCTCCATTTTTTAATAGCTCTTAAATAAGTTTCAGAGTAATGTGGTAGAAAAGAAAATTACATTAAAACCACCATTGTTTTGATGAGTCAAGTATAACCTTGTACTGCTACCATTTTTCCTAAAAAACAAATGTCTTAGTGGGTGTGAGGGATTATTTTTGTCAATAGAAACCAGTTGTTTACCATCAGATTCCCAAGCCTCAAGTGAGATTTCACTCAACAAACACTTATCAAGGACAGTATTTACAAGGCATTCAGTTGGATGCAAAGATCCTAACATACTTAAGATATGCCCTCAGTTTACCTGGGAGCTGGGCTGCTTGATACTGAGTGGACTACAGTACACTTTTGGCGCAATGTCCAAAGGGGATCCTCAGACGAAATAGGGCTAGTTTTATTTAACAATTAAATGGCTATGATAGCTCCCAAGGTAGTCTATAAAGTTGTTAGCAGGAGTAGTTAATGATAAGTATATGATAAGTAATGGTAAGTGCTCTTATTGTTTGTTTGGTTTTATTTGATTATTTCCCTACATTTTGAAAGAAAACATAGATACTCTGTGTTTTGCTACATGATGTCTTCATATTCCTTTGATTATTCAGAAGCCAAAGAAGAATGATGGTATCTGCCACCAGAGGCAGTGGTTTTGCTACAGTAGAGGGATCCACCTAAGCAATGAAACCCTGCTGAATGATCTTTACTCAGATGTAATTTCTATAAGCCCAGGTTTTCATCATTTAGTAATTGGAGTGACATTTTTGACCTCACAGGATGATTTTTTAATTGAAACAAAAGTATAATCCATATCAAGTGCCTTGCACCATGCCTGGAACATAAAAATAAAAGGTCAAGAAATGTTGACATTTAGCAACATTGTCTCTTCATTATAATTGTATTACTAACCAGTGGGTAAGATTCTAGATTTTGGAGTCAGACCTTAGATCATATCCTGGTTCTGTCACTTGAGAGACATATAAGCTTGAAAACTTACTTCATACCTCTTATTCTCAATAAACCCAACCCAAACTGAGAATTAAAATAGCTCTTGATGCATTCAATTTCTATAATAATTAACTGAGATTCTATGTACTGAGCCTTAGGTGCAGGGCCTGGCAACAATAATTGTTCATTCAAGAGAGTGATAATGATGTGCCATTTCTCTGCTAAATATGTGTCTCAAGAGCATATTCATCTATACTGTATGAATCATCTCTGAGTCCATAGTGCTTGGCATGGAGTAGATGCTATCCCCACTTTATTTCAAACGAAATGTTTTTTGAAATATGCTAAAGTGGAGAAGAGGTAGAGAGGAGACACAAAATGTGAGAGAACCATATGTATCATAGGAAAGATGATTTCTTTCAAGATTAAAGAAACAAGAAGAGAGAGGAGGAGGAGTGTGCTGCAGAAGATTTTGTAGAGGGCTATTCACTTGAACTTCTAGCCAGAGAAAACCTTACAGGGGCACTCACAGAGGAGTTTCATCAAATTATCAAGGCTTAGAACACATTGGTGATAGAAGACTTTAATTATAGGAACTCATTACCAAAGAACTCCCGATAAGGAATTCTATAAAGACTCTACAGGGCTAGTTCAGGTTCAAGACTTACTTAGCTCTCTGTCACCTCATTTATAATCCACAGATTCTTTTTTTAATGCAATTTTATTGAGATAGAGTCACACTACACAAAATCCATCCAAACTATACAAAGTGTGTGGTGGTTCATAGTATCATCATTTAGTTGTGCATTCATAGCCACAATTAATTTTAGAACGTTTTCATTATTCCAAAAAAAGAATTAAAAAGAAATAAGAAAATCCAAAATATCCCATTCCCCTTATCCCCCTGGTTATTATTTTTATTGTCTTTATTTTATTACTCATCTACCCACACACTGGATAAAGGGAGTGTTAATCACAAGTTTTTTACAATTACACATTCACATGATAAAAGCTATGTAGTTATAAAATCATTATTGAATATAATCAGGCTGCAAGGGTTGTTCAGTGGTAGAATGCTTGTATTCCATTTGGCAGACCCAGGATTGATTCCCAGACCATGTACCCCCCTCCAAAAAAAAAGCTAAATATAATCAAAGGCCACCAGATTACAGTTCAACAATTTCAGGTATTTTCTTCTAGCTAGTATAACACTCTAGAAACTAACAAGAAATATCTGTATAAGGAGTCAGTGGTCACAATCATTAGTTAAATACTAATTTCTCAGTTACACCTCCTCCCTCTCGTTTGATTATTCTCTAAATCTTCAGGGATATCTGGGCCATGACCATTTTACCTTCTTCATGCTGGAAAGGGTGTTGACCTTATGGGGTAGTGGAATGAAACTGGTTAATGTACTTGGAGAGATTGGTACCTCTGGATTTCAGGGCTTATCTGGCATATGGATGATCTGGTGGCTTAAAGTTTTTGAAAATATAAGCTTACTAAGAAAAACTTTCATAGAGTCTTAGATAGAGCCCTTAGTATTCTTTAGGGTTTCAGGAATACTGTTAGGGCTTAGCATATTGTGGCAATTTTTAATATCTGGCTGAAGATTGCACAAAAATAACCTCCAGAATGACCTCTTGGCACTATTTGAAATCTCTTAGTTATTGAAACTGTATTTTGTTTTTTGTTTCATTTCTCTTCCCCATTTTGGTGAAGAAGGCATCTCATTCCCATGATGCCAGAGCCAGGCTCACCCCTGGAAGTCATGTTCTTTGTTTCCAGGGAGATTTATACCCCTGGGAGTCATGTCCCATATGGGATGGGGGGAGGATAGTGAATTTATTTGCAGAATTGCTTAGACAAAGAAGCCACATCTGAGCAACAGAAGAGGTCCTCTGGAATTGACTCTTAGGCATAATTATGAGAAGGCTTAGCTTTGCCATTGCAGTAATAAGTTTCATAAAGATTAGCCTCAAGATCTAGGGCTTGGCTACTAAACTGGGAGTCCCTAATGCTTGATAGAATATCAGAAATTCCCCAGGTGGGGAAGTTTAATATTTCTACATTTCTCCCTAGTCCCTCAAGGAGACATTGCAAATACTTTTTATTTTCTGCCCTAAATACTGTGGAATGTATCAGGGCTTTACATTAATCTGTACAGAATAACATGATCTCATTCCCTTTTCTAGGCTTCATGTAATTAGGTTGTTTAAATAAACCGGCCAAACAAGTTAAATTAGATCATGTACTACAGAAAATTTAAATTTTGGACCAAATAATCATCTCCTCCTTTGGCTTCATAAAGAAGGTGAGGTTTTAAAATACAGGCAATATCATCTTTTACCCTATATTCTGATTTACTTTGGTCCTAACCGTGTCTATTTCATTTTTATCTCTCATTGGAGTCTGATCTCTTTTTCAGCATCTTTAACGGTTGCTGTTTGGAGTAGTGCTGACTTTCATGCAGCAGAACTCTCATTCTGAGTCTCAGGTATCACACAGATACCCAAAGTTCCAGGGAACTAACAGATTATACACAGAGCTCAGCATCTCAGAATTTAGAAGTAACAATTAAAACCTAAGAATAGATGTGACTGCTGTAAAAGCTTGCAATCTAGGAACCTTTACAATGAGCTTTATTGAACATTCTGTAATCGTTAATCATCAGTTACCCAATCTTTCTCACTGTCTATCCCATGATAACTTATGCTCTCAAATTCAATTCTCAGAATTTGTTCATTATGGTTAGTTTATATATGTGAGACCATACAATATTTGTCCTTTTGTTTCTGGCTTATTTCACTCAACATAATGTCTTCAAGGTTCTCTCCCTAGTTGTATGCCTCACGACTTCATTCCTTTCTGCAGGCACTCAATAGCCTGTCATATGTATACACCACAACTTAGTTCTTCCATTCATCAGTCGATGTACGCTTAGGCCAACTCCCTCCATTGCAAATCATCAATAACACTGCCATAGAATGCCAGTGTGCAACTGCCTATTCCTGTCCCTTCTTTCAGTTCTTCAAGTATATACCTAATAATGGGGTTGCAAGATCATATGGCAACCCTCTACTTACCCTCTTTGAAGCCACCACACAGCCCTCAGAGGGGCTGTACCATTCTACTTCCCAACCAACAGTGAATAGGTACATGTATCTTTCTGCATCTTCTTCAGCTCTTTTGTCTTGGTGTTTATATTTTAAATAGTTGTA
This sequence comes from Tamandua tetradactyla, assembly GCF_023851605.1. Lineage (NCBI taxonomy): Eukaryota > Metazoa > Chordata > Mammalia > Pilosa > Myrmecophagidae > Tamandua > Tamandua tetradactyla. The sequence continues at coordinate 43,633,604 of NC_135335.1, read as the reverse complement.
TTCCCACACCATATAATCGTTACTAATGTACAGTCAACGGCTCTGGTATAATCACATAGGTATGCATTCATCACCATAATGTATATGAGAACATTTCCATTTCTTCTGCAAAGAAAGAAGAGGTTAAAAAAAAGGAGAAACAACAATAAGAAGAATCCCATATCCCTTTCTTTTATCCCCCTCTTATTGATATTTAGCTTTGGTATATTGCTTTGGTACAATTAATGAAAGAACATTACAAGGTTACTGTTAACTGTAGGTGCTAGTTTGCATTGATTATATATTTTTTCCATATACCATCCCATTTTAACACCTTACAATGGTGATATTCATTTGTTCACCCCCATGTAAACACTTTTTAACATTTATACATTTAATCACCATCGTTGCTCACTCTAGGTCTAGCTGTTATATAGTCCCAATTTTTATATTTTATCTTTCCTTCTGGTGTCATAAATCCCTTAGCCTTCCTCTTTCACCCATACTCACACTCACCTTTGTTCATTGTACTTAAAATATTGTGCTACTGTTACAAAATATTCATTAGATTATACTTATATTTTGTGCTACTTAAAATATTGTGCTATCACAAAATATTGTACTCTCCATTTATGAATCTTTACAGTAAATTTGTTGAGCATTCTATGCTCCTTCATCATCAAATGCCCAGTCTCTATCCTCTTTCTATAACCTGTCTTCTTGACTTCAACTCTCAGTGTTTTCTCATTATACTTAATCCTTACTGAGGACATACAGTATTTATCCTTTTGTTTCTGGCTTATTTCACTCAACATAATGTCCTCAAGGTTCGTCCATTTTGTTGCATGCATCGTGACTTTATTCTGTCTTACAGCTGTATAATATTTCACTGTATATTTATATACCACAGTTTGTTTATCCACTCTTCTGTTGATATACATTTGGGCTGTTTCCATCTCTTGGGAATCATGAATCATGTCATTATAAACATTGGTTTGCTCATGTCCGTTTGTGTCCCTGCTTTCAGTTCTTTCAAGTATACACCTAGTTGTGGGATTGTTGAATCATATGGCAATTCTACACTTAGCTTCCTGAGGAACCACCAAACTGCTTTCCAGAGCAACTGCACCATTCTACATTCCCTCTAATGGTGAAAAAGTGTGCATCTTTCTCCATGTTTTGGTTTGCAAAAGCTGCCGAAATACAATATACCAGAAATGGAATTACTTTTAAAAGTAGAATTTATTAAGTTGCATATTTACAGTTCTAAGTCCATGAAAATGTCCAAATTAGGGTAAGACTAGAAAAATGTCCAAACTAAGGCATCCAGGAAGAGATACCTTGGTTCAAGATGGCTGATAATGGTCTGGATTTCTCTCAGCTGGAAAGGCACGTGACGATGTCTCTTAGCTTTGTCTCCAGGCTTCTTCAACGGCTTTGCTGGAGGTGTTTTCTTTATGCATCTCCAAAGATCTCTGGCGGTGTGAGCTCTATCAGTTCTGTTGGTTCTGAGATTTTTCCAAAATGATTGCCTCTTAAAGGTCTCTAGTAAGAAACCTCACCTTGAAGGGGTGGAGACACATCTCCATGGAAACTTATCAAAAGTTCCCACCTACAATTGGGTGGGTTACATCTCTATGGAAACAGAAAGCCCACTCAGCAATACAGAAAGAGAATAAAAGGACATGGATTTTCCGGGGTATATAATAGCCTCAAACTGGCACACACCACATCCTTTCCAGTACTTGTAGTTTTCTGTTTTTCTTTTATTTTTTCTTTATAATAGCTGTTCTAGTGGGTGTGAGATGATATCTCATTGTGGTCTTAATTTGCATTTTCCTTATAGTGAGTGAAGTTGAGCATCTTTTCCTATGCTTTTGAGCCATTTGTATTTTCTCTCTGGCCAAGTGTCCGTTTCTTTGGCCCATTTTGTAATTGGGTTGTTCGTGTTTTAGTTGTTGAGTTATAAGATCTCTTTATTAAACCCTTATCCAAAATGAGGTTTCTGAATATTGTCTCCCATTGCATATGCTGCTCTTTTACTTTCCTGACATAGTACTTTGATGTGCAAAAGTATTCAATTTTGAGGAAATCCCTTTTATCCTTTTCATCTTTCAAGGCTGGTGATTTGGGTGTAAGGTCCAGGAAACCACCTCCTATCCTATCACAAGATCTATAAGATATTTTCCTCTAAAAGTTTTATGGTCTCTGCTCTAATGCTGAAGTTTTTTCTTAACAGTTTTAAGTAATTTTTATATAAGGTGAGAGGATAGGGGTCCCCTTTCATTCTTCTGATTGTAGATATCCAGCAGCACAATCAAAAGCACCATTTGTTGAATAAGCTTCTCTGTCCCAGTTGTGTCAACTTGGCTGCCTTATCAAATCAACTGTCTGTAAATGAGAGGGTCTATTTTCTAAGCACTCAACTCAGTTCCATTGGTCAGCATATCTATCTTTATGCCAGTTCATTCTGTTTTGAGTGCTGTAGCTTTGTAATAAGCTTTAAAGTCAGGTAGTGTGAGACCTCTTACTTCATTTTTCTTTCTCAAGACATTTGTAAACATTTGGGGCACTCTGCCCTTCAGAAGAAATTTGATTATTAGTTTCCTATTTCTGAAAAGTAAGTTCTTAGAATTTTAATTGGCATTGCATTGAATCTATAATCAATTTGGGTAGAGTTGATATCTTGACCATATTTAGTCTTCCCATCCCTGAACACAGTATGCCCTTCCATTTATTTAGGTCTTCCTTGGTTTCTTTTTGCTATGTTTTATAGTTTGTGGGTACAGTTCTTTTATGTCCTTGGTTAAATTTATTCCTAAGTATTTGATTCTTTTGATTGCTATTGTAAATGAAATTTTTTTTCTTGACTTCTTCCTCAGGTTGCTAATTACTAGTGTATAGAAAAATTACTGATTTTTACTCATTAATCTCATATCCTTCCACTTTGCTATACTTGTTTATTAATTCTAATAGTTTTCCTGTAGATTTTTTTGGAGTTTTCTACATCCAGGATCATGTCATCTGTAAGCAATGAAAGTTTTACTTCTTCCTTTCCAACTTGTAGGCCTTTTATTTCTTTTTCTTGGTCTGATTGCTTTTCCTAGAACTTCCAGCACAATGTTGAATAGCAATGTTGACAGTGAGAATCTTTGTCTTGTTCCTGATCTTAGAGGGAAAGCTTTCAGTCTTTTTCTACTGATTATGATGCTAGTTGTGGCCTTTCACATATTTCTTTATCATGCTGAGGAAGTAACCTTTTTTCCCATCCTTTGAAGTGTTTTCATCAAGAAAGGATGTTGATTTTTTTTTTTTGTATGTTGTATGGCAGAGGTCATGTTTTTGCTTTTTCCTCGTGAGTATCCTGTTATTGCAGCACTATTTGTTAATTTTTTTTTGTTTTTTCTTTATTTGCTTGTTTGTTTCCTTTTTGGGAAGTGCATGGGCCAGAAATCAAACCTGGGTCTTCTGCATGGCAGGAATCTTGAACCTTGAACCCCTAAATGCTGAATTTTGTCAAATGCCTTTTTTGCACCAGCTGAGATGATCAAATGACTTTTATCTTTGACTTATTAATTGTGATGCATTACATTAATTGATTTTCTTGTGTTGAACCAGCCTTGCATACCTGAAATAAAACCCATTTGGTTATGGTTTATTATTCTTTAATATGATGCTGGATTTGATTTGCAAACATTTCATTGAGGATTTTTACATCTATATTCATTAAAGAGAATGGTCTGTAATTTTCTTTTCTTATAGTGTCTTTGTCTGGCTTTGGTATTAAGGTGATGTTAGTTTCATAGAATGAGTTAGGCAACTTCCCCCGTCTTCAATTTTTTTGAAGATTTTGAGCAGGAGTATTCTTCCTGAATACTTGGTAGAATTCACATGTGAAGTCATCTGGTCCTGGACTTTCCTATTTTGGGAGCTTTTTGACAGTAATTTCTTTACTGTGATTGGTTTGCTGAGGTCTTCTATTTCTTCTTAGTCAATGTTAGTTGTTTTTGATTGTCTAGGGAGTTGTTCATTTCATCTTAACTGTCTAGTTTGTTAGCATATGATTGCTCATAGTATCCTCTCTCTCATTATCTCCTTTATTTCTATGTGACCAGTAGTTATAGCCCTCTTCCCATTTCTGATTTTATTTATTTGCATTCTCTTTCTCTTTTTCTTTGTCAGCCAAGCAAAGGGAGAAATTTTATTGATTTTCTCAAAGAACCAACTTCTGGTTTTGTTGATATTCTCTATTGCTTTCAGTTTCTCAATTTGACTTATTTCTGCTCTAATCTTTGACATCGCTTCCCTTCACTTTGATTTGGGATTAGTTTGCTATTCTTTCTCTAGTTCTTCCAGGTGAACAGTTAATTCCTCGAGTTTTGTTCTTTTTTCTTTTTTTTATTGTGACATTTACGGTAATAAAATGCCTTTGTTGTATCCCATAAGTTTTAATGTGTTGTGATTTCATTTTCATTTGCCTCAAAATATTTACTGATTTACCTTGTTATTTCTTCCTTGACCCACTGGTTGTTTAAGAGTGTGTTGTTTAGCCTCAATATATTTGTGAATTTTCTGCCTTCTGCCTCTTATTGATTTCCAACTTCATTCCATTAGATCTGAGAAAGTGTTTTGTATAATTGAAATCTTTTTTAATTTATTGAGACTTGCTTTGTGACCCAGCATGTGGTCTATCCTGGTGAATGATCCATGATCACTTCTGAAGAATGTGTATCCTGCTATTTTGGGGTATAATGTTCTGTAAATGTCTGTTAATTCTAGTTCATTTATCATAGTATTCAAGATATCCGTTGCCTTATTTGACCCTCTGTCTAGATGGTCTATCCATTATTGAGAATTGCGTATTGAGTTCACTAAATATTATTGTAGAGGTGTCTACTTCTCCCTTCAGTGTTGTCAGTGTTTGCCTCATGCATTTTTGAGGCTCTCTGCCTCAATGCCTAAATATTTATGATTGTTATATCTTCTTGATGAATTGTCCCCTTTAATACATAGTGGCCTTCTTTGTCTCTTTTAATGCTTTACATTTGAAGTCTAATTTGTCTGATACTAGTATAGCTACCCCTGATCTTTTATGGTTGTTGTTTGCATGAAATGTATTTTTCCAAACTTTTACTTTCAACCTATATTTGTCCTTGGGTCTAACGTGAGTCTCTTTTAGACAGCATATAGATAGATACTGTTCTTTTTTTTAAATCCATTCTGCAAGTGTATATCTTTTGATTGGGGAGTTTAATCCATTAATATTTAATGTTATTACTGTAATAGTAGTAGTTTGTTCATCCATTTTATCTTTTGGATTTTATATATCATACCCCATTTTTTCTTTTTTTACCCTTTTAGTTACCCTCATTGATAATTTTCATTTCTATACTCTTCTCCAATCTTCTCCCTCAGGTCTTTTCCTATCTACCTGTAGCACTCCCTTTAGTGTTTCTGTAGAGCATGTCTCTTGTTCATGAACCCTCTGTGTCCATGTATCTTTAAATATTTTAAACTGTCCCTCATTTTTGAATGACAGTTTTGCCATATATATAATTCTTGGTTCACAGTTTTTCTCTTCCAGTATCTTAAATAGCCTTCTTGCCATCATAGTTTCTGCTGAGGTATCTGAATGACATCTTACTGAGCTTCTCTTGAATGTGATGGATTGGTTTTCTCTTGCTGCTTTCAGGATTCTTTCTTTGTCTTTGACATTTGACAATCTGAATTGTAAGTGTCTTGGAGGAGGTCTATTTGGATGTATTCTGTTTGTGGTATGCTGTACTTCTTGAAACTGTAATTTTATCTTTCATAAAGGTTGGGAACTTTTCAGAAAATCCACAAATTCTTAATGACAGTCCTGTGAACTGGCTGAGCAAAAGTGTAGTTAAACATTGCCAAAATTGTAACATGGAGGACTCTGTAAAAGGGATAGCAGAAAACAGCATGGAAAAATGACTTAAATTTGTAGTTGGTTTCTTGTCAATCCCCAGACTTATTCTCTTACTAAAATGCAATTTATGTAACTTACTAATTGTCCTTTTTGCATATTCATGTTTGGACGTCTTTCACAGCAACAAATTCCTCTGATCCTAGTGTTGATGGAAAAATGCCTCCTTTTATGGGCTTTATTACTGTCCCCTGCTTTATTTCTCCAATCCTCTTTTGTCTAGTTTCACTGTTCCTATATTGTTTGAGAGTAGCTAGCCCTGTGTACAACTCCAGTGGTCATGCCTATCAGATCAACATTGTTTTCCATCTCAACACACAATAGTAGAATTATAAAAAGTGCTGTTATCAGTTTAAAATGTTCCACACCAGGGCAAGGGGGTGGTGGGGTGATATATGGGAATCATGCATTTTATGCATGATTGTTTTGTAAACTCACAGCTTCACTAATAAAGGAAAGAAAAAGAGAAGAATCTCTTAAGGATAGATAGTGAGAAATAAAGAAAGGAGATTTGCTATTGGAAGTTTGAATTTTCTTATTCCTATCAATATCTTACCCTGATTCCAAGCTGAGCTTTTCTTTTCCCCCTTACTACTGTCACATATTTTCTCACACAAATTAGGGCTTCTCACTGTCCTGTTGTAGCTGATCTTACTGAGGAAATGAAATCACTTGGGAAATGAGTAGAGAGGGACAGCAGGCATCCTGTAACTTGTGAAAGCATTGTATATCCTCAGCATTTTGTTCTGGGGAGAAAAAAATAGGTTATACAAATTAAGGAAGTAAAATATTTTTTTTTCCTTTTTAATACTTGACTGCTGAATGCATTACAGCTTTGTAATTTGGAAAGAGTGATTCAGCTCCTTTTGTGCATTATTTTATCATGCTATATAATTGCATCTGCAAAAGCCCACCATCAATTCTGCTTCTCATGCCTGCATATGGTACATCACTGCAAATGACACTCCTTTTGGATGTTGCTGGTTGCTTAGCATTTTAATTCTGTATTCTTTTCCTACTAGTATCAATCCCAGTAATCATTTTTACAAGGCATCTTTTCATTGTGACTTGTCTTCCATAAAGAAAAATTATTGTAAATATGCAGTTTTAAAAGCTCTGTGGCAGAAGTTTCAAACCGACTGTTCATTTTCTTTATTTTTCTTTCCTTCTTTCTTGCTTTCCTCTTGTGCTCTTCCTCCCTCCCTCCCTTTCTTCTTCCCTATCTCTCCTTTCATTCTTTCTCTTTTATTCCTTCTGCACAAATAGTGATGTATTATATCACCATTTATATTATATATATATATATAATCTGATTGGTGACCAAGATTTTGAAACTTGGAAATTTCACCCGGAGCTGATAGAAGGCAGCTCCTGTTATGTTGGGGACAGGGCATATACTCTTCATTTTACTATAGCTGCCATCTTTTTCTACTGATTCCTTAATACTTTGCTTGATTAATTCACACTCCATGCTGGGAGTGAAGGCACTGGTGGTTGTGATACCTACTATATAGTGAAGTGAGAGTTGTTATTTGTTTTTCTTCAGGTTGAGAAGCCTTCACACATGCTAAATATTCTCAAAGGATTAAACCATATGACAGGAGTTCATGCATTCATTAACACCCTTTGATGTCAAAGGTGATGAGTCATTGTGCTATGTGCTCTGATTGGGAGGGTGAGTTACTTGGCAATTTTTGAATACAGTGTATTATTGTATAGTCACAGCCCTAAAGGTGTCTGTTCTTTAGCATATATATCCACTCCTGGGGGTTTAAAGCATTATTTCAAAAACAGAAATATGTAGAAATGAAGATACTCACCAAAATACTGTCTGTAACAGCTAAGATTTAAAGCATCCATCAATTCCTTATATTGTGGGAATGTCAATTAGGGATTCTGTTGAAGCATGAAAAACATTTTAAGTGAAAAAGGACAAAAGTAAAATGGCTCACATATTATCCCTCAGGGGATATATGGAAATACAGAGTGGCCATGTTAAAATTTAATAAATATTGTCTTTTTAAAAAAAATTGCCTTTGATTTTATTGAGTTGTTTATCTAATAAAAAATCTTGAGTGAATTCACTTCACCAAAGGAAATACATGCTTTCCAGAGTAGCTTCCATCATGGAAAGCCTGGAATAAATACTTTTTTTGCAGAGAATTCAGACTTTGGTGACTCTCATTAACTTATGGAGTGCTCTTTTGTAGTGCCACTCTCTTTCTTCTCTCCTAGCAGGTAAAGTCCAGCATGTAAATGAAATTGCACAATAATTGTCAAGCATATGGATACTTCTACCTGAACATGTTTCATCTTGCCAACCCTGATTGACCATGGAGATGCCTTTGTTTTAGCCTTCCAGTTGCTAGAACAAATACCACACAATGGCTTTTCTTTAAAAATGAGAAATTAATACCTCAGATTTTAAGGCCAGAAGAAGTCCAAAATTGAGGCATCACCAAAGTGATTTACCCCCCCAAAGACTGTGGTATGCTGCGACTGGCTGCCTGTGATTCTTGGTCCTTAGCTTTTCTCTCACATGGCAATATACATGGTGGTCTCTACTGGCTTCTCTCTCAGTTTGACTTTTACTTTGCCTATAAAGGATGCCAGTAATTTGGATTAAATCCAAACTGATTCAGTGGGTCCACACTTCAACTGAAGTAGCATCTTGAACAGATCTTATTTACAATGCGTCCACACCCACCAGAATGCAGATTGTTATCAAAAACGTATTCTAATTGGGATATGCAATCAATCTACCACATCTTTCATCAGTAGAAATGTGTCTGGAAATCTAAATGTAACAAATACCTCCAAAATGGTGATTGATAGAATTTAGACTTTTTCCTCCCTCAGGACTCCAACAAATGAAAGAGAAGAGCAAACTTGAGGAAAGTCAGATCTCAGAAGGAAACAGGTAGAATCTTTGTTTGTAAATAAAATTAATAGGCATCTATTTTCTTTTCTTTTTTCTTTTTTTGTAGAACTGTATTTAACTTAGAAATTGAAATTGTTATTAGAATGGCAGTGTTTGGTTTATACAGAGTGGTATTTAGAGTTGTAATCACTTTAATGAAGCAAACACAGTATAATTGTTGAACTCTATTTACCAGATCCTAGGTGTCAAAGGAAATTTGCCCACAAAAAATATAATCAAGAGAGATGGTTTTCTTTAGTAGAAGCCTGTATTTTTGTATTAAGCTACCCCAAGTCTACTCCTCATGCTTCTTGGGGTGATGATCCCATTTTGTCTTGAATTCTTCATCCATTATCATTCTCTATTTTGAGTGGCTTGTACATGGTATGTGGTAATAGCTTGGTTTGTCAGAAAGTTCCAACCTTCTGGCCACATTTGGAAAAGACCTCCACAGGAACAAAGGAAATGCCAGGAATTTGTTAGAATTTCGAGGAAATTAGGGCTTTCTTTCTACTAGAATTGGAGAACTAGTAGTAGTGAAACTCTAGAATAGTTGGCAACCAACTTTCCATTGTATGAGAAAAACATATTAATATTGAAAACTACGTAGAAAAGAGACTGGAAAGAGAGCCTGAATTACAGTCAGGCCTACAATCCACCAGCCATGGGTATTTCCATTCCTCTTTCGGTGAAATCCAGGTCAAACTGAAGTTGTCACTTCCTGTATGCCAAGAAAAAGAGGCCTAATTAATGTAGCTTGTCATAAAATTGTCAGACTAAAGGAAAATATATGAACAGATCTTGGGCATCTATTTTTCTGGTCAGAAAATTTTTTTATAAGTACACTCATAAAAAATACCAGAAGTCTACACTGTTTTCTATGTAGAAATCTTAACTGCTAAGACACAAATCTTTTTTTCTGATATAGTTTTATTTACCAAATATGGAGTAACTTGAAGTTGTTAAGTAATTTCCAAGACAGATATAACCAAATGTTCCTTAACTTTGTCTTAGAAAAGTATCATATAAGAATTTGTTTTAAATCAGTCTACATTTATAGCTGGTATTTTACATCTACTCATTACTGGGAATGGTTTTATTTCCCTGAGACCAAATTAAACTTCTGGGAGTAGGATGATTACTTATACAAATATTGGGTGGCAAGGAGAAAGCAGTGTAGTTTTTAAAACTCACATCCCCACACATAGCCCTCATCTGGATAATGATAATTTGACATTAGTCAGTGTGATAAGGAAAAAGTGCATCCAAAATGAAAATGGCTTACGAATTACAACTTATCTTTGCCAGTTTCCTGAGTTGAGTTTAGTAAATTTCTAACAATAAAGATAAAAGCTTTGTAATGTATTTTTACCCAGGTATCTTGAAGTAATAAGAGATTGGCTAAGTCTGTTCACTTAGTAGTCTGTTGACAAATAGAATACTGACAGAGTTATTTGGATGATTAAATCCAAAAGAAAAGTTATTATGGAGAAGGCACATTCATGCTCAGAGGGAATTATATGAACTAGGAAAAATGATTAAATTATTTGGATAATGTAGTTAGTCATTTCTTTACTACTGTGACAGCAAGAGCTCGTAGTTGGTAAATTCTCTAACAGAGCCTGATGCAGTATAGTTTTAGTAATTGGTGACTGTAATATATTCCATTAGAATCATTACTTTTGTTGACATGTTGATTAGGTGCAAAAAAACAAAATGCTAATGCCTTTAGGTAACTGTGTGTGTGTGTGTGTGTGTGTATGTGTTCATTTAGATTTCCATATGGTTACAATTCACAGGTTAATGCATACGGCAGTGAAAACTGGGGTAGTTCATAATACAGGTTAGAGAGTTTAAGCAGAAAGGAAAAGTTCTGGAACAACTACTGTGGAGTGTTTGCTGCTTGAGTCTGTATATAAGAGCCTCTATCAGCTGCTTTTCTCAGTGATGTACAAAGCCTTTGTCCAGAAATCTTTCTTTTGCATGCAAGGTCCATCACTCAGAGCTGACCAATATCCAGGGAAAATGATCATTCATAAATCATCCATGTATTTATTTACCCTTCAAACTCCAATAAATCAATGTCACATTTCTCCCATCACCATTTAGACCCCTTTAGTAGATTCTTCCCTCAAGCTCATATATTTGATCCATTGTCAAAGGACATTTTTCTTATCTGCACTATGATGCACATGAGCCAGAGATGTTCCTCATCCTTGAGGGTGTTATCATTTAAATAAATCATTTAAGTATGATGTTATCAAGGACACCATACTTTCTTTTATCTTTTCTGTTTTTTTTTAACCTCACTGGTTGTTTTCTCTTTGTCTCATGTACTCATTCTCTACTCATCTGCTCAGCTTTTTACTCTGCAGTGCTCCAAGCTTCCATCTTTGAAGTTATCATTGTTCTCTACTTAAAGACCATGCTTTTAAATATCATCTATAGCCTCACTCTCAAATGTCTATCCCTAGCCTTGACTGCTCTCCAACTCTGGATATAACAGGCCATTTGACATTGCCACTTCACTATCCAACATCTAAAATATAACAAAATGTATTATCACATTCTCCAGGGAAACAGAACAGATAGGATATCTATCTATCTATCTATCTATCTATCTATCTATCTATCTATCTATCTATGATGGGATTTATATGTATTATGAGATTTATAATAGAAAATGGCTCACACAGCCAAGGAGATTGGCAAGTCCAAATTCAGTAAGGAAGGCTGCAAGTTGGGAACACAGGAAAAGCTGTCCAGCAAAATAGAGATAAAAATTCTTCTTTCTTACTGCTCAATTCATCAGTTCTCTCTTTAATGTCTTCTTTCAACTAGTTGGACAAGACTTGTCTATTAGCTGAAGGCATTCCCCTTTATTGATTGTAGATGTAATCAGCCATAGATGCAGTCAACAGACTGATGAATTTAATCCATAAAATATCTTGACAGTAACAGTCAGGCTAGTACTTGCTTGACCAAAAATTAAACACCATAACCTTGCCAAGTTGACACATGGACTTACCCATCACAAGGATGGTAAAGCAGAACTACTCATTCCCATGCCCCCAAGTCTCATATCTCCCTGGGACATTTAGAAAGATATGGAGACCACTTTTGGTTTCATGACTTGGTGTGGGGGTACTACTGACAGCTAATGGTTAGAGACCTGAGGTGCTGCTAACATCCTACAATGCACAAGACAGCCCCCAATAATAAATAAGTATCTGGCCCAAAACATCAATAGTGCCAAGACTGAGGAACTTCCTCTACAATGTCAGTCCCTGTAACTTTCCGACAGGGGTATAAAGCTGGAGAAGCAAGCTCTTTGAAAATGGATACAGTATTATTGGTCTTTGTTCCCTACTTCTGCATCTCCCTTGGCTCCAGCAGTTACACTTTTCCTGGCATGTGGTAGACAGTAAATGATATTCTGATTAATTCAATACATCAAAAGAAATGTTTCCTTTTCTTTTGTTCAATTTTTGCAAGAAATATTTGGTAAACTGAGGGTAGATCCATAGTTGAAAGTCAGATTACAAAGCTTCAGATTTGAACTAAATTAATGCACAGTTTTTCCACTTTTCTTTTAATTTACTCAAAAATCAGAAGCAGGAGTAAATTTTAATAGCTACAACCCTCTTGGACAAAAATTCCATCTCTAGTATATGTCATCCATTCAGCCAGAGGCTTAAATTGTTTTGCTTTATTTGTTCCATTCAGATCCCTGCAGGATAGATACTTTCGGAAGAGAATTTCTGCTGAGAGACTCTTCCTGAAGTGGCCTGGTATATTCTTGAAGGGAAGAATGCTGACGTAAGGGAAATGACAAGTTCATCTACCTGGGATTTAGAAAACTCACCTGAAGTCAACTGGGAAGCCTACTTTACAAGAGGCAGAGAGAAGCATTTTGGTCCTGATGAGGCTGTAATGAGCCTGTCTGCCCTGGCTATACATAAGAATCACTTGGGGAGATTTAAAACAGAGAGATGTCTGGGCCCCTGGACTACACAATTTTAAGCAGACTCTCAGGAGTGAGCTTAGGGAGGAGTGTGTCACAAATTTCCCAGATAATTTGTACATGCTGGAGTTGAGACCCTAGTGACAAATTAGAAGATCAGTATAATAACAGATGAGCTGTTCCAGCAGAGCTAAATCAGAGCAGCATTGCTGGGTGTTTAATTTGCAATGTTTATGTATGCCAGGGCCACTGTTGTGCAGAGAAACATGAACCCTACACAGTTTCATCAATAAAAGTTCCTTACATTTGTGCTTTTATTGTCAATTTTCAGAAGCACATTTAGACACATTTCTCAAAGTTACCTTGAAGAGTAGTAAGGGGGACAAAGAGTAATCAGAAAATATATTCCTATTTATTCATTCACTTATTTATTTATTTATTTTGTTTTGTTTTTAGGTGAACAAATGGGCTTAGAAAGTTCACTTGACTTACCCAAGTTCAATTTGGTTGGGTCTTTCCTTCTTTTCTCTCTTTACATATTTATTCAGTAATTGAGTTTCTTCTAAGGGATGGAGGCTTATGCATTAACTAATTGGGAAATTGAGGAGCCTGATACAGAATTCCAGAAAGGAGAAGATCCTGTGGTGACAGGAATGTAGCATTACCAAGCAACTAAAAGAATAAATGTCCTGTTAAAGTATTCTTTCATAGAAGTTCTGTGGAGGAGTCGGTTTACGCAGTTCCAAATTTGTTGAAACTGGGGTTGCCTACCCTTCTATCTTCAGTTCCTTGTCCTCAGCATGCATACTCATTTCCTCTATCTACTCCAGGCATTTAGTCTCTCTGTTTAACACATAGTCCTCTGTTTTGGTTTGCTAAAGCTGCTGGAATGCAATATGCAAGAAATGGTATGGCTTTTATAAAGGTGATTTATTAAGTTACAAATTTACAGTTCTAAGGCTATGAAAATGTCCAAATTATAAGACATCAACAAGAGGATACCTTCACTCAAGAAAGGCTGATCATGTCTGGGGCTTCTCTGTCTCATAGGAAGGTACATGGTGATGTCTGCTGGCCCTTCTCTCCTGGTTCATTGCTTTCTCTTTCTCTAAGCATCTGTGGGTCCTCCCTTAACTTCTCCAGGGAAATCTCCAGATTTCATCTCTTAGCTTCTTGTGGCTCTCTCCAGGTTCTGGGTCCTTTAGATTCTGAGAGTCCTAGCTTAGCATCTCCTGGGGCAGTTCTGTCTCCAAGCATTTGCTCTCTCTTTATCAACTTTCCAAGCATCTGTGTTTTCTGCAAAATGTCCCCCTGTTAAGGGATTCCAGTAAGTAGATTAGGACCCACCTTGAATGTGTGGGTCACATCTCCATGGAAACAATGTAATCAAAAGCTCACCTCCAACAACAGGTTTGCCCCTACAAGATTTGATTAAAAGAACATGGCTTTTCTGGGGTACATAACAGTTTCAACCCAGCGCATCCTCTTTGTTAAACATTTTGTTTTTCTACTGTAGAACTGACTATCCCTACATGTGCTTATGCAACAATCATCCAAGTATTCTGTCAGGCATGGGACTAAAGGCTTGTCAATCCTGGTTCCTGTTCCCTATATTCATAGGGATTGATCTCAAATGTTGGTGTGTTTTCAATATGGTCGATTCTATATCTGAATGATTTCATCTGAGACATCTTGAAGAACTTGTCTCTCTATTCTTTGTGAATCCCTGAGACTCATGAAGAAAGAGTTGTCCGTGGTCAGCCACAAAAAGGACAGGCATGTAGAACCAACAGATGGAATGAGTGGGAGTTGGACCATGTTGTACTTTGCTCAGGAATCACCTGTGCCTTGGATTTCCTAGTTACAAGAGCCAATAATTTCCTCATATTATATGAAGGTGTATGGATTGTATTTGTCAGTTTTCTAACAAAAATGATCTGGTGGATAAACCACACACATATTCTAAAGACTTGAGACATTCAAAAATGCTTTTTGATGAATCAGTTTCAGCTCTGAATGGTATTGTCAGGCATCACTGAAAATTTTAAGGACAATATTCCTCCAAACAAAGCCTTGGCATTGGCTACACAAGACACTCCTGTAAGCATCATGGTCAATGAAGCTGGCTTTAATAGTGGTTCTCAAAGTGGGGTTCCTGGGCTAGTAGTAGCAGCAACATCACCCAGTAATTTGTTACAAATGCAAATTATTAGGCCCCTCCATAGACCTGAATCAGAAAATCTGGTGTAACATTCAGCAGTTTATATTTAACAAGCCCTCCAAGTCATCTTGAGGTGGGCTAACATTTGAGAACCCTACTTTAGAGTCATCCATGTTTTTGCTTCTTCTTTTCTTCTTTCTTTGATGAGAGTCAACTAAGGACTATTTTGAATGATGATTATGGAACATTTATCACACAAAATTCTTAACTTTGTAGACCTACACAATCTGAAAGTGCCTTAATCTATTTTTGTGAATAATATAATAATATAAAGAGTGACATTTATAGGAGCTAAAGTTAATTGAATGCTTTTTATACACCAGAAACTATACTACTTTCTGTACATGTATTACCTCCTTATGAAAGCTGGTACTGTGAAGTTTTTGGTTTCAGAGTCTCCCCAGAGTAAGTTCTCAATGTCCTCCTGTCTAGCCCTGGATCATTGACTCAGTAGCCAAATCTAAAAGTGTAGACCCACCTACGTTTTGTGGTTATGTTTTCAAGGGCTCTTCTGCCCCTTACTGTCTCAGCAGAGATAACATTATTCAAGAGAACTAAAGAAGGGGGGGGGGGGAGGAGAAGCAATTGCCAGCTTCTGAGAGGTGGTTGTAGTTGGAAATCCTTGCAAATAATTTCATTATTTGCTAGTTATTGCTGAAGCATGTCTAACTCAGGAGTAATGATGGTGCAATTTGCAAGCCATCTGTGTCCAAGATGGTGACATGAAGCTAATTAAAATTGCCTGACATTGTAGAGGTGGAATCATGTTTATTTATTTGTTTGATGGCCATTGTTGTTTTGATCACAAGAAAAGATATTAGAAAGATTTTAGAGTAGAAATTCCAAATGCTGGTCCATATCAACTAGGTGAGCATCTTGAAATTTATCTAAGGAGCTTCTTGAAAATGCGTTGTTCTAGGTTCTGCCCTGAGATTCTGCTTCAGCAGACTTGGAGTGGAGCCCAGGAGTCTGTTTTATCTAAAAAAAAGGCTTTTCAGCTAGATTGGGAGACTCTCTAAATCAAGACCATTTGTCTACAATTTTGGTGCACTAATTGTTCAGGGGAAATGTAAAAAGGGCGACAGGGCTAGCTTCCAGGTGACTGCCCCTTTTTTATCTCTTATATATTGCAGTTTTGGTTCTTATATATTGCTTCATGTAAAAAAAAAGAAAAGAAAAGATGGGTTGCAACTTGTTCCCTCCTTCCTCCCTGCCTCCCTGTCTCCCTTCCTGCCTTTCTCTCTTTCTTTTAATTTGAAGATCTCATTCTGGTTTATCCCTTTGTTTATCATATATAGATGGTGACATCAAAGGAGGTGAAGTGCTTTACTTAAAAGCTCCATTGTGGCGAATAGGGAATTGGAGCTGGACTCTAGGTTTTCCGACTCCCTGTACAGTGCTCCTTCTGCAAAGGACGGCTGGTGAGGATCTTGGCCCCATGAGGGGAAAAAGTTGTGCCAGAAACTCTCTGACTTTCCAGTTTTAGGGCAGATTTAGTTATATATGATAATTTGGGTGTGGTTTTCAATCTGTGATGCTCACCATTGAAAATATGAGCTTTTCTGAATTTGACTCTGATTCAAAGAGATCTGCTGAGGGACTACTTGCAGCCTGTGTGAATTCCTGATGTCCTTTGATGATAGCTAGAAACAAGATGGTTACGGTTGAGATAGATTTAGGGTTTAAGAGCAAAGAGCTGTGGACTTTCTTTTTCTTTGGGGGTATCTTTTTTGATTTGACTGTGCATCTTTTCAAGGAAAGGTACTGAACAGATGTTTTCAGATCCATGTTCTAGAAATAAAACTTAAGGAAGCTTATTATATAAAACTTCAAGTAGCCCAGCTTGTGATTATGGGCATTCTGTACTGATTTGGGAGAACATGGAAAAGTATTCATTGACAATTCATGTATCAAAACCTGTGTAACCTGGGGTTCATGGTAAAGCAGGAAAGAGATTGTGCAAATATGTGCATTTAACCTGTGCATTTCCCCTTACCCCACACGGACATTTTCTGTCCTTCAAAGGATGTTTCCAAGTGTCTTCTGTAAATATGGGGCAGGCAACAGGCCGAAAGTCATATTATGGCCCTTCTTATTAACTGGGATACCTTCTCTCAGTGGCTACAATTCCTATTTAATATTTCACAAAGGAGTGGTTTGGTGCTCAATGTATAACCCCAAAGCAATATACTACTTCTTTTCAAAAAGGCCATTCCTTATCTTGTTGTTGTTTTCAGTGTACATTTATGTTGACAGGAGATACAAGATTAAGTAGTTTTTTCACTCAAGAAAGATTTGAGTAATTGCCCTCAGACAATACTAAGTCAGGGTCTTAGGAGCTGTACCACTTGGTCACATACCATGTTCCATTATTTTATGCAGAGGGGGCAGGGCCATAAAGGAGGATACTTCAAGGACATCCTATGTATGTTCTCCATTTCTCTGTCCTCCTCCACTGGTACCATCACAGTCTTTTTGTTAAGTTCTTGGACCCGCCCTTTGGATTTACCACCCTCTCCCCAGAATTAAAAGATCCTAAGTGCGCCTGTGTTTTGCAAACTCAGTTTCTTCAGTCTTCCCCTGGAAGAAGGATAGGACAGATGAGTACTAACCATCCCAGTTTTATCTCTCTGTAGCTGCATTTTTTTTCTGAAGCTGCATTTATCCCTCCTACATGATTTAAAGGCAAACACAGCTTAATACCACAAAGATTAATTTTCTTCCAAAGATTATCTCTTGTATTTCCCATTGAGTTTATGGAAAGAATGATAGTCCTCTTACTGAGATGACTTTATCCCTACTTCTTACAAACCAATATCCCTGTTTTTGCTCTCTGTGTGTATTTCCCAGTTTCTATTAGATCTACTTTGGAATAGTGAAATCACTCTTAAATTACTTCTTTCTGATCCCTTAGGGGATAAAGAAGCAGTTTAAAGTTTATTCCTCCACCTGCAGTGGACTTTTTGAGTAGAGGGTGAAAAGAAGGTATTTGAGTATCAAAGGATTCTGGGATCCCAAGGTGTTTATAAACCAATAATGAAGCTGTTTGGGCCAAACAGTGAAATGTAGGAATTTCTTGAATAAAATAACAAGAAAGAAAAAGTGCTGCATTTGCCTTTATCACTACACCTGTTTTACCCAGACTATGGTTGTTTAAAATCAAATTCTTCAGTGAATTTAGGAACACAAAGACATCAAACAAAAAGATGTGTCATGTGGGCCTCTGCCCTTTCTTTCTGGTCTGCCCCTGTTGACTTGAGGCCCAGACCTGTAATTACTTTCATGACATCATTACAGATAAAAGAAAGTGAAACTTATATGGGCTTCCAGCCATATAGAAGAGGACCAGACCTTGAGGTTAGGCAGATCCAAAGGTTAGTAAAATAGTACGAACAGTTGTAAGTTGTACTGAGTTCTTCAATCCCTAAAGTTAGGAAGTTAAAGTCACCATGACTTTTAAACAATTTTCTGTATCCTTTAACCTTTATCTTGTATATACTGCACTTCAAATGGTTTATCATTGCTTTCTAAGTAACTTAATGGAATGAAAACACATCGCATTTTTCTGTAAATTATCCCAAAGCAAGGAGTTATAATAGGAAAGATATTATTTTTATTCGTTATGCAGAAGGATATTTAGTTGATTGCTTTGTTTTTTCATCTCAAAATTTAAAAATGTGTTATTGTATGGGTTTGATTACCACATAGAACATTAATTCAGTTTCACTTAGACCTGTGATATATTGTTCCTTCTAACTGCCTTCCAGCCCCAACTGCTAGTAGGAAGCCTGATGTGTAGATGGGGTTCCTATGTTATACTAAATTGTTTATTAGCTTGGGAGATTATTTCTATACAGCTTTATTTTTCTGTGCCTGTTCTATAGATGCTTATGTCACTGTACTTTGAATGTGGTATATGTATCAACCTCCAAATAAGAAAGTAGATTCTGACAGAGCTATATAATCAAATGTAATTTTCCTTGTGCAACTATTCCACAAAGAAAAATAGAACATATGAAGTTGTTCAGATACTTTCATTGTCTTGCATTAGTATTCTCTATTGAGAGTTGTCATAGAAAGATAGGGCAAAACTGAAATAATAATATCCTGTATCATTTTCTTTTTTATTTTTGGGTTACTCTCCCAACTTACTGCCTGTTTCATTTTCAATATTCCCACCACTGTTTTTTATTGCCTGCTGAATCAATCTTTTCTCAAATCAAACAGTTGAATTTTCATATTGTGTTTCAAGTATCTTAAAGATGCAACTGAATTTCTAGGGACCCCTGAGGCTGGGCAATAGTCCCATGACCTCCAGCTAACATGGGGAGAAAGAATCTATAGACTAAGGGTCTTGAGAAAAGATGTAGAGGTTTGAGTGCTAGGATCTCTCCTCTGCTCACTTTGGTTTTGGAGGTAAGTGAGCTCAAGGTGAAAATAAAGACAGGCCAAAACAGAGGCATCTGGAACTTGTTCAGAGGACTTGGTACAACTCTGTCTTCTTGGGAAAACAAATGAGGAATGGAAATGTAAGTTCATAAAATAGACCTTTGGGAGATCAAGAATCTCACCCTAATCCTGAATCATAGCACAGGAGGTTCTATTTCATAGATACAGATGTAACTGGTATACTTTTTTTTTTTTTTTTTTGGGTGCTTGGTCCAGGAATCAAACCTGGGTCTCCTGCCTTGAGGGCAAGCATTCTACCACTGAACTGCCTGTACACCCATGGTATCCTTTTAAAGTTATAAGAGAGGTGGCAGCCCAGTGGAGAACTGTGAGTTGGGAATCATCTTGTCTCAGGCATTAGGTGCCATTGCTACTGGAAAGGAAGGCCTATGACACATTTCTGGATTGAGAGTCCAGATGGCACAGAGGAAAGATTCCATGGAGAAGGAGGGATTTGCCTAATGGCTTGGATCATGTTTTCTATGTACTGCTGCCATAATCCCTTGACTTTGGAATGATGCATCTATAAATAGAGATTCAATCTGCCTGCATGACACTCGAGATAGTTGGTGACATTTTCCTATGTCTCACCATCCAACAGCGACAGGTATTTGATTAACACCAAGGGCCAAGCTTTAGTGGGTACTTAATATTTTCCAGGCACATTGGTAATTGCTTGCTATACAATCTTCTCAGTAACCCAGTGACCTATTTTCTATCGCTGTTACTGCTTCACATGCAAGGAGTTAAGATTGAGTAATATGAAGTAAATTATTCATTCACCTAGAGATTATGGGAAATGGGGTATGATCTCAGCAGACCTGGCTGCATAATTGGAGGGGCCTATTTAAAAAAATTATTAAGAGTTTCAATATGGCGACAGGAAGCCCACTAAAGCAATCATGGGATCTTCTAACCAGGGGCCCTTGTGTAAACTGTACAGGCCACAAATCCCTGAAACCCACCTTATATTTCAGTTTGAAGACTCATAAACATATTATGCTGTCTTTTCTCCCTCCCCTCATTTACTCTCTTTGCCCTATTATACTTCCTTGATTCTCTTTTTTTCCTACCATCTGATTCCTTCATCCTTACTTTTCCTCTTCTACTTCTTCTTCTACTACTTTTCTGTTGTTTCTGTGGTCTGGTACCTATGCTTCTTTAGTGTCCAGGGATAACATAGAAGAGACAGAGAACATTTGGCTTGCAGTAGTTTGCTTGGTGTATTAGCCACATGGAAGGCATCTAACCTTGGAGGTTGGGCAAGATCCCATCAGAAGCCCAATTCAAAGGTGTACATTTATAAAATTTTTATAGTTGTATTCCATTTATTATTCCTTCCTCAAGAAGGAAATCCTTCTAACAAAAGGTTTGGAAAAAGCATGTTCTGATGCTAGCCTTCTCAAGAGGACTTTGTTTCCTCTGATCTGCAATGATTTTAAGCATTTAAAATCGACCATGACCATAGTTTGGATCAAGAAGCCAAAATAACAATTTCCAATACTTTTCATACCAGACAGAAAAGAAAAAATATCCTCTGTCCTTTTCTAGTTTTACTCTCATGAATAGGTCTCTGTAACTGGCCCAAGCAAGGAAACCTTTATACCTTAACCAAGGAATTCTAAAGCAGTCGCCAGGACACAAGAGCAAATCAAATATGAAACTCTCCAACTATTCAAGGCTTGCCCTCATTAAGGAGATAATGTCAGAGCTATCAGAAAACAGAGTTATGGCCAATTCGGAAGCCATCTGGCCTTCTATAGTCACTCCAATTTCAGCTATTAATGTTACATAACATAGTCATCTTTTTTTTGTTCATTCTCTTCTGACTTTTCCCTTCTATGTACACCTACCTCTCTTCTGTCTTGCCTACTTACTCTTTAGATGGTAACCTCATCTCTGGTAAAGCCCACTCCTCTTCCTCTACCTTTTTTCTTCTCTTCTTTCCTCTGAGTTATTGCTTTTCTTCTGTCAGTCTATAATCTGGCAGGGGTAGTTGGGGCCATTCATTTGTTATCCTCTTAGTGACAGGGGTAAATGAGATCAAAACCCCCTAAGAGGACACATTCACCTCCCAACTGGAGATCAGTATTTTATGCTTGGACCATTTTTGTTTTTACAGTTATGAAATTTTCCAGTACAGAGACGGTAAGGTCAAGTGGGATTTGTCAAAATATACAATGATCTTTAAGCTGTTGGAAGAGAGGTTCCCTATAAATCAAATGAGATATTACCATCATCACAACTTCAGTAGCAGCAACCAGCAACAGTCTGTCCTTAAAGTGTTTATTCCCATCTAGACTTGACCATGAATTTATGAGTTAGTATTTAAATGCTGCGAGGCTCATCTTTGACTTTATTTGAAAATAGTAAAGTAATGATGATTTTATCTTCTCATTTCCATTACAAGGGACCACAGGTGGTATCTAGTGTCACACAGACATACATATTACTGGAATATATCTGCTATTTTTGTAGCTTGTGGCTTGGAGATCTCATACACTATTACAGGATGAAGTTTCTGATGTGTAGTGATTTCTATCATCAGTTGTGGGGTCTAAAAAATATCCTGCAGAAAGACATCAGTGAGCAGTTGTTTCAGGCAGCTTAGCCTTTTGTCTTTCCTTTCCTTTTCTTTCATTTTCATTTATTTGTTTTGAGCTTCTGTGGGTCAAAAATCTCTGTTTTTTTTATTTTCTCCAAGGAAAATAAGGCTTTTGAAAAGAACTGTGGCCCCAAAATTTCAGAGAGAGAGAGAGGGGAAAGACAGAGGGGTGGGCGTGGGGGTGGGGTGAGGGAAGTTTGGTAAGAAAAGGAGTGTGATCATTACATAAATGAGTTAGACAAGAGATAAGAGTGATTTCAGAAGAGACAAGGGAAATATCAATCAATTCCTCCCTTCTTGAAAAGCATAGCAATGTGATTTTATGTCTTTCAAATTGGTTCTAAACAGTATCCTTCTAAATTAAAATTTTGAAGAAAGAAGCAGACTAGCTTGTGCATTAAGTGCACCTTAGCAATGAGATATCCTAGAATGGGCAGGAGAGGAGGAACAGATTTTAAAAAGTAATATTCTTAGTTTTGGTTTATAATTGAGCCACAACTAACGATTTAAAATTGGTTGCTTGTTTCTGAAGCTTTCAAGAGTGAAAGGAATATATTACTAGCTTTATTGCCATGATAAAAAATTCTAGGCACCCATATGTCTGTGATTTCCATTTTGCACAAGGCGGTTTGAATTGCAATAGCTGGAAGAGATTGGTTTATGAGATGTGAGCAAACTCAATTTGAAGAAAAAAGAACAGTTGAGCTCTTATTCTGTGCACAGACAAGGTACTATGGAATAAACAAAAGAAAATATGACATCATGAAGGGGCCTTGATCAGCACATGTGAAATAATTCTGGGCAATATGAAGCCAGGTATGGTGGGACTTGAGTGTGGCATCCACTGTAAGAATTTAGGGAAAGCAGAGGCAGGAGGGATTGTACCAAGTGGAGTGGGCTTGAACAAATTTTAAGAGGGTAAGGACATTCCATGTGAGTTGCAAAAGGGAGGAAAAGAACTCTGCATGGAAAAATAGGAGGTGGGTAAGCCATCCCTGGTTTTTTACGATACAATGGAGATTGTTGTTGGATGTCATAGACAGTGTGGGATAAAGAGTAAGAGAAAATGAAATTGTGAAGTGATAGTAAACACTTATTAACTGTAGTAATAAGTGTTAGTTAAGCACTAATAGATTCCAAGTATCACTCTAAGAATTGGGACAACCCAAATAAGTAGAATTTGATACACTAGAATCTAGAAAGATTCAAGTAAATTGATTATCACAAAAGTAGTGTGATATACATAAAAGTAGAGGTTTTGAGAAGGTCTCCTATTGGCAGAAAGAAAGGATATCATCTCTGTTTAAGGCGGTGGTTCCTACAATTGAATATAGTCTCTTTACCATTATTGTGTTCAGACAAGAAAACTGATTTCAGACACTTTTGTTATGGAGCAATCCTAAATGGCAAAAATGTGATGTTCTAGTTTGCTAGTTGTTGGAATGCAATATACCAGAAATGGAATGGCTTTTAAAAAGTGGAATTTAATAAGTTGCTAGTTGACAGTTCTAAGGCTGTGAAATTGTCCAAATCAAAACAAGTCTATAATAAATGTGCAATCTAAGGCATCCAGGGAAAGATACCTTGGTTTAAGAAGGCCGATAACATTTAGGGTTTCCCTCTTGGCTAGAAGGGCATGTGGAGAAGTCTGCCCTCTTTCTCTTGCAGCTTCTTGTTTCATGAGGCTCACCAGGAAGTGTTCTCTTTCTTCATCTCCAAAAGTCACTCGCTGGTGAATTCTGCTTCGAGGTTCTGCAGCATTTTGAAGCTTTCTCCGAAATACTTTTTTTTATAGGATTCCAGTAAACTAATCATGATCCATGCAGAACAGCCAGAGACACATTTCCATCTAATCAATCTTAATACCCACAATTGATTGAGTTCCATCTCTGTGGAGATAACCTAATCAAGTTTCCAACCTATAGTACTGAGTAGGGATTCGAAGAAACTGTTGCTCCCACAAGATTGATTAGGATTAAAACATAGCTTTTCTAGGGTACATAAATCTTTTCTAACCAGCACATGTGAATGGTGCTTTCTTCAAATCAAATGGTAATGTGTTCTTACTTAAAAGCAATGGTCCTTTCATCTGGACCATTCGGCCTTAGTATTGCAGCTGACAATTTGGTGGTTTGAGAAACTTAGGAAAGAAAAGAAAGACCTGGAATCAAATAATGTTTTTGTCTCTTTAGGATGCATTTATAATATCATGCACCCCTATTTAGAGCCTCATAAGCTCTGCAGACTCAAGCTTCTGTGGTTTGAAAGCCAAATGGATTGTTTGAGGGAATCTGGTCTCTGCTGATAATTGGAAGAAGGATAAGAAGGTTATAAAAGAAAAACAATGGACTGAAAAGTAAACAACATTTAGAGAACAATTTATTTGGTATCTTTATTTCTTATAATTAAGTTTCAGGTTAGAAATTTGTTTGGAACTCAGTTTTAAAGAATTTTCTGCAAGTCATAGGCTGTTAGGTCTGTGGGTATACTAAGAAATGTATTAAGATGACAATTTGAAGTTAAGGTTGTAGAAATACCAAAGGTTTTGGCCAACTTTTAACTGTTGCATACTATGAACTCTGGAAATTTATTCACTGTCCTCTGGGAGGAGGGTAAACAGATCAGTTTATTTGCAGGCAGTACAGAACATTAAACATTTGTTCATTCAATAACTAAATAAATATTTGATGAGTATCATTCATCCACAAGGCATTGTCTTGGACTCTTGCTAAGATTTTATATCAGGCAAATTTTGCCTTTGAAACCCAATTGAGTAATTTGCAATAATTTATTATGGTAATAATAATGCTAGCTAACATCTATTGTGTACTTACTGTGTACCAGGCGCTGTTCTAAGTTTTACTTGTATTAACTCGGTTTATCTTACCAGTTTTAGCAGGTAGTGTTATAATCTCTCTTTTACAGTTCAGGCAAGGGTAGCTCCTGGGTAGTGAGATAAACTTGCCAAAGCTACAAACCAGACAGGATATCAAGCTGTTCATAGCCTAGTTGTGACCATAACTATGCTTTGTATTTGTTCTGAAAAATTGTTTGTGATTGGAAATAAGGTAAAAGCATGATAGTATATCCACTCAAAATCACACTGGTGCATGTTTAACAACTCCAATCAAGAATTATTTAATTTTTAAGGCAATTATACGCATGTTCGACTTTACCTGTGTTTGAAACTTCCTAATTGATTGGACCCAGGCACTATGAAGGTACATGTTTATTTGTGGATTTCCATTTGGCAGAAAAGATAGCCTCAAAGTTTATGTTTTATTAACCTGGAGGGTTGTAACCAGTTTTTGAGCATTCTGTTTGTAATTTATTTTTTTTAATGCTATGAATAAATATTCAGTTCCTCAAATGCTCTTGGAGCCAGCTTTACCTTCATACTAATTTCCTCATTAAGGATTTAATAATTCTTTGACATATATTCATTCTATATTTATGCCAGAGTCATGTTTGTAACTTTTGGATTTATACTTTGACATCTTGATTATTAGAGTTTAATGCAAATGTAGAGTATATTATCTAGACATTTGTTTATATGCTGATAATCATATCTAACAATTATTAAGGCATTACCCTAAATACACCATATGAGTTTTCTAATTAAATCCCTATGACAGCATTAGGAAGAAAGTACCATTAGTGTCTTCCTCTAGAAGTTGAAGAAGTTGTTAAAGAGAGAGCCTAAGTTGCTTGCTTAAGGTCACTTCAGTTATACTGGTGAGGTCAGGAGGAATTTGAAGTCAATCAACCTGATTCCAAAGACTACTGCTCACTACATAAAAACCCTCCAAACACAGGATGCCTAACATCCAAATATATAAATTTTGCTATTCAGTAAAAAATACAGATGGTGGGCTAAGTAATGATAATTCACACTGGTTGAATGTTTACTATGTATCAGACAGTGTGTAGTTGTTTTACATCAATGTATCATTTAATACTCCTACAGCATTAAGATGTAGTTATTATCTGCCTAACTTTTCAGATGAAAGTAGGGCTTAGAGAAGTTGAGTTTTATCTAAGATTACACAGCTGGCTCAAAAATAGAGCCTTGCCTATACTGCCCAAAGGCACCTTCATTAACACTTGATCCTGACTTTTATTTGAATCTCTGAGGACCATAGACTACTGGGATGTCTTTAAAGATTTCATATGTTAGAGTTGGTTCCAGCAAAAGGGATCATTCACCTAAACAGCCTTCAAATCAGCAGATCGTGGGTTAGAGTAAACCCTGTTGTTCATATTTTGATAATTTTTATGTAAGCTTTTCACAGAACTGGAGAAATGAAAATGTTCCTGGTGAGTAATAAACTAGAAGTTTAGGTGTTCACTATATGTGAGAAACTGTAGGCAGATGTAAGGAGATTATTAGCAACCAATAACAAGGATATTGAAAACAAAATTAATTTTCTAGAAGTTGGAAAATGGAAGATATGCATTCAGAGTCTGAAAGACATTGGACACTTAGGAACCTGTGAAGAATTCCTTCAGACACAGAGAATCTGTTTCTTTCAGACATATACACACTTCGCTTACTTACTTGTAACTACATTATACTCCTCTCTGACACTTATACTTACTTGTAACTACATTATAATCCTTTCTGCTTCAGAGACCCCTTTCACGTAATTATCTTGGGTTACCCTCTTTTGTATCTTCCACTTGCTGCCTACTCTTCCAGACTTGACTCAAAAGCTCGGTCTTCCAAGCAGACTTCCCCAGAAATTCCAGCCCTCAATCATCTCCCTACTTCTTTGTATTCCTAAAGCTGAAGCTTTCAAAGGAGTTAAAAAGCCCATTGATTAAAATGCAGATTCTCGGTCTCCTCCTGAGATTTTGAATCAATAGGGCTGAGGTTGGATTTTGAACCAAATGACGTGAAGAATCTGCAATTTTAAGTAGGCATTCAGGTAATTTTGATTTAGTTTTCTGGAAACCAGATTTTGAGAAGTATTGTCCTGAGCTTTTAGGATTCAGAGATGAAACAGAAATGTATTTGATCACAGTGCGAGTATACTCTGGCTGTCTCACCTATCTCTTTATTTTATATTCATCTGCACAATTCTAAGAATTTTTATTGAGCAGAATCAGGAGACTAGGTAAGTAGAGAGAAAGAAGACTAAAGAGGTACAAAGGAGGGAAAATTTCCCTGCTTTGAGTCCAAAGCAAACCAAAGACAGTAAGAAATAGGAGAAAAACTAAGGGAACCTACATAACAAAGAATGGAGGAGAAAGTCAGGGAGAGAGGAAGCAGGAGAGAGAAAGAGAAAAGGGAAGGGAATGAACTAATGGAAGGAGCTTTTTGGCTCTGGGCAGTGGTGTAGTGTGAGATCACTAGGGAGACAGGATGAGTGGTCTAGAGAACTATTACGGTGAGTTATATTAGGCCCTCTGATGTTCCTGGACAGATGCACAGAAAGGATAAGATTTCTTTTAATTTAATTTTGCTCTTAGACTACTGGAGTTTCTCAAAAGCAATTCTATACTGAGAGTGAAACACATGAAAGCTCTAAAACTTCTTAAAATTACAGAGAGAAACTAGAGTGTTCTCAGTTGTTCATGGTCTGGTTGGAGAGATAAGACCTAACTACAACTGTAATCCACAGATGTAGGATCTCGCCTCACATCCCAGCCTAGAGTCTAACTAGCTGGTTGGTAGAGAGAGAGGATCTTTCTAACCTATTAGCCAGTCAGCCTTGCTGCTCCTTAACTTCCAAAGCCCTTGTCAGGTTTCCTAGTGACACACTTACCAAGCTGTACTGTAATTGCTCTGAAGTATAGGGACCATGTCTTATTCATCCTTGTATCCCTAGGGCCTAACAGGGTGTCTTGGAGTCTGTGTTTTCAGAAAATGCTTTTTGAATCAATGTCCCAATTAGGTGTAGGTTGAGCTTCCTATGAATCTTTAGTCTTTGTTACCCATCTCTCTCTCTCACACACACACACACACACAAAACAAAAAACAGGAGATATAGACATGTTTTTGCATTTGACCGGAAATTTTCTAATTTCATAAATAATTAAAAGGAGACTTACTTGAAATATCTGTTAAAATTGTCATTGATTCCATTGGAAGGCAAAGGGGAAGACCATATTCTTAGGTGAAATATAACCCCCCTAATAGTTCCCTTGAAGATATGGTGTCACCCTCCCTTTAACATATTTTAATAAGAAACATCACAGCAATTGATTAAGAGATATTGGGTGATGCTTTCATCATTGTGATTAAGAAAGATAATTATTAAAGGAATATGTAAGCAGAGAGCAAGAGAGAAAGAATGAATATGAGAATGAGAATGAGAATGAAAAATAAACACATTCCCCAGAATTAATTCATATCCAGGGCACATAGTTTATGCAGCATCTGAATCACCTTAATTCATCTCTGTCTGTTACTCTGATTTAGATGATAGAGTGGCTCAGTTAAATTGAAATTGAGTTAACTTGACAACCAAAGAGTGGTATTGTAACTGGCTGAGCATCATTAATTTCGATGTGATAAATTCCTTTTTAATGGGGGTATTTTTATTATCTCTGGTATTTTTGTTTTGGTAGCTTTCTCCAATAATGTCAATATTTCAAGTAAGCCAGAAGAGAAACAAAACAGCCTTACACTTCTTTCTCCATGATTATTAGATTTTAAAAGCTCATTGCTCCCCTTGCCTGCTTAATGTAAAATGAAAAATTAACACAATGAAATTCTGATCATTACATACTGAGTAATTCTGAGCTTTTATCACCATATTAAACATGGAAACAATTGTGAAATATACTCAACCTTGAGATCAGTTAGATATTTAAACCAACAGGGTACAAAACCCGGTTATCTGACAATGCCTTAATTGTTAAGTGTGCCCCTTTGGGAACATGCTACATAACTGATGCCTTTGAAACTGGAATTCAAGGGTGCATTCCTTGTTTAGGCACAGTGGTTCTTAACCTTGGTTGCATATCTTGGCCTCCAAGAGAACTTAAAAAAAATACTTTTGTTCCCTAGAGATTTAGATTTAACTGGTCTGAGGCGCAGCTGGGCATTGAAATCTTTGAAGGACCCCCAGGTGATTTTACCATAATGCCACAATACCCTGACTGGAGACTTACCTTTACACATGTTTGCTTATCAACTCAGGGTGTTGGAAAATAAATGCAGTAAGTATGAAAACTCTCGTACCAACAAGCATGGTAGGTTGGTTTCCTCTTCCGTGGCAACGTGATAGATTAGTAGTGACTGCCTGGAGTACAATATTGAAAAGAATATTAAAGCCACATGTGGCGTCACTGGGAACGAGGCTGTGATGGACTAGCAGTACCTGTGTGGCACTGGGAAGAGCATGTGGGCTGTAAACACCGTGTATTGTCCACCCCAACTTGCATGTATATATGGGTTAAATTATATGTAATTCTGGTGAGGTTCACAATTCATCAGTGATACCAATTCACCCAGGAGTCAACAAATGCTTTTTCTAACGCAGGGATTTAGAGGCAAAAATTCTCCTTGTCCTGATTCTTTTTTACTTTCTTTTATTCTGCATTTCCAGAATTCCAGTTTTGACTGGATGATAATGGAAAATATGGATTAAAAGTTCTTCTTATACTCCCTTTGGACTTTAAGGCTCTTGAAGACAGGGGCTGTGTTTTATAAATTTTGTATCTCCAGCACTTAAAACAGGGTTTGGCAAGTAAATATTAATAAAAAATTCTCAGGGCATTCAAATGACATCTCTCAAGTCCCCTTTCTGATATACAAGTCTTTCCACCTTTAGCAGGCACTTCTGGTTTTTTTTTTTTCTTTCAGTTTTTTATTTTTTGCACTTCTGTTTTTTTAAATTTTCTTCTCTCTCTTCCTTTATGATTGTTCATGTGGTTGTTGTCTTGCCCCTGCTTGATGGGAGGGATTTTGGATGAGAAAACCTTTTATTTTTAGTCTAACAATCTTCCTGTACAGACTTGGATTACCAGGAAGAGTCAACCTGGGGGTCCGATGATCTTTTCCAAAGATGGTAGCCACACTGTCTCCCACTCTTTGAGCTCTTCTGCACTGTGACTGGGCCACGGCCCCATCAAGAGGCAGGCTCTATTTCTCCACCTCCTCGGATCTAGGCTGATTCTGTACTCCTTTGACTAATAGAATATGGTGGAAGGATGCTGTGCTGTAGTGATCCTGGCAGCCTCTGATTTCTCTCCATTAGAGGGAAGCCAGCAATCCTACAGGAACTGTGTCTACCCTGAGGCTCCTGTGCTGGGAGATTCCTGAGCTAGTGAGATATGCAGCAGGAAGAGAGAGGGGTCAAGGAGCCCCATGGAGCTAGATGCTGAGTAAGAGACCTACTTGGTGGTGAATCCTGTAGCCCCAGCCACCCTAACTGTCCCCACATGGCTCAGAGTCAGACTGCTCAGTGGTGCCCTTCCTGAATTCTTGTCCCAGAAGGTGCTGGGCAATTTAAAAGATTTTTTTTTAAGTCAGTAAGTGTTAGAGTAGTTTGTTACACAGTCATAGCTAGTATAGACTCTGATCAATTCTTGTTAGTGACTGTGTAAGGGACACTACAATACTGCTTACTGCCTAGTGACCCCACTTTGAAGACAAGTTTCATATTACCAGTGCTTGGTTACATGGCCACAATATTTCCGGAGCCTCAGAGCTCTAGGTTTGGCTCCCAGTTCCATTTTAGACTAGTTGTGTAACCTAAGATACAATATTTCCCTATTCTGAGCCTCAGTGTTCTCGTGGAGATGATAATAGATAATAATATGGGGCTTACATAGGCTATTTTGTGTAAAGCACTGAGCATAGTATGTAACATTTTAGGTGCTTATTAATAGGAGTTAAGAGCTGCAAACTAGAACTATTTTCAGCTTCTGATTATGAGCTCAGCTGACCAGCTGTACCTCATATATTGTACCTCACTTCATCCTTCAGCTTGGAAACTCACATTCTCAGGACTTGAAGACTCCATGTTCTCTTTGGAATATCAGCCTAAGCTGGGTCCTTCATTTTGGATGAGAAGAAAGCCTTTCCAAGGCTATTTGCTTTACAATAAAACTTTTCTAAGGAATAAACAGATTCTCTTCTCTATGATTTCCTCTTCTTCTCCGTTATATATATATATATATATCTCCTTCTTTCACAGTTATGGGACAGGGAGAAAATGATTGAGTTTATTATGCAAACATTATAGCTGGCATTTAAATGTATAATTGTAGAAGCTGTTGGAAAAACTCAAGTGTGGAATTTGAAGGCAAATGTTTGCTGAACTCTTTATATTGTATTGTTTGCTGCTATTTTAAGTATCTTATTTCCTCAATAGCTTGTGAGCTTCTTGAAGTCAGGGGCAATGTTTATTTTTATGGATATACATAGCCTTTTTTGCATTCTGAGTATATGATAAGGGTTTAGTTGAATAAAAAATATATGACAATGAATAGGGAAAAATGTCTGTGAGCCAGTTATGTATTAGACCTTCACATTATCTTATTTAAAGTAAAATATCATTTCAGTTAAGGCAGGACTACTATAATAAATAGACCCCAATATATAATTGCTTATTTCAAGACCAGTGTTTCTGGTCACAGGGTGGTGAATGAGAAGTCCAAGCTCTTTCCATTTTGTGGCTTCGTTGTCATGTGGGGTCTGGTCTATTTGGCTATGTATGGCAGGTGACATGCCTACTCTTCTAAAATCCCCAGCTTATCACCTGCACAGATCACTTCTGCTTACTTTCTGTTGGGTAGAACTTAGATAGCCACATCTAATTTAAGGAGGCAAATAGGTTTGGGTAATTCTTTGTTGTAGGAAGCTGTACTGTGTATTGTAAAGTGTTTAGCATAATGCTTGGCTTCTATCCACTAGATGTTTCAATAGCAACTGCACCCCACCCCCACAATCTCCAATGTTGTGTCTACTGAAAATGTCTTCATACATGACCAAATGTCCTCTTGGGTCAATAATTGCCACTGGTCGAGAATCGCTTCCCTAAACACATCCAGCGTGCAGTGATGGAACAGGATGACCAAACTGGAAATTCTCACTTGAAAATGAGAATGATGCAAAACACTTCTCAGCTTGGTACATTGCCAAGGTGGCACTGTGAAAACCTCTGGCAATGGAGAAAGTTCCTTGACTAGGATCATCAAATCCTCATTCTGCTCTTTTGCAGGAACTTCCTTTGAGATGTTCTTCCTTGTCTGTTATTCCCCTAACCACATCTGAAATACATATAGGTGTTCATGATGAGCTTTGTATTCTGGTTCCTGCTGGTACAAATTTTGAGCCCATAGGATGTTAGATGACTTGAGCAATTAATGGCATCTTAATACCAGGCTTGTCATTTTGTTTGCAATACAGTTCTCTCAAAAACTTAGTAAGCTTTTGATCTGCTTGCTTCTAGGGAATTCTGGGTGCTAGCAACAATGTCCCAAGTTTTTCTTAGATATATTTTTCATATTTCGTCTTACTTATTCCTGTATTTCTTATTCTCGGATTAATGACTCTCACCTTGAGGCTATCTGAAACAGAAGTCTTGGGTAGAAATGTAACAACCTTCAACTATCTCTGCCAGGAGGCTAAGTTCCTAATTTTTTTAAACTGAGAATCCTTAATGGACCTTCTTTAAATTGCACCCTATTCTTTGCAGTCCAGGAAAAAGTGGCTTCTTCAGCCCCGTGAAGTTGTTTTATTTGTACTTTACTATAAGCAGCAAAAAGCAACCAACAAACATAAATATTCTAGTGTATTCCATCTGCTGCCCCCAGAGCAACAGACTTTTCCCTCCACATTATTGTAGGTGACAGTTTTGCCTGACATGTCTCTGTCTTTCTAGACGCTGGTGTTGATTTCTGTGCTACATGTTACAGAGCCAGAAAATTCTTCATGATAGATATTTTATCAGTCTTTTGTTATAGTAGTACCTCACTTCAAAGTGCCAATTCATGAATTAGGTATGATAGATAAACTGCATTAAATCATAGATCTAAAAACACCAAATGGTTCAAACACACAAGAAGTTTATTTCTTAATCATATAACCATTCAAGGCAGGCGTAATGGGTTTGTGGGTGTCTTTGCTTCTCAGAGTGATTACAAGATATTGGTCTCTATGGTACACCATACGGTGGGAACTCAGGAAAGGAAAAGAAAATATGGAGGAATTCCATATTTCCACGTAAACTACATTGAATAGAAATTAGCCACATGGCTGTTATTTAGCTGCAAGACTGGCTAAGGCATAGAGTCAAACTATTTGCCCAGACCAAGAAAGTGACAAGGATTTGGAGTGGGGTTCCTCCACATACTCTTTATTCAAATGAGCTCTGACCCTACTCTGAGTTTCTGACTTGCCATTTGGTTGTCTTGTATTCAACTCAAATACACATTTTGTTTTTCCATCTCAGTAAATGACATCATTATTGTCTTATTTACTCAAGCCAGAAACCCAAGTCATTTCTCACTCTTCTATCCACTGCTTTTCCAATCCCTATATTTTGTTCATTAATTTTAAACATAGGTGAACAGAAATATATTAATCATAATTCTTGGTCCATAACATTCTCTTGTAGCCTTTTCTATATCAATCATTCTCCTGCTTCTCCCTAGCAAAACACCCTGATATATTTGAGTTTCCTTATGATATTCTCTTTCTCTCTGCCTCTCTCCCTCCGTCCCTCCTTCTACCTCTCTTTCTCTCATGCACACACTCACACACACACATACATATTTATACATTTTTAATCTTTATAAAAATTAGGAGTTAGGCTATATGTGTTTTCTGAGATTTAATAATTTACTCAATATAGTAATGCTAAGTTTTCTCCATATTGCATATAACTATAGATTAAAAATTATAACGTATATATATATATAAAACCTAAAATTTTCCATTTTAACTATTTTTAAGTGTGCCATTCAGTGGCATTAATTATATTCAGTGTTGTGCTTCCATCACCACCATCCATTATCAAAACTTTTCATCACGCCAAGCAGAAACTCTGTATCCATTAAAAATTAACTTCTGATGACCCCTCCCCAGCCTTTGATAATATCTAATGTATGTTTTTGTCTGTATAAATTTACTTAGTCTAGATATTTCATGCAATTAGAATCATACAGTATCTGTCATTTTGTCCAATACCACTCAGTGTGATGTCTTCAAGGTCCATCCATCTTGCAGCATGTATCAGTACTTCATTACTTTTCGTGGCTGAATAATATTCCATTGTATATGAACACCACATTTTGTTTATCCATTTATCTGTTAATGGATATTTTTATGTTGACTGTTGTACAATATTCCAATTATACCACTCTTTACTTATCTATTCTTATTCCAGTGGGCACTTGGTTTTCTCTTACAAACCCTACAATGTTGTACATTATTGTGCGTTATTTATTGTGTGCATCAACAGCAGTCTCTTTTGGGTATGTGCTGAGAAGAGAATTTCTTAATTGTAGAATCTGTGAATGTTCAGCCTTACAAAATTGTGGTGAAGTGTTTCCCAAAGAGATCATTCCATGTAAGAAATCTTGATGAATTCTGTTCTCTCCAATATTTTATATTGTCAGATTTCTTAATTTTTGCTCATAGGATTTCTATAAAATGATCTCATCATAGTTTTGGTTTGCATTCATCAATTGCTAATTTAGTTAAATATCTACTCACATGTTTACTAGTAAATATTTCCTTTTCTGTAAAATGATTCCTAATGATATTAGACTCTTTTGGGTTTTACATAAAGATATCATATCTTCTGCAAAAAGGTACAATTTTATTTCCTCCTTTCCAATCCTAATATGTTAGATTTCTTTTTCTTGTCCAGTTTATTTTAACTAGACCATCCAATACAATGTTGAGTTGAAAAATGTGAATGTCTTTTTTTAGTTCTGATTTTAAAGGAGGTGCTTCTGACATTTCCCCATTTAGGGTGATATTTGGAATATTTTTAATAGAAACTTTTCATCAGGCTAAGAAAATTCTATTTTTAGCTTACTACTAATTTTTATAATTAATTTATTTTTAAATTAATTAATTAATTTATTTTTCATGGATAGGCACTGGGAATCAAACCTGAGTCTCCCACATGGCAGACAAAAATTCTGCTTTCTCAGCCACTATGGCCTGCCCTATTTTTTAATTTTCTCAAATGCTTTTTCGGCATATTTTGAGATATCATGAGTGAAAAAATATAAAATGCATTTCAGGCCTGAGAGAGATTACAGTTAACACAAATACACAAATGCACATGCAAGTGCATCTACACAGTGAACTATAAAACAATGAATTGTGTTACTCTTTATCTTTCAAAGAATTCCCTTTGAAATTTATCTTGCAGAAAGAAGCATTTAATATGTGCCTTGAAAAATGGATTAATTTTGACAGAATCTTGTGTGGTGAAATTAGGAGAAAGAAAGATATGTCAGTTGGAAGGTCAGTCATATGTGAAGGTATAGCCCTAGGAATACAAAGAAATGTTAGGTAATCATTTGGCTTTATCAGAGAGTATGTAAAGGGAATAACAAAATCAACCTTTTGGTATTATGTTCTGGAAAAAAATACATTTCAGGTTGACAGTTCCATAAAGAAACTTTATTAAAACTGTATTTTGGAAGGTAAATACTTTCAGTAGATAAGTCTAGCATCAAGTTGTGTGCTCAAAAAGCATTAATCCTTCTTTAAACGGTTTCCGTTGTCAATACAATTGGTCAACACTACATATTTTATCCTATAATGTGCATTATATGAAAACCTGAGAATTCCTGAAATTAAGTTTTTTTTTAATCCTCTTTAATACACATCTCCATATATATATTATCCTGAGCTACTCTCTTATATGATACATGCTAAGATATTGGAAAAAACTGATTGGAGCAGGGAGAGATTGGATGTCTGGGGGTGGGGTATAAAGCAAGTTTAAAAGAGATTTGGAAATATATTGAAGGATTTTCTTTTGAAAGTTAGTAGGATTGGTCAGAAAATTATTTATTTGGAAAGGAGGAAAAGTAGGGAGGGAGAGAAGCATGATTCAAAGATTCAGTGAAATTAGGAAAAATTGAGAGGGAAGTTTAATTCAGTGTTGGGTATTCCATATTTGAGTTACCTATGAGAATTTAAAGTAACTTCCAGGAAACAGCTGGATTCATGTGTATGTAGCTCAGAGATAGGATAGAGATTTTATTAAATGAAAGTGGGTAAGAATCACCAAGAAAAAAACAATGAAAATGAAAATGTTCAACTCAAGAAACATTTTTTTTTGTTAATGGCTATATTTAGAGGTACAAGAAAAATAAAAGGAGCTAGTGAAGCACAACACACACACACACACACACACACACACACACACACACACACACAGAGCAGCCATGGAGAAAAATCTAAAGAGAGCATTATCCTGGGAAGTCTTATGGAAAGTGATAGGGGATATTGATGAATAGTTGAAGTTGATGAAGACTGTCTTTATTTTCTTAGAAGACTTTTATCTTCATTTTCTTTTGAAAAGCTGTATTTTTCTCCTCCAGAATGCCATGTTCTCTATTAGGTTTGGGTTTTGAAGTATGGCTTGTTCTAAAGCCCTCTCTGTTACACTGTGGATTGTAAGGTAACTCAGGGAAATCATGGTACTGATAACTTACCCACTTCTGTGACCCAGCTGTGAAAAATATGGCAGGGGAGGAAGTATTAAGTTACAGATGGAAGTGCTCCAATTCATTGTCATAGGGAATTCTGTACCTTCTTGATACACATGCAGTGAAGCCCCAGGACCTAATTTGAATTGGGACATTGAACAGTAATGGTCTCTTCTAGTTCAGAGAGCATGAAAAGCTCCATTTATCACCATTGATACCATCTTTCAGAGATTTCCAAATGAAAAGAAAAAAATCACAGGTGCTTGCCAGGTGCAAAGAGTATATTCTATAGATAATTTTGGTCAGGGCAGCCTGGTAAACAGATTGAAACTGAGCTTATCTCTGCTCAACAAACTCTACACATTCATTAGTGATACAGCTCATGAATTTCTTGCTGGCATCTGCTTTGAAGCTTGCAACCTCACTAACTTGGGTAGCTCATAGAACTGCTGTGGTGAGCATCAACAAAACCAGCCAATGAAGAATTCTCTGAAATATTGTCAGCACTATAGGCTGTGTCAAATGATCCACTGGGATCAATTTTATGAGAACAGCTCCCATATTCAAGCACCATTGGCAGAGCAAGTAATGCATTGTCAAAACCTTCTAGCAACTCAGGATCTACATGATTTATCTTCCAAGGAACTTTTATAAATGGACCATATTTTTCTAGTACAATGAAGAAAAATGAAAGGCACGCTTATGAACTCTAGTATGTCTTCAGAGGAGAAAAAATGATAGAGGGGCCTACTTATGAGGATAGATTAAAAGAGTTTAGGGACAAATACAGGAAAAAATAATGATGGCCTGTGAATATTTGAAAGAAATAAAAACAGATGAGAGTGAAATTACAGTATTTAGAATGGCCCAGTAGGGGATAACTAGGAGTAATGGAATGAAAATAATGGAAACATTTAGGTTTATTCTCAGCAACATCTTGCTGGCAGTGTTCGATGATAGACTCATCTCCTGAGGCAAGTGATGGAATGGCTGCCACCATGGGAATTTGAAACTGGAGTGGAAAAATACATAGATTTGGTGCAGACAGCAACTCTGAAGTGGCAAAACACACGGAACCAGACTCATTTGTCCTCCATTTTTTTTTTTCTTGAGATGTTGTGATTCTCAAAGACAAAGCTTACCCCATGACTGTCCTTGATCACCTCAACATGTTTCTGTGTATCATTTATAAAGCTTCACAGGAGTCCTCAGAAGATGATTTGGTTGATTTATGCTCCTTTGGAGGACTTTTTTATTTCCTTCCTTGTCACCAGTATATCTTCTTTGTAGTTATTGGCCCTGTGTGTCATTCTTGAGCTATGGAGCTCATGCTTCTGATAGTGTCTTTATGTTTTTAAATGATTTTTCAGTTTTAGACTGTATTCTCTTAATTTTCTTCTAAAGTATATTAGAAAATTAGTACTCTCCTATTTCCTCTCACCAACACATCCCAATCTCCTGATGTTGTTTTATTCTGAAATTTGTTCTTGTAACACTGCAACTTCTTTTTCTTTTCTTCATTAGAAAAGTTGTGGCTTTAAAGAAGAATCATGCATAAAATATAGGAGTCCCATATACCACTCTATTATTAACATTTTGCATTGGTGTGGAACACTTGTTCTAATTGATGACAGCACGTTTTGTAATTATACTATTAACTAGAGTCTATGGTTTAATTTAGAGTTCACTGTATAGTATAGTTCCATGGATTTTTAAAAAAATTTTATTGTTACCATATGTACACTCTAACATTCCCCCCTTTAATCATAGTCAGATAAAGGTTTCCGTGCTGTATTGATTACTTTCACAATGTTGTGCTATCATCACCACCATCTGGTACTAAAATATTTCCATCATTCCAAATAGGAACCCTGTACATTTTAAGCCTTAATTTCTCATTCCTTTTCTCCACCCTGTCCCCTGGTAACCTATATTCTAGATTCTGACCCTACGAGTTAACTAATTATAATATTTTCAAATCAGTGAGATCATAAGAATATTTTTTCTTTTTTGTCTGGCTTATTTCACACAACATGATCTCTTCAAAGTTCATCCAAATTGTAGCATGTATCAGGACTTCATTTCTTTTTACAACTGGATAGTATTCTATTGTATGTGTATACCACATTTTGTTTATCCATTCATTGCTTAATGGACACTTGGG
The DNA here is from genome assembly GCF_023851605.1 of Tamandua tetradactyla. Taxonomy (NCBI): domain Eukaryota; kingdom Metazoa; phylum Chordata; class Mammalia; order Pilosa; family Myrmecophagidae; genus Tamandua; species Tamandua tetradactyla. Next base: position 43,594,718 of record NC_135335.1, on the reverse strand, counting down.
TTCTTCCATCTTTTGGCAATTGTAAATAATGTTGTTATGCACAAAAGTGTGCAAATAACTGCTTTAAATTCTTTTGGGTATATATCTAGAGTATAACTAGTAATCTGATTACTGGGATTAGTGGTTTAACTTTTTGAGGAACCACCAAACCTTCCACAGAAGTAAACCATTTTACATTGCTGCCAGCAATAAACGAGGTCTCCTATTTCTCTACTTCCTCTCTAATCCTTGTTATTTTCTGCTTTTTTAAAAATAGCAGTCATTCTGATGGGTGCGAAATGCTATCTTGTTGAAGTTTTGATGTGCATTTTCCTGATGGCTGATGCTAAGCATCTTTTCATGTGCTTTCTGGCCATATGCATATCTTCTTTCTTGAGATGTCTATTCACATCTTTTGCCCATTTTTAAATTGGGTTGTTTGTCTTTTAAGATGAGGGATAGCTTTATATATTCTGAATATTAAACTGTTATCAGATATGTGGTTTATAAATATTTTCTTCCATTGTGTGAACTGTCCTTTTATTTGCATGATAAATTCCTTTGAGGCACAAATGTTTTTAATATTGATGAGGTCCCATTTATCTACTTTTTTTTTCCATTTTTGCTTGTGCTTTGGGTGTAAAATCTAAGACATCATTGCCTAACATGAGGCCCTGAAGATGCTTCCCTACATTTTCTTTGTATTCCATATTTATCAAATCATCTTGTCTTGGAGCTCTTGTTTTATTTAATTTATATACTTAATAGGATATTCTCTAGCACAAAAGATTTGTGGCAAATTTTCTTCAGTTCTGTTTTAGTTTGCTAGCTGCCGGAATGCAACACACCAGAGACGGATTGGCTTTTAATAAAAGGGGATTTATTTTGTTAGTTTTTTCGGAGGAAAGGCAGCTAACTTTCCACTGAGATTCTTTCTTAGGTGGAAGGCACAGGATGGTCTCTGCTGGTCTTCTCTCCAGGCCCCTGGGTTCCCACAACTTTCCCCGGGGTGACTTCTTTCTGCATCTCCAAAGGCCTGGGCTGAGCTGCGAGTGCTGAGATGAGGAATGCTGAGATGAGGAATGCCGAGCTGCTTAGGCTGTGCTACGTGGCGGTCTCTCATTTAAGCACCAGCCAATTAAGTCCTTCATTGCAGCAGGCACGCCTCCTAGCTGACTGCAGATGTAAATCAGCAACAGATGAGGTTCACATACCATTAGCTCGTGTCCGCAGCAACAGAACTAGGTACGCTCACCTGGCCAAGTTGACAACTGAATCTAACACAGTTCTTTTAGTTCTTTTTTTATTCCAGATTTTGTTCATAATCTGTTATCTCCAGTTTTCTCTAGTGAAGAATGCTTACAGTACAGTTTCCGTGCTGTTTATTTCCACCTTGCTTACACATTGTGTGGTCAGCTCTGTCCAGAAATTGCATTTACTCTGTTGTAGTGTGGGGTGCCTTCTTGACTTCCTTCCTACTGAATTTGAGGTTGTTTGCTTCCTACCATGAGCTACAGTTTTAAGGGCTCTATATTCATGCTTTGGGCACTTTTCCTTCAGCCAGAGGTAGGGAACAGTATGGCAAGAGAACAATACTAAGGCTTTGTAGAGACTTTGTTAGTGTATCAGGGGTCTTTGCTCTTATATTGGAGACTTCCAGTTCCAGAAGTGTCATGATACCTCTGAGCTTCAGACCTGGAATAGTCCTAAAAACTATCTTCTCCAAATCTTTACTACTCAGATGAGGAAACTGAGTCTCATGGGAAAAAGAAACTTGCCTACAGAAGATGAGGACAGAACCTGGCTCTTTGTCTCTCCTGATCTAGAATCCTCCACTCTGCCACATAACTTCTAGCCCAGATCAATGTTTCCTTAAATACAGGATACTGAGAAGCTCTTTGGCCCTTTTAGGGGAAATGAGTCTGTGAATGTGTGATTTATAGCTGTAATAATGTTTAGCCTCAAAATGCCCAAGGAAAGAAAACAGACTGTGATGGTTACTGCAAGGCTGAAATACAGGCCTATTAATACCTAGACGTTGTGGCTCCATCTGAGAGGAGAGGCAGGTGAGAGAGCATAATTTAGGAAATATAGAAGAGATAACTAAGTGCATTTTAAAATATTATTATAGCATATTTTTATCCAATCTGGGAGAAATAGAAAGCAAGTGAGATTCTCATACAGAATAGAAAGGCATTAATTTCAACCCCTTGGAATATTTTTTCCGGCAGGTTGAATGGTGATCGGTCAACTTAAATGTCCTATGACAGGAAAGAGGTTGAATAAAATATGGTACATGCATATTAAGGAACAATGCATAACAAATAAAAATAATAAGGTACTGATTAGAAAGTTCTCTAAGACCTATTATTATGTGAAAAGAACCAAAATACAGAATAATATGTATAGTATGATACCATTTATATTTAAAAATATATAGATATACATACATTATTTCTAAATATATGTAAACAAATTGCTATCTGTGCATGCATGGGAAAATGGTCGCAGATTATATCATCTAGATAGCAGTTCTCAACTAGGAACATTTTTTTCTTCTAAGGGATATTTGACGATGTCTAGAGATAGTTTTGTTTGTCACAGCTGGGGTGGGAGGAATAAGATGTTGTTGGCATCTGGTGAATACAGGGCAAGGATGCTGGTGAACACTGTCCAGGATAGCCCCACAAAAAAGAGTTATTTCACCCAAGATGTCCACAGCGCTGAGCTTGAGAGACCTGTTCTAAACTAATAACAGTGGGTTTCTCTGGAAGGGCAAGACAATCTCAAGAGTTAAAATTGGGGGCTTCAAGCAGAATTTTTCTACCTTGCTTGTATTTTCGGTGATGCAAATGCATCAATATATTACTAGTAAAATTTTAAAGTGTGTTTAAAATACAAGTGGATTGCCAAATCTGGTTTTCCCAGTAACTACATGAGGTCCTTTAAGCAAGTTGACAGTAAGGCCTGTTCATTGGTGCAGCCTGGTGCTTTGAAATAGATGCAGATAAACATTCTACTTTTCTAGGATGGGTGGTAATATATGGAATGTAAGTGGGAAAGACTGGTAACTTCACTCATTTAGCTTTATATAAGAGGTTGACGAATTTACAAGGTGATTTAAGGAAAATTCTAACTTTTATATGTAGGATTGACTGTTTGAAAAGATGTTTTAACTCTTGTTCAGACCTCTCTATTCTTTTATCTATGCCCCAGAGGGCTTGTATAGACTTCTGTTTGAAAGCTCTGTATCCAATGAATAATTCTCATATAACTACTCTTAGGTGTGTGTGTTCATGTTTTCTTTAAAGTATGTACATGACAATTTTCATTGATGTCATCGCACAAACCAGGACTGTGTATTTCTCGATAAGAAATATTACCAGCATAGAGAAGGTTAAAAAGGCTGTAATGAGTATCTATGTAGGAACCAGCAAGGGTGAAGATATTAACAGTTTTCCATATTGCTTCAAATTTTCTTCCCTTTCTCTCTTTAGAGAATAAAAACATTACTAATAAAATAAAATATGTTTATTTCCTAACTTTCCCACTCAGAAGTAACTTCTATTCTGAACTTGGTGGTATATTATCTTTCCTATACATTTTTTATTCTTCACATATATTTTAAGTGCCATGTATTAGTGTATTTATCTATTTATATATCTGATATGATTTAAAAGTTTGGTATTATACATGAACAGTTTCATATGTATATATCCCTTTGCGATATGCTGCTTTTGTTGACTAATTACCTGTATCAATTCATGTGAGCACAAGTAGTTTTAGTTTATTCATCTGAATTGCTACATGTATCATATTGCATAATATGACACTATCATAATTCCTTTATCTACCTTCCATTTAGCTCATTTCCTAAAAAGTTTTATGATAAACAGTTCTGCGATGAATATCCCTGTCCATGTCTTCATGGTTAAATGTATGGAAATTGCTCTAGGTAAGTATTTCCAGAAATGAAATTGCTGTATCAAAAGAAATACACATCCTCAATATTACTGGATATCACCACATAGCTCTCCAGTGCGTTTCAACTAATTTATAGTCTTCCAGAGGAATATAAATGTCCCCATGTCTCTATATCTTGCAAATCCCTGATTATTTAAGATTTTTGATAAAGAATAATCTGATGGGTATTAAATAGTATGTAGCTTTTATTTTATTTTGCATTTTTCTGATTATTAGTGATTGAACAACTTTAAAACTTTACACAAGTTCTATCTTCTGGATTCTAATATTTTGTTTATGATATTTGTTGTAAATTTATAAATGCTTCCTCTTATACATCATGCTTTTGATATCACATCTAAAAAACTCTTTGCCCAGCTTAGATTACCAACATTTTTCTTATGTCTTTTCTAAGCAATTTAGATTAATATTTTAAATATAAGTTTGTGATCCAGATAGAGCTAATTTTTTAAGCAATGAAATTCCAAGTATATTTTAAGAAGTAACTACAGAACAGATTACAACGTTTAGTATGTTACAGTTCCATGATTTTTCATTTTTTCTTCTAGCTGCTCCAAGACACTGGAGACCAAAAGAAATATCAATCTAGTGAGTCAGCAGTCATACTCATTTGTTAAATCCTACCTTCTCTGTTATGCTTCTCTTTCTTCTCTTTTTTTTCTTTTTTTGTGAAAAATAGCATATACAAAAAAGCAATAAATTTCAAAGTATATTGCAACAATTAGTTGTAGAACAGATTTCAGAGTTTGGTATGGGTTATAATACACAACTGAGGCTTTTATTTTTAGCTGCCCTAAGGTTCTGGAGACTAAAAGAAATATCAAAATAATGATTCAGCAATCATACTCATTTGTTAAACTCTACCTTCTCTGTATAACTCCACTCTCACCCTTGATCTTTCTCCCACTCTTTAGGGGTATTTGGGCTGTAACCACGCTAAATTTTTCATGTTGGAAGGGGCTGTCAATATTCTGGGATAGGGGATGGAACTAGTTAATGTTCGGGAGAGGCTGGTCCCTCTGCCTTTCAGGTCTTATCTGGTTCAGGGAGCCATCTGGAGGTTGTAGGTTTCTGGAAAGTTACCCTAGTGCATGAAACCTTTTAGAATCTTATATAATGCGATAGGTATTCTTTAGAGTTGGCCAGAATGGTTTTGGTTGGGGTTTGGCAAGTTATGATAGGTAGCAATGTCTAACTGAAGCTTGCATAAGAGTGACCTCCAGAGTAGCCTCCTGACTCTATTTGAACTCTCTCGCCCCCTGATACCTTATTTGTCACACTTCTTTTCCCTCTTTTGGTCAGGATAGCATTGTTGATCCCATGGTGCCAGGGCCAGGCTCATCTTTGTGAGTCACCTCCCACACCTCCAGTGAGACTTTCACCCCTGGATGTTGGGTACCACATAGGCGGGAGGGCAATGGTTTCACTTGCAGAGTTGAGCTTGAAGACAAAGGCCACATCTGAACAACAGAAGAGGCCCTCCAGAGGTGACTCTTACATATAACTACAAGGAGGCTAAGCTTCTCTGCTACATACATAAGCTTCACAAGAGCAAACCTCAAGATCAGTGCTTCAAGATCAGGCCTATTGATTTGTGTGTCCCTAATGTTTGACAGAGTATCCAGGGTTTCCCTGGTGGTAAAGTTTCATAGTTCCATATTTTTTCTCCCATACCTCAGGGGACTTTGCCAATAGTTTTTGATTATCTAATTAGTATGTTCTGGCATTTATCCAGGCATTGCATTAAGATATACAGGATTAAAGTCTCTTATTCTTATTCTGGGCTCCCTGTGTTTGGATTGTTTAAATGATCTATCTAGACAGGTTGAGTTAGATGATGTACTACACAAAATTTAGGTTCTGGAAAAAATAAACCTTTAGTTCTTTAGTCTCAAAGAGTACATGAAGTTCTAAAATACAGGCAATGTCTTCCTTACCCCTGTGTTCTGAATAACCTTTATCCCGACCTGATCAGCGTCATTTTTATCTCTAAATAGTAAGTTATACAAATATAAAAGTCCCTCAAAATTCAGAAATAATTACCTCTCCAGACTAAATATGACTGCTATAAGGGCTTACAATATAGACCCCTGTTTTTTTATAATTATTTTCTAAATGAGATCATACAATAGTTGCTCTTTTTTTTGTGGCATATTTGGCCTCATCAAATGTCCCACAGGTTCATTTACATTGTTGCAGGCCTCACAACTTCATTCCTTTTTGTAGCAGCACAATTTTCAATCATATGTATACGCTGTGGTTTGCCAATCTACTTCTTAGTCAGTGAATCTTTCAGCCACCTCCATCTACTTGGCATCATGTATAATGTCCAAAGTCAACAGTGCATAAACACTCTTAATTTTAGATGGTTTCATTGTTCCCAAGAGAAGGATAGCCAATAAACACACCCTCACCAAATAGAAAATCCAAACCTCCCTCCAACTCTTGTCCCTCCCCACATTATGTACCCCTGATGTTGATGTGGTACTGTTGATATTTTCCTATTAAGCATAGCCCATAGTAAGCAACGGCAGTTTTCCCCCATACCCTGAAATTATACACTGTTTGTACAAGATTCATACCTTTGCCATAGTTCATACAAAAACTTATTTATATTTGTAGTGTTAATTGGTGGGACACACGGGTCTATACAACCCCTTTCAATCATGTTCACCTTCAATATGGTAATATTATTTATAGACCCAGTAGTGAACCACCTTCACTTCTATTTATTCCCTTACATTAGAGTTTAACCACATAAGCTAACTGTTCACCCATCTCAAGCTTCTGTGTATCTCTAGGTCCCCTATATTCTGTATTAATAAGCCTTTGATTATTCCTTTACCATGGTCATAAAAGTGGAATCATATAATATCTATCCTATTGTGTCTGGCTTACTTCACTCAGCATTATGTCCTCAAGTCTCATTCATCTTGCCATGTGCTTCAAGACGTCATTTCATCTTTCTGCTGCATAATATTCCATCATATGCATATACCAACATTTTGATAATCCACTCGTCTGTTGATGGGCACTTCGATTGTTTCCATCTTTGGACTACTATGAAGAGTGCTGCTATGAACATTGGTGTGTAAATATCTATTTGTGACACTGCTTTCAGCTCTTCTGGGTATAAACCAGGTAGTTCTATTGTTGGGTAATAGGGCAACTCGATATTTAGTTTCCTGAGAAACTACCAGACTGTCTTCCATAGCAGCTGCACCATTGTACATTCCCACCAGCAGTATAAGTGTCCCAATTTCTCCATATCCTCTTCAACATTTGTAGTTTCCTATTTGTTTAATAGCAACCATTCTTACAGGTGTCAGTTGGTAGCTCATTGTGGTCTTGATCTGTATGCCCTTATAACTAATGAGAATGGGCATCTCTTCACATGCTTTTTGGCCATCTGTATTTGCTCTTCAAAAAATGCCTATTCATATCTTTAGCCAACTTTATGACTGGGTTGCTTGTTCCTTTGTTGTTGAGTCGTATGATTTCCTTATGTACACAAGATATCAAACCTTTATCCAATATGAGATTTTAAAATATTTTTTCCCATTGAGTTGGCTGCCACTTCATCATTTTGACAGAGTCTTATGAGGCACAAAAGCATTTCATTTTGAGGAGTTCCCATTTATCTGCTTCTTCTTTTGTTACTTGTGCTTTGGGTGTAAAATTTAGGAAGCTATATCTTATTACTATGTCTTAAAGATATTTCCCTACATTTTCTTTTAGGAGTTTCATGGTACGGGTTCTTATATTTAGGTATTTAATTCCATTTGAGTTAATTTTTGTATCATTGTGTAAGGTAAGCGTCCTTTTTCATTCTTCTGGCTATTGATATCCAGTTCTTCCATGCAGCTTATTGAAAAGACAATTTGTCCCAATTGAGTGGATTTGGGGCCCTTGTCAAAAGTCAGCTGACCATAGATTTGGTGGTCTCTTTCTGCATACTCGATTAGGTTCCATTGGTCAGTACTTCTAACTTTGTGCCAGTACCATGCTGCATTGACCACTGTGGCTTTATAATAAGTTTTAAAATCAGGGAGTGTTAATCTTCCTACTTTGTTCTTCTGTTTTTAAGGTGCTTTTAGCTATTCAAAGTCTCTTTCCTTCTGGATGAATTTGGCATTTAGGGCAATAAATTTCCCTCTCAGCATAGCCTTTGCTGCATCTCATAAGTACTGATATGTTGTATTCCTGTTCTGATTCATCTCCAGATAGCTACTGATTTCTCTAGGAATTTCTTCTTTGACCCATTCATTTTATAAGAGTGTGTTATTTAACCTGCCTATATTCATGAAAGTTCTCGTTCTTTGGTGGTTATTGATTTTCAGCTTCATTCCATTGTGATCAGAGAAAGTGCTTCGAATAACTTCAGTGTTTTTAAATTTATAAAGATTTGTTTTGTGCCCTTGCATGCAATCTATCCTGGAGAATTTTCCATGAGCACTAGAGGAGAATGTATATCCTGGTGTTTTGGGGTGTAATGACCTATATATGTCTGTTAGGTCTAATTCATTTATCACATTATTTACGCTCTCTATTTCCTTAATAATCCTCTGTCTGGCTGTTCTATCTACAGAGGAGAGTGGTGTATTGAAGTCTACTATTATTGTTGAAATATCTATTGCTCCTTTCAGTTTTGCCAATGTCTGTCTCCTGTACTTTGGAGCTCCTTGATTGGGAGCATAAAGATTTATGATTGTTATTTCTTCTTGGTTAATTGTCCCTTTTACTAATATATAGTGTCCCTCTCTGTCTCTTAGGATGTCTTTACATTTAAAGTCTATTTTGCCTGATATTAGTATAGCAACTCCTGCTTTCTTTTGGTTGCAGCTTGCATGGAACATCTTTTTCTATCCTGTCACTTTCAATCTATTTGTGCAATTGTATGGGCTAGGTGCATGTGTGGCCTGAATATGAAGGTGTCTGCGGCCTGGATGTGCAGGTGACTGCTTGCAAGGGGCAGGGAAGGGGAGTTGGGGATCGAGGGGCTGGACACGAGTATGCAGGTCTCGAGAGGGGTGGGGCAAGACTGTGACCTTGCTTCAGAGAGCTGGGTTTCTGGGACAGGCTTGTGTGCATGCTGGGGGCAAAGGGGGGTGGTATGTGGGGCAGGGCTGCATGGGGCAGGGGCTCAGGGCAAGAGTGCTTCAGGAGCAGTGAGGGGGAGTGGGTGACAGAGTTCAGGTACATGGAGTGGGGGGAGTTGCTGGTTGCGGGGTGGGAAAGAGGCACAGGGGAGGGTAGCATATACAAGGAACACGGCTTGGCTCACTTCCTTGTCCCAGCCTCCCTGTCTCTGCACTCCTGACAGCTCCAGGCCTCTGTTTGACTGTTTGCACCAGCTGGACAGTTTCAGGTTCTCTGCATCTCAATTCTTCTGCTTTTTCAACCAGTGCTTCCCTATGTGGTGTAGAAGACCCTCCCAGGTCACTTATACCCTGGAATTGCTCTCCTGGTCATTTTTTCCGACCCTTCTCTAGCTGTTCCTTGGAGCAGGGGTGAACTTGAAATATCCTATTCTGCCATCTTCCCGCAACTCCAGTTTAAGCTAAATTTTGTGTAACAGATGAGATTTAGGTAAAAAATATTTTACTATGAATATTCAATTATACAGCACCATTTGTTGAAAAAACTATGTTTCCTACCTTTAATTGATTTTGCATCTTTGTCAAAAAAAAAAACGGTTCGGCATGTTGTCACAAGACTATTTCTGGTTCTCGATTCCATTTCATTGATCAATTTGTCTACCCCACTGCCTTGAATACTGTAGCCATGTAATATGTGTTAAAATCAGGCAGAAAAATGCCTCCAACATTGCTTTTTGTTTTCAAAAGTAACTTTAGCTGCTCTAATTCTTTTGACTTTCTGTATACATTTTACAATATTCTGATGTATAAAAATCTTGCTGATATTTTGATAGAGATTGTGTTAAATCTTTATACCAATTTTGGAGAAATGACATCTCTAACTAGGTGAATCCTCCAATCCGTGAACACGGTATGTGTTTCATTTATTTAAATTTTCCTTGATTTGTTTCTTCAGCATTTTGTAACTTTCAGCATACAGATCCTACTCATGATTTCTTATGTGAACAACTAAGAATATTATTTTTTTGTAGTGAGTAAAAACAGCATTGTATTTTAAATTTCAATTTCTGCATGGTCATTGTTAGTATATAGAAATGCATTCGATTATTGTGTCTTTGCATTTTCTGACCTTGCTAGATTCACTCATTAGTATTCTAGGAGATTTTGCAGATTCTTTGGGATTTTCTACATAGACAATCAGGTCATCTGCAATTAGGGATAGTTTTATTTCTTCTTTTCTAATTGGAGTGTCTTTTATATCATTTTTCTACTTTATTCCACTGGGTAGAATTTTCATTATGCTGAGTAAGACTGGGGAGAGCAGACATAGTGCCTTGTTCCCAATATTCAGTCTTTCACTATTAAGTACGATTTTAACTCTATAACATTATACAGTTGAAGGAGTTCCACCTATTCCTATTTTTCTGAGAGTTTTAATGATAAACAGATGCTGAATTTTGTCAAATACTTTTCCTCTATCACTTGATATGATCAAGTTAATTTTTCCTCGTTTAACTGGTTAATATGGTGGGTTCTATTGATGGATTATTAAATTTTGAACCAGCCTTGCCTAATCCCCAACAATCCCCACTTGATCAATGTAGTACTTTTTGTATATTGCTGAATTCTCTCTTTTAATACTTTGCTAAGGATCTGCCCATATTCTAAGGTATAATAATATATAGTTTTCTTATTTTGGACGGCCTTTCTTTGACTTTGGTATCAGGATAATACTACTTTCATAAAGTAAATTAGAATGTGTCCCCTATTCTTCTATTTTCTGGAAGAGATGATATACAATTCACGTTAATTTTAAGTGTTCAGTAAAACTTTCCATTAACACTATTCTGGATGGGAAATATCTTTTTAGGAATTCTTAATTACAAATCCATTTTGTTAATTATAGGACTCTCCCAATTATCCATGTTGCATTCGGTGAGTTGTGCCTGTTTGTTATTTTCCAGGAATTAGTCCATTCCAATTTTTAAAAATAGAATTTGAATGTTCACAGAAAAATCATGCATGAAATACAGAGTTTTCATATACTACTCTATTATTAACACGTTGCATTTGTGTGGTGACTTTGCTGCAATTGATGAATGATTGTTTTTTAATAATAGTACTAATTTTAACAATAGTACATGGTTTACTTTAGAGTTAACTGTTTGTGTTGTGCGGTCCTATGAATATGTTTTTAAATCTTTGTTTTAGTAGAATATATATAGCCTAAATTTTCCCTTTTAATACATTCAAATATATTTCAAAACTGTTAATTACATTCCCAATGTTGTGCTACCATAACAACTGTCTGTTACCAAAACTTTCCCATCGTCCCAGATAAAAACTATATAATCTGAGCATTAACTTCCATTCCCTACTCTACCCCTCAGACCCCTGGTAACCTATATTATAGTTCTGACTCTATAAACTTGATTATTCTAATTATTTCATATCAGTAAGATCATATAATATTTGTCCTTTTGTGTCTGGGTTATTTCATTCAACATGATATCTTCAGGGTTCGTCCATGTTATCAAATGTATCAGAACTCCATTCATTATTATGGCTGAATAATATTCCATTGTTTGTATATACCACATTTTGTTTATTCATTTATTGATTAATGGATTTGTATTGCTTCCATCTTTTGGCAATTGTGAATAAAGCTGCGTTGAACACCAATGTGCAAATATTTGTTTGAGTGCCTGCTGTTAATTCCATTAAGTATATAGCTAGAAGGGGAATTGCCAGGACCTAAGATAGTTCTATGTTTAACCTTCTGAGGAACCACCACACTGTCTTCCACAGTGGCTATACATTTCTACATCACCACCAGCAATGCATGAGTGTTCCTATTTCCCTACCTTCTAACCAACACTTGTAATTTTCTGTATTTTTAATTGTAGCTATTTTAGTGGATATGCAATGGTATCTCCTTACAGTTTTAGTTTGCATTTCCATAATGGCTTAATGAAGTTGAGCATCTTTTCATGTACTTTTGATATTTGCATGTCTTCTTTTGAGAAATGTCTACTCAGGTCGTTTGCCCATTTTTAAATTGTATTGTCTTTTTGTTGTTGAGTTGTAGGATTTCTTTATATGTTCTGGATATTAAGCCCTTATCAGATATGTGGATTCCAAAATTTTTCTCCCTTTGTGTAAGTTGTTTTACTTTCATGCAGCTGGGGCATAGGTAATGGTAGCTGCTGCACGGAGAGTGAAATGCACCGGCATTTACCATTATTTACTAGCTCTTCCTCTGCTCTTCCCTGGATGCTGCAGTGTTCTACTGTTGCCCAGAGTTTCAAAATAGCTGATTCAAACAGGTCCTGTCTCTTTAATAGTTGTTCTGGTAGAGGGACTGATTCCTGAAGCTTCATACTCCATCATCTTTCCACAATGTCTAGCCCATTCCTTTTCTTTCTTTCTTTTTTTTTTAGAGCAAGTAGGTAAGAAATTTATTAAATAGGCAGGGAAAGAAGCATACCTGCACTCTTACAAGTAAAGAAAGATGGAGGGCAAGAGGCAATAGGCAATGTGGGGCTATTTACTTTTATAGGTTAGCTTTACTTATTCCCTCTCTCCCTTCCTTGTTCAGGACTCTTTTTTCTACCCTCCCTTCTCCCCAAGGTGGCGCCTGGTGCATTTGGGTGGGTCCGTTGGTTTCAGGTAAGGGTCCTTTGGTTCCACCCGTCTCTGAAAATGATTCACTCAGGTGGATGTCCTCTGGCTTTAGATGGGTTGGCTGCTGCCAGGTGTTTCCTGTAAGTGGGTAGCCCCAGCTCCAAGATAGCCCCAGGGTATTTGTGCTGAACTTGATTAACCATCCTTATTCAAGGGTTTCTTTCATGGTTCTCTCTCAATCCTTTCTCTCTCTGTTTTAGCCTTCCTCAAATTTTCCCTCAGAGAGTTCTTGCCCCTTAATCTTAAGGGTTGCTGAGAATCTGTCTTTGTATCTGTTTCCTGTTTGTCAGGGGGTGTAGGCCCTGCTAATGGAGCGTAGAACTCCCTGGCTATCTTAGATATATTGAGAGGGGAGAAGTCGAAGGGGCAGTTGGAGTAGCTGAAAATCCTAGCATCAGCAGGGGTTTGGTGTGAAAGACTTCTAGTCTGGAAGAAATAAACTTGGTGAGAAGCTTTAAAATGCAAGGGCCAATTAATAGCAAGAGGAGGATAGAAGTGACCTGGCTTAGGAGAGGCAGCAGCCAAGTAAGACTGGAGAAGAGAGAAGGGAATGACCATCTTTTAGGTTTAAGAATGCATTTTATCTGGGAGGCTTGTTTTTGTTTAAGTGGGGAATAAAAGGGCACATGTAAAAGTTAAGGGGTGCAGGAATGAGGCTTACAAGGGGCTTGATTGGGCTGTAGCTTTGGCTGCCATGTTGGGCCAAATATTCTGAGAGAGAATATATTTTCTAATGGCCAAGGCAATGAATTACCACTATTTTTTGTTGGTACAAGCACAGTATTTAAGAATTGCGTATTTCTTGGTGGTGTTTATTGGGAGAAAGATTTACTTTTATTATACTGCTGCATAAAAAGGTACAACCCTTTCCCTTACCTTGTTCTAGAGCTCAGGTGAGGGCAATTAATTTTGTTCTCTGAGTTAAATTTCTTAGGGATAGGGTTTTGGCTTTTAGAAGCACTCATAGCTGCAGTGATCAGAAGGAGTTCCCCAGGTGAGAAAGTTTATAATTTTAGAATATAGACATTATATTTATTTTGACCCATTCCTTTTAACATATCAGATTTACATATGACAGTTGTTTGTAGTATTCCTTTATTATCATTTTGATATTTTCAGGATCTGTAGTGATCATTTCTGCTTCATTCCTGATACTGGTATTTTGTCTTTTTTTCTTTTCTTTGTCATTGTTTTAGTTTCCTTGACTACTCAAGCAGTGCAATGGGTTTGCTTAAACAATGGAAATTTACTAGCTCATGGGTTTGAGGGCTAAAATAGAAGTTCAATTCAAGGCATCAAAGCAATGATTTCTCCTCCCAAATTGTAGCATTCTGGGGCTGGCTGCTGGCAGTCATGGTTTAGCTTGTCACATGGCAAGGCACATTGTGGCATCTGCTGTTCTCTTCCTTCTCTTCTGGGTTCCATTAAATGTCAGCTTCTGGCTTCCTGTGGCTTTCTCTCTGCTGTCTATCCGAATTTCATTTCTTTTATAAAGCACTTCAATAATAGGATTAAAACCCATCATGATTGACGTGAATCACACTTTAACTGAAGAAATCTTATCAAAAGGTACTAATTACAATGGGTCACACCGACAGGCATGGATTAAATTTAGGAACGTGTTTTTCTGGAGTACATTGCTCTAAATAACCAGATAGTCTAACTGGCAGTCAATCAATTTTATTAATCTGAATTATCAGTTCTTTGTTTCATTGATTTTTTTTTCTGGTATATATGCATTTTTAATTTCATTGTTCCTCATATTATTTTCTTCCTTCTGTTAGCTTTGGGTTTATTTTGCCCTTCTTTTTCTAGGTTCTTGTGTTATGAGCTTAGATTATTGATTTAAGAAGTTTCTTCTTTCCTAATATATGATGTTAATGTTATAAATTTTCCTCTCAACATGCTGTAGCTCTTTCCCACAAATTTTGACATGTTGAAAATTTTATTTTCATTTCCATTCATTTCAGTGTATTATTTTTATTTCCTTTGAAATAATCTTTGTTGATTATTTAGAATTGTGGTTTTAATTTCTATGTGTTTTGGAGATTTTCTTGTTATAATACTTTTATTGATTTATAGTCTGGTCAGAAAACAAACTCTGGGTTTCATAAATTCTTTTAAATTTGTTAAGGTTTGTTCTATTACCCAAGCATATTGCCTATCTTGCTATATGTTCTGTACTCGAAAATAATGTCTACCTTTTTTTATGGACTGTCATATAAATATTGATTAGATTCTGTCGGTTGATGATATTGTTGAGTTCTTGCTGCTATCCTGGCTAGTTTTTCTATCACTTGTTGTAAGATAGGTGTTTGAATAACTGGAGATATTTCTATTTTTTTTTTTTGGTTCTGTAAGTTTTTGCTTCTCATATTTTAAATCTCTGTTTTTTGGGGCATACACATTTCAGATTGCTATATCTTCTTAGTGGTCTGACCTGTTTATCATTCTGTAATGTCCTTCTCTCTCTTTGACACCTCTCTTTGCTCTGCATTTTTACATTATCTGATGTTAATCCACCACTCCTGTTTTCTTTTAATTATATTAGATATCTTTTTTTCATCCTTTTTCTTTATAACCTCATAAAATATTTGAAATGATTTTCTTATAGATAGTATATAGTGGGGTCATGTTTTATAATACACTCTACTAATCTGTTTTCTGATGTTTAGATCATTTACATTTAATGAAATTATTAAGATGTTGGCTTATATTTGCCATTTTTATTTTTAATTTTATCTCTGTTTTTGCATTTCTCTGCTTTCTTTGTTTTTGTCTTCCTGTTTTCTTGTGAGTTACATGAACATATTTTACAATTCCATTTTGATATATCTACAGTGCTTTTTAATATATTTAATAGTTCATTATATAGCTTTTTTTCAGCGGTCACTTTTGGTATTAAATTATATTGACATCATTATAGTCTACTGATGGCATCATTTTACAAATTGAGTGAAGGGCAAAATCCCTACCTCCTTTTAGTTTGTTTACCTTATTTATAAAATATAATTGTCTTAAAATATTCTCAAAATATTTCCTCTACACTTAAGAACCATATGAAACAGTATGAAAGCTTTTGCTTCTAACATCTAGCTTATGACTCATACAAAATTTCATGAATCAAAGTACGTGAAAATATTTATTATAGTAAGTGCTGAATGACTTTTACCATATAGAGTGCATTCCCTATATATAGGCTACTTAAGCAGAGGGAAGGTTAAGACAGCCACAACCTTGGCATGTGAGTCATCTCATACATTTTTTTTTTTTTTTACATGGGCAGGCACCGGAAATCGAACCCAGGTCCTCTGGCATGGCAGGCAAGCGTTCTTGCCTGCTGAGCCACCGTGGCCTACCCGTACATTCATACTTTAAAGTCCTGTGTTCCTTTTGCCAGTTAATACATTTTTTAAGCACAATTCTGCTTTCTTAGTATTTTGCTTTTGAGATAAAAACAAAGCAAAATGAAAAAATAAAATGATACTCCAGAAACAAAGAGTGGTTAGGGTTAGGTTATAACAAGTTGCATTTATGAAGTTGAATTCACAAGAAGAAATGTCACATTTTTGCTTTCTGATTTGATTCTATATTTACTTTTCCAATGGAAGAATAATCTTTAACAGTGAAGTATTAATATGTCTTTCAGAAACAATTTCTATGAACAGGTACTAGCTTTATTTTTTTGTATCTTTGTGTGACTGTAGTTATGGAATGATCATAAAGCCATAATTATTTTATCAAATACATCACCCTTTACTTTCACGTATCTCCTAAACAATGAAGTATGGAAGGAGATTTTTTCAAATGCTTATACTATTTCCCAAAATAAAGCACTTGCTTCCATTTTAGCAGTTTGGCTGTGGGCTAAATACAAATAGGATAAAGTTGTTTTCAACTAAAATGTAATAACATAAAATCCATTTGATGTTTGATTTTTTTTAGACAATATTTGAAGCAGAGTTAAATGTCATTATGTCAGGGTACATGATTAGAGGAAAAACAGATGGACTACAAATGGGGAGAAAGCCTTCCAGGAACCTAGGAAATCGGTAATAACAATAATTTAGGAACATGAGGGAAAGAGGTGGAGCAGAGAGAGAAGTGGTACAGCCAATCTGTCAAGTTCTATACAAATCAAATACAGTGTGATGTGACTGTCAGGGCAGGATGGATTTGCTGCAGTAACAAATGTCCCCTTATCTCAGTGATTTACAATAAAATAACTTTATGGCTCATGCTATATATACATCATGATTTACTTGTGGCTCTTTTCCACATCATTTTGACTGAGTCCTGAAATGATGGAATTTTCTGTACCTAACATTCCTAGTCTTCATGGAATAGGAAAAAGAGAGCATAGTGGAATAGACACTGACTCTTAAAATTTCCTTCAGAAGTGATACTTTTCATTTACAGTACATTGTATTGGCAGTGCAAGTCAGATGGCTGTGCCACAGTTGAAGAGGTGGTCAAGTTTCTTTTATGGAGGGATTGGTAAGGGGTGATATCTGCCTTAGTGCCAGATGGTGAAGGAAACAGCATTAAAGTATACATGTATTTGGAAATGGTATGAACATATGCATCCAGGGAGAGAAGACCAAGGAAAAAAGAATAAGAAAAGTGAGCTGGGAGGTCAGGTGGAGAGATGAATAGAAAGAAAGAATACCAGTAGTTTCAGGGTAAATCATGGCAGGCTTTGAATGTTTGCCCAAGAGGATTAGATAATAATGCTATTCTGTAGAAAGAAGTTTGCTTGAGATTAGATTTCCCAAAAAGTAGAGTGCTGTAAGCTGCACATAGTTTATTTGGGAGAGAAACCTAGAAAACAGGAGTGAGAATGAGAGAGTGAGTAGGAAAAGTAGAGTAGCCAATAAAAGATGCCTTCTTGAGCTGGTACCTGCTGTAGCAACCCTGGCTCAAACCTGAAGGGGACACTGAGGAAATGTTTCAGTCTGGATCCTTCATGAAGTAGATGCCAAGATTACATTAACATGCAATCATTTTATTAGGGGAAATGTCTGTGAGATAAAATGAGAAGGCACCCAGGGGAGGCTTGAAGAGGCTTTAGATTACAATGCAGACCACTGAGCTACAGGGAGAGTGAAGGAAGGTTGAGTGGAGGCTTTCTGGACTGCCTTGCAGTCTAAGAAAATTTCAGCAAGGTAGCTGGATGGCGCTTCAGTCTAAGTCAGACATTGAGTAATCCCATGACTGCCAGGAGCAGGCCTGTCCCCAGTGTTTGAGAGAGTGGCCTGTGGGAAGCATGGCCTTAGTGCAAACATGCAGATGGATCTCAGAGCACAGCAGCTGGGCCCTCAGGCAATCATAGTTGAAGGTTTGCAAAGTGCATCCTGGTGACCACTGCAAGAACCATGTAAAATTTGCTTAAGAGTTTGACTTTGGAAGGAAGAGAGGCTGGGGCATTTATCCACTAAGTTGCTTTCTCCATTGGTTAAAGATGGTTCCCAGAGTGTTTATCACCATTTTTTTCAGGTTGCCATGTGCATCATATGAGCACTTAGGAGAAAGTGCTGAGTCAGAAATGCGGCGGTATGTGACCAGTGCCTGTGGTGGGATGCTGTCAGTATCCACAGGCCCATCTACCACATCTGCAGCTGGAATCAAGGGTGGGCTGAGGAATTATAATACAGGGCATCATATAAGAAGCAGCCACAGGTTTACGATCAGTTTATAAGCATGTTGAAGATGGAAAAAATGTATATTAGAATACTTCATCTTATTGCAGGATATGGGAAAAGAGACAGATTGGGGACAGGAAGACCCAAGTCATTGCCCAGGTGCTAGGTCATGCATCATTGCATTATTCTGTAATCAGACACAAGGAGACCGGGGCTGCAATTTATGAAAAGTTACTTAAACTTTCTGTGACTCAATATTCTCATTTGTAGATTGGGAATATAATAATACCTGTTTGGTGAATTTGCTTGCTTTTGGCAAGTTATTTAACTTTCTGTATCCTTGTTTGCTCCTCAATAAATGGGGATAATATCACATACCCCATATTGCTGTGAGGATTAAATGAATTAATAATGTGGCAGACTTTATTTGCTGTCCAACCAATAACTATTCTTTAGTTTTGCTTTTTTAACAGAACCACATGGTGTTTGGGGGGGGGGTGGGGAGCAAGAAGTGATCTTCTTAGAATACTGAATTGTTTTGCTCCCTTACCTGTAGGAGTGGCCGTTTGATGCTATTATGGCTAAAGAATTGTAATTAGACAACTACTTCTGGGAAATATATGGGTTTGCTAATATGAGATGGATTCAGCAGTGACTCAGTCAGCATGTGCATTTGCCCTTTCTTCTCTTCTTTCTTTCTGCCTCAGAGGTCAATATGATGCCTATAGCCTTCCCTTCCCATTAATGTGAGTAGAAATACTGCATGTTAAAGATGGTGGCACAGGAAGAAACTTGATCCTCAGTGACTTTCCTGATTAGCTAGATTAACCTGCATTGGTAATTCCAAACTTTTTGTCATGTGAAAAAAGTAAGCCCATATCTGGTTCAAATAACTTTAGCTGGGTTTATCATAAACAATTGAAGACAATCTTGGCTAAAAGAAATAGGCAAAGTGCTCAAGAGTGTGCCAATATCTTGTATATATCAATAAATGCTAGCTACTATTATTAGTGGTATGGTTGTTTTTAATAGTTAAATGTAGTCATAGTTGCAATCCAGGGATGCAGGAATAAGGGACAATTATAAATAGAATTAAAGGTTAGGGGTGATTAAAATAAGAATTAAAGAAATTTAACTATAATTAAAAGTAGAATCCAAAACACGTGGCAATTGATGACTATATAGGGAACAGACAGAAGCCAAATTACTCATAGATTTCAAAAACAGACATTTGAGGATAGGATGATATTAAAATTTGTTAATATTTTTTAGATGCTTACTACATGCCAGGCAGGCTCTAAGTACTTTGCTTGTGTTCATTGTTGAATGGTGTTATCACTAGCAGAAATAGGAAAGATGTGAAAGTGTGGTAATGAGAACATGATCGAGTCACTCTGGGATGTGGTGACTTTCAGAGGACAGCCACATTTCCAGGGCAGAAGGAAATGCATGGATTTCTTGGCAGAGAAATTGGGATGTTGGATATTTGGGTTGGAATTGAAGGGTTAGGACAAGTGAGAGCTCCAGTGAAAAGCCTGGAGAAATAGAAAATAAGAGAGCCCAGAGGAGACTCTGTAAAGCTGAAATGTACACAGGTCATGGATTATCAGCAAGAAAAAAAGATGCTCTGTGTGATACATGGATATAATTTGCTGAGGCTGTGACCCATGTTGTCTTTTGTAAAACAGGCCATCAGGAATGGTCGGCAAATGGTGCATTGTACTGAAAACAAAAAAGTTAGATAAAAATCCTCCCTGACTTCAGCTCATTGGTAAATATAATCTGGTAAGCCTAGCTACCTTGCAATTTAAATATTATGGATCTCGGTCTCCATATGGGTAGTCATTCTGGATATTTGTATTATAGCTAAGTACCTGTAAATGCCAAACATTGAGAGATCCTTGAGGATTAAGAGTAATTCATGGGAACTAACATATTTGTGATCTATTTTTGTAACAATTTGCTTCATAAACCATTGTGGTGATTTGAAAAGGGGTTTCAGGTAATTTGTGCATTCTGGTTAATTGGGATTTTGCTATTTTGAGATTATTTTTCCCTCACTATTCTTTAGTTGCAGTATAATACACCAAATATGAGAGACAATATCCCATTTATGTCCACTGCCTGCAGCCAAGTTTTATTAAAAAATGAGTTAAATCTATTCATAATATCTCTTTCTATATAATTTGTTGACATAATTAAAAATATATAGTATTTTGGATGGTGTTTAAGGCCTCTTAAAAACACATTTTCAAGTAGTGAAGCTAACCAAAATCCTTCATAGAGGCAAGAATGATATATCAGTGTTAAAAAGTAATTTTTCCAGTTTCTCTAATTGCCATCATGCCCAGCAGTGTGCTAGCTGCCAACCGCAGGTTGCGATATCTCATCATTGAGTGTTATAATGGGATGGAAGTGCAAAGGGAAGAAGGGATTCATTTCCACTCTTTCTGTCTCTTTGAGGAAAATGATTCACACCCCTCACAGCTCCTGTGGGTCTCACCAGAAGTCCTTTTTAAAGATAGAATTACCAAATCTCAGCACTGGAAACAATTTGGGGGGGGTCACAGAAAAAAAAAAAAAAACCATGTCTTTTCCATCTGTTTATGCCTCCACTGCCTAGAAACCTCTAGAGGGGGTTAACTCACAATCTTCATAGATAGCCTTTTCCATTTTAATTGAATTGTTTGAAACTTCGTCCTTTTTTAAAGCTAAAATCTGACTCCCTTGTAAATTAATAGTACTACTAATAAAGCAACACCAACAACTGAAACTTGCATTTACTGAGTGCTACATTTAGTTGCATGTCACAGAATCCACCCCAGCTAATTTCAACAAAAAGAGTTAATGAAATGGACAATTAACAAAATTAGCAAAGCAGGCTGTAGATGAGGCTTTCAGGAGTATCTTTTCAAACAGTACAGCACTGGCTTATCAAGAGAGGTCCCAGCTCCTTTACAGTTCAGGAGAGGTGAACAAGTAGAAACTATGGTCCTTCTAGGACCATATCATCTCACACATGACCCGTGTCAAAGCAAAGAAAGATTAGCAACAACAACAACAAAAAAAACCAAACAACAAAGCAACCCCTGCACCCTGCCTTTAACTAGCTGTGTCTGGCTCTAGTTCCTTTCGCTATCCAGTATTTGTTATGGTCTCATGACTTTTATCATGTTTTTTGCTGCTGCTGCTGCTATTGTAATTAACTCCACTTGAGGGTGCCCAGAGAGTCACACTATTTTGCAGTAGAGGTGAGCGGAGCTTCATATAGGAGCATTTGATGCAGCAGGTTGGGAAACGGAGACCTTTTGTAAGTCATACATAGATTTGACTGCCTGCCAAATTTTGAATCTCTCCCTCTCTCAAAAACAAACAAAAAACAAAATAAAAGCCACATCAGAATAACCTTTGTAAGGAAGTAGGAGAAATAGATGAAAATAAAGATGAAAATTGTTCTTTGTGCAAGTTCTCTAAGGATTTCATTTTACTCTGATAGCATTAATTCATTATAATTTATAATATCCTGTTTAGTAAGTGGTATTATACTAATTTTAAATATGAATAAATAAAGGATAGACAAGATTAAGTGGATTCCCAGAGATTACATTCTCAATGGGAAGACTGGGAATTAAACTGAAAATGAATTTTCCCTCATTACCATACCACTTTTGCTAAGGAAGGAAGATAATAGAAGATTTTTTAAAAATTAAAAATAATTCAAGTCACCACACTTTTGTATATACCAATGAAGTACCTACTGTATTTGACAAGCAGAGCAGATGATTTTTTTTATCATCCCTTCTCTATGACAGAGTTATTTTCAATAATCGTCTTGAAATGAAGCAAATGATGATAATGACCCAAGGAAACACAGACAGTGAAAATGTACTTTTATGAAACTTTGTATAACAGTACTGCTGGTTAAAAAAGCAGTGTTATAATACACAAAAAAGAAAAAAGTTAAATGATAAATGCCTTTTAGTTATGTATGTCTGTGTTTTGTAAAAAGAAGAAAATATATACTTTATATTGGTTTTTTTGTATTTGTTTTTCAGATTTCTGCAAATTTTTTAGTGACTTTATCAAAACTGATCTTGACATATTCATGTTCAATAGACCATACAGCCAGCTTTGTCAATCTGTCTTTTCTCATGGTTGATTAAAACATACCTTTTCATTGATTTTTATTTCAATGTTTTTTCGTTGAGGCCACAGATACATCAATAGGGAAAGTCATCAACATAAGTATATATTTGGCAGAGATTTATGAGAATCCTACTCTATTATAAATTCCAGACTTTAAACACAAACAACACTTCAAGTAGTCACATATATCAGGAAAATAAAAGCAATTCATGTTCTATTTCTTCCTCTTTTCAATCACTGTGCTATTATTGTTTATTTAAAAACCTGTTTAAATGCAAGAACTGATAATTTCACAGGGATTACTGACAAATACTGCATTCAAAGCAAGCTCAGAATTTTCCAAAGTGTTATGAACTTCTTTTATTATTATTATTATTTTTTATACTGTATGATGGGGGTCACATTTCATTCTTTTTCCATGCAAGTATCCCTTTATCGTAGCACCATTTGTTGATTTTTGTTTTTGGTTTTTTGTTCTTCTGTTTGCTTATTTGTTTGGGAAATGCATGGGCTTGAAATTGAACCCGGGTCCTCTGCATGACAGGTGAGAATTCTACCACTGAATTACCCTTGCACCCCTATGAACTTCTTTTTGAAAGAACTCCATGAAACTTAGTCCATAGGCATCAGGGACTGATTATATAACTGAGGGTTCTCCAGTCCTCTCAATGTCCATTCTCATATCTTAATTACAACTTGCCCTTCTCAAACACTGCATTTCCTAGCCTCCTTTCCTCTTATTGTGATCATACAACTGAGTTTTATTCGATGAAATGTAAGCAAAAATAAGTACATGCAATTTGGGACTTCTGGACAGTCTTTCTGAAGGGGAAATGAACTACACATTCCTTTTTTCTTCTCCCATCCTGTGGCCTGAAGTACAGACTTGACAGCTGGAGATATGGAGCCATCTTGGATCATGAGGAGGTCTGGATGGCGGTGAAGCACAGAAATGCCAGTAGAATGGAGGAATAAAAGAACAGGAGTCTGGACCCTTGATACATGCATGCTGCCATTTTAGCCATCCACAGCCTACGTCTACCAAAAGGGAATAAATACTTTTGTATTAAAGCTCCTATTTTCCATGTCCCTTTTGCAAACAGCCCAGCTGTACAAACCGACAGGTATTACCTCAAACTGTGAACCTCTTACAATGAGAAATAAATTTTCTTATGTTGTATTGTATATTTCAGCAATATTATGTTCTGGGTTTGAAACTTGGCTCTGCCACTTATTAGCCATATGATCTTGGATATTCATAGTGTGAGGGAATATTAATAGTAATAGGTTGTTGTAAACATTATATGACATAATGTTGAATCTGGCATATGGTAAATTCTCAGTAAATATTAGTCCTTGCTTTTTAAAGAAATGTATATACTTGAGATGGGAATCATGGCTCTCAGTAAATCCTCTATGCTTAACTGAATAAAATGTGATATTGTGGGTTTAAAAAGAAATTTTTACCAAATCAAATCCAAATCATGAATGTGAATTTAGAAATGAGCCTTAAATATGACTTCTAAATAAAATTTGTCAAAACTGATACTGGAACTCCTTGCCTAGAAATGTCAGAGGTTCCAGGTATCATTTTGTAAAACCATGTCTTCCTGGTCATATCTGAGACCAGGGTGAATCAAATGAGGCACCCAGGGGGCGATAGGCAGAGACCTTCACTTGAGAGTAAGTGCTGCCTTCAGTTTTGTGTAGTAGGCACCTCAGCTTTTCCTGGCCCTGGTCCAGGCATACAGACTGATCCAGTTGCAAGTAAACACTACCTCTTCCCATTTATTCTGCTTTCATGGTTTTCCTTATATAGGAAAAAGGAAATAATAAATATTTATAGGATGAATTACTAAATGAACAAAAGTATGACTGCTGACCCATAAATTTTATCTCTCTGCTTAAAAATTGCCAGAAGGGTTGGATATATCAGGACGTTTCATTTTTTCTGCACAGCCCTTACCAATAAACTTTTTTTTCTTAAATTGAGGTATAATTCATAAACAGTAACAATTAAACATACAGTTCAGTGAGTTTTTATCTATGTGTATAACTGGATAATCACCAGCCAGATCACAGTAGAAAACCTTTCCATCATCCTGGAAAATTTCCTTGTGGCCCCTCCCAACTGTACTAACTACCCAGACAATAAATTTCCATTACTCTCAAGAGTTTCCTCTTTCCCCTTCCCCTTATAGTGGCTCTTTGCTACCATAGATTAGCTTAGACTTCTAGAATTCTGTATAAACAGAGTCATAGAGTATGTATTCCTTTTCGTCTAACTTCTCTATAATTTTGAAATTCACCAGTGTTGTCACATGTATCACTAACTCATTCATTCACCACCATCCTTATGATTTCCATCCCAATAAAAATTTTGCCTATTACTGAAACTCAAATAAATGCCATTAAACAGTATGTTAAATTGATTCCTAAGAGTTTTAGCATGTTTATTGCTATTGCAAATGGTGTTATTTTAATTTTATTTTCTAAATATTGGTTGTTGGATTATAGAAAAACTGATTATTATGTTAGGACTTGGTATCCAGTGACTTTGCTATATTCAGTTGTTAGTTCTAGCAATTTGTATTCTTCCTCTTTTTACATACAGAGTTCTGTCTCCTGCAATTAAAAAGGAAAGGAATTTAATTATTTCTTTCCAATACATATGCTTTTAATTTACTTTTCTTACTCTAATGCACTAGCTAAGACCTCCAATATAATGATGTATAGAAATGGCTTGAGTAGATATTCTTGTCTGATTCCTGACCTTAGGGAGAAAGCAATTGATATTTTACCATTGAATGGAGTGTTTGTTGGGTGTTTTTGTAGATATCTATTTCTAGATTGAAGGAGTTTCTATGCCTAGTTTGCTAATCATTTTTTATTAAAGAAAAGATGTTGAATTACACTTTCATTTTAGAAAAAAAAATTTAGCTTTTTAAGGAATACTTGACAAACTAAATTGCAAATATTTATGTGTACCATTTGATAGTGTTCCATTGTAAATGGTGTACTTAAAGAGTACATTTGATGAGTTGTGACAAAAGTATACACCCATGAAACCACAATCGCAATCAAGATAGCGAACATTTCCATCACTCTCAAAAGTCTCCTCTTTCCCTTTTCCTCTTATAATTGCTTTCTGCTGCTGTAGTTTTTTTAAATGTTCTAGAATCTATATACAGAGAGATTCATAAAGTTTGTATTCATTTTTTGGTCTGCTTTTCTCATTCTGCATAATAAATAATTTTGATTCATCCATTATGTTACATGTATCAATAATTCATTCATGTTTACTGCCGAGTATCATTTGTATGCATACACTACAATTTGTTTATACATTTGTCTGTTGATGGATGTTTGGAGTGTTTCCAAGTTTTAGTTATTGTAAATAAAGCCACTATGAATATTTATGAACAGTTTTTGTCTGGGCATATATTTTCATTTCTCCTGAGGGATTACTGGAAGGTAGAATGGCTATTTGCTATGGTAGCTGTACTATTTTTTTTTATTTTTAAGAAACTGCTATGCTGTATTTCCCTGATGACTAATGATGTAGAATCTTTTCATCTACTTATTGATGATTCCATTAATTCATTTCTCTCTCTCTCCCCCATTCCTCTCTAACACCTTTCTCTCTCTCATGCACGTATGGTGAAGTGTCATTTCAATTTTTTTTCTCTCTTTTATTGGTTTGCCTTATTTTTGAGTTGTCAGGGCGTTTTATATATTCTTAATAGAAATCATTTGTCTGTTATATGTGTTGTGAATATCTTCTCCCAGTCTGTATCTTTTTTCCCTAAATGCTGGTTTTTGAAGGGAAAAGTTTTAAATTTTGATGAAACCCAATTTCTCAGTTTTTAAAAAATGTTTCATGATTTTATGTTCATTGTAAGAAAACTTTTCCAACTCTATAGTTGAAAAATATTTGTTTCTCTATGTTTATTATAGAAGCTTTATCATGTTCAGTTTTACATTTAGGTCATTGATCATTTTGAGTTAATTTTTATATGCTATGAGGCAAAGACCTATTTTCTTCTATTTGCATATTAACTTGATCTAGCATAATTTGTTTAGAAAATTTTCCTTTCCCTATTGAATTGCCTTGGCACATTTGTCAAAAATTAATTGCCATACATGTATAGGCCTATTTCTGGGCTCTCTTGTGTTCCATTAATCTATTTCTATCTTTTCACTGTCACTAAATTGTCTTGGTTACTGTAGCTAGAAATTGCCTTGTAATCTGAGGAAGTCAATCAATGTTGTTCTTTTTTATTTTATATTTTTAAGTAGCTTTGGTTATATTAAATCTAGTACATTTCCACATGTATGTATGTCAGTTTATTAATTTCTAAAAAAAAACTGTTAGAATTTTTCATTGGAATTACACTGAACTAGTAGATCAATTAAAAATATTTTATTGTAAACAACAAACAACAAACAAGCATACAAACATTCTACACATGGTATACAATCAATGGCATACATTGTCATCACATAGTTGTGTCTTCATCACCATGATCATTCTTTTGAATATTTGCATCTCTCCAGCAAAAGAAAGAAAAAAGAAAAACTCAGGCATATCATAACCCCTATTCCTACCTCTCATTTATTTCAATCTACTCAATTTAATTTAATCTTTGTACACCCTATTATTTATTTTTATCCATATTTTTTTACTCATCTGTCCATAACATAGATAAAAGGAGCATCAGACATAAGGTTTCACAATCACACAGTCACATTGCAAAAGCTATATCATTATACAATCATCTTCAAGAAACATGGCTCCTGGAATGCAGCTCTACAGTTTTAGATACTTCCCTCTAGCCATTCTAAGACATCATAAACTAAAAAGGGGTCATCTATATAATGCATAAGAATAACCTCCAGGGTAACCTCTCGACTCTGTTTGAAATCTCTCAGCCACTGACACTTTATTATGTCTCATTTCTTTCTTCCCCTCTTTGGTCAAGAAGGTTTTCTCAATCCCTTAATACCAAGTCCCAGCTCATCCCAGGATTTCTACCCCTTGTTGCCAGGGAGGTTTGCACCCCTGGGAGTCAGGTCCCAAGTAGAGTGGGGAATGTAGTGAGCTTGCTTGCCCTGCTGGCTTAGTGAGAGAGAGAGAAGCTACACCTGAGCAACAAAAGAGGTTCTCTGGGGGTAACTCTTAGGCCTAGTTTTAAGTAGGCTTAGCCTATCATTTTCAGGGATAAGTTTCATAGGGGCAACCCCCAAGATTGAGGGCTCAGCCTATTGATTTGGGTGTCCACACTGCTTGTGAGAATATAAGGTATTTTCCAAATGGGGAAGTTGAATTTTTTCCCTTCTCCCCATTCTTCCAAGGGGACTTGTAGATACTTTTTTATTCACTGTTCAAATCACTATGGGATTTATTGGGGCATCACACTAACCTGGACAAACCAACAAAATCTCATGCCCTATTCTATTCAAGTTTCCATGTATTTAATTAAACTGGCCATACAAGTTAAATTAGGAAAGGCACTAGTCAAAATATAAATTTAGCACCAAATAAACATTTCTCCTTTTAGTTTCACACAAAAGTTGAAGTTCTAAAATATGAATGACCATCTACTTTCAACACCCTGTAATACTGGCATTCCTTTGTTCTTCCTCATGCAAAAGCTTTTAATTTGTACATTTAATCACTATCATGGGACACTCTAGGCATTACTAAATTATACCATCTCAGTCTCTCTCGTCTATCTTTCCTCTGGTTTCATACATGCCCCCAGCCCTTTTCCCTTTATCATTCTCACATTCAGCCTCACTCAGTGTACTTACTTTATTGTGCTACAATCAGGTAGTACTGCTATCCATTTCTGAATTTTTACAGTCAGTCCTGTTGCCCAATTTTTATCCCTTCAGCGCCAATTACCCACTCTCTACCCTATTTCTATCTCCTGATAACCAGTGTTCTTAACTGAAATTCTCCAAGTTCACTCATTAATGTTAGTTCATGTCAGTGAGACCATACAGTATTCGTCCTTTTGTTTCTGGCTAATTTCACTCAGCATAATATCTTCAAGATACATCTATGTTGTTTCATGCTTCATGACTTTATTCTGTCTTACAGCTGTATAATATTCCTTCATTATTATACTACAGCTTCTTTAGCCACTAGTTTCTTGAGGGACATTTGGGGTGTTTCCATCCCTTGGCAATTGTAAATAATCCTGCTATAAACATAGGTGTGCAAATATCTGCGTACCTGCTCTCATGTACTCTGAATAGATACTTAGCAATGGGATTGCAGGATGGTAGATCAATTTTTAAGAGACTTTCTCTTTTAATAATATTGTATTCCATTCTATGACCTTGGTATTTCTATAATTTACTTAGCTCTTTAAAAATTTCTCTCAGAAATATTTTGAGGTTTTTAGTAGGGCTGTTTTTGCTAGATCTGTTTGCAGACATTTTATGGGTTTTGGAACTAATGTAAATGTAACTTAGACAATTCTTTTTTTCCATTATACTAGCATATAAGCATGCAATTGATTATTTTATATTAGTTTTGTATCCTGCAATGTTACCAAAATCACTTTTAAGTTCTACTAGTTGTCTACAGAGTCCTTGGGAGTTTCTACATTTAAAAAATTATATCGTGAGCAAATAGGGAGAATTGGTCATTTTTGTTATTAAAATTGTAGCTGTTTTCTTGTTGCCCACTTTTATGGTGGCTGCATTTTGCTCCTATGTTCTTCTGAATGTGAACCAGTTGGTGGGGCCCATCTTTCCTTAGATTTGCCACTTTTTAGAATTCAGTTCACATGTTTTCCTTATGACCTTAGTTCTCTAAAGGGTTTGAGAATTATTACAATTTTATAAAATTATTGCAATTATTGCAATTGTAATAAAATTATTACAATTTTCTTTTTATTAGGATGGGAGCAATATCCTTTTGTGGTTTCTGTATCCAAAGCAAAAACCAGAACTTGTTATAATTTTGGATTGTTATATATTTTCAGATTAAAATACGTTATACGTTTATAGTAATATTTTTAATTGATTTATGAGCTTTTTAAGAAGTGTGCCACTTAATTTTTTTATTTGATTATTTTATACTTATCATCTTGGTTTTGGTTTAGTTGAATTCTATTTTGTAAGAAAGCATGTTCTGTCTGCTTTCATTTAATTGAAACTTATAGAGGCCTGCTTTGGGTGAAAGTTTCATTTGCACTTGACTAGAATTTATATTCTGAAGTTTTTAGATATTGTGTCCTACAACATCAATTAAAATGATTTGGTATATTGTTTTGAACCTATGCTCTATATCCTTATTAAAATTGCAAGTTCTTTAGTTGACAATTTATATGTTTTTCCTACTAGTTCTAGCAATTTTGTCTCCTGAATTTGAAGCTATATTATTAAATGCATATGCATTTAGTATTGCTATATCTTCCCGATGAATTCAATCTTTTGTCATTATGAGATAAACTCTTTATCTTTGCCAGTACTCTTTGTCTTGAAGTCTACTTTGTCTCATGTTAATTAGCTGAACTGGACTTCCTGTTATTAGTGTTTGTCTGATAGATCTTTCCCATCTGTTGACTTTCAAGCAACCTGTGTGTATCATTCAGGGTTCTACCAGAGAAGCAGAGCTAGCACAGTGAGTGGATGCTTGGATACATGGATGGGTGGATAGATGGATTGAAGCGTGGATGGACAAATGAATAGGTAGATAGATAAATAGATAAGTTGGTAGATAGATAGTTTGATTAATTTATTGCAAGGGTGTTGGCTTATGTGATAGTGGGGGCTAGCTAGGCAAGCCCAAAATGTGTACAGCAGTCTGGAAACTCTTGGGCAAGGACTGTCACTCTGGTCCACAAGTGCAATTTCTTCAAGGTATGTTATTACTCTTAATTTAGTCAGGAAGAAAAAGTTAAATAAAAAAGTTGAGATCAATAAAAAACAAATAGCTAGAGAGTAGACCTCAATCCAAACATAATACTGAAGACA
This sequence comes from Tamandua tetradactyla, assembly GCF_023851605.1. Classification (NCBI taxonomy): domain Eukaryota; kingdom Metazoa; phylum Chordata; class Mammalia; order Pilosa; family Myrmecophagidae; genus Tamandua; species Tamandua tetradactyla. The sequence goes on along the minus strand of NC_135335.1, from coordinate 43,564,192 downwards.
TAACCTGTAATTAAATTAAACTCTCCAATAAAAAGACAAAGATCATCAGACTAAGTTAACAAAGCAATATACAACTCTGGGCTGTTTATAGACTTTTTGTCTAAGGTATCATAATACTTTAAATAATACTTATCTGTAATATCTTAAAGTGTACTTAAATTTAATATTTTACTCCTCCATATGTAATGTGAGAGCCTAAGATAGAATATTTTCCCTACCCCCTTGCATGTAAGTGTGCAATTGACTCTCCCCATCTTAATCTTAGTTTTCACTATATATGTTATTGTTGTTATTAAAAAAATCCAAATTATATCCTTTGAATGGCAAGTTCTTGATGTTTTGTTGGCATCGAGTTCTTCTTCATAATTCTATCTATCCATCTCTCCAAACATATATTAAGTGCTTATAATGTACCTGGTATTCACTGCAATTGTAGAAAACTCCCTGTGAGTAGAGCATTTCCAGATGGTAGTTTATAGACCCATGCACAAGACCCGAGCATCTTGGGCTCTGTTGAATATCAGCCACTTTGCTGAGCAGAGTTTTCCTGTCACTCCTGTGAATTCTTTCCTTTCCTGCCTTGGAGCCTGAGGTTTCCTGCTGGGAGTAGACAAACAAGGAGGCCCACACTAGCCAGCTGTTACTATTCTTTTTACTCTTCTTTCATTCTGTTTCCTACAGGAAATGTCAATTGGGTGAGTTGAAAAAAAAAACACAAAAAACCTCTATGGTTAATTAATGTAATTCTTGCATACACATTCATATGAAGCAAACATAGTTAAATTAGTCAGGGTATAATTTAGCCACAGGTACTTATTCTGGTCTGCAATTGAAGACCCAATCATAAGTCTTAAACAAAAGGGAAAAAAAGTAGGCAGTTCTTGAAAAAAATAAGTATAAATTATTTTAACTTCATATTTTATGAGCTAGGTTATGTAGTCATTAATTTTGGTGCTGGCAAATGTATTTAATAAGCAGAATATAAGACTGCACAATTACTGTGTAGACTAAGAATAGTTGTTAACTATATTATACATAGTTATTATGGCATACAGTAAGGAGTAGAGTTACTTTTTTATTTGAGAATTAGCTTTCCTCCCACATTAATAAATCAAAGAACTGTTTTTTTGTTTTTTTTTTTTTACTGATTGAGCCATTGTTTCCCCTCTTTTAGTTTTTGGAACTGAATAACTTACTTTTGATTATTCTCACTTAATTGTACTCTTCAAACCCACTAGCACACTCTAATATCTCTAAGACCCGAGAAAGCGCCAGGCTAATTTTCCTTGAATATTCATTATCTAAGTTTTCAGTACCACATGTGTCCTAGTTCTGCTAATTGTAGAGACAGCCTGGTCAGACAGAGCCTGCTGACCAGGGTCTTTGCTTGGTTGCCTATTTGCTCTTGAGAGAGCTTAGGTGATCTTGTACTAAATTTACTAGTTGCCCAACAATGGGAGATCTGTTGAATACTCTAGCACTTACCAATAGCAATTCCTCTGCATAGTCTTTGCCTTTTTTGTTTCTAAGGTGGTAGGGGATTTGGAGGATACTCTACATACACATTAGAGAGAATTGTTCTTGATAATTACTTCATTTAACAACTAGTTTTTCTATGCCTGTTCTATATATAGATAAGATCTCTGCTCTTTTGGAATTTATATTTTAGTAGAGTGAGGCAAAAAATAACGAGCGATATAATTTCATTCAATTATAAGCAGTCCACAGACCAAAAGAATATGATTATGTAGAATGAGCAGAACTGGCTACATAATTTGCAGAGCACAGTGCAAACTGAAAAGGAAAGGCCCCTTGTTAAAAAAAATTACCGAGAATTTCAAGTGGCAATAGCCCTGCAATAGCAGAATCTTAAACTAAGAGCAATTGCATGGGTCACAAAACCATGAAGCAGGCCCTGGGAGAGTGATTGAGGAAGGGGGAGCAGGGACTTTATCAAGAATCTTCCATCTCTCAGACAACCTTTAAGAGCAAAAATGATGAGGAGGACTCATTCATATGCACCGAGTGGAGTGAACTATGAGTGCCGGCCCTATTCCCCTTGAGGAATAGAGATGCCCATGGAGCATGAACCAAGGGAGGAACGGGACAAGATGAAGTCCTAGAAAGAGTCAAAGGCTGTTCAGGTGGGGACTGGTAGGTTGTAGGAATGAATTTGAATGTGACAAGCCTATGATTTGATAATTGGCCCTCATTTTCGTGAGCTTGAATAAATTGCGTCAATTTTGTCCTAAAATTTGCAATATTACTTCATGTGTGTACTTGGTAGTAAATAAAAACAGAACAACCGCAAACTAATTGTCGTCTCTTACTTGTTTGACCTTCCCTGACCAACTGATTTCCTTTGTTTCTTCATTCCTTAGTTCCTTCTTTTCCTTCCTCCCTTACTCCAAGCCTGTCTATATAATATATCACGTAATAGGTAATTTAGGAACATACAGTCAATTGTTCAATTTTATGAAAAGTTTACTCAAACTGTTGGGCTGATTGTACTTATTGACTTACTGATTTGATTGCAGCAAGAGAAACCACTGTCTCTACAAAAGCCAGCTAAAAGAAAAGAGAAAGAAATGCTGTTTTCTCACCTTTTCAGGGTCTGCCTAAATTATCTTAGTTTCATAGTATATTCAGCACTGAATTCTGAACTGGCAGCTAGGGATTTCTTTATTTGCCCTCTTGGATTTTGAATTTTCAAAAAATTAGAAAACGTCCATGGTTCCTAGAGAGCAGTTGAGAAAGTGCTAAATATTTGTATAATTCCTTTAAAATTACCAGTTGCAAATAAATTAATGCTTTAACCAAGTCTCTCTTCCAAGACTAGAATGAAGAAAAAATGTTATTTGTGGTTATCAACTTTTTCTCATAGATAGATGTGCCAGTCTGTCACTCCCCTTTTCCCTCCCTATGGACAGGGGGATTTTTCCTGTCAACAGAGGAGGAGAATCTGAGGCCTTGTCACTGACGCCTTTGATTTGCCTTTACCTGGCTTAACCCTTGGCGCATCTAAATATCAGCATTATTTCCTCTCTGCTTGTATTTATTTATTTATTTGTATGCTGTATGGCAGGGGTCACATTTCATTCTTCTTCCATGTGAGTATCCAATAAATGCAGCACCATTTGTTGAATTTTTTGTTTTTTCTTTGTTTTTTGGGAAGTGCTCGGGCTGGAAATTGAACCCGGGACTCCCCCATGGCAGGCAAGAATTCTGCCACCGAATTACCCTTGTACCCACCCCCTCTGCTTGTTTTTACCCCTCCCTAGAACTTGCTTGTTCAGAGGGGACTGGTTGGGAGGTGGCAGCAGCCTTTCTTTATCTATTGCTGACTGGTGAAGTAAAATGTTTGCAGATTATAAAGATGTAAAACAAATTATACCATTCAAAGGTTAAATACTTTTGGTGGATGTAGGTCTTTTAAGAGCATACATGACTAGCAGGAGTATTTATGTAACAGCATTCCCTTTTACTATTTAGATGATTAGCAGATTCTAGAAATAAATTCTTGTATTGTCAAATACATAACCCTTCAAATGAAGTCCAAATATATGTGTACATCCCAATGTGGTCTATTTTATTCTTATAACTGGGTCTCCAGGGAAATTAAATACTAGAGACCATTTCTTATGTAAATAGTTCCAAAAAATCAGTTGATATTTTGATGTAAAAAGAAAGAAAATACTAATAAAAGATTCGTGGTTATACATTTTGACATGGTAGGTATTCAGAATAAAGAATGAATAGCCACTTAATATGAGTAATTCAGCATGAAGAAAAGTCTTCATCTCATAAGCAATCAGTCAATCAACTTCTGCTAATAATTGCCTGCCCTTAGCTAATCTTAATATTCATGCAATAATGTTTAGGCAAATAGAACTTCAGTGAAAACACCATACATCGTCCTCAGAAATGACTTAGTTTATAATGTAGGCTTCTTTTTTTATTTTTTATTGATTTTTAAATTTTTAAAAATATAACAAAAAACAAACACATTCTTAACACATGATCATTCCGTTCTACATATATAATCAGTAATTCGCAATATCATCACATAGTTGCATATTGATCATTATGATCATTTCTTAGAACATTTGCATCAATGTAGAAAAAGAAATAAAAGGCAACAGAAAAAAATTCATGCATACCATACCCCTTACCCCTCCCTTTCACTGATCAGTAGCATTTCAATCTACTAAATTTATTTTAACATTTGTCCCCCTATAATTTATTTTTTTATTTATTTTTTATTTTTATTCTGTATATTTTACTCATCTGTTGATAAGGTAGATAAAAGGAGCATCAGACACAAGTTTCCAGAATCACACAGTCACATTGTGAAAGCTATGTCATTATACAACCATCTTCAAGAAACATGGCTACTGGAACACAGCTCTACTATAATGTACGCTTCTTAACTGCCTGACCTCAGTAAATCACCTAACATCTCTGAGTTTCCATTTCTTCATCTTTATATTAAGGAATGATTATCTATTAAATAAAATAAATATATATATATATGTATGTGTGTGTATATATATGTACATATATATAAATATTTATATTATGATTTATCAAAATGACAGATCCAGTCCTGTGTTCTCTTTTGTGAATTAATGATTTGTAGGTCAAGAGATAATAAAATACATATATTTTAGTGTTAGATGGTTTTATTTAGAGGAGCTCTATCACCATTTCTCAGGTGCTTTCCTTTTTCCACTATTCATTTCCATCCCAAATCTTTGTTATATATTCTTAATCGGAAAAATAATGCAACTGATCTGATTATATTGCCACACAAAATCCCGAATAACTCTGAACACAAGTCACACACCAATGGCAGAAGGCTACTTAGGATTTTTTTTTTTTTTTTGGTATGTTGGAGTTGCATTTCATTATTTTTCCATGTGAATATCCCATTATTGCAGCACCATTTGTTGAATTTTTGTTTGCTTGTTTTCTTTTTTTTTGATTGTTTGTTTTTTGGGAAGTGCATGGACTGGGAATTGAACCCGGGTGTCCCGCATGGTAGCCAAGAATTCTACCACTGAACTACCCTTGCACTCCTGTTTTGCTTTATTTTAAATGGACATTTGCTTGGGCTAGTTTAATGGCTAGATTATGACTAACTAAAAGCAACAACTGTGTCTTTCTGATATCCTAACCCAGGTGCCTAGCCCTGGGTTGGATGCCCAGAAATTGTTCTCTATACGTTTGTCCTAAAGCAGGGGCCATGAGCAGCTCTGAGGGTGGAAAATATCCATGATGAGTTTGTACATAGTAAATGTCAACAGTAGACATTTCTGAAGACTGAGATGGTTTTCTTAACTTTCCACAATATCTTCCGCAAGGTATTCTAAAGGGGGTGAAGGGTCAGGAAGTAGGGGACACTTTATATAATAGTAAACATTCTTGACAGACTAAGAGATTTTGAAAGCATTTTCACAGTTTCATTGACTGATCAAAGCATCTTTTAGTTGGAAATGACATTTCCCTTTTCTATTTTAATACTTAATTTTCACATGAGGTGAGAAAATCTTTTTAAAACTTGTTTCAAAATTTCCCACCACAATCTGGAAGCTATTTTGGAGATGTGGTGTTCCCAGAGGAATGAAGTAGATTGAGCAAATGCTGAATGAGTGCTTTAAAAAATAGATCACTTTAAAGTCACCACCATTTTGAAATAATTATCACTTAGATTTATGACTCATTGGTTTTATGAATCAGTTAATAAAGGCATAAAATATGCATCACTAATAAGGTTTTTTTTCCCCATTTAAAAGAGGATTGATGGCACATGGAAATAAAGTGTCTGCTAGCTACTGTGTATTTTTATAGGGACTTTTAATGATGAATCCATTGACAACAGCTAGAAACCATTTTCTAAGTTCATAGAAATGGTTATTTACTGAGTGGTTTCCTAGGAGAATTATGAAAATACCTTATAAAAAACCCCAGGAAATTAATCTTAGGAGATGTGAGATTTTCTGAATTCTGTATTATCAGTAGCAGTGCTTTTTTACCCTTGTTGCACCTCAATTACATGGGGAGCTTTACAGAAATGTTGATGTCTGGGCTCGTCTACATTAACAAATGAGAATCTTTGGAGGTAGGGACTGGGTACTAGTATTTTTCAAAGCTCCCTATGTTAGTGTGTCACCATTGTTAAGAATCACTGCTCCAGCCAGATCAAGGAGGGCAAGTTCATGGCACAGGAACCATAACTTCCCCTATAGCCCCAACAAGAGAAATTGCCAATATCCATTCATTCTCAATGAGACCCACTGTAGTCTCAGAACATTTTTCAACAGTCTCTCTAAGTAACCATTATGAACAAATCACATTGACACTCCAGTTAAAAATCTGTTTATCTGTTCTAAGAAATGATGAATATGCAACTAAGTGATGATATTGTGAATTACTGATTTTATATGTTGGTGTTTTATTTGGTTTGTTAAATTTTTTTAATTAATAAAGAAACTAAAAAAAAATCTGTTTATCACCTCTGATAAGGATTCATACTAATTACTGAGGACACAGAAGATGTTCACTAAAGTTTTATGAATTGATCAGATTGCTACCAAGGCCCTACTATTATTTCCTGGGCTTGGCCTAGTATTCAAGAGCAGACAACAAGTAAGACATTCCTTTCTTCAAGAATTCTTAGTCCCACTGTTAGAGCAATTTGTGACCCTGAAATTTATTTTTAAATGATCTCTGACCCAAATTGGAATCATATATTCTATTTGATATTTGATGCAATTGAAATGGGCATTATTATTATTTAGGCAGCCATTACATTTAATTTTAATTTGGTTAGAGATATAGCTGACCTATAGAAATACTACCTGGGATTAAGTAGAGGCAATGTTTCCATACTACGTAACTAATTTCTACATAAGGATTACTGAGTTTGCCAAAAGTGCAAGTCAGTGGACATCCAGGGCTCTTTTTCTCCTGCCAGAGGATGAAAATAGTACCTCAAAAGCACAAAAGTTAAAGAAGCAAGGCCTCCCAAGCTTCAGCTGCTCAAGAGTAATCCATTTGTATTTATTCATCCTTAAGCTTTTATAAAGCTGTATTGTTTTTCCTTCTCCAATTAAATAAAATTCCTAACTCTTACTCTTGTGCAATTTCATTCTGTTTTTCCTTAAAATGTTCTTTCTCCATTATTCTACAGTCTCCTAAATTATCTACAACTGTGGAGGAACTTGAAAATATTCTTATTAATTCCAAGGGCCAAGTTCCTAGGCCAAAAGAAGGCCACTCTTTTAGTACAAGAAAACTATTAGGTATAACAAGAAATTTAACCTGCTCTTATACCTGATGGCATTTTTTAGATACTCTTTGGCAGAAATCTGGACTCTGATTTCACGTTTCTTTGAGACATGGTGAATTGATTTGACTTTCCAATGACAAATTCAAGGGCAGCAAATATATCACATGTTCAAATGCCTTATGAGGATAACAGATGTTGAGAGAAACTTTCAGTTCATGGTAGCACACCTGTTCTGAAATCTTAATCTATCACTAAGTTGAATGCTTTCAGTGCAGATGATCCCTTGGCTTTGCATGGCATCTCTTACCTCATTTGAGAGTTCTGGAAATGTGGTTGTTGGCCTTGAGTGCCATGATATGAACTGTGTGAAGCCAAGCCAGGTGCCTGCTGGTCTTCTATACAATGTCAGCTACTAAACTATAAATGATAGAAATCCTGATAGATATTTCAAAGTATTTTAAAAGATCCTTTTAGATAGAAAATCCATTTTTTTACCACCCCCATCATTTGAATACTTGAATGAGAAATATAAATGTCATTATATCAGTGCTGTTATGCTCCAATTTTTAAAAATCTTGTAGATAAAATTTAGAACTTAAAACCTCACAAAATGAGATGAATTTTTGTGTTGCCAAGAAACTACTAAATTTCTTTAAGAGCCATCCCATAAATCTGTTAATAGCAATTTCTCCCCTTACTTGTTCATATGATTTGAATAATCTTGGCATTCTTTTTGTTAAAGATCAGCAAATGGGAAGCTCTTGGAGAAAATACAGGGTTTGGTTCTCTATTGCCGGATTAGTAGTTGCTGTAAAATTAGCCTACAGCTTCTTCCTGTAACTTGGCTGTGTCTCTCCATGAAAACGAGCTGGCTGTTATTTCAGTAAAGATCCAAAAAAACCCATCCCAAAATAACAACAACAACATCAACAACAAAAAACCCCCCCCACAAATCTCTCTGGAAAAGCTCAGGATAGAATTGGAGCACATACCACCACTGTGGATGATTTGACATTAGTCATTCCACCCATGCATACAGAAGAGTTGGGGGCATTTTAAACTTAGGATAAGGGAGGAAGCAATTGATTGTATCAATGATTGATTTCTAAATACAGCTATTGGTTGAGTGAGATATTGATCTCAAACTCCGTGTGTGTTCATACCACTTATTTTTTTTAACTTCTAGAAGTATATTGTTATCATGAGTTGAATCCTTCTCTTTGACTCAGGACATGGCTTGCAACCTAGAGGGAATGGGAAGGACTCTTGTAAACAGGGTCATTTCCCACCATCTCATCTGAGCCAAGCATTACCTCTGATATTCTATCTGCTCTCATTGCAGGCTAGTAAGGAGAGATTGTTTCCACCAATAGTGTCACATCAATGTTTTGTTGAATATGTGGCCTTTTCCTCATTGGTTTTATATGAAACACCAAAATAGCAGGTTGGTAAATTTCCTATTCATAGTTGTTGTCTCTTCTCAGTGTATATTTTTCTCTTAGTGTTGTTGAAGTTGAAAATGAAATTCAACAGAAGAGAGATATGCCTTCAATGTAATTTGTTTCTTTTAACAACACAAATGCACTGTAGAGGAGCATATTACCAGGGTTCTCATCTCTACCTGCCAATTAAAACACGTAGGAAGATTTTAGGAGATTCTGATATCTGGGCCCCAATTCTCACTTCCAGATTAAATGGCAATGTTTCAAACACTCCCCCAAAGGAATTCTAATATCAGGGTGAAGAGCCATGGGCTCTTCCAAATCTCTGAATATAACCTATGCTTCGATGTCCCCAAATTACCGTGGAATATTTGCCAGCTCTCCATCTATAAGGAAGGTGCTTTGGCACAAAAATTTCAGCAATTGAAGGTGTCAAAAGCCCAGCATTTTAGCAGTGGGAGCATAGGAGATAGAGGCAATGGAGGAGCTTCAGTTTGAGGAAGAACATCTGTGTTCCCCTATCTAAATGCCCAGTTCTCTTAACTGCTTAAGGGCCTTCAACCTAAAATGTGCCATTTATTTTATATTCATCCTTTCATTTATTTATCCACCAAATAGTGTATGCCTTGAAAGCGTGGCAGGAAGGAGCATCATAATGTAATGGCCTCAGGTCATAACCACCTTCAGGACCTTGAACAAGTTTTTACGTTTTCTAAACTCAGTTTCCTAATATGCAATCCTAACCATTAAACCTAGAAGGTTGTCATGTGGATTGAATGAGACCCTGCATACATGTAACTTGCTTAAATCAGTCCCAGGCACACAGCCAGTTGTGCCAATATAATAATTATTATTTTAAAGTACAAATGCTTGCTAGCTAAAGAAAGTAAGAACTATAATAGTCGACTGTGGACTTACTCAGGCAAATTTTGCAGAGGAAGTGAAAGTAAGGAGGGCTTCAGAGACTGCAGATAAAGACTTTGGCTGAGGAATTATACAAAGGCATATGATTTAGAGTGTGAAACAAAGCATCCCTGACATATATTGAGCACCTACTGGTGAAGCACTTAATAGTCATAATGACAGCTGACCTGAGTTGAATGCTTTTCTGTGCTGAACACTTGACAAGTGTCATTCAGTTATCCTCATAATGAGTAGGTCTTAGTGTTCCCATTTTAGAGCTGAGATTTGCACTGAGATCTCCTGGGTAAGAAAGCCCAACGTCCATTATTGCTCTGCTTTGATGCTTCTAATTTGAGTCATTGGAGGGTTCTGGGCAACTGAGGGCTGATGGGAGGCAACACATACTTGGGGCATAAATATAGAAAAAGAGTTCTGAAGGTATCAGAATATACATTTATTTTGCTGAGAGCTGATCCCACAGGATTCCTTTCACCAGAACCCAGATAGAGATCTAAGTCTTTGATCTGTGTAGGAAATTGCATTTAACAGAACACTTGAACTTGCTGGGTTCAGCTGATTCCAGCCATGCAGGTGCATCAGGGCTTGCTTAAGGATTTAATGCACCCACACTTGGTCGCCTGTGTGTAGAAGTTGCAATAAGAGTGATAATAGGACTTGCTCTGGCCACATTGATAGTGAACAAAAGACAGAGAAATATACTGGTATGGCATAACAGGAGGTGAAGGAGGGTTACAGGTTGGTTTTAATATCCTAGGATATTAGATGACCATCTATTTGGGGATCTGGTTCATCTTCTAGGATTTAGACCTTGATCTTGCTTGAACAAATAATTCCAATAGTTTTATTGGAAACAATTTTATTGAGCATGTTGCCTGGAACTGGATATTAAATGCAAATGGATCCTTGCTTACATGGAACAGATGGTTTAATGAGAGAGAAAGATAAGAAACACAGAAGCAAATATGCAAAAAAGTCATTAATTGTTATGAAGGAATAAATGAGGGTAGGAGAGGGTGGAAGCTATGATGGAATATATTGGCTTGTTCTAGAGATGGGGGTCAAGCAAGGCTGTTCTGGGAAGGTAACACTTATGGGAGTTCTGAAGGCTGAGAAGAGGTCAACCATGGGAAGAGATCAGGGAAGCGGTTCCCAGGAATGGAACCAGCTAGTTACGAAGTAAGAATAAAATGAGTGGTGATAAAATGAAAGGTGAATCCAGAGAATATAAGGGCTTTGTACATCACATTAGGGAGTTTAGATTTTAAACTAAATGCCTGCTCTGTAGAACAAGAGTTTTGACAAGAGGGGTGGCCTTGGAAGAGCACCGAGCTGGGGACAGGGAGGGAAAATGAATATACAAAGTAGTGGACACACGTGAGATATGTATGGAGGATTTAGTTGCTAAATTAGTTGTGCAAAGAATAATCTCTGTCCTACCCTATAATAAATGTAGAGGAAGAGTGGTAGATCAGCAGCTATGGTCAGAGAATTAGTTCTGTATCATCCACAGAGGTAAGCGGCCATGGCACTATGCTTTGTTGCTAGAGTTGACATTCGTCATACAGATACAATCCAAAGACATTTAAATACAATTTTGTCATTTATTTAAAAGCTGCTTCCTTGAAGGGTTGAGCTTATTCAGTGATAAAAGTAATACTCAAAAGAATATTAGTCATTTGGTCCAACAGCTCATCAAGAAATACTAGCCTTGGAGCATTATTGATGACAACGTCAGCACAGACTTAGAGAACTGGTATGCGTCAGATCTGGTGAGCAAAATGACTGCTGTCACTTACCATTTTCCTCATGTTCACAGTGCCTAAGAAAGGTTCCCATTAAGACTCCCCAAGTCTGTGAGAGGACTGAAGGAGCTACCTCTTCCTTCTCTTTTGGATCTTAGCTTCAAACAGATATTTTTTTCTTGTTTTGCTTCAGTCACATACACTGTACCCATTCAGAGCAATTAATTATCTCTGGCTCTTTTGAAATTACCCTGCAATCAACTAAATATAAGAAAGACAGTGTTACAGAAAATAATTCCTATCGGTGCTCTCATTAGATGCCAATTAAATAAACAGAATATGTTTTGCTTCTTAGATGGGAGTTTAGCAGACATGGAGTCAGGCTGTCTCTGGGCTATTCTAATAAAAGTCCTGGTCTCTTTCTCTTTTCAGGATGTTATGATGTCACACAATGATCTTTCAGCTTATTGTTCCCTAATCATATGGTAACATGTTCTGTATCCAGATCCATGATTCTGCTTAAAAAATGTGTTTGCCAACATGGTCATGTGATCTCATAGAATCATTTGATTCTCAGGAACATTGCAAAATCCCATTAAGTAATTTAATTGAAACCTTAAAGCATAGATAAAGTACTTTAAGACTTTTAAAGATAGTGATAAATAATAGAGAAAATACAGCTTTATTCTTGTTAGAACAAATAACTAGGAATGTGGGAATTATCTTTTTCAAAAATGCATTTCTATATCAATTATACTACTTTGGCTTGATTTTCATCACAAAACTGATGAAAATGAGAATTTTTCCTACACCTGAGAAGTGTAAACCAGAGATAGAAGGTCAGAATAAATAGATACTAATCCTAAAATTAGTAATAGTATCACCATTAGTATTTTGCAATAAACAGTTTATAGTGCCTTTTATTCTTATATTATTGGACTTATATTAAATGACTTGCCAAGATCACATTCTTGAACATCTGGAATCAAGATTAGAACAGTGTTTTGAACTTAGGGTTTTTTTAATAGACCACCCAATTTCCTAAGCTGTAATTATCAATGAACACTTGGGAAAATTGTCTTCATCATATTTTACCATTTTTTTGTGTATGTGTTCCTATGGTCACAATTACCCTAAATGTTGCCTGTGATTGATAATAACATGAGCAAACCTGTTTCAGAGATGGCCCCTGAATTGACTGGTTTCCAAAGCTGAAGCATGATTGCAAGATGGAGAAAACATTACCCTGTTGCTGCTATCATCATAACCTCAACTGTAGAAATGGGATCAGACCCAGGGTGACCTCCAGTAGGAACATAACTAGCATGATAGCACTCAACTAATTTGATGCTATCTGAACAGACAGGGCTATAAGCTGCTTTGAAAATAAGAGACATGATAGGAAAAAATTCAGACTGGTGTGAAAGGGGAATTGATTAGCTCATATAATGGGAAAGTTCAGGGAGAAGATTCTGTTACAGCTAGACGCAGTGGCTCAATTATGCCCTTTATGGTGTTACTAGGAGCTAGTCTCGGCCCGTTTCTGCTCACTGTTTTTCTTAGCATTTTCTAGCAGCCCAGGCTTATATCTTCAGGGCATCAGAACACATAGACCCTCTACTCCAGAAGGTAAAAGGATTAGCATTGATTTGCTCTACTTGGGCTTGATGGTTTGGAGGCTTTATGGATGCCAGAAACTCATGTTCTTAAACCTGATTCATTCTTGTGGATGGCAGCCTATTGTGGGTGGGACCTTTTGATTAGGTTCAGTTGATGAATGACCCAGGTGGGTCTTAAATCCTCTTACTGGAGTCCTTTATAAGAAGATGAAATTCAGAGAAAGAATGAGAGAGAAAGACCCAGAGGATAGAGACAAAGCCATAGAAGCTCCGAGAGAAAGCCACAGGGACAAGAAGCTGAAAGTAGTGAAGCTCAGGAGAGAAGGGAGACCAGCAGAAGTTTCCATGCACCTTGCCATCTGACAGAGGATTCCAGATGTTGTCTAGATGGGGCCTTGATTTGGACATTTTTACAGCTTCAGAACTTTAAGCTTATCATCTAATAAATCCCCATTGTTAAAAGCCAGCCCATTTTGGCAGCTTGAACAAAGTAAAACACTAGATTATATGCTGAACCCAAAACTAATCACTGATTCACAGTCCACCCTGGATTTTGGTCCAGACCTGAACCACACCACATAGAAAGAGATCGGTGGATTCTTAAACACCCAGGGGGTACTACAAAGAAAAAAAATGGGGTGCTGGGTTTGAGGAGAACCCCTGATATCTATTGCCAAGGAGAAGTTAAAAAAGAAAAGGAAACAGTAGTTAAAACTAGAACAGTCAAACTAGTTTGTTCTCCCTTATGTCTCACAGCCTCGCAAATATCTAGAGAATATTTGAAAACTAGAGTTCCCCAAATCATCTCTTATATGGCCTTTTTCAGTTTTCTTTGGAACGCTGGGTAAGAGGAAAAATTGATGGTCTACTAGACACACCATGAGGTAAGGTAATGTGGATTAAGTATGACTTGTACAAAGATATAAATAAGTTTGAACTAGATTTACCTCTCTGAGTGAACCTTCTTCAGTATACCCTCTGATAATACTGACCTTCCTATAATACAAGGGTTATAGCTCTCACTTAGAAGACAGATTCCTTCTAGAGGGTTAGGGATAAACATAACTTTTCTACAAGCCTATCTCTGCTTTCTACGATTTGTCTTGAACCAATAAAATAACCACAGTTGTGGCAAGGACAATTCAATCTCTCTTCCCTTGTCACATTCAGAATTGAATCTCCAACGTCTGTCTCTTTTTTTTCTACCACATAGTTTCTGAGTCTCTGTATTTCTGTTTCATGTGTCTGTCTTCTGCAGAAGTCACCTGCAAAACTGCCTCATGGCAGACTAAATGATAAGCTTTATTACTCTTTCCTGGCAGCTGCCTGTGCTTTATTTCCTTTGATAGACAGGGAGGAGATTCATTCTCACCCTGTGTTCCTTGGCTCTCAGCTCTGAGTCTGAGAGGAAGGCAGGAGAGGATCAAGCAGAGTATGTTATTCTGTTATCAGAGGAGGCAGGAGTAGATGCAGAAGTAAATCTGCACACAGTTTTGACTCCTCTCAAACCCATGATGACCTCATTCGGTAGGGTGGAATTCTGTAGCAGACATCTGCATTCCATACGCTACCCAAGAAAGCTGAATTATGAGCCAGAATTATTTACTTTTATGAGTCAGTTTTATTCTCAGTGCTTTGCTTACATAATGGTCCTAGGGTTTTAGTACATAAGTTATCTCGGTTGGAAATATGCTGTCTATAAGAAACTGAAGATATTTCGTATTTGGTTTGGCAAAATCTGAACAATTTCTCAAGCTTACTTGATCAGAGGATCTACACCATCAGTCCTGGAGCCTTAAATGAACTTTCAGAGCTTCACATGTCATCCATGGACTCAGAATATTGCATCATTCATTTGAAGCTTTGATTAGAAGTAATATTATACCTTCACAGTGCCCCAAAATATATAATGGTATTGTGGCAGATTATATTTTCCCCAAATGGCCATAGCAATATTGTTCACATGTTTCTCCAGAATTTTGTCACTGTCTATCAGAAGACAGCACCTATTTCTCCTCATTTTGAAGCCAGGTGGGGCTTTGTGACTGCCTCAGGGAGTAGAATGCAGCAAAGATGGCATTGCATAATTGTTGAGGTTAGTTCATAAAGGGTGATATAACTTCCTCTTTCTTGGGACACTTGCTCTTAGAACCCAGCCACCATTTTGTGAGGAAGCCCAGGTGGCATGGGGAGGCTAGGAATAAATATTCCAGCCACAGCTGTAGCTGAATTCCCAGCCTACAGTCAGCATAGACCACCATGCATGTGAGTGAGCCTTCAGATGGATGATTCCAGCCCCCAGCCTCTAAGACACCCCAGCTGAATCCAAGGGGAGCGAAGACTAGTTATCCTCATTGAACCCTCCCCAAATTACTGATTTCTAAGCAAATGTTCTAAGGACTGAGTTTTAGGAAATAGATCACTAACCCAGGTTTAGATTATTTTTTCAAATGGATTACAGCTACAGTTAAGGGGAAAATAATTTAAACTCCTCCCTTCCTCCTCTCTCTCTCACTTCCTTCTTTTCTTTGTTCCATTCACCCTCCATCCCTCTCCCTCTCCCTTTATTCTATCTTCAATGATCAGGACTTAATGTTGTAATATCAGGGCCTTAAAGAAAAAACACAGAGCAGAGGAGAACACAGGCTATGCGCACTAGAGAGATAACAGAGAGCCCCTGTACAGCTGTGTCAAAGAGTACAATACTTCCTTTGGACAGTTTTACTTGGTCAGGTGGAAGACATTAACTATTTGCTACCCAAGTACACGCAGTGATTAGCACTTTGGAGGAACTCATGTAGCTTTTAAGACAGGCTTGCTTAGGCATTCAGTTCAGCCAAGTAAGTTAGAAAATAGTTTATAATGGAACACATAAAATGTTCTAACCAGTCTGTGCATAAAGGTCAACTTAATTGAAACCTGAACCTTAAAAAAGGGGAGAATTTGCCTTATCAATCATAAGATATTCAGAAAACAGTGCTAACCATTGCTCATTTCCACAGGTGAGAACCAATCCAAGTTCATTCACATTCAGATTATTTCATTTCTGGACTGGATTTTTTGATGTATCCTTAAGCAATGTCCTTTAACAAGAATATCAGAAAACCAAGTAAAAATTCTTGAAACAAGAAAATGGATTTTGCACGTTTTCTTTTCATTACCCATGATCTAGTTTATGTATTTACTCTGCATGTCCTTGCAATAAATATTTTGTAATTTTAATGACGCACATATATAGTGAATTAGACTGAATTTAATATAACTGTCTAGTATTCTTACAAATTATGAGCTTTCTTTTCTTTGCTGTCTACATCAGTACATGGGTTCTTTGAACTTATCATCCCTTCCATCTTCTATGGTTTTCTAAGTGTACCATGAGTGGATTGTCAATAAACTCCATTGTCTACAAAGCTTGCTTTGCTCAAGAACTGGGCAAAGTACTATTACCTTGAAAAAAATTATGAAACTCTCTTCCAGAAAGTTTCAGAAATTGAAAACTGAAGACTGTGACTATTGAAAATGAAAAGAAAAAAAGAATATTAAGAGTTTATACCACTTAATTGAAACCACAGGTAATGGAGGAGAAAGTTGGGATGTGAAACACCGTGGATACATTTGGAAAAAAAAAGTAAAATGTATGTCAAATATATATTTTATAAAATCAATAGTTTTTCCCTCATGTGGCCAATACATTGGAAGACAGTACTTTATAAGGTTTGCATCTCATTCTGTGGAGCATGATAGATTGTCCTCTGCCTTTTAAAGGGATGCTCTCCTTCCATTCCTGGTATATTGGAATAACTGATGGAAAACAAACAAACAAAAACATGAGTGCAGAAGTGCAGAAATCATTTTCCATTCATTCATGTGTTCAAGTATTTATTGAATGCCTTTTCTGCATCAGACACAGTTCTAGGACCTAGAGCTATACCAGTAGACAAAACTGTATCCCTACCTGTGTAAAGCTTACTTTGTTGTGGCAGCCAAAAGATAATAATTAAACACATATTTTAAAAGAGAAATAAATTATAAATTTTAAGAGGGTGATAAAGAAACCACTTTATCCTCACAGTGCATCCATTCACAAAACCTATCAGTCCTCCCTACAAAGGGAGCTGCAGAATCTGACTTTTCTCACCATGATTATTACCTCTCACCTCTAAGCCACCACCCTCTTTCATCTGTATTTTCACGGTAGTCTTCTAACTGGTCTCTTTGCTTCAGTCCTTACTTTCCCTAAAAGTCTGTTTTAATGAGCTATAGTAATCTATCATGTGTGTTAGTTTGTATTACTGTCTTCCCTGGTTCTGAGTAAAAGCCAAAGATCCTGCTATGACCTTCAACGTCCTTTGTGAACTTCATCCCCTGCTGCCCCTCCACTGTGTGACCTGACCATCCAACATTCTTCCTGTTGTCTTTGCTGCTCTAGAACACTGACTTCCTTATTCTTCTTCAAACACACCAGGCATCCTTCTACCTTAGGTTTTGGGGTAGGCAGAATTCCAAGATGGCGACCCAAGATTGATGGGCGTATGTGCAAACACTTTATCCCAGTTATTCACTCAAACAGCAATCTAGGTACTGCTGTGAAGGGATTTTATAGGTATAAATAAGGTCCCCTATCAGTTGGTCTGGAGACAGGGAGATTCCTTGGGTCGAATTCACCTGAATATGTGAGCCTTTACATTTGGGTTCAGTGTGGTGAGACACAGAAGAAGTCAGAGATTCAAGGCATCAGGGTGATTTCATGTGTGAGAAGCTCTTTGTTGGTAGCATGAAAATTTTTGCGATGTGACAAAAAATGTAGATGGCCTATAGAAACTGAAAGCATCCTTGGAAGTCAATCAACAAGGAACTGAGCTGCAAGGAATTGGACACTATTTTAAAAAGGAGATTAGAAGAGGACCCTGAACTTCAAATGACACCTTGATTTTACTTGTGTAAGATTCTAAGCAGAGAACACAGCTATTCCATGCCCAGACTTCTGACCTAAAGGAACTGTGAGATAATAAATATATGTTGTTTAAAGCCGCTGTGTTTATGCTAATTTGTTACTAAGCAATAGAAAAGCAAAACAGGCACTTTGCAGTTGTTGTTCTTCTTTCCTAAATGCTTTCCCCCCAGATATCTTTCTGTGTCCTCACTTCCTGCAAGTGTCTGACTAATTGTCATCTTCTCAGTCAGGTTTTATGTAACACAGTATAATGATATAAATAAAGTGACTAATTATGAAAGTGGGTATAGAGAAATTTTAGGGATAGTGCAGTTTCCTGGGGACTAGTGGGGAGGACTTCAAGGGGAAGAATAAATTATAATTGTCTATAGCAGTTATAGACCCTGGAGAAAGAGCTAGGTGGAGAAGACCAACTAACAGGAACTTTGTCATTCTGCCTCAGGCATGCAGTCAGCTCATGACAGTTATCTAGAAGCAGCAACTCAGGAAATAATATCCCTCAGTCTCTCCTCCCTCTCTATTTACTGTCTGTTTCTCCTACTAGAATACAATTATTTCAGGGATTTTTGGCCACCTTTGTTCCTTTCTTTATCCCTTGGGCCTAAAATAGTGCTGGAACAAAGTATTCACCATCCATCAAATGAATGAATGAATGGGATGGAACACTATTGTAGATTGGTCAACAGAGAGAGATTTCTCTAGCTTTTGAGCTGTGACTTAACTTACGTGACCAAGAAAAGAAAAAGGAGATGAAGTTCTACATAGAGAAATCACCAAAAGTCAAGGTCCTAAGGAAGAAATAAGTTTGCTATGTTTGAGGAATAGGGTATTGGAGGCAGGATACTTTTGGAGTTTACATCGCTGGAGTTTGCAGGGATCAGATCATGGCAGGTCTGGTAGGATATGGTAAGGGATTTTCTTTCAATTTTAAATGTAAGGGACAGGTAATGTGAGGTTTTAAGCTGAGGAGGAATAAGATGTTTGTAACGATATGTCTACCTCCTAACCCCTGGAACTTACAGGCCTGATCTTATTTTGATAAAAGGTCTTGCAGATGATTAAGTGAAGGGTCTTTAGATGAGATCATCCTGGATCATCAGTGTGGGCCCTAAATCCAATGACAAATATCCTTATAAGGCAAGAGGTAAAGACATGGAGAGGAAAAGGTCAATGAAGGTAGAGGCACAGACTGGTGTGATGCATCTACAAGGTGAGGAATGCCTGGGGCCACCAGAAGCTGGAGGAGTCAAGGTAGGAGCTTTCCCTAGAGCCTTCAGAGATAGTAAGGTCCTGGTGACACCTTGATTTCAGACTTCTAGCCTCCAGAGCTCTGAGAAAAATAAATCTCCATTGTTTTAAGTGACCAACATGTAGAAATTTGTTATAGAAGCCACAAGAAACTAACATAGCATATTTGACTCAGAGGAAAATTTAAAAATAAGGAAATAACAGTATTGATGGGAACATGAGTCTACTCTGATTCTCTGGTATATTACATACTTTTCTTAGCTTAGCATCTTGATGAACTAACCCAATTCCTTTTTACCTGCCTTTGGTATTTTCTTGCCAGGAGAGTTCATGTTCATTGGACCCTGTAGCTGTTTGGTGAGTGTCTTCTGAGTTTACTCCTGGAAAGCCCCCATGCGTTATCTGTGGTACTGCGCAATGAAGGAAGAGTTGTAATTTTCCTTTTTAACTTCATATCTCAAGAGCTCTCAAGTTCTTTACCTAAGAAAACTTCTCAGTAGTTATTATTAAGATATTGTATTATTAGTCATTATTTGTATTACTGAGCTGTGAATTCATAAGAAAATCAAATAACTAGAGTCAAGCAGTCTTTGTTCAAATCCCATCTCAGTCTCTTTGTAGCAAAGCAACATTGGGCAAAACTTCAACCTCTCTGTGTTTCAATTTGTAATCTGCAAAAATATCCTGAATGATGCTAATTCTTTGAGTTACTGAGAGCCTTGAATGAAATAATGTCTGTAAAGTGCCTAGAATTATAGTTATAATCAATAAATGTAAGGGATTATTCTTAGATATTATTTTAGATGGTGCAAGTGGGACCTGGTAGAGGGAAGAAAAAGATTGGCTTTTATTTCTTCTCCCACATAGTTACTCTAGCCTGGAGGAATAAGTGCCAGCATTGATGTTTCTAGTAGCTCACTGAGGCAAGGAGTCTTCAAAGGGAATTTGATGGAGGGAAAGGCATTGTGGAGAAAAGAAAGAAGTGGAGTTGGAATTCTTGAGCACTCTTCAGACTAGGAAAGGCCTGTGCAGGTTTAGGAGTGGTGCATACCAGTGCCTGCTCTCACACAGCCTACTCCAAAGGCAAGGTAGAGATTCGGAAATGCTGGGGCCTAAATCATAAGAGATGTGACTTTGGAAGTTAAATGGAAATATTGGGCCCAAGCTTGACATGACGTAGTGGGCTCTCCTGTTTTCAATGAACCCATTGGACAATTTGCATATAAGTAGTGACAATAAAGATAACAGGTCTTTTACCCGATTTCCAAACATTGCAGAATGTCTCTGGACTCTTACGTAACCTAAGGAGAGTGACTGGTTCCTTAAAACATCTAGTTAAACTGATTTCTTACCATTCTGATTAGTGGGCTCTCCAAGTTGAATTTAATATCGAAAAGTAATGTGATGGAGTAAACGTAAAGCCTAAAACATATTGATAATGACAATGATAATGATAATAAATATTCAAATAAGTGAATTTGCATTGCCCAGTTTTCTGTATGGCATTTCAAATTTTAAGTCAAAGTCACTATTGTGGAATGACAGTATTTGAAGTCTCAAAATAAAAGATTCCTGAAGAAGTCTCAAATAAAAAAGAGAAGGGGCTCAACTAGAGCTAATGGATAATATGGAAGCTTTCTTTTCACTTACTCTTTTTATCATTAGGTCATTGAAATGGAAGAGATCTCAGAAGACATTTTAATCTTCCTGCTTGTCTCTGAGAAAGACTGAGAGTATTATGTCTTCCTGGTACTTCACTCTGGGATTATTCTGCTTACTGAAATCTGCTCTTTTCTTTATAGGTTTGTACAGTAAAACTATTTAGATGAGCTGAGGTGCAGTTCCTTAAAAAGATGTGTAATTCAGGTTGGCTTTTTAAATGACTGTCTCTGAAATGCAGAAATGTGTAACAAAATCAACAACATTTCAATGGGCAGAAATATTGAATGTTCCTTTGTTACACTGGACGTCTTTGAAAACCTGGAATGCCTTTCCAGTGTTTGGCAGTCTCCTGAGAGACATGCATCAAACTCTACTCTTGTTGGTGGGCTGGTTAGATGATACAGAAGCACTTTTATGTTTGAAGCATCTTAAGAGGTTTCATAAATGAAAAATGTGACTTTTTTCTTTTTGTGATAAAGCACTCATTGTTTTTGCCCAGTGACTCTTGATCTAGTTTATGAAGTTTTTGAAACTAAATTATTTGAGACTGAACTTTTAAGCTTCTGTATTAAGTAGGACAAGAACCAGTTTGCTCTCAAACATTTGTGGAGATGCTATACTGAGGGCATATAAGATAGTGGAAGAGAACATATGTTGTGGGATCAGAATGTCCGGGTTTGGAACACAGTTCCACTATATTCTAGCTGTGTGAACTTCCATCTCCCTGAAAGCAGACCTTGAGACAAGGGCTTAGATGCAGGCAGTTAAACCTGGAGGGTGATCCCAAGAAGGAGTAGTGAAGGAGTAAGGAAAGTGAGATAAGGGAGGGAGAGAAGCCAACAATGGTGTGATAATAGCTGGCTAGTGCTGTGGGCAAACAGGGCTCTATCCAGCCAGGGCGGAAGTAGCCTGAAGAACATGCTTTAGAATTGTCCCATCAAGGAATAGGGAAGCTGAACTATGTATACAACTGATTCCTGTTTCTCACTATTGAGAGTTACTCTTAGGGTATTAAGTCCCAGGCTTTGCCTAAGAGCACCATAAGCTCTCTGAGTCCTGGAGAACCAGAGGAGATAATCAGAGAAAGGCTGGCACTTGATGGGGGAAGCTCTCAGGATAAAGAGGGGAGCTTGGACATGGGCAGTATTTATGGAGGATGCATTAACATTATATGTTACAGAACTTTACTAAAGATAAGGAAAGGATTGCTTGAGAATAAGTCAATCTGTGAGGAAAAATATAAAAACATATTCTACCCATTTTCTATACAATGCTGTATAGATTCTACAACTCTGTGTTTGCACATTGAGGGGCTCTGACCCAGTCTCCAACAGCTTCCCACTATATTGTGCAGTAAGGGAATAACCCTTGTCTGGTTAGAAGTGCAATATACTGTTTTCTTATACAGTGTGCACTGGCACGTGTGCTTTGCACAACAGGCTGCTCATGAATGATCATAGGGATTTGAGTCTTTTTAGTAGGGAACTAACATCAGAAAATAGCTTGACTTTTCCCTGCTTCCTCTCTGCAGGAATCAGAGTTGTTATGCAATGTAGTCTGTGATCTCCAGGTATTGTGTTGCTGGGATGCTCTTTTTAAGCCTCTGAGGCAGCATGAGGCTTTTCAGATCACATGGGAATTAAAAGTGGGCTCCTAGCCCCACCTTGATCATAAAAGCTGAGTAAGATGCTACAGGGCTCCATCGCCCCACAGAAGCTTCAAACAACCAGCAAGAGCTGGCAGAAACATTTTTTCCAGAGTTTTGGAAGGACTATGGTATCAGGCCGAGTGCCAAATCAAGAACAAATACTACTTGAAAGTTGTAGAATCTTATGGTGCCCTGTCTGTCCCCTTCCATACACTCACCGGCTCAGTGTGATTTGGCCTGTGCTCTTGGTGCTAATCTTTGGTCCTGGTTCCAGAGGGAGCAGAATAACTCCCATGCACATAGCGGGAGCATGTATGTCTAGCTGGTGGTCCGCCTGCTGGTGGTCACCTGAGGGGCTCCCCATCCAAGAACTTGCCCTGTGTGTAGAAGGTATTCACCAGGCTCTCCTAAAGAATACTATGGGAGAGCAGTCAAGTCGTGCTGCCTACAGCAAAGGATTTCTGGTTGCAGGACATTCAGCACACTGCCCAGGATCTTGAGGAAAGTTTCTTATGGAAGAGAGGTCATTCAGAACCCTGTAGATAAGGAAATTCCTAGACCCTCTCATGCATGCCCAAGTTTAAGACACGGGTGCAGAAAAGATCAGGGAGCCCCTAGACATCAGCCTGGAGCTATTCTTGAAATTCATTTTATGGATAAACCAGGAAGGCGACTACTCTCACACATCAATCTGAAGAGTGTGGGAAAGGTTTTATTTTTAGTTCTTTGCATTCAAAGTAATCTCTGTCATAATATTACCTGATAACAAGCTTGAGGCACAGATGCCTTAAATTCCAGCAATGATGTGCTAAAATATCAAGATGTCCAAGTTTCAGTGGAAGGTTACAAAACATACAAAAACACAGAAAGTTATGGCCCAAGTAAAGAAGATTAAAGCATCTGAAACCTTCAGTGAGAAGGACCAGATATGGAACATATCAGACAAAATCATTACCAAAATGTGCTCACAGAACTAAAGGAAAACATCAACAAATAACTAAAGGAAATCAAGAAAATGGTAGGTGACCACAAAGAGAATACCAATAGAAAGATGGAAATCATGGAAAGGTACCAAAACAGTGCTGAAGACCAGAGTAAAAGAAATAATAATAAAAAAATCTTAGAAGGGATCAACAGCAAATTGGTGCTGGCAGAAGAAAGAATCATAGAACTTAAAGATAAAACAATTGAAGTCATCCAGTCTGAGAAGCAGAAGGAAGAAAGAATGAAAAACAAAACTGAACAAAGCCCAAAGAATCTATGGGACACCATGAAGCATGTAAATATACACTTTGTAATAGTCCCAGAAAGAAAGAGAGAAAGGGGCAGAGAGAGCACTCAAAGAAATAATGGATGAAAATCTCCCAAATTTAATAAATGACATGAATCTATACATTCAATACAGTCAAGAAATTCCAAACAGGATAAACACAAATAGACCCATACCATAGCAAATTATAATCAAACTGTCTAATGCCAAAGCCAGAATTCTGAAAACCACAAGAGAGGAGCAATGTGACATACACAAGGGAATCTGAATAAGATTGGTTCTTATTCTATTTCTATTTCTTATTCTATTTCTGATTCTATTGCATCAGAAACCATGGAGGCAAGAAGGTAGTAGAATGACATATTTAGTGAGCTGAAAGCAAAAAATTGCCCAAGAATTCTATCTCAGATTAAGATATCCCCAATAAAGTTTAGGGAGTACAGTATCACTAGACTGTATTACAAGAGGTACTAAGAAAGTTTCTCAGGTTGAAAGGAAAGGACACTAGGCATTTGATTGAAGCCATACGTGCTGGTTTGAAATGATGTATGTACCCTAGAAGAGCCATGTTTGAATCCTAATCCCATTTTGTAAAGGCAGCCATTTCTTCTAATCCCTATTCAGTATTGTATGTTTGAAACTGTAATTAGATCATCTCCCTGGAGACGTGATTTAATCAAGAGTTGTTAAACTGCATTAGCTGGACACATGTCTCCACCCATTTGGGTGGGTCTTGATTCGTTTCTGAAGTCCTATAAAAGAGGAAACTTTTGGAGAATGAGAGAGATTTCTGAGAGAGCAGAGAATGACACAGCCATGAGAAGCAGAGTCCACCAGCTATTGACCTTTGGAGATGAAGAAGGAAAATACCTCCTGGGAAGCTACATGAAACAGGAATGATTTTCCTGATATTTTGGTCTCAGAAGATGTCCAGAGAGTCACTAGTAGAGACTTTGCAGTTCTCACAGTCTGTTGAAACTACTCAACCGAATCATTGTAATGTTAAAACAGACAGAACAATACATAAATGGATAAGCATTCCTATGTTCCAATAAGATTTATTTATGGATACTGTCATTTTGAAGGCTTATCCTTTAAACTTTTGATTTTGATAAAATTTCAAACTTAAAAGATAGTTGCAAAGATGATACAAAACCCATAGAGAGTACTCCAACATAGAAGACCCAATTTTAAGTTTGCCACATTTGCCATATCACTCTATCTATCCATCTTTCTAGCAATACATCCATCTTACCTATTTTATCTATCTATCCTCTGAATATTTGAGAATAGTTCCTTGAACACATAGCACTTCAGTTAACATTTCCTAAGTACCTTAAGTACAGTTATCAAGTTCCAGAAATTTAACATTAATGTAAAACTTAGTCTATATTCCATTTTTTTGATAAGTCACAAAATATACTTTTGAGACATTTCTTCTTCATTATTAGATCCCGACCAGGCTCATGCATTTTATTTGTCATTTTCTTTTTAGTTGCTCTTTTTCTTTCTAGAGTTGTGGAAACATACTTACAACTTCAAAGTTTTCCATCACACCAGTCCCAAGCATATCATATATTGAGATTAATCAAGTTTACAATGTTGTTCTACCCTCACAACCATCCACTGGTAGAACTTTCCCACCAACCCAAACAGAACCCCTAATCCATTATATATTAACTCCCCACTCTTCCTGTCTCCATCCCTGGTAATGTGTATTCTACATTTTATGTCTCTGAGGGTACCCATTCTAGCTATTTCAAAAATGTGCAATGATATTTGAATTTCAAATAATTTTCATGTGTCAAGAGGATACCCCTCTTGAGTTTTGCTTTTTTTTTTTGCTTCTTAGAAAATGTAAAATCTTTTCTTAGCTCACAGGCCTTTCAAACACAAGTTGGTGGGTTTGACCCACAGACTATAGTGTGTTGACCTCTGCTATAGAGTATCCAGAATAGTCATAAGGAAGAAAAAAATGCTATACAGAGTTTTAAGTACTCTGCTGATGTTAACATCCACGAGTTGAAGAGAGTATTTCAGTCTGGAAATTCATTTTTCTCTTTTGGAATTCTAGAATGCTCAGATGAAAAAATGGCAGAGAGGCAAGGAAATGAAATAAAGAGTTGAGACTTAATGCTTTTGACATTTTTCAGCAACATCATTGAAGTACTGTTTTCAGAAGATTCAGAACAATGAGTTTGGAGCTTCCATCCCCCTGTTGCTCTGACTTGACTCTATCACTGTGTGATGATGAGGCTCTAGTGTCACCTTGGCCATGTGATAGTGCCCAGTTTTTGGTCAAGTATGTACTGGCCTTACCATTACTGCAGGGACATTTCATGGCAGGTTAATAAGCCAGAAGTCTGGTTTATTAAATCATCAGTCAGTTGATTGCATCTGTGGCTGATTACATCTGTGATCAACTAAGGCAATGAAAGAATCCAGTTAGTTGAATTTAATCCAATCAGTTGAAGACTTTTAAGGGATATTAAAATATTTCACTTTATTTTCAGCCAGCCAGCCTCTCTTGGAGAGTTCCTCAAGGGCTTTCATCAGAGCTGCCAGCAAGCGGCCTGCCATATGGAATTTGGCTTATGCATCCACACAGTTGTGTGAGACACTTTTAAAATCTCATTTTATATATATATATATACACACACACACACATATATATATAGTATATATACATATATATAATATATATGTAGGTTATATAATATATAATATTCTGCTTCTCTAGAGAACCCTGACTAATAAACCCAGGTTCC
Source organism: Tamandua tetradactyla (assembly GCF_023851605.1). NCBI lineage: Eukaryota > Metazoa > Chordata > Mammalia > Pilosa > Myrmecophagidae > Tamandua > Tamandua tetradactyla. Next base: position 43,537,624 of record NC_135335.1, on the reverse strand, counting down.
AGGGGCTGGCCTGTGCCAGAGAACTATTCTGTGTGCTATATGATTGGTATTGTATTAGATATAAACAATCCAATCAAGTTAATGACATTCTTTTCTTCAGGAAATGTTGGATAAAAAAGGCAGGTCCTGGGCGGTGCAATGGTGGCTCAGTGGCAGAGTTCCCACCTGCCATGCTGGAGACCCATGTTTGATTCCTGATGCCTGCTCATGCGAAAAAAAAAAAAAAAAAAAGTAGGTCCTCTGTCCTGGTAGATTTGAACTTGAGAGAGTGAAGGCTGGAGCATCAGTACCTGTTTTGGTGCGGTAAAGGGCAAATATCTTTGAGAACGGAGGCAGCACAACTCAAGAGGGAACGGAATAAGAAACAGAAAGGATGTGTTAGACTTGATTGAAATCTTCCTTAAAATGATCCCCTTCTCTGTATTTCCATTACTTGAGTCAATACATTCTCTGTTTGACTGAGCTAGAACTGATCAGATTTTCTGTCCCTTACTTGATAGAGCCCTAATTTATGTAACTCACATCTGGTTTAAGTGTTATACAATTCTCTATCTTTGGAACCAATCATGTAAACAAATGATCCACAAAATCAATTGTTCCCTGTAGCACTGACCTGAATATAGTGGCCAAAATTTGAGAGATACACAGTAACAACTGCGTATGGAGAGAGACTGTCACTCTCCTTGTATTAATGCCAGCTCATTATTCCTATGGAAATGGCACACAATGGATAAAACACACATGCACAACTCTCCTTTCCTTAAATGCAGTAATTGGCTGCCATAAAAAAATCAAATTAACAGAGATCCCCAAGGTCTCAATTATTGCAAGGAGAGAAATGGGGGTGGGAGGAAAATGGCATTATTTTACTTAAGTTAGTCTGCCCTACATTGTATGCAGAATCCTGCTTTCTAAAACACTGAGCCCAGGTTTTCTCTACGCAAGCATGTGAGCTTAGGAAAAGAAATTGTGCCTATTTTCCTAATTGCCATTTGTAACTTTGGGGATGCTTATGAGCACTGATTTCTTTGAAAACCAGGGAGAGCTACAAACAACAAAAGACAGAGTTAATCCAAATCTTACAGCTTTATAGGTACAATTAAGTTGACATGCACTGCAAAGTAACATCGCTCAGCCTGCAAGTCTCGGTTTTGGGGCCCCGGGCTATCCACTGTGGTGTGTCTAGTGAGCACATTTGCTGACTGCTTAGACATTGGGTGTATATTGTAGCTGAGGGCCAATCCCCAGCAAAGCTCCGCGTTCTCCAATTCAGCTCTGGATTATGAAATTTCACCAAAACGGAATTTGAAACTGAATATCAGAACAGATTTTCTTCCTTTAATACTAATAGTCATAATAGGTTTAAATAAGTAAGGATGACCTGTCTTGTGCTTTTTAACTCAGGTTTTTAATTTTTATTCTCTCTTTTTTTTCTTACAGTGAAGACACATGCAGAAAGTTGTTGAGAGAATAGTACAATTTAGATAAATCTCAAACTTCTAATATTTTTTTTCTCCTTTCTCTTCCTTGCAATTTGTCTTGGTCCCTCAAGATTTAGCTTAATGATAAATTCTTCAGCCATATTCTGTAAACATAGGTATCCTCTTCTTTCCTTGTGCTACAATGGCATTCTAGGTATACTCTTATTATAAAATTTATTATGCTTTAAGATAAGGGAACATAAATATCAGATTTTACCTACTTTACACCAAATGGTGGCCTCCTTAAGGAGACAGTTCATGTGGTATTTAGACCTATCTATCTAACACATATAGTGCCTGACTTGGAATAATTACTCAGTTAATATTTGCAGTATTTGTTGATAAAATGAATAAATCACTGGGAAGCTGTCTGCAGCAGTTAACCACTTCGGCATGGTAACTGACAGCACAGAATATGAAAATGAAAATCAAAATGTTTCAAAAATAATTTGTACCTCCTCCTCACTGAGGCAAACTGTATTAACAACAGATGTGACCTTCCACAACTTTTCCCCATTGTATCAGTCAGCAATTGCTATGTAACAAATTATCCCCAAGTTCAGCAATTATAAAACATTTATTATATCACAATTTCAGAGATTTGGAAGTCCAGGAATGGCTTGACTGGGTAATTCTGGCTCTGAGACTCTCTTGAGATTGAAGTTAAAATGCCAATGTCATCTGAGGGTTTCAGTAGAGCTGGAAAATCTGCCCTATGAGGCCTCGTTTATAGAGTTAGTTATTGGTCTTAGTTTCCTTCTGATTCTTGGCAGGAGATCTTAGTTCCTTGCCATTAAATCTCTCCAGAGAGCTACTTGAGAGTTCTCACAATGTGGCAACAGCCTTTTCCTAGATCAAGCAATTTAAGAGAGAGCGAGAACAAGGAAAAAACAAAAATGTCATTCCTGAGGTAGCCTTGAAAGTCACAAACCATCACTTCTGCTACATTTTGGTCACACAGACCAATTCTTATACAGTGTGGAAGGAACTACACCATGGGGTGAACTCCAGGAGCCAAGGGTCATTGGGGACCATTTTGGGGGCTGGTCACCATACATAGAGTTTTCTGATATTGTTTTTATAAAAATGTAATCATTCTATATATATTTATTTGCAACTTATTTTCTTCACATGGTGGATATGGATCTAAGTCATTCCTTAAGTTGTAGCTAACATTATAGTCAGTTTATTTCATCCCTATCAATTCAGGTTGTTTCTAGTAATTTCCAGAATAATAAGGATTCCTGTAATGTAATCTTGCATATTTGTATTTTTACTTAATCAAATTACTTGATTACTTGATCAAAGATCAAGTAGACACTATCTTTCAGAATCATGGCAGCATTTACTTTGTATTAACAGCGTACTGGATTATTGTTTTTCTGTACTCTGGCACTCTGAGGGGAGAGAAAATGCATTACATTTGCGTTTTATTTCTGTAATTTGCATTTTCTTTCCTATAAAAGAGCTTCAGCACCATTTAATATGTCTATTGGCTTTTACCTTCTCTTTTCTGTAATCTTTTCTAAGGAGAAACTTCTCTTTCCTTAATGTATAGGGAACTTTTGATTTATTGCATTTAGTTAGAAATACAATTTTAATAGCTCCAACATACAATATCTTCAAAAGAGTACCAGGTATCTGTTTCACTACCTCTTTGACTTGATATACCTAAAAGTTCACCTGGATTCAGGAGCTCAAACATACACAGAGATATTGTACATCTTATTTCTGGAGAACTTCAACATTAGGTGAGGAATTGGCTGGTGGCATGTAAAGTGTTATTACTGAACTCCATCCTCTGCCCCAGAAAGTGGTGCATTAAACAGTCTGTTGACTTTAAGATTACCTTGGAGATAGATCACAGAATTTAAAATGCAGTCAGTCAGAAAGCAAAATTGCTTGGGAATAAAAGGCAATAATTACTATCACTCTTTCTGCAACTGGTGAAATAAAAAAGGGGAAAAAAACCTTCCACTCTAAACCTTGAAACCTCAGCAAATATCCAGAGGCTTGAGCCTGCATATTGCAATCAAAGCAGCTTTCCTTGGGGTAAGCAAAAACTGCAAACTTCCCTCTCACTGTGTGTTTTTAAGCCCAAACTGCTTTGATTGGGTTTCTGTCTAAGCACAATAAACACTCTTGACCTTGAATTATCCTGTTAGGAGATAAAAATCTGGTTTCTGGAAGAAGCACTAAAAATGAATTCTTTGCTCTCTGTCATTTTTAATGAACAGTGCCCAGTGACAAATCAATAAAGGTAGTATGACAAACTGTGATTAAATAAATTCTAAATAAAATCCCAATGAGATCAATGTTTAATATATTGTATATCTAAAAGCACATCTCTTGGGTTAGTGCTGCACTATACAGGAATCATTTTGGGTTAATTACAGTGGGGATTGTTGAGAAAAGAGAAGACAACAAATTATATGATATTCCCATCAATGCCTTAAAGAATATGCTTAGATTTCAAGTTCTTACCATACTATTTGGGAGAATTTGCAGATAGGAAAACAGTCCTTTTAATTGGCAAGAATGTCCTATGTTTCTACAGAATAGTTTCTGATATATTGATATGGGGTCTCAGGGATAATTTCTCTTTCCTACCCTAACCTCTGAAGACTGGATTTGTATTCACAAATATTTGTTGTCCTTTCTGGGCCCCCAAGGAAACAGATGTGTATTAAATTTGTCATCTGTAATTTATGAAGCTACTATTTACAAAAATAGATGGAATGTAGATTTAAATGTACAAAAACTCAAGGCCAAAAAATTGAGGTGTACTCACCAATCCTCACCTCAAATGGATATGGACAGAGAGGCAGTCCTTAGAGAGTGACACATCCTTAGGCTGAGTAACAGTTGGAGGTGACATCACAGGCAGGTTGCTAGGCGACCAGCTATCCTGCCCTCACTTGCATTCCTCACTGTCTCCCAGAAGACTCGGGAGCCCATTGATTTGGTTTATCTGAGTCCCTCCAGATAGAGAATAGGGTGTACAAAGTAGATGGAGAAAGGTTAAGGAGTGGCAGGTGAAAGATATCTGGTACATTGGGGAGATTTGTCCTTTTATTTCTCCCTCCACTGACAACAGTCTTGGCCCTTTGTCTTGCTCTCACCAATGATATCTGAGTAGAAACGTGATACTTTCAGAAAGAAGCTGTAAGAACTGCCCTATGTTTCCCCAGGCTCCTGGCTTCTGTTTTCACAGAAATCCATGTCTGGATGGATCCTCCATCAGCCTGAGTTCCTAAGTGACTTTACTGAGTAGAGCCTATTGCCTACCCCTCAGTGGAATTAAATGTGAGGGAGAAGTTCACTTAGATGTCTAAAACTCTTCAGAATCGTGCAGCATACTTTATCCTCTCCTAACTGATAAATTTAACGATAAACGTCCTGCCATTAAACTATGGAGTCTTATTTTTGTAGTTAGAAAAGGCAGCTTGCTAGCTGTGAGAGCAACCCAGTATCAAATTGTTTCCCAAATGTTGGAAGACACTTCACAGGGATTTTGAGATTCAGGCTGACACCTCTATATTGTTGGTGTTGTTTTAAGATAGTTCGTTTAGGATTACCATAATATTTAAAACCCAGACTAAATGAAATAGGAATGATTATTTTGAAGAAACAAATGCCTTTAATTTGCTACTTAAGTTCCTTAGGCCTCTCTAAGAAATTTTGAAAATGCATCTTTGCAAGCTCCTTTATGAGGCTGATTTCAAACTGTGAAGGGAACTAACTGTGAAGGGACAGAAGGGCCTTACTGTATACTAAAGTCGATTTTTAGAAGTTCTGTTCTCATCCCTAGAACAATGGTAGAGAGCTTAGATTCTGGCTAAAACCCCCGGAGTCTTGTGTAGCACAGATTCTGGCTAAATAGAGAAAATGTATTCTTGCCTTCCCTGCAGTTCTTTGGCTGTTTTTATGTTGTTGGTTGTGGCATTTCCACCTGAGGGCTTTGGAGACACTTTTGGAGAAAGACCTGACATCCTGGCTCTTCTGATGGTGGATTGTTTCCTTACTTTTTAAATGGGATTAAGTATGTCTCACAGGGTTGATGTGATGACCAGATAAATATATACTTGAAAGCTAGTAGAACAAAGCCTGGCAAGTAAGCCCTCGCCAAATGATAGCTATGCTGCTGCTGCTTCCTCAGAAGTGAGGATTCTAAACCTAATCTTTCCCTGTGTGCATAGCATTGCTATTGAGACATGCATGGCAACTTTCAAAGAAGGGCCTGCCAAGTTATCTGCTTTGGAAACACACAGTAGTGAGGGAAGATAATTGAAATATAGGATAAGGACCTGGTGTGACCCTCTCACTCAGCTGAGCCTTTGATGTCTGCCACACTAATTCATGCTTTGCCTCCTGAAAAATTGATTGACCGTCTGTAAATATTCCCAAACCTCCCAAAGGTCATCTGGAAGAAAAGATAAATAACTCAAGTCGCTAATTGCTAAGGGAGAAAGACAATGCATTTGGTCCCTGCGATGAATGGGAAAAGAATCTCATTTGTTAGAATGTGAATATGTCGGTACTTCCTACTGGCTAGATCAGAAATAGGGTTCCAACATAGATTCTCAGGGAGCCTTTGCATGTTAGAGGACTTGGTGTCCAGTTGGCTCTTGGCTTGATACCTTCAAAACATTGTCACTTAGAGTACTGCAGCTTTTAAGCTTTTAATCATTGCTCACTCACATGCTTGGAAGTTCACCAAATGCTGAGCTGCATTTCAATAGCTCCACTGTTGGGCTCACATTTTTCTCACAATGTCTTTATGTAATGCATGAAGTAGCTGGATGTAGTTTATTAAAGTAACTAATTGTATGATAAATGGACGTCTTAAAATAGTCTTTGAGAGACACGGGCATGCACACAATCACACATGCACACACCCCACACTCGTAGGCCATGAAATCAAAGTGAAGAAGTAAGTGCAGTTCCTATAGCCTTTCTTACAGAAATGTTCAAAGTGAACCTGAAACACTGCAACTTGTTTCCACTTCGAATCTCTCATGTATTTAAAGTTATATAAACAAATTATTTGCCTCCCATTTTCTCCGAGGAAGAATTATTTTTCATGTTTATAGCAATAAAAAAGCAATGTTTCAAAATCAGGAAAATGACCAGCTTCTTTCAGCTATTTGTTCCTTGAATGCCCTTTTATGTGTTGAAAGTTTTATTAGGGCTTTAGCCCTTAGAGAGGGTCAATACCCAATTTTCTTCATGTTACTCAGGGCATCTTCTTTCATGTCTCGTATGAGAGTCTTCTGGTCACCAAGAGTTAGGTGTCAAATTCGTGTTGCACAAAATCAGAGACTGACTGAGTGCTTGATAACATACAACTTACTGTGTGTTATAAAGTGGAACACAGAGTTATAATAGTGAGGTTAAGCTAGTCTGTGCAATCCCAAAATTTTAATGGTTTCACAGCACAAATGCGCGTGTCTGCTGCACATAATGTCCACTTTGGGTTCAGCTGCTACAGAAGAAATTCCCATCTGCTTCCACCTCGTGACTCTATCTACTTAACTTTTGGCTTTCACGATTGCCATTGCTCTCCATGGCTTTTGCTTCCCTCCTCTTGGAGGCTTTTTTCTTCTATTATTCTTCTTGGTCATATTTGAAGTAGATATGGGAGTATGTGCCTTCCTTGGGGACTACACAGTTTTCTCTTCCTATCAGAATTGTTGGTAGACCAAGGGCCTTTCAAGACTCATTTTAAGTCATAGACTTTTTTTTTTTAACCTGAGGTCAAGTTTCCTTGGCAACAAATTAAAAGTCTTGGTAGGCTTTCTATACATCAACTTCCAGTGAGTTTAATTTGACAGTGACTACACCTAACATTTGTTCTCAGACCTTCTTAAATCATTATTTATTTGCTTTCTCGCCCCCATGGTGTTCAACTTAATGAGGTTATTGAGCTGTGAAAGGAAGATCCTGAATTGAAACTCTTCTTTACATTGGAAATCCTCTGCAGGACTGCTCTTTCCTAGCAGTGGCATAGGGAGTCTGATTCTGTTTTATGGCTTTGCCGTCTTGATACAACTTTGCTATGGCAGAGCCAGAAAGAATGGGAGGTTTCCATAACTGCTTTAGTCTCACATCGCTTTCACTTGGGGCCCATTGTCTATGATTAGCCGACTCCCTATCTGTAAGGCAGGCTGCGAGGAAGTATAGCGCTCTTTATAATGTAGAAAGGAAAGAGCTGCTTTAGATTCCAGCATCATATAATGTTAAAACAGAAGGGTTTTTTGAGGTAATCTAGACCTACAATTTTAGCTTAGAGATGAAGAAATGGAGATGCTAAAGATCTCATCTGGAATCAGATGTATTTGTGAATAAAAAGCAAGGACTGCGACAAAGTTCTCTTGACTTTCAGTCCAGGAGTATATCTAACTGCCTTCTAATCAGACTATTTTTGTAGCAATTTCTAAGTCGCTAGAACTGAAAGAGTAAATCTGTCTTTCAAGAGAGAATTAAAAAATGTATATAAATGGATATATCTATGTTAGCCATTCATTATCCATCACTTACCTACTTTCTCATGCATTTATTTAATGTGTATCACCCTATGCTAAAAAGGGGGATATTTATACAAATACCACCCTCCTTGTCTTTAAAGAGGAATCAGAATGTTAGAAGTGGATGAATAAACAGAAGACATTAATACAATGTGAAAAGTGCTAGCATAAGTTGATATTGCCTCCTTAGGGAGCTCAGGAGGAGAAATAGGTTTGTCCAAATTTGACACAAAAAAGTCTTCCCAAATGGGTGTAAATGAATCATCAAAAATGCATTATTCCAGTTTTTCATAATGGAGTAGACAGTTTTGAATCTTGGCTCTGTCATTTATTAGCAACCCTCTCTTGGCATATTGCTTCCTGAGCCTTATTTTTCTCAACTATAAAATGAGGGTTATGATACCTGTCTTAAAAGGTTGATGTATGAGTTAAATTAATATACGTAATGTACTTTTAAGATGTTGTATTTTCTAGGTACCCAGTAAATGGTAGCATTTATTATTAGTGATTTTTCTTAAATAAATTATGGGATTTAGAGTACTTGAAATTCCACGCTCATTCTTTACTATGGATTAACTATTTCAATACTAAAAAGTAAATAAAATGCATGGTAAGGATATCATTTCTGTAATTGGCAAAGGCCTCTCATGCCATCATCATCATGATCACCACCATCGTCCTCATCAAGATAGCAGCTGCTGACGTTGATTCATGGCTTTTATACTAAGAAGTGTGCCTTATACTACACAGTGTGCCTTATTTAGTTGATCATATTCAACTTTCACAGGAGCTCAATGAGGTATTTTCACCACTCTCAAGAAATTGAGATTCAGAGCTAATATGCCTACACTGATTAAAGAAGTATTTGTTCCCATACATGGTGTGTTAAACAGTTTCTAATGCCCAGTGTTTTATGTATGAATGCACACAGGCCTGAAATGAATGAGTGAATCAATAAATTACCATTTAGAATATTGAATATATGAAATATCGTAAAATACAAACTAAAACATAAAAGTAAGACTGTAAACCTTGACAAACATAAAAATAAGAGGAGTAACTATGAAAATTGCTGATACATGGAAAGTCAAGGAACTCCAAACACCAGAAATAGATTTCACATATTTTAACAGCCATTTGAAATGACACCAGGGCCCATTGGACCTGGGGATCTTCTGCTAATCCACAGATAAGCTTGGTATTTGCAATTCCTTTTCTTTGCGCTCAGCAAATATTTATTATGAAAGGCACTGTGTTAGGCCAGGAGCTTGAAATCTACTGCAGGGGATTAGACAAGATACCAAAAACTGTAACACCAGACAGATTAAGGTAAATGAAGTAAGTTAAAAGAAATATGGATGTGTTATTATGAAGGCCTCATGGAAGGAAAATATGTATTTGGCAAAGTTGGATCGCATGACTACTATTTGTCCAATTATTCCTAGCCCACGATCTGTTGTAGGAAATGTGCATCCAGCTGTGCCTCTTTCCTAGGCAATTGAATTCCTATTTAAGGCTTAGCGAAAAATAGGCAGTGGCCTCTGTCTATTCCATAATCTCGTTTTCCATTATTTTCCCCCTACCCTCTAATATCTAGCTACATAGGCTGTCCTTAGTTCTTTTATTTTTAAAATTTTGTTCTTGCCTTTCCAATAAGTGTGTAGTGTTAACTAATTGTGATTTTAATTTGTCTTTTCATAATACTAATGATGTTGAGTGTCTTTGGTAAATCATCTGTTCAAATCTTTTGCCCATTGTTTCATTGGGCTGTTTATTTTCTTACTGTTACATTTTGAGATTTCTTTAATCTGATATAAGTATGTTGCCAGGTGTGTGATTTGCAAATAATTTTTCCTGATCTGTGGCTCATTTTTTTTCATTTTTTCCCTCTTTTTTTCATTTCATTTTTCTTTCTTCTTTTTTTTTTGCAAAGTGATATCACTGCTTCCCTCCTCCCACTTAAATGTGTGTTTCAGTTAATTGATTTTTTTTTTCCTCTTCCCCCTTACCCTCATCCCTCACTCCCTGAAACCTTTAACCTTACACCTCCATAGCTTGTAATCTGCTTTATAGCTCTGTGAATTTTCTGTCTAGTCATCTCTTATAAGTGTTATAATACAATTTTTGTCATTATGTATCTTCCTTATTTCACTAAGCATGCTTTCATGGCTCTTCCATGTTGCATCATTTCTCATAACTTCACATGTTCTTATGACCAGATAATATTACATTGTGTATATCTACCATATTTTGTTTATTCATTCATTTGTTCATGGGCACAAGCTATTTCTAGCCTTGGGCTAGTATGATTAATGCTACGACAAACATTTGTACGTAAATATCTGTTTGTGACCCCATTTTCACTATTTTGGCTATATACTTAGAAGTGGGATTGCTGAATGAAATGATACTTATATTTAACATTTGAAGAACTTTTGGTTTCTGTAGTGGCTGCACTATTATATACTCCCATCAATAATGCATTAAGAATTGCAATTTCTTCACACTCTCCCTGACACTTATTAATTTCCATTTCTTTCAAATTACAGCCATTTATATGTGTGTGTGAAGTGGAATCTCATTGTGGTTTTAATTTGCTTATCCCTAATGGCTATTGATATTGAGTATATTTTCATGTTTTTATTAGCTATTTGCATATCTTCTTTGGAGAAATATCTATTAGAGTCCTTTGCCCATTTTTCTTAATTTGTATTTTAGTAGCATATATATAACCTAGAATTAACCCCCTTTAAACACATTCAGATATAGAATTCAATGGTGCTAATACATATACAGTATTGTGTTACCTTCATGATCATCCATTATCCCAACTTTTCCATTACTTCCAAAAGAAATTGTGTACCAATTAAACTTTAAGTCCCCATTCTGTAGTCATCCCCAGCTCCTGGTAACCTGTATTCTAGATACAACTCTATGAATTTGCTTATCCTAATTATTTCATATCAGTGAGATAATATGATATTTGTCCTTTTGTATCTGGATTATTTCACTGTACATGATATCTTCAATGTCCATCCATGATGTTACATGTATTGGAACCTCATTCCTTTTTATAGCTGAATAATATTCTATTGTGTGGATATGCCACAATTTGTTTATGTATTCATCAGTTGATTGTAACATTTGGACTGCTTCCATTTTTATAGTTGTGCCTAAGGCTGCTATGAATATTAGTGTGGAAATATATGTTCAAGTCCCTCCTTTCAGTTTTTTTCAGTATATACCTAGAAGTGGGATTGCCAGGTCATGTAGTAATTCTCTACTTATCTTTCTGAGAAACCACCAAACTGTCTTCCCCAGTGGCTGTACCATTTTACATTCCTACCAACATTGAATCAGTATTATTGTTTCTCCTCTCCAATACATGCTATTTTTCTATTTTCTTAATCATAGCCATTTTAGTGGATAAGAAGTTGTATTTGATTTTGGTTTTGATTTCATTTCCCTGCTGGCTAATGATATTGTGCATCTTATCTTTGCTTTTGGGCATTTGTATATTTTCCGTGAGAAAATGTGTATTCAAGTCTTTTGATCATTTTTTTGATTTGGTTTTTGCCTTTGTGTTGTTGAGTTTTAGGAATTCTTTATAGATTCCAGAAATTAAACCCTTATCACATTTGTTATTTCCAAAATTTTTTCCCATTCTGTAGGTTGTCATTTTACTTTCTTGTTGAAATCATTTGGTACAAAAAATGTTTTAATTTTGATGAGGTCTCATTTACTGTTTTTTCTTTTATTGCTTGTGCTTTGTATGTAAAGCCTAGGAAATCATTGCCTAATACAAATTCCTAAAGATGCTTCACTGAATTTTTTTTTCCTAGGAATTTTATAGTCCTGGTTCTTATATTTAGGTCTTCAGTTCATTTTAAGTTAATTTTTGCATATGGTGTGAGAAAGGGGTCACTACTCATTCTTTTACATATAGATATTCAGTTTTCACAGCACAATTGTCAATCGAACAATTCTTTCCCAACTGATTGCATTTGACACCCTTGTCGAAAAATCAGTTAGTTGAAATGTTAGTGTCTGTTTCTGATCTCTCAAAACAATTCCATTGGTTTTTATTTCTGTTCTTGTTCCAGTATCACACTGTTTCTACCAACATAGCTCTGTAATAAATTTTAGTATCAGATAGCGTGAGTCCTTCAACTTCGTTCTTTTTTTCTTAAAGATGTTTTTGTGCATTCAGGGCCCTTCATCCTTCCACATACATTTAAGAAACAGTTTTCTCATTTCTACATAAAAAGCTACTGGAATTTTAATAGTGATTACATTGAATTTGTATATTGCTTTGGGTAATATTGACATATGAACAATGTTAACTCTTCTAGTCCACTAACATGGGATTTATTATTTAAGTCTTCTCTAATTTATTTAAGCAATGTTTTATTAAAAAAATTCAGTATATATATTATATATATATATATATCTTTAGTGTCCATGGTTAAATTTTTTCCTAGATATTTTATTCTCTTAGATGCTGGTGTGAAGGAATTTTTTCTTAATTTCCTTTCAAATTGTTCATTGCTAGTACATAGAAACATAATTGTTTGTTGTGTGTTGATCCAGTGCACTGCCACTTTGCTGAATTCATTTATTAGCTGTCATAGTTTTCTCGTGGATTCCTTTTTTTCATATATGAGATCATGTTGTATGAAAATAGAGATAGTTTTATTTCTTCCTTTCCAATTTGAATACCTTTTATTTCTTTGTCTTGACTAATTGTTCTAGCCAAAACTTCTAGGAAATTACTAAATAGCCCTGGTAAAACTGGGCAACCTTGTCTCATTCCTGATCTTTAGGGGAAAACTGTATCTTTCACCATTTAGTATAATGTTAACTATGTATTTTTCATAATAGCCTTTATCATGTTGTGAAAGTTCCCTTCTTTTCTTGCTTTTCTGGGTGTTTTTAACAAGAAGAATGCTGTATTTTGTTGAATGCCAAAACTGGGCAACCTTGTCTCATTCCTGATCTTAAGGAGAAAGCTGTATATCTTTCACCATTTAGTATAATGTTAACTATGTATTTTGCATAACTAGCCTTTATCATCTTAAGAAAGTTCCCTTCTTTTCTTGCTTTTCTGAGTATTTTTAACAAGAAGAATGCTGCATTTTTTGAATGCCTCTTCAGCATCTTGTATTGGGATGATTATATCACACATAATTATTTCTTTCTTCATTCTGCTTATGTAGTGTGTTATATTGGTTGATTTTCATATATTGAACCATACTTGCAGTCCTGGGATGAGTCCTACTTGGTCCTAGTACATTATTATTTAATGTGCCATTTACTTCACTTTGCTAATATTTCACTAAGCTATTTTTTAAAAATTTATATTCATATGGGCAACTGTTCTGCAATTTTCTTTTCTTAGGATGTCTTTACCAGGTTTTGGTACCAATATAATGCCAGCCTCATACAATGAATTAGGAATTGACTCCTCCTCTTGAATTCTTATTTTATATATATATATATACAAGAGGTTGTGGTTTTATAGAACAATCATGCATGCACTACAGGATTTCCATATACTATCCTATTAGTAACATCTTGCATTGATATAGTACACTTGTTATAATTGATAGCACATCTTGATAATTGTACTATTAACCAAAGTCTAAGGCTTGCTTAGGGTTGCTGTGTAGTGAAGTTCCATGGATTTTCTTTTAACATTTTTATTCTGTTACCATATATATAGTCTAACATTTCCCCTTTTAATTACATTCAGATATATGCTTCAGGGCTATTAATTACTTTCACAATGTTGTGCCAACATCACCACCAGGCATTAGTAAGACATTTCCATCATTCTAAATAGGAACCCTCTACATTTTAAGTCTTAACTTCCTACTACCTACCTCCACCCTGCCCCCTGATAAACTATATTCTATATTCTGACTTTATGAGTTTTCTTATTTTAATTATTTTACATCAGTGAGATAATACAATATTTGTTCTTTTCTGTCTGGCTTATTTCATGCAATGTTTGTCTTCAAGGTCCATCCATGTTGTCACATGTGTCAAAACTTTATTATATTTTACAGCTGAATAATATTCCATTATATGTACATATCACATTTTATTTATCTATTCTTCAGATGATGGGCCTTTTGAATTCTTTGTAAGACCTTGAGAAGGAATGAAATTAATTCTTCTTTAAATATTTGGTAGTACTCACTGTGAAACCATCTGGTTTTAGACTTTTCTTCGGTGGACTATGTATTGATTATGGATTCAATCTCTGTACTTTTTATATTTGTCGTTGCTTTCCATTTCTTTTTGAGTCAGTAAAGTAAACTGATATATTTATAGGGATTCTTCCATTTCTTCTACATTATCCAGAAGCCCTACCAAATTCAACTTCCAGTTTGAGGGTATATGGATAATATCCTTCTAAGATGCTTAGAGAAGATGATAAAAGACAATACTAAGAATGGCATGAAAATCTAAAATGCTTTTTCATCTTGTGGTGTCAGTCTGGGGCCCATGTCTACCAATTAGTGTGAAAGTATAACCGCCTGTTACCTTATGGCTCAGAAATCATGTCGGATTTTTTTTTAAATGAATGTGATCCATACAATACCATTGGTTTGATATTTGTGGCTATCTGACTAGCCACAAAATAATTATGTTTATTTTCTATAAAGCCATTAATCCAAAAGTAGCTCAGAAAGTGGCAGAAGAGAAGCAGAGAAATCTGGAAATAGTTAACCTAGCATCAGGCTACTAATTATATACACGTTTCAAAAATGTACCACATTCAATTATTATTAAAGTACTGAAGAAGTGTGCGATCTATGTATTTCAGTTGATGCATTCAATTATACAAGGAGACAAACACCAATAAATCTATCAAGTGCATGGTTTGTACTTTAATTCCTGTATCTCCTAATGCAGTAATTTCAGCTTAGCCTTGGATCCACATATTTTTTAAGATGAGCTAGGATTACACAGTTCTATCACACAGATGTTTCTCCAAACAGTATTTCCTTATTAGAAGTGCAGCCATAAAATCTGTAGTAGTGTTCAATAGTATGAATATAACTTTGTTCATGGTAAATAATATGAATTTTATAGAAACAGATTGCTAGTTTTCCAAAGACTTAAGTTATAGATACATTATATACGGTGACTATGTTAAAAGTGAAATTGCACCTTAAAAGTATACTAGTCATATTTATTAATAGTTCCTTAAATATAACATATTAATTTTAAAACTTTGCTGCACCAAGTATCTTGAACTGCATTATTGTACATGACAAGTATTGTAAATGCATAACAGATAATGTATCAGTGCTTGTAGTGGGTTGAATGATGGCTCAAAAAAGATATGTCCACATCCTAGCTCCAGGGACTGCAAATGTGACCTTATTTTGAAGAGTCTTTGGAGATGCAATAAAGTTAAAGATACTGAGATAAGATCTTTTTATATTATCTGGATGGGTGCTACATCCAATTAAATTGTCCTTATAAGAGATAGGCAAAGTATTTGAGACAGACAGAACAGAATAAAACATGGACAGATTGGAGAAGGCCATGTGAAGACAGAGGTAGAGATTGGAGTGATGCAGTTGCAAGAAAGCCTGGAGCTATCAGAGGCTGGAAGAGGTAAGGATTCTCCTGTAGAGACTCAGAGGAAATGCAGCCCTGCTGATGCCTTGATTTTGACCTCTGGCCTCCATATAGATGAAAGAATTAATTTCTTTTATATAATAAAGCACCAAGATAGTGGTAATTTGTTACAACGGTCCTAGCAAACTTGTATAGAACCTATTCTCTAAACTCTTACAGGTTATCATTCCATATTTTTTATTATAGACTATTATATTTACAATATAGTATTATATATTAAAATGATTGTGTAGTTATAGTAAATATTAGTTCAAAATTTACACACTGAAGACTATTTATCGCATGCGAACTATGTACCAGGAAGATTACTGTCTTTTGAGCCAATCATAGACAAAAATAGCCTCCATCCCTGCTCCTACTGAGTTTACATCTAGTTCATTACCTATACCTTGAAGATACTAAGACTGTTGTACTATCATAATATTGCCTTGTGGTTGATGAAATCTCTTAACCTGGAACTTTTTTAATGGATCTCTTATCAGAGTATTAGACTTTAGAAGACTTAATCTTTACAAGGATCAAGGAGAAGAATCATAAGTATATAAGACAAGGCTGAGATGCACACATTGTCACTTGAAAGGTGGTTGGCACACTAGCTTGTCCAACCTCAGTTTCATGGACATTGATTTTTGAAGAGTTAGGTAGAGTCTGATTGTGCTGGTTTGAAAGGATGTATGCCCCCTAGAAAAGCCATGTTTTAATCAAAATCCCATTTCATAAAGGTAGAATAATCCCTATTGAATACTGTATGTTTGAAACTGTAATCAGATCATCTTCCTGGATGATATGATTTAGTCAAGAGTGATTGTTAAACTGGATTAGGTGACGACATGTCTCCACCCATTTGGGTGGGTCTTGATTGGTTTACTGGAATCCTATAAAAGAGAAAACATTTTGGAGAATGAGAGATTTGGAGAGAGCAGAGAATGCTGCAGCACCATGAAGCAGAGAGTCCACGAGCCAGCGACCTTTGGAGATGAAGGAGGAAAAACTTCCCAGGGAGCTTCATGAAACCAGAAGCCAGGAGGGAAGAAACTAGCAGATGATGCTGTGTTCGCCATGTGCCCTTCAGCTGAGAGAGGAACCCTGACTGTGTTCACCATGTGCCTGCCTTTCCAGATGAGAGAGAAACTCTAGCTGTGCTCGCCATGTGTCTTTTCACTTGAGAGAGAAACCCTGAACTTCATCAGCCTTCCTGAACCAAGGTATCTTTCCCTGAATGCCTTAGATTGGACATTTCTATAGACTTGTTTTAATTGGGACATTTTCTCAGCCTTAGAACTGTAAACTATCAACTTAATAAATTCCTCCTTTTAAAAGCCATTCTCTTTCTGGTATATTGCATCCCATCAGCTAGAAACTAGAACACTGATCCTAATACTTAGTCTGTTTCTTAACTAAAAAACAGCAGCTCCTGAAAATGATAGGACTGAAAGGAAAAGTTGTCAAATGACACACATAATAACCTGAAAGATGTGGACCCAATAATTAAGGCACCAGCCTGAATAGTACAAAAACATATTACTAATGCGGAAAAGAGGTAGGTTGTACATTTTCTTTTATTTTGTGATATGTGCATCAGAGAAAGGAGCGCTGGGCATGGGGCTTCACAGGGTAGAAAATGCTTCAACTAATTCAGGTGAGTCATGTTAAACAGTCATTGAATGAGGAAGCAATTCCCTACAAGACACTGAAATTGATTTGAACAATCTTTAATTAAGCATTTCCTGTGGACAGAGCAGTGTGTTAGGTGGGATGGTGTTGAGATCCTACCTATTTGTCATAAGCCAGCCAAATTATGTATCTCATATGAAGATTTTTGTACCTCTTATGAGCCATGGCATTGATCATGAGGCATACAATTAAGAAAACACTACAGTCTCAATTGTAAGCTTGATGTCAGCAAAGAATATAGGGAATCAGAAAATCTTGGCTCAACTTCTGGTAGGACATGCCACTTAGAGAGCAAGAGTCCTTTGAGTAACTGCTGTTCTCACTACGTGTGATCTCTGGGTGGTCAAGGTCAGCGCTCTCTACGTTTCTAGTAACAGATGTGTGTGCTGCCATTTCTATGGAGAAGTTTGCTGATGTTTACAAATGACTTTGAAATGCTTTTAAAAAATGAGAAAGACTGATGCCTGGATAGAGGCATGGATAGATGGTTAGGTGGTAGATAGATAGGTGATAATAAAACAAGTACAGTAACATAGTAATTGGTAGAATCTGGGTAGTTGGTGTTTGCGTGTTCACTGTAAAATTCTTTCAACTTTGCTCTGTAATTAAAAATGTTCATAATTTACTTTGAGGGGAAACTCTGGTAGTGTTTTTTTGGCCAGATTGGAGTTGTAAACGATATCATTTCTTAAATATTTCATTTCAAGAAAGAGAAATACTGAAATTTGCCTCAAAGTAGTTAGCTGTTGGCTTCAACTAACTGGCTGCACGCAGCGGAATTATTTATGGAAGGTTAATTCATAAGAAATGGAATCATTCAGTGCTCTATTTTTTGATCTTCTGACAAATGTGGTTTTGATATTTGTGCAAACAGTAAAACACTTGAATTTGTCACTACTTTCTGAAACATTTCACCACCCAGGTGGCCTGCTTTTGGTGACTTCTTCCAAAGGTATTTTTTCATACATCTGAATAAAAATACCTTTTTGATTCCTAGTGGGGATCCCAACCTGCAGAAATAGCCATTTGCAGTGTTGAATTGCCCCAGGGAAGCATGTGCCTATGAATGATCAACTCTTTCAAGTAAAATAGAACTGTTCTTTTTGTATATCAGCTGTACTGGACACTTATGGACAAAGCCCCATTCCAGCAAAGATGAATCCGACATTAACTTTGTCCTTTAGTATTTTTTAGGTAATGGCTAATCTATGCTATGGCTGATCTGAGGTAGAATGTGAATTAGATCATGAGTGGAAAATATTATGGAAATGTTGAATAATGAAATAGTAGGAATCTGCATGGGATACACTGACTTTTCTTTCCATACTCTACTGTATCTCTTGGAATTCAACCCTTTGCCCATATCCCCTAGTCAAAGTAAAAAATATCCTGCAATTTTGCAACTCTAGAACCAGGCTTGTCCTGGGTTTCAATACTTGTTATTATGGTACCTGGAAACACATAATCATAATCCTTTATTATTTGGAGCAACTTCAATGATCTAAACCATAGCCTTTTCAATATAAATTGAAGAATCAACTGGTTGACATAAAATGAACTCCTCAGGTCACAAGAGAACTTCTTTGCCTTTTGAATTTTGGCATCGTATATAATTGGCCAAGTCTTTGAAGCTGTCACAGTAGAATTGAAAACTATGACTGGGTATTTTAAATTCACTTTAAGTTTTAAGTTACTAATAGAATTTGTGGAATGTTATTTGGTAGAATATTTTTTAAAAAATGTTTACTCTTGTTAATGAATTGTTTTCTGATTTTTTTCTAAAAAAATTACATTAATCTTTCATCTTCTTTCCACTCCTATTTGACAGTGCAGACTTTCTACAAGCAGTTCATCTCACCAGTGCAATTTCATCTCACTGGTCTTTATGCCTTCAGTCTTGCTCCTATCTGATCCATTTTCCTTGAACCTTCCAGATATGTTGGAATTTGTTTATCTCCTGATGAAAACTTTTCACTAATTTCTCATGATCTACTGGACAAACTATTAGCTTGGTCCCTGTTTACCTTTCTTCCCTTCCATCTTCCTTCCCTCACTGCCACATCCTTCTATCTCTTTTTCCTTTCATCGAATATATATTTAGTTTCTGCTGTGAGCCATGGTCCAATAGATGTTGAGTATAGAGTGATAAGAAACAAAACAAAACAAGAATATTCAACACTTTTTTGTGCAGAAAATCCCAAACAGTTATTCAAAGACATAAAGACCAGCTTAGTAGAGAGTTATATTTATCATCCATATGGATTGGAATATTGTAAAGAGCTTGGTATTGTAAAGAGATAAGTTCTCCCCAATTGATCTATAGATTCAATTAAATTCCATGAAAATTCCAACTGTTTCTGTTATTTTGGTATGATTTTTTTAGAACTTGATGACAGGATTCTAAAATTTATATGGTAAAGCAAATGATAAAGAATTTCCAAATCACTCCTGAAGATGACAAACATGAAAGACTTGCATTACTTAATTAAATTTTTTTCCTTGTTTTTTTTTTGCACAGGCAGGCACCTTAATTAAAAATTTTTAAAAATGTATTTGCTGATAGGGCTAGACAGTCAAATAATGGGACAGAATGAGAAGCTTGGACAAGAACCACACAAATGTGAAAACTCAGTTTATAAAATAATTTAAATGCTGTTAACTCATTGGCAAATGAATATCTTTTTCAATAAATGGTGCTGAATCAATTAGTTATCTATATGGAAATAAAGGAATTGGGACCCCTCTCATGCTACACAGAAAAATGAATTTCACCCAAATGAAAGAAAACTATCAAACTTTAAGAAACACAGGAGATTATATTTATTATCTCAAAGAGTGAGAAGTTTCTTAACTTATCTTTCAATGCTGCAAGCCATAAAGAGAAAGATCAATATTTATTTACATTAATGCTATAAACTTGAGTATATCAAAAGATTTTAAAAATAAAAGACAAGCCAAAATCAGGAGATAGTATCTCCAACATGCATGACAAAAAAATCAGTGTCTAGCATAATAAAAGAGAAAGAAATCAACAGAGAAATTAGCAAATATCTAACCAGGCATTTCAGAAAAGAGGCTCACTGTGCTGGTTTGAAAGGAAATATGCCCCCTAAGAAAAGCCATGTTTTAATATAAATCCCATTTCATAAAGGTAGAATAGTCCCTATTCAATACTGTGTGTTTGAGACTGTAATCAGATCATCTCCCTGGATGATGTGATTTAGTCAAGAGTGGTTGTTAAACTGGATTGAGGGACGACATGTCTCCACCCGTTTGGGTTGGGTCTTGATTGGTTTATTGGAGTCCTATAAAAGAGAAACTATTTTGGAGAATGAGAGACTCGGAGAGAGCAGGGAATGCTGCAGCACCACAGAGCAGAGAGTCCACCAGCCAGCGACCTTTGGAGATGAAGAAAGAAAACACCTCCCGGGGAGCTTCATGAAACCAGAAGCCAGGAGAGAAAGCTAGCAGATGACGTCGTATTCACCATGTGCCCTTCCAGCTGAGAGAGAAGCCCTGATTGTGTTCGCCATGCACCTTCTCACTTGAGAGAGAAACCCTGAACTTCATCGGCCTTCTTGAACCAAGATATCTTTCCCTGGATGCCTCTGATTGGACATTTCTATACACTTGTTGTGATTGGGACATTTTCTCGGCCTTAGAACTGTAAACTAGCAACTCATTAAATTACCCCTTTTAAAAGCCATTCCGTTTCTGGTATATTGCATTCCAGCAGCTAGCAAAACAGAACACTCACCAAAATGCAAATTGAAACCCTAAGGAGGTAACTCATGTCACCTACCCATACTGACAAAATTTAAAAATATCTTAAAGTGCTCCCAAAAGCCAAAGTTGGAACGATTTCAGGCACAAAATAAAGTGATATTGTATCATAATCAAAGTATAAAATAAATATCTGTGAATATACACTGGTACACATAAATCTTTGAATAAGTAAAGGGATAGAATAGACAAATATCTCATGAACAAAAATTTCAAAAAGTTGATGTAGATACTCTGCCCTAAAAAGGTGGGGAACAAATCCCCACTCCTTAAATATGACTTCTTTCTAAAATGGCAGCATATAAAGAGGGAGAAAGAGCAGATAACTTTACAATGACATTTTAAAGGTGACAAGGTTCAAATGAACACTAACACATGTTGATAGTATGTACCCTTGATATGATGCCATGAAAACAAAACTTTGTAACTCTGTGATCTTTCTCCTAAGAATACATAATTCCAATGTAATCACAAGAAAAACAGAAAAATATCATTTGAGGGACTATCAACACAATTCCTGACCAATATTCCTAAAACTGACAAGTTCATCCAAAACAAGCCAAGTCTGAGACACTGTCGTGTTCAAGATGGAGATGTGATGGCTAAATGTAACATGGTATCCTGGTATCCCGGATAGGATTCTGGAACTGAAAAGGGCCCTGAAGTAATAAAAAACAAAAAACAAAAAACAAAAAAAAAAAACTAAGAAATTCTTAGTAAAGTATGGGTTGTATTAATAAAAATATATTGGAATTGGTGCATTAAATGTAATATCTATATCATCCTAAATGTTAGATGTTAATAATAGAGGAAACCTGGTGTGGGGTGTAGGGGCGCTCTTACTCTGCAATTTTTCTGTAAATCTAAAACTGTTCTAAAATTAAAAATATATATATTTAAAAGGAAATCTTTTCAACATCATAGTTGGCAAGCATTTGATCTACCAGGGATGTGCATAGGCTGTTGCTGGGAGTATACATTGTTGCAAACAAGTTGGCATTATGTATCAAAGCTGAAGAAGGGCAAACCTTTTGTTTTCTAAAGTTCTCAAGCAATTCCATAAAATAGGCTGGCTTAAACAATGGAAATTTATTAGTTTATGATTTTGAGGCTAACAGAAATTCAACAAGGTATCTTCAAGGTAACACTTTCATCCCAAAGACTGGCATTCTCAGGCTGCTGCCTGCTATCCTTGGTTCTTGGTTCCTCTGTCACATGGCAGTGCATATGGCCTCTTCTTTCTCTTCTCAGTTTGGTTAAATTTCAGCTGCTTACTTTCTAGGCTTTTCCTTTCTCTCTGTTCTAGTTTGCTAGCTGCTGGAATGCAATATACCAGAAACAGAATGGCTTTTAAAAGGGGGAATTTAGTAAGTTGCTAATTTACAGTTCTAAGGCTGAGAAAATGTCCCAATTAAAGCAAGTCTATAGAAATGTTCAATGTAAAGCATCCAGGGAGAGATACCTTGGTTTAAGAAGACTGATGAAGTTCAGGGTTTCTCTCAAGTGAGAAGGCACATGGTGAACACAGTCAGGGCTTCTCTTTCAGCTGGAATGGCACATGGTGAACATGGCATCATCTGCTGGCTTTCTCTCCTGGCTTCCCATTTCATGAAGCTTCCCGGGAGGCATTTTCCTTCTTCATCTCCAAAGGTCTCTGGCTCGTGGATTCTCTGCTTTGTGGTGCTGCAGCATTCTCTGCTTTCTCCGAATCTCCCATTCTCCAAAATGTTTTCTCTTTTATAGGACTGCAGTAAATCAGTCAAGACCCACCCAAATGGGTGGAGACATGTAGTCACCTAATCCAGTTTAGCAACCACTCTTGACTAAATCACATCATCCAGGGAGATGATCTGATTACAGTTTCAAACATACAGTATTGAATAGGAATTATTCTGCCTTTATGAAATGGGATTTAGATTAAAACATGGATTTTCTAGGAGACATACATCCTTTCAAACCAGCACATTCTCTGAGTTTCATTTGGCTTATAACAGGCTCCATTAATAGGATTAAGACCCATCCTGACTGAGGTGGACCATATCCTAACTGAAATAACTTCAACAAAAACTCGTCCTTACAATGGGTTCACACCCACAGAATGGATTAAGTTTCAAAAACATTTTTCTGCAGTAGATGAAGCTCCAAACCACCACATCTGGCAATCTAATTCCTGAGATAGTGCCTAAAGAAATAGTTGCACACTTTTACCAGGACCCATATGTACAATTGTTAAGAGGTACCAAAATAAGGAAACAGGGCAAGAGTATGATTGCATGACTGTTTTATAGTCATTGAAAATGAATGAATTACAGCTGTGCACATTAATGTGGATGATTCTCAGAAATGTAGTAATGTGCACAAAACAAGTTGTAGTAAAATATAATCATTATGATTTTATTTAAATAAAGTTAATACCTGCAAAAATAATCAACATAGATAGCCACATCGGATTGGAGAGGGGTACACAGAAGGCCTCAAAGGAATGTTAATGTTTCCTTGTACATGGGTAGGGGCAGGGGGTGGGTGCACAAATGTTATTGTATCATTAGTTTCTAAGTCTTATACATTTTATCAAATATTGTTTTGTTTTTACTCAGATTTGTTAAAATAATTGTTTATAAAATGCACAAGTAACATCTAATCCACTCCAAAAACTTCAGTCCTAGCACTCTCCCCTTGCACATGTGTCTTCCTTCAATGGGGTCAGGAAATCCATCAATAGCCTTGGCTGTGAATTCAACAATCAGAGAGATGTACTTACCTGTCTGTAGGCAATTGATTCATTTTGGTGTTTTGGGAAGAAAGGAAGAAAAGATGATTCTAAATAGTTCAGGGAATAAACGTTGACTGACTGATCACTCTTTTAAGATGACAGGTTTCTGTTCCTGTACTTCATTGTTTTGGGATCCTGCCCGTGGCTATTACATTTTCCACTTGTGGCAAGTGTAATGCCAAATGTAAGCATTTTCAGAAAGGCAAACTTTGAGCCTTCCAGGCTTTTGGGGGGTGAAGGTAGATGAGAAAAAAAAGAGGGAGCTGTTAGATAGCCTATTTGAGTTCTCCAATATCCATTTAGATTGTTCTTAAATTGTTACAAATAAGGTTGTTTTCATCTGCAAGAACATTTGTTAAGTTTATAGCATGTAACTCTCATTTGGGGAGCCACCCATCCATTCATCTCTGTCCAGGAATAGAGCATCTGACCCTTAGTTTAAATCAGTAAATATATCAGATTCCCCTTATCTAAAGTAGATATGGTGATTTAGTCATAGATTGGTATATAACTCAATCCAAATTTATGCATTATTAATGAAACTTTGGCTAACATTTCTGAGAAAGATTCTTTTTCTCCTAGACTGTCAGGCTGAGAAAGTATAAAATCTAGAGCAGATGTAGCCATTTTACTGTGTTGAGAGAGGAACCTGGTAATGTAGCCAAAATTGGAAAACGCAGATCGAAGAGATGGAAGAATAGCTCAACACCAATGACAACATTTAAATCCTAAATCCAACTGGACCTGAAGATGGATCGTTCTTTAGCAACCAAAAGACCATGAAAAGGTAACAACCTAATAGATGGTCTTTTTGTTTTCTCTACCAAGGCGGGAACAGGAACAAAAATAAATGGAGTGGTTGCAGCAGCCATGTGATTGGACATATTATTCAACATATATTAATTCAATATTTTATTCAACATAAAGCTTCTGGATATTTGATTTTGTGCTTTGGTAACTGGATAAAAGCTACATGTTTTTACAAGTGTACTTGCTCCTATGTAGGCTCCTTTTGGATTGACTGAACAGAGTGACAAGAAGTCACTTTCTCCATAAAGATCTTTCTTTTCTAAGTCCTCCAGTGAAAATCTGAATCTGTTTCTTGCACATGGCAAGTATATGTTCCAGGGTTCTAGGAAGGTATATTGCTCACTCTTCCTGATATTCCATAAGCAGATATTCTTATGTGGCATAAAACAGAGATAAGTATACTTCTGCATCCTCAAAAACAAACAAAAAGAACAGAGAGGCTACCATTAGCAATTAAAAGCATACACTTTAGGCCTCACATCCTGCCTTCACCATTTGCTAGCTCAGCTTCCATATTTCTAAAATGGGATTTTTAAAAAAAAATTCCTAAAATGGGAATATTAATTGACCCTACCTTGTTAAAGTTGTGGTAAGGACTAAGTGAGTTATTATATATAAAGCACCTAGAGTATTGTCTGGCACATATTTATCATTCTATGAATGTTTTCCAAATATATACAAATAAATAAATGGTGAGCTCACCCTCCAGAGTGTAAGTTGCACAAGAAAGGGAGAGAAAACAAGTCAGGGAGTGGTTATTGGGTATTTATTACATGCCAGGCTCCATCCTCAATATTTTACTTATATTATCACATTGATGTTCTATATGTGGGTTGGTTTTCAGAAAATTATCCATTGGAACAGAAGCCATATAAAAATCCTTATCAAATCACACTGAAGATATTAAAGGTTATTGTATCAGTGTTCTCTGGG
Source organism: Tamandua tetradactyla (assembly GCF_023851605.1). Lineage (NCBI taxonomy): Eukaryota > Metazoa > Chordata > Mammalia > Pilosa > Myrmecophagidae > Tamandua > Tamandua tetradactyla. The sequence continues at coordinate 43,511,987 of NC_135335.1, read as the reverse complement.
AGGCAAGTCTATAAACCAAATGCAAGTGGACCCCTGCTTTTAACTAACTTTTCTCCCTATTAAGAACATCATCTGTGAATTTATTAAATTCTTCTTGACTTTCATTGCAATTCCATTCCATAGCTGCAGCACATTCAGAATGCCGGACTTCTCATGAGTTGGTAGAATTTATTCTAATAAAACCCACGCACTCATCCTGGCTGTGAAGCTGTATTTTAGTTTCACCTCCGCCTCCTATGCCATCTCTGCCTCAGTGTCTGCGTAACATTTAATGAGCAACTTGAGACCAATTTCCTTGACACTCACTTACTAGGAGGACATACCTATTAATACTCCCTCTCCCTGCTGCTTTCAGGACATTTTTGCTGGTATGAAAGGTATTGCCTTCCATGTTCTTGTGCTGTGAAGTATACTGTCACTCTGACTGGCCTTCCCAGTCCTGATTCCAAAGTTATTATCTGATGGCCTGAGGCAAGAGTGGCTGTGAGCCCCTGATACCACCACCTGCACAGGGACCCCAGGCTGCTGTAATTGCCTTTTCTGACTTCTACTAACTATGTTAATGAGAATATGCAACATTGAGCTTCACCCACCCACCGCTTTTCAGTGGGACATGTTCTCACTCTTTGTAAAGTTGATCAAGCAAAAACTTCCGCAACTCAGCTGAGGAATCTGGAACAGAACAAATTCATCCCAAGCTGAAGCAGATCTCTTTTGTGCAAAAGGTGGCAGCTGCTGCATCAGCCATGGGCTCATAAATATGGGGATTAGGGACCTTTGCCCTCAGTTTCAACTTCTTCTGTTTGTCTGCTTAGCCAGACCTGAGATAGTGGATAATCTATTTACAGGTCTATCACTATGCATTTCATTCAATACATTGACTGAGTCTTTGTCTGAAACTGTCACTTTGGCCAGTGTCCTTAATGTATCTACAATATTGATAATAGCTTATATGTTCTTAGCACTTACTATGTACCAGGCACCATTCTAAGGGGTTTTGCTTTATTATCTAGTATTCATAGTAGTCCTGCTTGGTAGGCATTATTATCATCTTCATTTTGTAGACGAGGTTAAGAAAATTCCCCAAAGTCACAAAGCTATTAGCTGTTGAATTTAGGCGTTAGATATAGGTAATCTTGCCCCCAGGACCACAATGCCTTAAGTTGGTGTCAGAGAACTATTAGTTTTCCAACAGCTGCAGAAAGTCCATTTTATTTAAGATGCCCAGCATTTCTTGAGTAGCCAGTACACTTCTTGGACTTCCCTTGGATACCATGTGGTCTGTCCCCTTTGATTGCAGCTATCTATACTGGGAATTCATAGCTGACCTGAGCTGCCCCAATCTCTTCCCTCTGTCCAGAATTTGGAATTAAGAACCAAACACTGAATCATTTGGATGTGATGATCCTGGAGCTGTAGGATTGCATGGAGATGGGGCTGGAGTAAACATCTTTGTAATTCGAAGCTGCTGGCAAAGCATATTTTGGGGGAATAGGTGGCCAAAGCTAAATAAATAACCCTCCAGAGGCAAGTTACATGAGAGAGAGAATAAAAGTAGTAGAAACTTCATTTTTATCAGCAAGAAAGCAAACATTTTTATTCTGAGAATAGAGAGGAAGCTTAGATTAGTAGAGAAGAGCATGACTGAGATGTGCAGAGATAAGGCAAGAGAGGAAACCTTAAAGTCAGAGATAATCTACTCCAGGAACTGCAGGTCCCTTCGAGGCCCAGCTATATATGCTATATATCTTTCTATTTCATTCTTTATGGTTCAGCAGTAGTTTTCCAGTGAAGTTCTGTCTAATGTAAACCTGTTTGAGATGACTTCTGTTCCTTATAATCACATGATGAGTGACCAAGGTATTCAGGGAAGGAATTTGTTAGGTGGTTTCATCTGATCCAATATTCCATTTTAAAGATTACTTGTTGTTCTAGTTTGCTAGCTGATGGAATGCAATATACCAGAAAAGGAATGGTTTTTAAAAAGGGGAATTTTTTACAGTCCAAGACCAAGAAAATGTCTCAATTAAAACAAGTCTATAGAAATATCCAATCAAAGATATCCAGGAAAAGATATCTTGGTTCAAGGAGGCTAATGAAGTTCAGGGTTTCTCTCTCAAGTGAGAAGGCACATGGCAAACAAAGTCACAGTTTCTCTCTCATCTAGAAAGGCACATGGTGAACACAGGCAGGGTTTCTCTCTCTTCTGGAAGGGCACATGGTGAACACAGCATCATCTGCTAGCTTCTTCTCCTGGCTTCCTGCTTCATGAAGCTCCCTGGGAGGCATTTTCCTTCTTCATCTCCAAAGGTCGCTGACTGGTAAACTCCACGTCTCATGACTGTGTCATTCTCTGCTCTCCCAAAAATCTCTTTCATTCTCCAAAATGTTTCCTCTTTTATAGGACTCCAGAAACTTATCAAGACCCACCCAAATGGGTGGATGTCATCACCTAATCCAATTTAACAACCACTCTTAATTAAATCACACCTCCAGGGAGGTGATCTGATTACAGTTTCAAACATACAGTATTGAATAGGGATTATTCTGCCTTTATGAAATGGGATTTTGATTAAAACATGGCTTTTCTAGGGAACATACATCCTTTCAAACTGCACACTTGCCAAAAATAAGATATGCAAATATGCTATTTTTTTTTTTTTTTTTTTTTTTTTTGGTGTTTAGGGAAATACCACATTTTTTATTCTGACTTCCATCTTTTAGCATGCTTACAGAACTTGGGTTATTTTGGGCAGCCCAATATCTATTAACCCTACTGTCCCTGATAGATCCCGTATTTTAGGTGGGGATTCATTTCAATCCACAAGATCTACGAAGACTGCACACTCAATTTAAAGGGCAAAATTTATTGGGGATTTACGTACCTCTAGCCAATGGGGATTAATTGCAGGGCAGGCAGGGGAACTAAGTCAGTCCAGTCAGAGTGAAGTTGAGAATGAAAGTGTGGGGAACATTGGCATAAAAATGTTCACTCTCTGGCTAATAAAAATGAGTCAGCAAAGTAAATAGCCTTGGGAATTCCAGAAGCTATTTTTTCCTCCTTTCAAAAAAGACCTTTGTAATAAGAGAATCATTCTGGAAGAAGAGAGTTGAGAGATAGTAAAAGTTCATTTGAAGCCTTGTAGCCAACTATGCCTGAAGTTGTGTCTTCTCCAGGGTTATTCACTAGCATGGGCCAAAATGTTTCCTCTCTATTTTCTATACCAGTTAACTTGGAGGAATTTTTACATTTTATTTTAAAGGAAAAAAAGAAAATTATAGGGTTGAATATATAATATGAGTCCATTATTGTAAAATTAGCAATACTAATAAAACCATTCCAAAAGAAATATTATAGTATATATGTGTGTGTATGGCATATACATATATATGTCTGTGTGTGTGTATGCATTGTAATTCATATAAATGTAAGGCTACACCAAGTTTTTAACAGTGGTTGTCTTGGGGTATAGTGTGGTGTAGGCAGAGTTAAGGAAAAGAGGGAAAGGTAGGGAAAGTCATAATAAACCAACCTTTCTATATCTGATTTATGCAAAATTATTTATACTTACATGCAAATAAAGGTAGACACATGAGTAGTATATACAATGACATGTTGGTGGTGCTTGTCTTGGGTTTGAGTGGTATCAGCTGAATTTTTTTCTTCATACTTTATTGTATTTTTAGCACTTTTTACTTTAAGAAGATAATGTGTTCAAAAGGAACATAAGCTACTCATGGGGAATGAAGCAATTTACAGTTGTTAAACATTTCCTAATTTTTAATCAGCTAAACATTGACTCTTCAATTTATTAGTAGCACTTTTGGCACCACAGATTTAGTAACATTTTAAAATGATTCCTTGGAAAATATATTGGGCAAACACTGCATTAAACAAGTTGAATGCATTTCTTTATGGGTTACATAAAATAAAAGAATGTGCATTATAAATCTCCAAGAGAAGGATTGAGTATTCAGCAGTTACCAAATTTATTGGACAATGGAATCCCCAATAGGACTAGTGTAATGGAGAGTACATTTTGAGAAACAGAAAACAAGGGGAAAACAGGCACAAATATGAAGGCTTCAAAGTCTTAGAACCTTGGGTCATGCTCAAGACAGAAGATTTACTTGCTGTGTGACCTTGGAGTAGTCACTTAACTTCTCAGATCTCATCCTGAAAGTGGTTATCATTGACCTCCTTCCCAGGTTGTTATGAGGGTCAGCAGCAATTAATGTGAGAGCATTTTGATAAAAGTCTATGAATTTGTAGATTATCTTCATATTAATATGTTCTCTTGTGTTCTACCTTTTTAAAAATTCACAGACTAAAGGAAGCAATTTAAATGCATTTTGCATTATTTTTCATACTCCTTCTCTGTCCTGGCTATTCACGTTTACATATAGTTACAGATTTTGGTTTTTTTTCTCTTTGGAGTTTATTTTATTCTTACTAGGCCTGAGCAAAAATTCCCATGAAAGAAACAGTCAGTTTTCTAAACTAGTGGGGAGAAGGAGAACAGCAAGAAAAAGTATTTTGTCTATATGTAATTTGGTCATATGGAACAGAAACTTATTAACTGCTCCATGTGAAAAGGGGGAAATTGTTGTAAGAATTCAGGACTGTTTTACTGAACCAAGGCAAGGTGTGTGGTTGGTTCTCATGAAGGACTGACTGGAAAGGGAATTAGAAGGTCTGGAACCAAAGATTGACATTTCCTCAGACTTTTTCTCTGCCTATTCATCTTCTTCCTACACTTCCTCATTCTTCTTCCTTTCAAGAGCTCTTTGTTTTCTTTTTTACACAAGTCTATACATACTGCCCAAGTCTGCATCTCTTCAATTCAGGTGTCCAAGAAAGACACTTGGCAATATTGGGCTCAGTGGTTGCCATTGGCCGAGCTTGGGTTAGGTGTCTACCCCCCATGCAATCATCTATAGACAGAGGCAGCAACCACTTACTGATGCCCATCCACATGGTGGACCTTAGTAGAGTGCTCAGAGGAGTGTCTTTGTGTCCTGGGAAGCCAACCAAAAGATGTCTTGGGACTAGTCAGTACCATTCCTAATTTTGACTCACACTTACCTCCTTTCTCCCTCCCAAGAAACAGGGGGTCCATGTTTCTTGGTCTCCCTATGCTCCTCCAAACCTGTGAAATATTGCAAAGATTGGGCCAGTGCTGCAGCTGTGACCTGGATCTTCTCTCCTGTATCTGATTTACCCAAATACATGTGTTAAATATGCCCCACTATCAGTTAGCCATAGTGGGAGAGGAGCAGCACCTCACTAATAAAAAACAGAATTGTCCAAAACCCGATTTCTCTCTTCTGTAAAAATGTATTTTATTACTAGTATTTGGCAACAGTATTGACACTTTATTATTCCAATATCATTTGTGTCTGCTTCAAACCAAGCACGTGATATCACAGATTTTCTTAATAAAAACCATACAGTTGTGTTTGTGATAAGGGATATCTAATGTAAGGTTTGAAAGATATAATTAATACACAATTATTGAAATAAATATTTTTATTGAATGCTTACTATATGCCAGGCATGGTGCTAAATGCTTTATGTGCATTATCATATTTAATCCTCACAATAACCCTATGAGGCAAGGATCTTTTTTATTTTTAAATATTTTTATTGACAAATATTCACATACATACAGTCCATACATGGTATACAATCACAATATCATCACATAGTTGTGTATTCATCACTATGATCATTTTTTTAGAACATTTGTATCACTCAAGAAGAAATAAAAAGAAAAAAGAAAAAAACCATACACCCCATACCTCTTACCCCTCTTTCTCATTGACCACTAGTATTTCCATCTACCCAGTTTATCCCCCATTATTTATTTATTTAATCTTATTTTTTTATTATTTACTTTTTTTATCATCACATTTGACTTTTTTTCTTTTTTGTGAAAAACAACACATATACAAAAAAGCAATAATTTTCTAAGCACATTGCCACAGTTAGTTGTAGAACAAATTTCAGAATTTGGTATGGGTTACAATTCACATTTTTAGGTTTTTACTACTAGCTGCTCCCAGACACTGGTGATTAAAAGAAATTATCAATATGGTGATTCAGCACTCATCCTCATTTGTTAAACCCTGCTTTTTCTGTATCACTCCACCACCACCTTCGCTCTTTCTCCCACTCTTTTGGGGTATTTGGGTTATGCCCATTTCAATTTTTTCATGTTAGAAAGGGCTGTCAATAATATGGGACGGGGAATGGAACTAGATGTTCTGGAGAGGCACAAGGATCTTTTAATTCCCATTTTATAGATGAGGAAATTGAGGCTAAGTGCTGTTCATTGACTTCTCCAGGAGCAGAGATGTAGGTCTTGGGGGGTTTAAAAGCAGGTTGGTTTGGCTCTAGAGCAGAGCCCTTACCTGAGTACTATATTCCCTCCCCAAAAGAAAGCTCCTGTTCAGATAACTGATAAATGACTGCTGACTGCTATGACATGGATAAAGAACTTGAACTCTGTGAAATGAGAGACTATTGAACCTCAAGTGAGAGCCAGGCTGTACTTGCCACAAATTCCTATGCTGCTGCTGACTGACTTGGCGTCGATAGGGGCTGAGTTTCAGTGGCCCTGCTTCTCTGGGCCAATCTCTCTGCTCTTCCTTTCCCCCAGGGTTACTAATTGTACTGAAAGGAACATTAACAAAATTCCTGCAAGTTGTACAAAGGAGCTTTAATCCTAGATGATCCTAATCAAAAGATGAGTTATGATGTAAAATAAGCACAAGGGAGTGACGGTGCCTCACTTAAGGGGCTTGTGCCATACAAGAAAGATGGCCTGGAAATAAAATCAGATTCATTGCATGAGGGTGAAGTCCAGCGAGCTGAAGCTCTTGGGATGTTACAGGAAGCGTTCCTAAAGAACTATTAACATCAGAGCATGAGAATATTGCATTTTTTTTTTTAGTGCTGTCTTAAAGAAGTCACTCTAAACATGAATCAGTATAAGGACTTTGCTCCATATAAATAATTGGTCTGTTACTTTAGTTCACAGTGAATAGCATAAAATGTTAATAAACCTTTTAAAACTTCTGAACAAGCAGTATATTCAAATAGTACATTTTAGAGCCTATGGAATTTAGGAGACTCAATCACAGGGAACATTATTTGTTTTAAATCACTACTTGACCTGCTACAAATGCAGACATTCACATTTTATTTAGATGGATGTCCAATTAGATATTTTAAATAACGTATAATACTCATTATTTTTTTTCTTTTGCTGAAATTATTTCAACATTCTAAATTAAAGGAACTTTGCAACATCTTACAATAATAACATGATTAATGACATCTTTATTTTCACCCTAAAATTATACCATGTAGGCCCAAGGCGGTTTAATCTTGGACTTCTAACTTGGGTGCATATTAGAGTTTTTAGAAGCCTGTGCTCAAATCTCCTGATGTGCTAAATAATGTATAAAACTGGCTCCTGATTATCTATGTGTAACTTGTCTAGTAGGTAGGAACTTCATAATTCATTTCCCATAGCAGAGATTTTTTTATTTCTTTGGCTTCTTGAGCTCAGAAATATAAAAGATTGCTGAGTAATGCAGACAATTTATTTACTTGAAATAAGTATCAATCCAAATATAAATCATCTTTATTTTACCTATTTGAAACATTGTATCTAGAATTTTCAAATATTTGACTGTCTGTCGAACAGCTGTGAGCATGTTTCCAGTCTTAGAAGCTGCACCCCTATCAGAGACATTTTTGGTACAAGTTTTGTACCCAGATACAATTCCTCTCAAATTTACCCATATTGACTAACTTTCCTTTTTAATTTATTCCTAAAAGTTGACTAGGATATCATATTATTCGAACACACACACACAAACCCCCCTGCAGATGGTAACTTTAGGTAAAGTTCAGAATTGGTTGAATAATTCAGACATAATCTTAGAACTCAAGATTTGTAGACGGCAAGGAAATGCCATCCTACTATTACATAATATGCTTTTGACTTAACAATTCCAAGTTAATTAGAAACTAGAGTCTTCTTCTTCTTGAAGAGACTTGTGAATAGTACTGAAGGGAGTCCCTGAAAAGTCTGTCTTACGTCGGAGAGCAAAACATGTGTCCCTGTAAAGATGACTTTGTATTGACAGTACATCCCATGGAGAATTATTCCTCAGTTGTAAATATAGGATTCTGTCACTGAGGCCTTTGGAACTTGTGGAGTGTTGCTATCTCTTTTCACAGATGATACTACCTTGAAAGATGGGTAAAATACATGATGATTTTTAAAAATTTTCTTTCAGGAAACCTAAAGGCAAAGATTACCTTCTGCCATTCTTGTAGAGTGATGTTTCCTCAGCCACATTGGAACTCAGAAATTGCTAGTTTATATTTCACTGGGAGTAGAACCTTCTAAGATGTACGTTACTACCTTTGGTGAAAAGTGTTACCTAAGAAAGCTTCTGCTTTCTAATGCAAAGAAGAAGAAACACCCTGAGGTATAGTATCCAGCAAGTTTCTGATTGCCCTTACTTCCTTATGTTAGCTTATTAGTTGGTTCCTAAACAATGAGTCAGTGAACTTCATTCCTGAATTAATTTAGCAAGTACTTCTAGCTTAATCTGTTTCCCCAACCTGTTCCCCGCCACACTTATACACTTGCTTCTCTGGAATTTATTTTGTTTTTGGGGTTGTAATTCTCACTTTAGAAAAACTACTAAGGAATATAGAGATTCAGCCTAGGGAGAGATTAATGAAAGAAGAACATCCAGAGAATTAGTAAATGAATCCACTGGTAAAGTGGAAAGTTTATCCTCAACTTTCTTTTTGAATGCAAAAAGTGCCAATATCAAAGAAATTGGTTCATTCATCCTTTGGCAAGCTAACTGTGGATCATTCTCTTACTTCTTTAAGAAGACACAGAAACTGAAAAGTCACAATCCAATAACACGATTAATAAACATTGTTTTCATTTAAGAGATTGTAAAAGGATGATTCTTACACTTTTGACATTTCTAAAAAGTAAAGGAATCTGATTAAATCTTTGGAAACATTGTATCTAGCCAGAAAACAAATTCTCCTTCTAACAACTTTACGAGGGAATGAAGTAATTTTTATTTCCCTACTTCTTTCCCAAGCCAAGTACCTGTCAGTAGCTGAGAAATGGGAAATGACATTTTCCCACTGTTACCCAGAGAATTAATAGGTTTTCTTCTGGATATTTGCATAGAGGTTATTCCAATTTGAGGTGGAGACCCTGAAAAACATAAAGGAATTCTGTAGCTGATAATAGTAAAATATTTATTCAATTCTATTTGACAGGCAATTGTTTCGGCTATGATTCTTGCAAATGCACATAACAGAAATGAGACAAGGAATTTACCAGCTCCACTGAAAATCTACAGGGAGAATTACTGTCAGACACCCCTGGATTAATGGCTCAAGTAATATAACAAATCCTAGGTCCACCTCAAGCCTATTGGAGATGGAGGTCTGGGGGTGGGGGTGGGGGTCAGGATGAACTTTAGCAGCTCAGTCTTCACATCTTACATTTGAGCCTAGGGACAAATGTCTCTGCCACATTAAAGCAATAGCCAAGGGTGAGCTCTGATGAGTCTCTTTGACCTTATTTTGATCATTGTGTCCAATACTGAAACAAGTAGTGAACATGGTAGAAGGAGACAATTAGTTTAAACCTAGTTTGTATGCTTCCCCCATGAAGGAGGAAGTGGGGATCTATTTGAAACACATGGAGTTAGAATGAGGGATGGATCATTTACCAGGATAAAATCTGGGATTTATTGCCAGAAAATGGTTGACTAGGTGCTGGGTAGCCCAAACCCAATAAATGCCTACCCTAGTGCTCACCTGTATTTCACAAACATTGTCTTGTATAAACCGCACAAAAACCCTATAATAGAATTCATATTATTATGAAAATTTTACAGACAAGATACCATAAATAAAAAATTACAGTCTCCTATCAGGCTTGTGGCAGAGCAGAAATTTAAGCCCCAAACTGTCTTTCTGCAGAGCCTGGGCCTTTACCTCTTCTTATTGTAACTGAGAAATTAGGACTTCAGGGATGAATTTGATTACTGAATTATATTCATTCCTTTTTGCTTTCTGGTATATTGGAGTAGAGAGAGAGCGAAATACCTGAAATCCCTAAACAATAATTCAGCAGCCCTGGCATGTGAAATGATTGCAAAAGCATTGTACAAGATTTTACAAGATAGTAAAAATCTTGTGCCTTTGTAAGAGCAGTTTCCCTTTATCTAGTCATTTTCTTGTAAGGCAAAGGCATTAATGCTAATGAAGAATTTGAAGTCAGCCACTAACTAGCTTCAGCCGTGACATTTGCAAATCCTACCAGCTAGACTGTGCTAGTGAAAGTTAATATGTCTCATCTCTTTTGGCTTACACCTTTAGTATTGAAATGATAGCTCTGCCTCCCCTCCTTTCCACTTAAGTTATCCTACTTTAATGATAATAACACTGTCAACTTTTCTGCTTTAAACATGATATCTGAAATGACCTCATCTTCCTTTGCTAAAATCCTTAAAAACCTCCCACCCCCTAAACTCAGGGAGACAGATTTTGGGTCACTAGGCCAGCTGCTCTCTTGCAACATGCCTAGTAATAAACTCTCTCTTTGAAATGGTGGAATCTCAGGAATTGGTTATTGAGCACATCAGGCAAAAGAATCCATGGACTTTGCCCGGTGATATCTTTATGCATCACTGAAGGAATAGCATACCCTTGATATCATGCTTGGGCCCCAGGGCAGGAAAGCTGTGGCATCTTCTTAACATTGTTGGCAAATGAAGAATCAGACTGCTGGAGGAGGGAAACTGCTGATACAGAGCTTCATTTGGGACATTAAGTCTTAGAGAACTTAATAGTTTACTTGCCTTTAAATAATCAATATATATTCATTTAAAGAAGGAATTAATGATTCCATGCAAAGCCTACATCCTTCACGACAATGAAGCCACAGAACCTAGAAATGTTTGCAACTTTTAGACTTGCTTTATACTCTCTAGACTAGGCATGGGCAAATATGAAACTAATAATGTCTGTATACTGTGTTCCAGTGTTTAAGACCTCAACAATACCATGGCATTCTAATGTTACCTGTGAAGAATGTTTGCCATCAATTACACAGGCTCAGAAGGACTATTTGATTTTTTTTTAGCACCAAGTAAAATTATTTTTAAAAAATCTAAATGAGGGTCAGAGTAAAGCACTAAATCAGAAATTTCAAAAGGAGGCAGTTGAGAACAAAAAACACCCCCCACACAGCCTGGACACTGAGTATGGATATTGCAGCTTACTGTCTATGTTAACATCTCTTTACTATTCCCCTGATTTCATTAATGTGCTTTTATTTCTCCACAATTGTCCTCACAGACATTGGTTTGATTGTTCATTACAGGAACTTCCTAAAAGACCCATTAACTCTTCAATGGAAAGCACCAGTGGACAATTTGTGCCCTCAGTTTCATTGAACCTCTCCTAAAAATGCTTGCTTTTCTTTTTTTTAAATAACTTTTTAAATTGTATAGTATAAAATATATATAAAGCAAAGAAAGAAAAAAGCAATAGTTTTCAAAGCATTCTTTAACAAATAGTTACAGGACAGATCCCAGAGTTTGTCATGGGTGATGATGATACCATCATCTCAGATTTTACCTTCTAGCTGCTCCAGAATATAGGAGGAATAAATATTTTTTTAACATCACAATCAACTTTTTTCTTTTTTTATAAAGATGACATATATACAAAAAAGCAATGAATTTCAAAGCATAGTACAACAATTAGTTGTAGAACAGATTTCAGTGTTTGGTCTGGGTTATAATTCCACAATTTTAGGTTTTTACTTATAGCTTCTCTCAGATACTGGAGACTAAAAGAAATATCAATTTAATGATTCAGCAATCATATTCATTTCTTAAACCCTACCTTCTCATATATATAACTCCACCATCACCTTTGATCTTACTGTCCCTCTCTTTAGGGGTATTTGGGCTATGGCCATTCTAAAGTTTTTATTTTGGAAGGGATTGTCAATAATATGGGGTAAGTAGATGCAACTAGCTGATGTTCTGGAGAGACTGGCCCCTCTACTTTCAGGACTTATCTGGCCCAGGTACCTGTTTGGAGGTTGTAGGTTTCTGGAAAGTTACCCTAGTGTGTGGAATCTTTGTAGAATCTTATATATTGCCCCAGGTGTTCTTTATGATTGACTGGAATGGTTTTGGTTGGGGGTTGGCAAATTATGATAGTGTTCTAGTTTTCTAACTGCCAGAATGCAATATACCAGAAACAGAATGGCTTTTAAAAAGAGTAATTTAATAAGTTGCTAGCTTACAGTTCTAAGGCTGAGAAAATGTCCCAATTAAAACAAGTCTATGGAAATGCCCAATCAAAGGTATCCAGGAAAAGATACCTTGGTTCATGAAGGCCGATGAAGTTCAGGGACTCTCTTTCATCCGAGAAGGCAAATGGCAAACACAGTCATGGTTCCTCTCTCATCTGGAAAGGCTCATGGCGAGCACAGTGTCATCGCTAGCTTTTTCTCCTGACTTCCTGTTTCATGAAGCTCCCTGGGAAGCAATTTCCTTCTTCATCTCCAAAGCACTGTCTGATAATCTCTCTGCTTCATGGTCTGCAGCATTCTCTGCTCTCTCTGAATCCTTCATTCTCCAAAATGCTTCCTCTTTTATAGGACTCCAGAAACTTATCAAGACCCACCCAAATGGGCGGAGACATGTCATCACACTGAGCAATCACTCTTGATTAAATCACATCTCCAGGGAGATTATCTAATTACAGATTCAAACATAGAATATTGACTAGGGATTATTCTGCCATTATGGATGGGATTTTGATTAAAACATGGCTTTTCTAGGGTCCATACATCCTTTCAAACCAGCACAGATAGATAGTAATGTCTAAATAAAGTATGCATAAGAGCAACCTCCAGAGTAGACTCTTGATTCTTTTTGAACTCTCCCAGCCACTGATACTTTATTAGGAACACTTCTTTTCCCCCTTTTGGTCTGGATGGAATTGTTGATCCCATGGTACCAGGGCTGGATTCATCCCCAGGAGTCATCTCCCATGCCACCAGGGACACGTTCACCCCTGGATGTCATGCCCCACATAGTGGGAGGGCAATGGTTTCACTTGCAGGGTTGAGCTTAGAGAGAGTGAGGCCACATCTGAGCAACAAAAGAGGTCCTCCAGAAGTAACTCTTAGGCATATCCATAGGTAGGCTAAGCTTCTCTGCTATCTACATAAGCTTTACAAGAGTAAGCCTCAAGATCAAGGGCTTGGCCTATAGATTTGGGTGTCCCTAATATTTGAAACAGCATCAGGGAATTCCCTGATGGTAAAATTTAATAGTTCCATATTTTTTCTCCCATCCCTGAAGGGATTTTGCCAATAATTTTTTATTATCTGCTTACTATATTCTAGTATGTATCCAGGCTTTATATTAAGCTTACAGGATTAAAGGCCCTCATTCTTATTTTGGGCTCCCTGTGTTTCAGTTGTTCAAATGAGCTATACCAACAGGTAGAGTTAGATGATGTGCTACAGAAAATTTATGTTTCAGACAAATTAAACTTTTATTCCCTTGGTCTCAAAGAGTGGGTGTGGTTCTAAAATATAGACAATATCTTCCTTACTCCTCTGTTCTGAATTACCTTAATCCCAACCCGATCAGCTTCATTATTATCTCTAAATACCAGGTTATACATAATATAAAACAGCCTCTCAAAATCCAGAAATGATAATTACCACTCTGGACTAAATGTATCTACTATAAGAGCTTACAATCTAGGCCCTCATTTTCTTATAAGCATTTTCTACAAGAGACCATACAATAATTATTTTTTTGTTTCTGGCTTATTTTACCTTATCAAATGTCCCACTGGTTCATTCACATCACTGCATGCCTCATGACTTTGTGGTAACACAGTATTCTATCAAATACATCCACCATTTTTCACCAATCTACCTCTCAGTCAGACACCTGCATTCATTAACCTCATGTATAATACCAAAAGTCCACAGTCCATCAACACTCTCAATTTTAGATGATTTCATTGTTCCCAAGAGAAAGATAACCAATAAACACACCCTTACAAATAGGAAATCTAAACCTCCCCTTAACTTTTGTCCCTCCCCCTGTTATTTTCCATGCTGTTGCTGTGGTACTATTGTTTTCCTGTTAAACATAGCTCATAGCATGCAATAGCAGTTTTCCCCCTGTACCATGGACTTAAACACTCTTTGTACATGAATCATATCTTTGAAGTAGTTCTTGCAAGAACTAATTTATATTTCTACTGTTAATCAGTGGGATACATAGGTCTATACAATCTCTTTCAATCTTGTTCACCTTCAATATTGTAGTATTACTTATAGATCCACCAGAGAACTGTCTTCACTTCTATCTCTTCCTGGACATTTTAGTTCAACCTCATTAACTAAGCATTCACCCATCTCCAGCATCTATGTATCTCTAAGTTCCCTGTATTCTGTATTATAAGCCTCTGATTTTACCTTTCCCATGATCATAAAAGTGGAATCATATAGCAGCTATCCTTTTGTGTCTGTCTTATTTCACTCAGTATTATGTACTCAAGGCTCATCCATCTTGTCATGTGCTTCAAAACATCATTTTATCTTACTGCTGCATAATATTCCATCTATGTATATACTACATTTTGTTAATCCACTCATCTGTTGATGGACATTTGGATTGTTTTCAACTCTTGGTGATTGTGAGTAATGCTGCTTGAACATTGGTGTGCAGTGTCTGTTTGTGTCACTGCTTTCAGCTCTTCTGGTGTAAACTAAGTAGTGCTACTGTTAGGTCATAGGGCAACTTGATACTAAGTTACCTAAGAAACTGCCAAACTGTCTTCCATAGTGGCTGTACCATTATGCATTCCCACCAGCAGTGCATAAGTGTCCCAATTTCTCTACTTTCTCCCCAACATTTACAGTTTCTTGTTTGTTTAATAGCAGCCATTCTTATAGGTGTGAGGTGGTATCTCATTATAGTCTTGATCTTCATTTCCCTAACAGCTAATGAAAATGCACATCTCTTCATGTGCTTTTAAGCCATCTGTATTTGCTCTTCAGAAAAATGTCTATTTATATCTTTAGCTCATTTTATAATTGGGTTGTTTGTTCTTTTGTTGTTGAGTTGCATGAGTTCTTTATGTGTACAGGATACCAAATCTTTGTCCGATGTGTGATTTCCAAATATTTTCTCCCATTGAGTTGGCAGCCACTTCACCCTTTTGATAAAGTCTTTTGAGGTACAAAAGTCTTTGATTTTGAGGCATTCTCATTTATCTATTTTTTCTTTTGTTGCCTGTGCTCTGGGTATAAACTTTAGGAAGCTATCTTCTGTTACTAGGTCTTGAAGATATTTCCTACATTTTCTTCTAGAAGCTTTATGGTGCTAATTCTTATATTTAGGTGTTTGACCCACTTTGAGTTAATTTTTGTAGAGGGTGTGAAGTAAGGGTCCTCTTCCATTCTTTTGGCTATTGATATTCAGTTCTCCCATGCTCAGTTATTGGAAAGATCATTTTGTCCTACTTCGGTGGATATGGAGGCCTTGTCGAAAATCATTTGACCATAAATCTGGTGGTCTATCTCTGCACTCTTGATTTGATTCCATTGGTCTTCTATCTTTCTGTCAGTACCATGTCCCGACCCACAGGACAGTCAACGGGGTCCGCCACCTGCTGAGGGAAGAATGGCTATGGGACAGAGAGACGCAAGAAGGACAGCAAGACAGGATTCTGATCAAGCTGCAAAAGTTTATTGAGGAGGCTGGGTATATATACCCTAGAAGGAGAGGGGGTGGCTAGTACGGACGATGGTGATCTGGGATTTGTGGCTGCTGTTGCTAGGGCAGAGGGCAGATGTACGGTTAGTACTTTTGGCACGAACTTTAGGCACGAACTACTATTACTTCCGTGAAGAAGGCTGATTATAGTTTAAGCTGTTCTTTGTTTCAGCCCTGGCGGCCATGTTGCATATTTCCAGCATCACTGAGGGTGGATTTTATATATGCTACCTTAATTGTCCCCA
Organism: Tamandua tetradactyla; assembly: GCF_023851605.1. Taxonomy (NCBI): domain Eukaryota; kingdom Metazoa; phylum Chordata; class Mammalia; order Pilosa; family Myrmecophagidae; genus Tamandua; species Tamandua tetradactyla. The sequence continues at coordinate 43,495,854 of NC_135335.1, read as the reverse complement.
ACATCTCCTCCCTTTGTTTTTCAAAAGGATGGAGGAAGAATGCTGATCCAGCATTCTTTTGGCATTAACCTTTACTGGGGGAAGTAGAGGCCTCATTCCCCAAGTTGTTTGTGGCTCTGTTTTTTGGGGGAGGGGAATTTTTGCAGAGCAAACCCCGACTTGGGGAGGGAGTAGGGTATGTGGAGCATGATGATAGGAGGGAGTTCGCACCGGCGGGAAGGACTGGTTAGATAATTGGTGGGGAGTTCGCGCCGGCGGGAAGGTCCCGGTGGGAACCTATTTCCGTGAAAAACCTTGTTGTACTATATAAATGCCATTGCATCAGCCGGGGTGGCCATGTTGGCTCAATCGCCATCTTAGGTTAGCCTCTAGTCCCCAACAGTACCATGCTGTTTTGATCACTGGGGCTTTATAATAACTTTTAAAGTCACGAAATGTTAATCCTCCCACTTTTTCTTTTTCTAGGGTGCTTTTAACTATTTGGCTCTCTTTCCCTTCCAGACAAATTTGGTAATTAGCTTTTCCAAGTCTTCAAAGTAGGTTGTTGGAATTTCGATTGGTACTGTGTTGAATTTGTAGATCAATTTGGGTAACACTGACATCTTAACTATAATTAACCTTCCTATTCATGACCAGGGAATGTCTTTCCACCTTTTAGAACTTCTTTGATTTCTTTTAGTGATGTTACATAGTTTTGTGTGTACAAGTCCTTTACATCCCGAGTTAAGTTCATTCCTAGGTATTTGATTCTTTTGGTTGCTATTTTGAATAGAATTGTTTCCTTAACTGACTCCTCAGTTATGTCTTTGCTTGTATATAGAAATGTTACTGATTTTTGCGCATTAATTTTATATCCCATCACCTTGCTGAATTTGTTTATTAGCTCAGGTAATTTTGTTATAGATTTCTCAGGATTTTCCAAGTATAATATCATGTCATCTACAGATAATGAAAGTTTTACTTCTTCCTTTACAATTTGGATGCCTTTTATTTCTTTATCCTACCTGATTTTTTAGCTTGATCTTCTAGCACAATGTTGAATAGTAGTGGTGTCAGTGGGTATCCTTATCTCATTCCTGATCTTAGCGGTTAAGCTTTCAGTCTCTCTCCATTGAGTGCAATGCTGGCTATCAGTTTTTTATATATGCCCTTTATCATAGTGAGGAAGTTACCTTTGACTCCTATCATTTGAAAGTGTTTTTATCAGAAAAGGATGTTGAGTTTTGTTGAAGGCTATTTCAGCATCAATCGAGATGATAATGTGATTTTTCCCTTTCAATTTGTTAATGTGCTGTATTGTATTAATTGATTTTCTTGTGTTGAGCCATCCTTGCATTCCTAGTATAAACCCTACGTGGTCATGGTGTATATTTCTTTTAACGTGTTGTTGGATTCTATTTGCTAGTATATTGTTGAGAATTTTTGCATCTATATTCATTAGGGAGATTGGTGTGTAGTTTTCCTTTCTTTTAGCATCTTTACCAGTTTTAGTATAAAAATGATATTAAAAATGAGTTAGGTAGTGTTCCTTTTTCCTCATTTTTTATTTTTTGGATCATTTGAGCAGGGTTGGTGTTAGTTCTTTTTGGGATGTTTGATAAAATTCCCCTGTGAAGCCATCTGGCTCTGGGTTTTCTTTGTAGAATGATTTTTGATGACAGATTGAATTTCTCTACTTGTTATTGGTTTGTTGAGACCTTCTATTTCTTCCTGAGTCAGTGCAGCTTTTTTGTGTGTCTCCAGGAATTTGTCCATTTCATCTAAGTCATCTAGTTTGCTGGCATATAGTTGTTAATAATATCTTCTTTTGATTTCTTTTATTTCTTCAGGATCTGTGGTAGCACACCTCTTCTCATTTCTGATTTTGTTAATTCACATCCTTTCTTTTTTTCTTTGTTAGTATTACTAGTGGCCCATCAATTTTATTGATTTTCTCAAAGAACCAACTTTTGGTTTTATTGATTCTTTCTTTTGTTCTTTTGTTTTCCTATTGATTTAACTCTGCTTTAATCTTTGTTATTTCTGCTCTTTTGTTTGTTTGGGGTTGATTTTCTGTTCTTTCTCAAATTCCTTTAAGTAAGCAGCTAAGTTCTCAATTTTTGCTCTTTCTTGTTTCTTTAATATAGGTATTTAGGACAATAAATTTCTCATTCAACACAGCTTTTGCCACATCCCATAAATTCTGATATGTTATATTATCATTTTCATTCATCTCCAGATAGCTGGTGATTTCTCTAGCAATTTCTTTGTTGACCCACTGGTTGTTTAAGAGTTATTATTTGGGCCAGCCACAGTGGCTCAGCATGCAGAGTTCTCGCCTGTCATGCCAGAGACCTGGGTTCAGTTCTTAGTGCCTCCCCATGTTAAAAAAAAAGTATGTTATTTAATCTCTGTATATTTTGAATGTTCTCATTCTTTGGTGGTTATTGAAATCCAACTTCATTCCATTGTGATCAGAGAAAGTGCTTTGAATAATTTCAGTATTTTTAAATTTATAAACACTGGTTTTGTGCCCCAGCATATGATCTGTCCTGGAGAATGTTCCATGAGCACTAGAGAAGAATGCATATCCTGGTGTTTGGGGTGTAATGATCTATTTATGTCTGTTAGGTCTAATTCATTTATCAAGTTGTTTACCTTCTCTATTTCCTTGTTGATCTGTCTGGTTGTACTATCTATAGAGAAGCATATACCGAAGTTTCCTACTATTAGTGTTGAAAAATCTACCAGTCCCTTCAGTTTTGCCTATGTTTGTCTCATGTACTTTCAATCTCCTTGATTGGGAGCAATAAACATTTATAATTGCTATTTCTTTTTGGTGAATTGTCCCTGTAATTAATATATAGTGTCCTTCTGTGTCTCTTATGATGACTTTACATTTAAAGTCTATTTTGTCTGATATTAGTGTGGCTACTCCTGCTTTCTTTTGGTTACAACTTGCATGGAAAATCTTTTTCTCTCCTTTCACTTTCAATCTGTTTGTATCCTTGTGTCTAAGGTGAATCTCTTGTTTGTATCATATAGCTGGATTATATTTCTTAATCCATTCTGCTAATCTGCATGTATTAATTGGTAAATTTAGTTTGTTAATATTCAAAGTTTTTACTGAAAAGGTGTTTCTTGAATCCACCATCTTATCTTTTGGGTTTTATTTGTCAGATCTATATATTCTTTTCTCTCTTTCTCTTTTTATCCTTTAAGTTACCTTTACTGGTACTCTTCAATTCTGTGCCCTCCTCCAGACCTTCCTCTCCTGCCTTTTTTTTTTTTTTTCAATTGATAGAACTCCCTTTAGTATTACTTGGAGGGCTAGTCTCTTGTTGACACATTCTTTCATTATTTATTTGTCTATGGAAATTTTAATATCTCCCTCAGTTTTGAAGGGCAATGTGACTGGGTACAGAATTCTTAGCTGGAATGTTTCTCTTTCAGGATCTCAAATATACCATACCACTGCCTTCTTGCTTCCATGGTGCCAGTTGAGTAGTCAAAACCCAGTCTTAAGTGGCTACCCTGTTGTATGTAGTAGATTATATTTCTCTTGCTGCTTTCAGGATTTTCTGCTTCTCTTCAACATTTGACAGGCTGATTAGTATGTGTCTTGGGGAAAGCCTGTTTGGATTTATTCTATTTGGGGTTGGTTGCGCTTCTTTGACTTGTATATTTATATCTTTTATAAGGGTTGGGAAGTTTTTTCCCATTATATCCTCCACTAATCTTCTTAGCCCTTTACTTTTCTCTTCTCCTTCTGGAACACCAATGATTCTTATATTTGTGATTTTGTTTTTTCCATCATTTCCCTGAGATCCAATTCAAATTTTCCCATCTTTTTTGCTATTTGCTGTTTTGAATGTTCAGAATCCATTGTCCTGCCCTCTAATTCACTTATTCTTCCTTCTGCCTCTTCAAATCTACTGCTGTATGTCTCTAGTATATTTTTTATTTGGTCTACAGTATCCTTAATCTCTGTGATATCTGCTATTTTTCTATTTATTCTTTCAAATTCCTCTTTATGCTCTTCTAGCTCTCCTTTATGTCATTAGCCATCCCATGTATTTCATTTAGTAGAGTTATATGAACATCTTTGATTAATTGTTCTGACACCTCTTTCTTCTCTGGTGTTTTAATTTGGTCATTAGGCTGGGCTATATCTGTCTGCATCATGCTATGCTTAGTGATCTTCTGTTGCTTTCATGGTATTTAAATAACTTGCTTGGTTTACTTTGGAAATTGATTTCCTTTAGTGGTCTAAAGCATTGTATTTGTGGGATTGATGTGGAGCAGTATGTGAGGTAAGGAAGGAGTGGGGCACAACAGTGCAGTGATGTGTTGCAGTGCAGGTGTAGGCACAGGCTGTGGGTGCTATGCTGGTGCCTGTGAACATGGGTGCCCATCGGCAGGGGAGGATGTGGTGGTGCAGATACACAGGTCTGAGGGGTAGGGCCATGGTATGCAGTGGTCTAGGGTGTGAAGGCCCTTCATGCCCACACACAGAGCTAGGGTGGTGGGTCAGCATTATGTCTGCATGGGTCATAAAGGTTATAAAGGTCATATGGTCATAAAGGTCAGCACTTTCCTAGAGCTGGGGGACATGACTGGGGGCTGTGCGCATGCCCAGATTTGGGATGTACCTGTGCACAGAGCTTATGGGGATGTGGGGGCGAGGGGCTACATCCTGGCTTTACTTTTTACAGAATCCTGGCCTGTGAAATTCTAATTCTATTCTAATCCTAATCAAGTCCCCATATTGAAAGTCTCAACTGTTTTGGGGCCTTTATGTCAAGCTTTCTAATCTCAATAAAGTCTGACCTTTACTTCTACACACTAAAACACTGTGAAAGCTTTGCAAAGTGGTGTTCTTCCTTACTGAAATGAGCAAGGCACTGCTTTGTCTTTGTCAACAGGTTGTGTTGCTGATGTTTGCGAAACCAGTTTTTGACATAGTCTGTAACAGTGGTTCTCAACTGGGTGAGAGGGATTTTGCATTCCCAGGTGTCCTTAGCCAATGTCTGGAGATAATTTTAGTTTCCACAGTTCAGAGGTGGAGGAAAGGTGGCAATGTTTGCTACTGGCATTTAGTGGGTGAAGACCAGAGATACTGCCAGACCTCCTACAATGCACCGGATAGCCCCTTAGAACAAAGAGTTATCTCACCCAAAATTTCAGTAGTGCCGAAGTTGAGAAATCCTGGTCTAAATAATTCATGATGCTTTTAAACAGTCTGAATGAATCATATGTGTTTTAAGCTATCTCTGAATGTTATGAAGTGCTAACTATATCAAGTGCTTATTTGATGGTAACCTGTAGTTGACTCATTCTACGCTTGTAACATACTCAGCTCTAGTCCTTTGGCAGGGCTAGGTTGAGTCATCAGGCATTTTGAAGTTGAGAGGACTTCCAGGATGGTGTCTTGAAAGCACAGTAATCCTAGAAAACTCATAGCAGGAAAAACACAGATATTACCAGAACACCTGGATTTTAGCCTATGATCTTCTTCCAAACAGGGAAAAGTTGCAGAAACTCACTCTCTTTGGCTCCATATTACCCAACCATAAAAATGAAGGCTTTGGTATCAATGGTCTTCAAAACCTCTACTATCTCCAATAGTCTAGCAGAGTACTGACCTAGACTGTCTGAACCACACTAGAGGACTTTCCTGGGTCATTGTAACTGATAGAAGACTGAATGGTGTGTACACTTATTTCATATGATCCTGTTTCTGTAAATATCCTTGAGGTTTCATAGCTTGGACATATAACCTGGGTCGGTTTCCAGCTTTGAAATTTCAAAGTCCCTTTTAGAGACATGAAAAATCATTAAAGAAAATAAGGACTGACTCCTGTCCTACGTACTCATCCTTACCCATCCCTACAAATTCTTCAAGGAGCCTATGTCCTATGTCTTGTTTGAAACTAATCAGGATGGAAAATATAAGAATGCACATTTTGCTATTCTTCATCAGGCTTCTTCTTCCCTTACCTCCTAAGTAGAGCTATCCCTTCTTTAAGCTTTGAGTATTTTTTGGACATACTTTTATTGCAGAACCACTTAGTTTCCTCTTTGGTTATATAGTGGGGGAACAGCAACAAATCACTCTTTTGGAAGCGGCTTAAAGCTGTTTCAGTATTTCAGGAGGAGATAAAGATTTTATACATGAAGAAAGAAGACTCTTTTTTTTTTTGAAAACACCTTAAATAGCATTTGAGCATGCTAAGATAAAGCCCACAGGCTGCTCTGGAAAGGAAGTAGAGAATAATAAGAGGTTAAACTGCTGTGCAGTGTCAGTAAAGTGTTGTGCTCCCTGGATGAGGACATGGTTTTAATATCTCTTGACTTTGTGTCTTTACTGAGCAGAGTGAAAAGAAGCAAACTTGAAGAAGACAGGAGAGAAAGGTCATCAATTTTCATGGAAGTAGGCTATAGAAAAAAATCGCTGCCCTTTGGTCTAGGGAAAGAAATGCCGCAGTCATGAAAGAATGTGGCTATGGAGAGAACAGATGGAGGAATTTTAAAGTAAAAATGTATGGCAGATGGGGTAAACATAGGAAAGCTTCCATCTGATGTGGAGTGTTCAGTCTTCCTTTCTGAAATTGTACTGTTATCCTTTAATAAATTTTGGCCTTCTCTACAACCTGGTGGCAAACAAGTGTTAGTGAATCTTGAAGAATTAAAGGAAAAAGTTTGTCCAAAATGAGGAAAATAGAAAATAATAGGCATGTGCAACAGGTTATGAGATGGACAGAAGTTATGAGAGAAAGAGTTGGATGCAGAAGTTTGTCACAAGATGTGACAAACACCTAGAACAATGGGAATGGTTCCAAGTACTTGGGGAAGACATGGGACTTTCATCAGTCATTTGAGAGATGGAAGCTGTTCTAGTTTGCTAGCTGCTGGAACGCAGTATACCAGAAACAGAATGGCTTTTTAAAAAGGGGAATTTAATAAGTTGCTAGTTTACAGTTCTAACGCTGAGAAAATGTCCCAGTTAAAGCAAGAATATAAAAATGTCCAAATTAAGATACCAACCAGAGGCTATCTTCACTCAAGACAAAGCCAATAAAGTTCAGGGTTTCTCTCTGAACTGGAAAGGCACATGGAAAACATGGGAATGTCTGCTAGCTTTGTCTCAAGGCTTCTTGTTTCATGAAGTTCTCCCGGAGCACATTCCTTCTAAATCTCCAAGGTCATTGGTTGCATGGGCTCTGGCTCTCATCATTCTCTTGTGGTTCTGCTCTCTTAGAATCTCCCAATATTCTGATGCTTTCTCCAAAGTGCTTCTTCTTTTAAAGGATTCCAATAAACTAATCAAGACCCATGTGGGATGCATAAGTCACATCTCCTTCTAATCCAAGCTTAATACCCGCAATTGGGTAAGTCACAGTTCTGTGGAAATAATCTAATCAGGTTTTCGATATACAGTACTGAATAGGGTTGAAAAGAAATGGTTGCTCCCATAAGATTGCATCAAGATTAAAATATGACTTTTCTAGGAAATATAAATCCTTTCAAATCAGCACAGAAGTCAACTGTGTTAATTTGGAAATTAAAGAGAAGGTAGACCCCAAAATGTTGGGGAACTGTAGTAGTTTGGTGAGTTTTACCTCATTTCTTTTTTGTTTTCAGGACTCAATATGTAATATATGTCAAATAATCTTTGTTTAAATGAAAAGAGAGAGAGAAATATATGAATGCAAAGAACATCAATACTGAAACTTTTAAACCACCTTCTGATTAAAACATTGTCTAGAGTATATAGTTAATCTTTCAGATTAATTGACCATGTGTGTAGTTGTTCTCTCCCCGCCCCTAGGGTATCAATTTTAAAAAGCAAACATGAGGTATAAATGGGTATTGACATTCAATTACCAGGTTGTCAGAACTGGGAAGGATAAGGGGGATGTGTATACTGGAAATAAGGTAAAATGCAAGGCAGAAGAGAAAAAAAAAGAAGGCGACTGGGTTCTGGGCTAATTTTTTGGACATTTCCTAGACTAATATAAAAGAGGCAATCTTCTCAACCACATAAAAGTACTCTCTAGTGGTGGGTGAGTCAAGTGAATGCCATCTTTTTAAAAAACAAAAACACTAAAAGAATATGTGCTTACCTGAAATTGACTAGTGAGCATCAGAGATTGGAAACACTGGAAAGTTATAAATTTTCTATTTTGCTAGTTTGGCAAACTTTAAGGAGACCACTCATCAGGTGTATTGCTAACCCAGAAGCAAATTATTAATTCCCTGATAAAAGTAAGACATTCTGGTAACTAGAAAAATCTATGTTTTCATTTTACTATAACTTTACAATTTAAAAGCCTACAGATTCCCTACTTGGCTGAAAACTTCATGAGGGAAGAGCCCAAGTCCTAGTTGGCCTCAATATCTAGACCAAGGGGAGGAAAATTACAGTTTACAAGCTCAGTCCAGGTGGAAAGCTGTTTCTGTAAGTGAAGTTTTATTGGTACACAGGCCACATCCATTCATTTATGTATTTTCTAGGTCTGCTTTTGTGTTGCTAAGGTAGAGTTGACAAGATGCCACAGAGATGGTATTGCCCATAATTTCTAAAACATTTATTAACTAGTGCTTTGCAATTGCCAGTCAACCCTTGGTCTAGTCCTTGATGTTCAAAGTGAGGTCCATAGATCAGCTGTATCAATATCACTGGGGACTTGTGGGAATCCTACCCCAGGCCAATTCTATCAATATCAGTATCGCCAACTGATTCACACCAAGTTTGAGAAGATCTGATCTACATTAAAGTCTTGTTCTTAGTAGATCCCTCCAAATAATTTTTGATTGAGTGAATAATAAAATCAATATGCAACCATTTAACTCAATTAATCAATAGATGCTTATATAATGTTTATGATATACTCCTTGGCTATGTCTGGAAAATGAATCAAATAAGTGGTTTGCATCCACAGAGAGTTTAAAATTTATTTAGAATGTGAAAAAGTGGCAGATGTGAAACAAAAGAAGAATAATCTAGCAGAGTATATGATAATATGCTGATTATATGTTGCACATGGCAAATGATGAAACAGAAATAATAATCTGAAATGAGTAGAAAGGTTTTTCAGATATGAATGGCTTTAGGCTGATTAGTATGGTATCTCAAATGTGGTTCATAACTACAAAACTGAGGGGTGAAATGCCCCTTAGTTTGTCCAAGAGCCTTTTCAATGACAAAAAAAGAGATGGAATATGCTCAGACAAATGTTTCCAAGGCTGTTGGCGAAGCAGATAAATGCATGAGCACATGCGTTTTTATTGCAGGAAAATTAGGCTGTAAATCAAAGAATAAAGATAGAACTGAACATTCAAGCAGTTAAAATGTGACAAGAAATACCTGAACAGCCACCGATGAGATAATTGATAATGGCATGGTGAATTAAATATCTACAGTTGAATTAGCTATGAAAACCTCAGTCTTTCTCCAAGTTAAATGTTCATTTCAAAAGAATAAAACAATTACAGAGTCTGCAATCCTGCCACCTGTTTTTAGGAGGGTATTGAGCTGTTTGTAAGCATTTAATTTAGTGGTGTGATGGCAAGCTTTCTTCCTCACAGAATAAATAGCATTTATCAGAAAACTCAGATGAATTTTTAATTCTCTGAAGATTCTCCTCTACTCCACAGAATTAATAATATTTGAGGAAAACAGAGAACCCAATTTTTAGATAAAGAGTTTCTTACCAATCTATTTATTTTGCATTTGTTTATTAAGGAACTGAGACTAAAATTTTTCATTATGTTCCTCAAAATGAAATGCCACTGACCAGTTTTGCCTCTAATTGGCTTTCTGAATTGAGGAAAAATAATCTTTTTGTTGCTTTTATAATCATGGTAGGAGAAAAGAGTCTTACAGATAGATAGTAAGAAGGTAAATCTGTGGAAATTACTTCTGTGTATTTGACAGCTCAAGAGCATTTGAGCCTTCGACTGCCATATCCTGGAATTTAATACCCAAAGATTCTCAGGGCACTAATTATTATTCCTATACTATCTCCATGGGAAAATCCTGGGGTGAAGAAAAAATGTAAGTATATCAATTTGTAAAAGAGGAGTGAATTTTTACAAAGGGAGTATTGAAATCAGGATAGGGGCATCATGATGTCATCGTGTTTCTGCTCATCTGCGTCCATAAGCATTGAAACTTGTGTGTGTGTGAGGAGAAGATTGAATACGGTGGACTGAAGAACGCTACTTGATTCTTATTTTTTGGCTTCAGCTTTCCACTCAAAGAATATGATCCCTTCAATTAGAATACTCAAATTAGAAATGTAGAAACTTGAATATGTGAGGGGATCTGAGAGATCTTGTACCACTAACAATTGGATTTCTGGCCCCTCTATTTGAACTCTGGAGAATGTATGGATTAAGTGGAATGGATGAATGTCGTATCAACTCCTAGTAGGTTTTCTATCCATGAAAAGCAGAGACGGAGTGTTGAGGGTTCCTGACCGAGAGCCTGATAGTGCAGTTTCCTGGGGAGGACACTAGATGGATCTGAATCCTTGAGTTCTGATCCTAGTGACAGTAAAATGCCATCCTTTCTTGTAAAAGTCAGATTTGCCTCTGGCTGTTGGTTTTTTTGTCTGTGAAATTAAAGGAGTAGATAAAATGCAGAGTTACTGAACCAGATTCCACATTAGAGTCATCAATAGGAGTTGCCTAAAGATAGAGATCTCTTGGGTTCCTCTCCATCTGCCCTTAATACCACCACCACTGCTCCTGCCCCCTCCTTCCCACAAGCTCCAAGTCATTGCCTTGCTAGTTTTAGCTAGGGCTCAAGAATCTGGATTTTTAAATGTACCCAGAGTGTTATGCAATAGGGTTTGGGAACTCTAGATGAAATGACTTCATAGTTTGATTTTAATAACCCAAGTAGGCTGAGTGTGCTTTATTTATCTCTATTCCCAAGTTATGTTGAATTCTGTTCCTTTCCAGTTTTTTCCTACATAAATGTTATTTTTTCTAGATTACTTAGTTTTTAAATATTCAATACCATTTCTATAGCTCAGACATTGTCTTGCTTTCTTATTAATCGTTGAAGAATGGATAGAACATGATAGCCATAATTTCCTAATTTCAGATAGATAATGATTTCTGTTCTCTATTCACTTTTGCATTCTTTCATTCATTCAAAAATATGGGGCGTAAATATATACCAACCACTGTTCTAGGCACTGAGGATGTAATAGTTAACAAAGTAGATCAAAATCCCTGCCTTCATTGAACAGCATTCTAATGAATTGTGCTTCCCCACTCAGATATCCATAGTCAGTGAATGCACAGGTTACAGACATTGTCATTCTGCCATCAAATTACCTTGGATCATTATCTCCTGTGTGTATGTTTTTGCCCCAGTTTGAATTTATATTCCCTTAATTTCTAATCTTCCTGTTTTCAGTGATTTCATTTTTCTGTGACTGCTATTGACAAATCCCTCCATCTTCTCCAGGTTGCACTTGCTTTTTAAGGCTTTAACCTGGGTGCCAGCTCCTGAGAGCTGTAGTTTCTTTGATCTGTATCTACTTGGCAAAGCAACCAGTCAAATTTGCAAACGGTAAGAGGTAGAACAGGTGAATAGATGTATGAGCCAATTCTGTTTATGGTTAAAACTAAAACAAAACCAACTCAAGTGATGTAAGCACACGATATAATTTATTAGCTCTGATAACTGAAAAGTTCAGTAGTTAAGTTTGGCTTCAGTTACAACTCAGTCCAGGTGACCAAAGAATGCAATCAGGAATCTGTCTCTTTGCATCTCTTGACACTGTTTTCCTCTATGTTAACTTTAATCTTAGGAAGACTCTCTCACATGGTGGTGGTTCAGGGGTGCCCTCAAGAAGACTCCTTATGAGTGTATATAATCAGAACAATATAGTCATACTCATCATAAAGTGATACTTACAGCAATGATTTATTACAGTGAAAGGATGCAAAGCAAAATCAGCCAATGGAAAGGCACATGGGAGAAGGCATAAACTTGCATTCTTCCTCTCCCAGTAGAGTTACACATGATGTGCTTAATTCCCTAGCGACCAGTTATGACAACATGTTGTCTACCAGGAAATGTTGTCTACCAGGGAAGCTCATTAGAGACTCAGGGGCCAAGTTATTCCTGGGGGCTGGCACTCACTGCCCAGTAGAAAGCAAAACCCCAGACTCCCAAAAGGAAAGCAGAAATGCAGCATAAACCACATTGTTTAAACTAAGAGCATAGGCATAATGAGTCACTCTTTTATCAGTTGGGATGGTGCAAACCCTCCTGAAATCCAAGTTCACAGACACCAGTTAAGGGTCAGCCTTATAAGCAGAACTTTCTAAGGATGTCAGATCTGCTCTGCTAACTCTTCTGCACAGAAAGCTACCAGTAGCTCTAGACTTAAGATCTACAAGCTTAGTGATGCCCCAAAAGAAATCCTTTCTCCAACAAAGCAAGTGAAGTCACTACATGGGAGAGTGGCTAGACATTCCCAAATTTAATTCTCCATCCTGAGCCAACAAGAAAACTGCATTCACCAGACTCTCCCTCACATGGGGCACAAGGTGAAATTTTAATCAATGGAATACAAGCAGAAGTGATGTGTGTCACTTCCTGACCAATTCATAAAATCTTCCCACATGTGATTCTCTGTGTTCTCCCCTTTCTTAATGCCAACTGAATGTCCACATGATAACCTTGGAGCCTAAGTTTTAAAGTTGGTAGAGGCAGAACATGGATGAAGCCCCAGCCCCTTAATCATTATTTTGAGAATAACCACCCAACACATCAAAACTGTTCATTTAGGACCTTACTTGTACAAGAAATAAACTTTGGTTTGTTTGAGCCATTATAGATGGGGGTTAGTTTGTTATAACAGTTAACATTACTTTATCTGGTACATTGGAAATCAATCTTAGTGGACTGGCCTGAGTCACATGTAACCCCTAAACCAATGACAGTTGAGAGTCTACATGAGGGTTGGGGGCATTTCTCTCATTGGCAAGGCTTGAGTCATATGCGCATCCCTGAAGCCAGTGGTTTGGCCAGCTACTCACAATCCCCTGGACTTAGTAAGAGTGAAGGACTGTAATTTTCCTAAAGATGATAAGATTGTGTTAGGGGAAAAAAATGATTCAGGATAGGCTGAACAGCATGTGTCTAACACACAAATTATACATTCTCTAAGACCATGGAACTCTAAGCTGTTTTACCTTGCAGCCCTTAGCAGAGCTGAGATTCAGTAAATTTATTGAATGCATGAATGCATGTATAGAAAGAAACCAGGAAATTAGCTCTATAGCCTTGCTTTTTCCTCAAGTTCAGTATTATTTAAATGAATTTGAATCTTCACAAGTCTCTCTCTCTCTCCATGCTCCTGTTCAAGCATAACCAAACTGCATCTTAAACTGAGCATGGATTTAATGAGTTAATTTAACTCCCATTGCAACCTCTTTACATTTGGGCTGTGTCTATACCATATTCAAACTTGCAGGAGTCCTTGGAACTAAAGCAAAGCACATATACCTAACAAATAGCTATCACAACAAATTAGTTACATGGAACAATTGACCAAAATACATATTTAACTTATAAATGTTATTATTATTCATATAACACAAAGAATAAATTGACAGTCATTCAAAACCCATTACCAGGGTTTTTTTGAAGGTCAGGGTAACTGAAATTTAGAAAGTGAGTACATGGGAAGATAGGTGCAGGAGGTGAGGAGATTGCAGGGGTAGAAGGGGTGTTGATCCCCTTAGGGATTTTGTATTTCCTAGAATGGTCCCTCTAAACTAACTAGAAGGGTGACAATAAGCATTTAGAGTTTTCCTGAGGGAAACATCTATGAGGTGAATAAACCAGATAAAAATGGACTTATTTCATAGGATTATTATGAGATAACATGAGTAATTACATGTAAATCTTATAGATTAGTGCCTAGCACATTTTAAGCACTAAGCTGTTATTACTATTGTTACTGTTACTGTTGATTGCCTTGTATAACATGACTTTGATACATTATTGTTCTAAAGTCTCCCTCCTACCTACAGTGACAATGGTGAGATAAGGTGGCAAAGGGGACAGGGAGCTCCTTAGTCTGGCATAGTTTTATATTTTTACCCAACTGAGATCTGAGATAACATGGAATATAAAAATGCATATCATGCATTTTCCTTAGCTTCTTCATGAGCATTTTGACATGTCATTAAAAAATCACCATGTGAGCAACAAAATTCAACAACAGTGTATTTCAGATATCACTCTGATGCCCTGTGAGCTTGAAGATCAAACATTGTCTATTTCCAGCAGTAAGAGCTCATTCATGACTTTCTACCTCATTGAGCCTTAATCAACAACCCAAGGCATTTACTCATTTGATTCATGTATATGTTCAACTAGCACTTTTTGAGGTCTGATGATGTGCTGATTAACATGGTAGGTACTAAGGATATACCAAGGGAGCAAATGAAATATGGCTTCTACCAGCAGGAAGCTTACTTTCTGGAAGGCAGCAAGTTGGTTAGTAACTACATAAAAATATTGCTATAGTCTTCACAGTTTTAAAAGATAATGCTTTGGGGAAAAGATGATCCTGGCATGGTGGGGGTGGGCAACAAGGAAGATATCAGAGAGAAGTGTCCTGAGGAAGAAATATTTGAAACGAGAGTTGAACAATGAAGAGGAATTAATGAGCAAAGGAAGTGGGGAGAATGCAGGCAGTGAGAAGAACAAATTCAAAGACCCTGGTGTAGAAAGTAGAAAACCTGTTGAAGGAAACAAACGAAGGTCAGGATAACTGAAATTTAGAAAGTGAGGACATGGGCAGATAGGTGCAGGAGGTGAGGAGATTGCAGGGGTAGAAGGGGTGTTGATCCCCTTAGGGATTTTGTATTTTATTCTCAAAGCACTAGCAGGTTTTGAATTGCTGGAACCAGAAAATACACCTATGCAAGAAACTATCAGCCAAATTCAGAGGAAGAGAGAACTATTTTCTTTGGGATTGGAAAAGTCATATTGGGAAACAAAGGATTATTTTCAATATTTAACATTTTCTACAAGAAACCATAAATATATCCATGAAGTGACTACATCAGACTGTAATAATTAAACAAAATCCTGGAGGAATAGTTGGTAACTTGTGTGACTCAAAAAAATTTATTGAGCTCTTAATGATTCCTTTAATGGATATATGAAAATAAAATTATTATTGCTTAATAGATAAGATTTGTAAAGGAAATCTTGCAATATATGGAGCCCTTTGTGAGAATGGGTGAGATAAGTAAATGAGATGCTCAGTGACAAAGCTTGGGAACCACCAATGTATAGTGGGAATACAATTTTGGAGGTGTGAGAGATACTAAGAGTTAGGATTTGGGGAGTGTTCAAAGAGGTCATCTATTGAAAAGTGAAAGGCTGAGAATTACCCACAGCATCCAATAATACCCCAGTGTCCAAGGATTTCAGGATTGTATATATGGCTGATAGCACAGACCTCAGAAGACCTGCCTCAGGGCAATGAATGCAATTGCTCATGGGCACCTGTGATATGGGTGTCCACTACAATGAATAGATTAGCAGGAGGTAATCCTCATTTTTATGATATCTGATAGATGAAAACTCCATGCCATGTCTACATTGTCCAACTAAAAACAACTAGGATGTTTGAAAACATCAGGTGCCAGATGGCATGCTTTACTTTTTTTTTCCTGAATATGTGATTTATATACATTTATATACATAAATCATACTCTTATCATGTCAGATGTTTCCCTGGTGATTGCACATTCTTGGAAGGATGCAAGTTTCTAGTTCATTTCTTAGATCCCTTCAGATACCTAAATACTAAGAGCAGTGGTTCTCAGCCTTTTATGTGAGTCATTATCATCTAGAGGACTTTTATAACATGCATGGCTGATCTCTGCCCCAGTGAGTCTTATCCAGTAGATCAGGGGTAAGTCCTAAATATCTGTTTTTTTAAGAAGTTCTCAGATGACTCTGCTGCTGCTGCTGGTCTGAGGACCACACACTGGGTGCCACTGATTTAGAGAGTCTTTATGTTTGTAATCAGCCAGAGGGGTGATTTGAGGTGTAGGCAGAAACCAGGCAAGAAGTAGAAAAATCAGATGGTCTCCATCTGCTTTTCTTGTTAACCTTAATTCTAAAACTCTGGGAGGTTACTCAGCAGAGAAGTGAGTCACATTCTGTTTCAAATTCTTCATTCGGACATAATAGGATTTTATTTTACCAATCACGTTTGCCCTAAAGTGCTGTATTTAAAAAACGGTGTTGATTTGAAATGAAATTTATTTTGAAAATATCATGGAACATTACAGAGGTGTTACAAACTAAAGTCTAGGAATGATGTGACAGTGACTCAGCTTCCTGTTAAAGAAAATAAAATACAAAACATTTGTCATGTATCTCTAATTTGGGTGATTTCTTCTGAAGCCTAAAGCAAGTGTTTTTGTTAGAAGCATTTGGACTACTTATGTTCTGAGGCATTGGACAGAGAGGCCAGATAACAAACTTTCAATTTATTTCTTAACTTTATATATATGATGTCTAAGTTTGATGTATGAGGATGATACTGAAATTTTGTGTCCAGAAGCAATATAAGCTCTTTTACTCTCAAAAAATGCACTATTCCAGTATTAGTTTAGACAAAAGAACAAATGAAGGAGACTAGGAGAGTATAGTGCTTTCAAACTATAAATGTACATCACTTTGTCTTTTGCTGTAGATTACAGAGTATTTTTGTATGTTTTTTAAATTAGTTTTCTCTCTGCTGTTATTAGCTATATGAGCACAAGCGAGTCTGGGCATCAATTTTCTCATTTTTACAATATTGTAATTAATTTAAATGTTTTAAAAAGTTCTGCTCTATTATTACTGTTTTAGTTTCTTAATGCTGCCAGAAATGCAGTATACCAGAAATGGGTTGGCTTTTATAAAGGGAATTTATTAAGTTAGAAATTTGTAGTGCTCAGACCATAAAAATGCCCAAACTAAAGGCATCCCTAAAAAGATACCTTGATTCAAGAAAGGGCTGATGATGTTCAGGGTTGCTTTGTCAACTGGGAAAGCAAATTGAGATGTCTGCTAGCTTTTTCTCTTGGCTTCTTCTTTCAAACGGCTTCCCTGGAGATGTTTTCTTCCTGCATCTCCAAAAGTCTCTGTCTTTGTGAGCGCTGAAGCATTTTCCAAAATGCTTCCCTCTTTAAGGACTCCAGTAAGCAAACCTACCTTGAATGGGTGGGGACACATCTCTATGGAAACCACCTAATCAACAGGTCCCCCCTACAATTGAGTAAGCAACATCTCCCTGAAACAACTTAATCAAAAAGATTCCACCCAACAATGTCAAATCAGGATTAAAGAACATGGCTTTTGTAGGGTACACAACAGTTTCAAACCAGCACAATTATTATCACATATTTCTTTTTTTTTATTTTCCTTTAAAAATATTTGATTCAGGCCACCTCTTGGAATCACAAGAGGTAGTCTTCTAATCACAGTTTTTATTGAAACTGTAAACAGCATTTGAGTATTATTTTCTCCTGAGTGAATTTACAATTTACCCAGATTTTACAGACACATTTCTACTGAATATATTTTTTCATAAATTCCCAAATTAAAATAGATCCTGCCATGTTAGTCCAGATTAGTGGTAAGCTGGTAAATGTTTACCAATCAACTCTCTGCCATAAAGAGGTGATAAATAAGACTGATTTGTAGTGTTTGCTGATCTCTATGGCATGAAATACCCCTGCTGTGGCTGATTTCAAGCTACCTACATGAAAGTACTGAACAGGGAGAGGTGTGCAGTACGTCATCTTTATGTGGTATTTCTATCATAAAGATAGAGTAGAAATAAATAAGTCCAAGAAAATAAACAGAAAAATATAGTAAAATAGTTAAGAAGTGATGCATTTTCGGTATTTATGTTTTTGTATTAATATAATTGATTTAACTATAAGTTTCCATAATTTACATTTGATAATGGTTGTATTTAATAACTGGCTGGCAAAATTCTTGAAAATGGAATAGTTGGTCTCATGAGGTGGTATGAGCTAGCTCCAATACAACACTACTCTGGGACTTCCAAGTAGATGCCAAGACAGGATTAAACATGCAAGGATTGTGTTGGAGGCTATACCATCATAGAAAAGGAAGAGGGGGCCAGGAAAGACTGGGAGAGCCATCAGATCATGATGAAAATCTGACCCTGAGCGAATATGAGAGGGAAAGAAGATCTTCTTGAGCTGTCCTAGTTGGCCTTGGATTTTAGGAAAGTTTGACAATGTTGTCAAGGAGTCTTTTAGCCAATGTCAGCCATTGTAGATGTCCATTTATCCAGTCAGAGTTGTAGTCTGATATTCCTGCACTCTCAGCCACTCCCTGTGAGCAGCCCATGGGAAACAAGGCTGCAGGGTCAATGCCAGGGAGGATTTCAGAGCCAGCAGCTGGGGTCCTTGGTCAGTAAGACTTCCTGAACTTGGATGTCAGCCAAGCACAATCACACAGCTATCAAAATCTTGATAATGCCATTTAAGTCTTCCTCACCTGGGCCTTCTCTTTTATCTTCATCATAGTTTTCATTTTAATGTCCATATATGATCATGTTATTGTGCTCCTGAAATCATCTAAATGCTCTCAGTTACTTTTGGAATAATCCTCAAACTTTCCAACATAAGAGACTCCACAATTTGGCCTAAGCTTTCCTCACTGCCTTCAACTCCCTACAACATAGATGCTCTCACGTCACCAAACTTCCTTCCACATCTACCATCCATCCATCCAAAGAATATTTTGTCAGAATCACATATGTGTAAAAATCCTGCTAGATGTGGTATTAAATGAGCAGCTTAGAATTTGAGACAAGTATTCAGACAAGCTTGAGAGGATAAAACATTCTTAGCCGACATGTTTTAGATAGTCATTTAATTAAATTTTGTTTAAAGAATGGCTTTATAAAAAATGCACTATTTCAGGTTAAAATAAATGTATTTACAGTAGTTTATTTTTTTCATACAAGTCTGAGATTTCACATCTTTTCTAGGAATCACATTTATCTAATTTGACAGCATATTTTGGTAGCTTGTTTTTAAAATTTTCAAAGCATTCATGCTAATTTATATTTGCATGGGATCAACAACTCTTTTTGCACATAGAAAAATAGATAGGCAGGCAGGTTATATGTAGATAAACAGGTATAATTTTTTCTTCAGTTTATTTGTTGAGTCAGTTTGATGGAAGTTGGTTAAGATAAATTATTAAAGGTTGGCCATATAGCTTAGGGGATAACAGCAAAGATATTGTAGGTAGGCAGTTTGGGTTTAATGCCACAGTTTTCTCTCACATGAGTGTTAAATGGGTGTATGTGTGCATTGTTTGGTTAAAAATATATGGCATATAATAAGCACAATGTAAATATTAGTCATCATCATCACCACAACAAAGTAGGGGTAACCACATGTTGCTTTGGAAATGCTGTGGCTAGACCAATTTTAGGGTGTCAGGAAAGGCTTATGAAAAAAGAGAAATCAGTATTGAGACCTAGAAACATCACAGCCAGAATAAACGTTGGTTGCAACTGTGTCTGCCCTGGTGCCTAACACAGAGTATGGCACACTGAAAAACATGGGTGATTACTTTTTGCTTACTGTAATCATAAATTTCTTGTGTCTACTTGGCTAGGTTATAGTATCCATTTGTTTGGTCAAGCACGCATTGGTCTGATGTTTACTGTAAGGGTATTTCATGGATTTAAATCAGTGGTCAGTCAGCTACCTCAATGGCTGAATACATCTACAGTCAACAAAGGAGATTGCCTTCCGATGAGAGGAGTCTCCTCATGCAATCACTTGGAGGCCTTAAAGGGAGGACTGAAGAGTTCAGCAATCAGAAAGAATTTCTATCTCTATATCAGATAGCCAGATTCTCCTGGGGAATTCAATATCACCTTCTTGGAGTTTTCAGCTTATGGCCTGCTCCACAGAATTAACACTTGCCAATCCCCATGATGGCATAAGCCAATTCTTAAAACAAATGCATCTGTCTATCCACCCATCCACCCATACACCCGTCCGTCCGTCAGTCTGTTCATCCGTCCATCCGTCAGTCTGTTCATCCGTCCATCCATCTATCCATCTATCTATTTATCTCTCTCTCTATCTATCTATTTATCTAATCTACCTGCTGTTTTTCTGAAGAACGCTGACGAATACAATTAATAAGTGACCACTTGTGGAAACCCAGCAGAGGCTGCTAGATAAGACAGGACCAGAAGAGAATGCAAATAAGTCCTAAACAGTAGGGCAAAAGAAATTAAATTTTAAAAAGTGGGAAAGACAAAACACTGTCATTATTCTGTACTAAGTAAAGCATGACATTTTACTCAATTATCTTCAATAAATTTTGTTTTATTTGCTAGATGCATTGTTAGACATTAATTGGTGCTATACACCAATTACAAGCCAAATTGTACACTGCAACCTCCTAAGGAAACTAATTTTTCACATGGTTAATTGCCATCAGGCTGGATTTGTTCTTTTAACACAATTAGTTGGCCTGTATTAGCAATTCAAATAATATTTCATAATTTCTTTTTCTGTGAAAGCATGTTAAATTAGCCAAAGTAAAGAGAGATTTAATATTTGATTGGAAAACATACTTTTAATGGACTTGTACTGTACTTTTGCTATTGAATATTACCTGTTTGACCAAAACTTCAGTTTAGATCTCAAAGCACACCCAGTAACTAACAATAAAACTTATTTATTTTTTTCCAATAGCTTTTTTGTAGGTACACCAAATGGAAAAATAATTTTCTCTAAATTTAGGTAATGTGAATATGAAGGATGATTTTCTTGTATTTCAAGATATAATCTACCATACAATGTTAGATATTAATTTCCATTTTAGAGGGTCTTCCATAACTTGATATCTTGTGCTTGAATGGTCCTGTAGTAGAATAGCTTGCATGGAGATAAAAAAGTAGATAGAATCTAAGATAACTGAGAAATTATTCTAACTAATCTCACTAATTGAACACCACAAGAACAAGTTGCAAAAAATTATACTAGACCATTGTCACAACTAATTCAAACATTGAACTTTCTTCTAGATACAAGAACTGTATTAATCTTTTAATCATTCATATTGCGCAACCTCCCTTCATCTGCTAAGGGCTGCATGTGTGCTGTTACCTTTTTAAAATCTCCAGTCTAAAGAGGTTTGAACAGTGTCTTGGCTAAGAGTAAGTTCTCTAGTGAAATTGCCTGAGTTTCATCCAGCTCTACTGCTCCTTAAATGAGTGGCCCTATAAAACACTGTGCAAATAAATGCTGATATTGTAAATCATATTATCATTTTTATTGTCTTAGAGCAGGTACATAAATATCTCAAAGAAAGAAAAATGACTGTGCATCGTCTTTGCAAGCACAGCTGCTAGATTGTTCTCCCTAAATTTCCTAGCAGTGGATATGAAACACAGCAGACGTGTCACCCTTGTATTCAAGGCCATCCAGAGCATGACTCTCCTTTTTACATTTCTATACTTATTTCCCCCAACTCCTCCATATTTCTCTGAAACTGAGCTCATCACTGGGACCTGTTTCAGTTTTCTAAAGCTGCCAGAATACAGTATACCAGAAATGGACTGGCTTTTACAATGGGGATTTATTAACTTACAAATTATAGTTCTTAGGCCATGAAAATGTCCCAAGAAAGGCATCAATGAAATGATACCCCTACTCTGAAGACAGGCTGCCGGCATCTGGGACACCTCTGTTACAGGGAAAGGCACATGGCTGTTATCTGCTAGTCCTATGCTCCTGAGTTTCATTGCTTACAGTTTCTGATTCCAGTAGCTTCCTCTGTGGGTCCTCTATTGGCTTCTCTGGGGCTTTTTTTCCTAAGCTCTCTTAGCTTTTTCTGCCCTTTATCCTCTCATAAAGAACGCTAGTAAAGGATTAAGGCCCTTGAAAGGGCTGGGTCACATCTCAATTGAAATAACCTAACCAAAAGGTCCTACCCACGATAGATCTATATCCACAGGAATGGACACAAAGAACATGGGTTTTCTTTGGTACATAACAGCTTCACACCAGCACTGAACCCAAATACAATTTAAGCTTTTCTGTCTCCATTTAGTCCCCAGTTGCTCTTCTTTCCTGCTTAGATTTCATTTCCTTCATTAATATCCACCTTAAATTTTCCCTTAATGCAAAGGAAGAGCACAATTTAATCCAAAATATCTTCTTGCTAGCATAATCAAATTTTGCTAAGAGGGAAATTCTCATTGTGAATGTATTTCATAAATTTGTAGGCAATCATTTCCAAACTTATGAAATGGTATTGATTCCGTATTTTACATCTTAATGGTTTTCCAATCAGCATTACTCATTCTCTGGTAGTTTAGTTGATTCATAGCTCTTAGTATTTTTATAAGCCCATGTAACTTTTCATTATCATATTTTTCATTGGATAAAGGTAATATAGTTTATCTTTATAATACTTTTTACTTAGGAATATATTATTATTTTGGTAAATGTACATGGTTGCTGCTATTTTACTCAAAGTGTCCTCATGTCATTATTCTTTTAGTAAATATTTCATTAGTACCAGAAAAATGCCAGGCTCTGTGTGAAGTGCTGTGCAAGGCAGGCACAATCGCTGCCCTCCTGGAAGACAGCATACAAGAAACAAGCAAGTGTATTATTTCCTCTCACACTTGAAGCTGACTCTTCCCAAACTAGTTTAAGTTAAAGATCAAACAAATGTTTAAAGTCCAAATAAGAAAGTGACCCACGATGAGAGACTGTGTCTTTTATTTTAAAGAGAAAATATCATTACTATTAACTAGAACAATATTTACTGACTGTATTGTTTGCTTATTATGTGACTGTAATGTGAATAAATACATTCAGGACATGCATTTTGAAAACACATAAATGAACCCATGAGTGGCTGCCTGGGTAAGTGAAGAGAATCATTTCACTGTTTCCCAAACCTTAGTGTCTCGTTTCCTTTCAACATCAGGATATTACAGTTAGGACTAGACTGGGATACTATCAGCATCATTGTTCCATAATCATTTTGTTTTAGTTCCAAAACTCAAACCAGGCCCCACCACCAGAATTTCTTAAAGGATCTCCTTTCAATGAACTCCAGCATTAGCTCTTATTACTGAAGTAGGAGCTCTCCACTTGAAGCAGGCTAGCCCCATCCCAGGCCCCTCACTCCTACCTCTGTGTTACAGGATGAACTTTAGGGGTCCTTTTCCTTCAAAAGCTAAATCATGTCCCAACTCATCCATGGAGCCATCTTGAGTCTAACTAACACTCTACTTTCTTTGAAAAATTAATATATTTCTGCTCTGTATTAACATTTTCCAAATTATTTCCTATGGGATTTTATCTTTGAGGTCAATGGCAGATATCTGGCCAAAAAGATTTGGGGAATGTTCTGTCTACCGCTTGGAAACTCATGCCGCACCAATGAAGATGCTGTTCAAACTTGTTTAAGTCAGTGTTTCCCCCATTTTCCCCTCTCAGTACACATATTAATGGCTGTGGAATCCAGTTTGCAATATGTTAGATTATACTGAGGCTCTCCATTTCATGGATATTTCCCAAGCTCAGTAAGGGCAGGGTTATATCAGTTCTGATCTCTGACACGAGTTAGTTCACTGGTAATGCGCAGCAAGTGATTAGCTGATGATAGTTGATTATTGATGTAATGAAGAAGCATTTTATTGATTAAATAGAAGTTTACTCAGGAAAGATCCTGGCTTTGGAATTTGAAATCAAACTTCACCGCTAATTCCTGATATCACTTTTATACAAATTACCTAATATCTCTGAGTATCTAAATAGGAATGAAGAACCTACTGTTATGCCTGTAGTATTATGGAGAACACATAAAAATGTACTTAGCAGAGGACTTGGGTGATTAATAAATGTTGATCTCCTTTCTTTATTTTTTTTAAGCTCAAAGGCATTCTTACTTTGCAAATAACTAAATTCAGTTTATTGAATTGGAATTGGAATTTTTACTTGTTTCAAGTGGCAAGATTGTCTATATCAGTGGCTGTATATCAAAATCACTCTAGAAGTTTGTTAAATATACCAAACTTTGTACACACCAGTTCAGATGTTTTAAGTCCCAAACTCCCAAAATTTGTCCTCTATTTTTAACAAATTGCTAAATTATATTATGTAATGGCCCAAATCTTGCTTTTGGGATTCACTGGTTTTGGAATATTTCTTCATTTATCTCATTGACTTCCCATGTGTGAACACAGTCATAGTTCATTTCTTTAGCAATTTTGTCATTAAAATGTACAGGGCTGTCTTTGGATTAGTTTGGTACAAGAGCACGTGCATTTATCTCCTCTGGTTACTACTGACATCCCAATAAAGTGAGAGTAAAAACATTAAATATAGATAAGAAAGAAAAGAGAGAAAATAGTAAATGAGAGTTGTCAACACATGTTGGAAGATGGAGCAGTAGTTAAAGGAAAGGTCATTGATGTGAATGAAACTGAGTAGAGAAAGAAAAGACTAAGCATTTGCAGAGGAGGATACTGATGAAAAGAGGCCTGTGCATCTTTTAGAAACTCAGACATGCACAGCAATTAGAAGCATCACTTATCACAGAAGACAGAAAAGCAAAGCAGTCAAGAATTTTTTTACGATTGTTAGAAAAACTGTATAAGGAAATTTCAATAACAAGTCTTGAGCCCTACTCCTTGAAGCTAAAGGATTAGACTTCTCTTCTCCAGTCCCAGAGAAGCTTACAGGCACCAGACACAGGGGAAGGCATGGTTGTTGTATCAGTCTGACAAAAGTAACACAACACATATCCATAGCTCAGAAAGAATTCTAAGATTATCGAACCTTCTTTGTCTAAATGCCATGACTATACTCATACTCCCAAAGCAGGAGAATAAAGTATCTCTCTCAAGTAAACATAAGCACTGAGAGATGAAAGAAAAGGCACAGAAATGTTCTCCTCCAATAGAAGCTGTCACATTGCTTGATCACTCTACAATGAGGCATACTTTGTCCATAGACACTAGGGTTCCAAACATCTTTTTAGTGCCTTCCAATTAAAATTAAGTTGACAGAAAATGACAGAAAACCAAATATTTGTTGTTAGCCTTCATCATAAACAGTGATATCAAACACTAGAAGTAATAGAGGGGAAACAACAATAATGGAGGAATAAAGGTAAGAAAAGAAATATTTTTAAATTCATTTTCCTAGGAGTAATTAGAAAAATCTCCCATTTATGAAATAAGAATAGGACCTTTTAGATCCTTGAGGAAAAGGACGTCTAAGAAAAGAACTTGTATAAATTGTAATTCTAATAACTGAAATTTAAAATGGTAATAAGTTTTGGAGGATAAAGTAAATAAATGTACACAAATAGGTCTGTAGCAGAGAAAAGGAGAGACAATTACAGGGTTAATCAGAGAGCTTCAACATCCACATAATACTGTTACAAAAGAAAGAAAATGGAGAAAGTTTAATGGGTTAATTCCAGAGAAATAATTCAAGGAAAAACTCTCAGATCTGAGAATAACAAAGATGAAGGGAAGATCCTATTTTTTTTTTTGAAAAAAGGAAAAAGAACAATGCAACATAACAAAAGATTGGACATCAGAATTATATTAGACTTCTTTGTCACAAGATATTGAAAGATTTTGAATATACAGATTGTGAGGCTGCGTTATATACCCCAGGAAAAAAACAAACAAACAGACGGGCTTAATCTTAATCCACAGTCCTGTGGGCATGAACCCATTATAATTTGGAGCTGTTAAAAATGTTATTTTTAGTTAAGATGTGGCTCAAATGAGTGATGGGGAATCTTAGAGGATCCAGAAGTGGGAAAAGGAGACGATACTGCCATGTGATGGGAAAGCCACGGAATCTGAAAGATTGTGGCCAACATGGAAAGCTCCATTCTTCAGGAAGAAAAGAAGTCTTGCTGATATCTAGATTTTGGATTTCTTCTAGCCTCAAAACCATGAGCCAATAAATTCCTGTTGTTTGGTATTTGTGTGATATTTGTGACAGGAACTCTGGTAAACTAAGATGCAGGAAAACATTCTTGCTCTACTGAGGGAGAATATTTTAAGACTTAAGATCTGACTTAAGATATTTAAGAAAGACAAAATCTCAGACATTTTAATGTCCTGCTCCTTTTCTCAGGAAGTGGCGGATTTATGCTCTATCAAAATGAAAGAAAAAAATCAAAAAAGAGCAAAACCTGAAATCCATAAAACAAGACATTCCCAAGGGGAAATTCCTGTTGAAGGTGATTGGAAGTCCCAGGATAGAAACTTTTTATCAGGTCTAGAGAAAAACCAATTCCATCTGGAAGAGAAAGGCAAAAAACTCTAGGAAGAAGTTGCTCTTAGAGAAAAAAAGGAGCTGATATGTTGGAATTCTTGGAAAACTATATGGAGAGGTTTTTGTAGGTTGTGAGAAGAATTAGCGTAACTATATAGAAAGCTATGAAAATATGTTTTTAAATGTAGTTATAAGTTCTAGCAGATCAAAACATTGTACAAGAAGGAAGCTATTTAATAATACTGAATAATTTGGCTCAACAATGAATACTGTCTAGATAATGACTAACATCTGATGGTTGATTTCATTGACAATTATGATATAATATATTAGAAGAATGAGTCTAGGACAAGTAGGTGTTCATGGAGAAGGTGAGGAGGGCAGACGAAAAGAAGGTAAACTGTTAAATACCTGAATATAAAGCCATTATGTGATACTCATAATAAGTAATAATCCATAAATAGCAATATGAGCATATTATGAAGTTCAAGGTTAGTAAATACCAGAAGACTTAAAAATGGATAATTATGGAGAAAAGGAGAACGATGGAGGATGATAAAATAGAAATGCTCATTTCCAATATGTCCTTTGTTCTTATTTCTTACTGGCTTTTTAAATCTCTGAATATTTTCATGACTAAAAATGAAAATTTAGTTTTATAATGTATTAGCCCATCAATTAGTAGCATTTCATACTCTTTGTTTCCTCCTAGGAAATAGAAAACTAAGAAAAAACAAGAGAGAATCATGGAATTTCACATCTGCTAAAACATACTGTGTGTGTTGATCTGCATAATAGTTTGCAGCATTAGAAAATCAGAGAATCAGGTTTCTGTGTTATATTTATTTTTAACTATCGTGAAGTCTTGTTATAACTGAAATATGCTTCAGGAGGAACTTTTAAGGCAATTGTTCTTTGGAGAGGGCATCTATAAAATGTGCTTATCTCTAATGGCATTACCTAAAGAGATAATAAACCAAAGTTGGGCTTCTGCTGAGAAAGTACTTTAAGATAATTTAAAGGAGAAGGTGTATATGGTAATCTCCAACCTAATGGGGGAAATGGTTTAAAAATGGGACTCAAGCATATAATGATTCTCTCATGTATTCTGAAAAGCAGGGTAGAAGGCTGGATGAGGAAATGGGGGTTGATGGATACAGAGTGACAAGTGAGTCAGAAGGATAAGGAAGATACAGATGTGGGAGAGAAAGGTAGGATGGAGTGAAGGCAAGTTTTTGGAGGTTTTGGAATTAATTAGACCTTAAAATCTGAAGTCACAGTTTCAAGCAGAAAAGAACAGCAGATGGGGCTAACATGTACCCAGCCATGGTCTGAATAAAAATTTATCAGCTCAGGCAGAAATCAGTCCCAAAGTGAAAAAAGTGAATTTATGTCAATAAAACATAGTGAAAGTGGACAGCTCAAACCAACTTAAAAATTGAACACACACGGTATGGCAGACTCTAGGCTAGACCCTGCAGAGTATGCAGATCTGAGTAAAATGTAGCCTGTTTCATACTCAAGTGAAAAGAGATATAAGACAGGTAAAGGATGAATATAAAACAGGTGAATAAGTCTTGGTAATGGTGCAAACAGAGGAAAAGGGGGAAGATGGTAAACAGGTGCTGTCTTCTTTCTAGCACCCATGGAAGGCATCATTAGTTGATCCTGATGCTTTTTATCTCACAGTCAGATTTGGTCTCTGGTACCTTCTCATTATGGTCTCTACGAAGATGTTGCCAATGAATCAAAGTTAGCACCCTTGATATTCTTCAGTGGATGAAATGAGGTGGGAGAAAGACTATGGCTTAACTGGGTGACCAGGAGAAGTTTCCTAGAGGAGTGATGTTTAAAATGGCCCAGGAAAGGATGGATGTGTTTTCAAAAGTATTTTATTGGAAAGTGTAGGGAGAATGGTTACAATAGCCTCAGCAGCAGGAACAAAGGTATGGAGACTGGAAAGTTTGGATAAGTGGATAAATAGTAATTATGCAGTCTGGCTAGAATATAGGCTATGTGAGAGGAAGGGATAGCAGATAAAATCAAAAGTGAAGGTTGGGTCAGAATGAATGCTGGATGCAAAAGTTATAAAATTAAAGTAGCTGGCATTCCTAGTGCACTTAGAATGTTCCCAGTAATGTTCTAAGCAATAGAAATATATTACAATGTATTTATTATAAAAGTAAATATATTTACTGTTTATTACTTAATGTATGCATTTATATATGTATGTATATAAAGTGAATGATATGTGTCTTACTTATACTTATATGTAACATATATGATATCTAATTAAATTGTCCCACATTAAACAGATATAGATACTGAGGAACAGAGAAATAAACCTGCTTACAATGTACCAGGCAATAAAAACAGAGCCAAGGTTTAAAAGCAAGCATCGTTACTCTTAACTATTGTATTATACCCTTCTCTATTATACTATGCTACATCCCAATATTTATTTAATCTGTAGATCCTGAAGAGCCATTGATTTCTGAACTGGATGTTGATGCAATTAGAGAAGGACTTTCAGAAGATCTGCTGGGAAGTGGTGTGTGGTTAGATAGTGATAGCGGTAGAAGGAATTCGTCGGGACTTTTCTATGTGTGTGTTATAATATGAAAGTGCTTTTGTGAATTGTCTTGTGAATAATTAGGCACCTCCAAATTCCCTTTCCCCCAGGGGCACTGGTATTTGGCTAAAAATGGGAACAAGAGCTGGTAGCACATACTTGAAAAAGTAATAAAAAAGCATCTATGTTTTATCTATATGCAGCATGAAGTGAATTCCTGAATCTCTCAACTTCCATCAGATGAGAAATAGCTGTAGCTGAAAAAATGGCCTATTAACATGCTTCATTCAGGCAAGAGAGTTTCCCACATGGGGAAATATAAAAAGGCAATTCAGTCAATTATTTGAATGACAATCTGCCTGCACTAGTGAATTCCACTAAGTCAGGTAGGATAATCACTCATTCAAGTGGAAGAAAACCTTGCTCAGTTTGTCTGCTTGAAATCATACACACTAGGATCTCTCTCCGTTGACTACCCTCTAAAACCCTTCCTTGATACTAGGTAAATGGTGCCAGTAGTTGATTTTCCTGGCACATCTGGGGATCTTTAATTTTTCTCTCTGAAGCCAGAGCTTTAACCCTTCACTGCTCATGTCACTTCCACAGGTAGACCATAGGTCAGACAACACTTCAAACTGGATGCAAAAATAATTTCCCCTGAATAAAATGTCAGAAGCTACTGCCATGGGACGTTTACAAGGTGCTACTTAATTCTGTTGTTCTTTGCTCTGGAACCTTTGATGGGACACATGGATCATGGTTTCATTTCTCCTTGGTGACTTTCTGCTCCTCCCTGTCAAGACAGACAGGGTTGCAGCAGGAGTCTGGGTGTCTTTTCCCTTAGGGAGGAGTGACCACTAGGTTTTCTTTGCCATTGCTTTGTACTGAGGACATTTTGAACGTGGGCTTTGTAAGGATGTGATGAATTTGCAGGTATATTTCTTTGAATTAGTGCACGAGAAGGGGGCTGTGTCTGCAGCTAGACCCATGAGGTCTAGCCCTGAGCCTGGCCCTCTCTGGCCACAGCAAAACTAGTTAAACACACTAAAAGGTAAAGCATACCTATATAACCTTTAACATTCCCTGTGCCTGTCCTTAGTATGCTTCACTATTTTATTCTTAAAAGGAAAATTCCACTTAAAACCAGTTTAAATATATTTTTAGGCAATTTAAGGTAATTGAGTAGTAACTACATGCTCATTGTGTGAAGTTAAAGCAGAAAGGCATCCCCCCACCCTTTACCCTGCACCTTCCTCTCCATTGTCTCCACTCATTGCTTCTCAGGTGGTCTTTGTGTAATATTTGGGGGAGTGACGTTTTTCCACCTTGTCTTCATTTTTGACATCTCAAATCAACATAATAGCCCAGGAAGTCCCCTGTCTACTCACCCTCTTTGCAAAATGTGGAACATAGGCCACCAAAGGGCAGCCAACTGTGATTAATGGTTTGCAGCAAGATAAGTAGGGAGATAAAGAATTCAGAAAATTTCATTGCAATTGACAGTCATTTTTTTTTATTACTTAACAGAAAAAAAGAAATTAACCCAACATTTAGAAATCATACCATTCTACATATGCAATCAGTAATTCTTAACATCATCACATAGATGCATGATCATCGTTTCTTAGTACATTTGCATCGGTTTAGAAGAACTAGCAACACAACCGAAAAAGATATAGAGAAAAAAAATAAAAGTAATAATAGTAAGAAAAAAACAAAACAAAACAAAACAAAAACCTATAGCTCGGATGCAGCTTCATTCAGTGTTTTAACATGATTACTTTACAATTAGGTATTATTGTGCTGTCCATTTTTGAGTTTTTGTATCTAGTCCTGTTGCACAGTCTGTATCCCATCAGCTCCAATTACCCATTATCTTACCCTGTTTCTAACTCCTGCTGAACTCTGTTACCAATGACATATTCCAAGTTTATTCTCAAATGCTGATTCACATCATTGGAACCATACAGCATTTGTCTTTTAGTTTTTGGCTAGACTCACTCAGCATAATGTTCTCTAGGTCCATCCATGTTATTACATGCTTCATAATTTTATCCTGTCTTAAAGCTGCATAATATTCCATCATATGTATATACCACAGTTTGTTTAGCCACTCGTCTGTTGATGGACATTTTGGCTGTTTCCATCTCTTTGCAATTGCAAATAACGCTGCTATAAACATTGGTGTGCAAATGTCCATCTGAGTTTTTGCCCTTAATTCCTTTGAGTAGATTCCCAGCAATGGTATTGCTGGGTCGTATGGCAATTCTATATTCAGCTTTTTGAGGAACCGCCAAACTGCCTTCCACAGTGGTTGCACCATTTGACATTCCCACCAACAGTGGATAAGTGGCCTCTTTCACCGCATCCTCTCCAGCACTTGTCATTTTCTGTTTTGTTGATAATGGCCATTCTGATGGGTGTGAGATGATATCTCATTGTGGTTTTGATTTGCATTTCTCTAATGGCCAGGGACATTGAGCATCTCTTCATGTGCCTTTTGGCCATTTGTATTTCCTCCTCTGAGAGGTGTCTATTCAAGTCTTTTTCCCATTTTGTAATTGGGTTGGCTGTCTTTTTGTTGTTGAGTTGAACAATCTCTTTATAAATTCTGGATACTAGACCTTTATCTGATATGTCGTTTCCAAATATTGTTTCCCATTGTGTAGGCTGTCTTTCTACTTTCTTGATGAAGTTCTTTGATGCACAAAAGTGTTTAATTTTGAGGAGTTCCCATTTATTTATTTCCTTCTTCAGTGCTCTTGCTTTAGGTTTAAGGTCCATAAAACTGCCTCCAATTGTAAGATTCATAAGATATCTCCCTACATTTTCCTCTAACTGTTTTATGGTCTTAGACCTAATGTTTAGATCTTTGATCCATTTTGAGTTAACTTTTGTATAGGGTGTGAGATACGGGTCCTCTTTCATTCTTTTGCATATGGATATCCAGTTCTCTAGGCACCATTTATTGAAGAAACTGTTCTGTCCCAGATGAGTTGGCTTGACTGCCTTATCAAAGATCAAATATCCATAGATGAGAAGGTCTATATCTGAGCACTCTATTCGATTCCATTGGTCGATATATCTATCTTTAAGCCAGTACCATGCTGTTTTGACCACTGTGGCTTCATAATATGCCTTAAAGTCCGGCAGCGTGAGACCTCCAGCTTCGTTTTTTTTCCTCAAGATACTTTTAGCAATTCGGGGCACACTGCCCTTCCAGATAAATTTGCTTATTGGCTTTTCTATTTCTGAAAAATAAGTTGTTGGGATTTTGATTGGTATTGCATTGAATCTGTAAATCAATTTAGGTAGCATTGACATCTTAACTATATTTAGTCTTCCAATCCATGAACACGGTATGCCCTTCCATCTATTTAGGTCTTCTGTGATTTCTTTTAGCAGTTTTTTGTAGTTTTCTTTATATAGGTTTTTTGTCTCTTTAGTTAAATTTATTCCTAGGTATTTTATTCTTTTAGTTGCAATTGTAAATGGGATTCGTTTCTTGATTTCCCCCTCTGCTTGTTCATTGCTAGTGTATAGAAATGCTACAGATTTTTGAATGTTGATCTTGTAACCTGCTACTTTGCTGTACTCATTTATTAGCTCTAGTAGTTTTGTTGTGGATTTTTCCAGGTTTTCGACGTATAGTATCATATCGTCTGCAAACAGTGATAGTTTTACTTCTTCCTTTCCAATTTTGATGGCTTCTATTTCTTTTTCTTGTCTAATTGCTCTGGCTAGAACCTCCAACACAATGTTGAATAATAGTGGTGATAGTGGACATCCTTGTCTTGTTCCTGATCTTAGGGGGAAAGTTTTCAATTTTTCCCCATTGAGGATGATATTAGCTGTGGGTTTTTCATATATTCCCTCTATCATTTTAAGGAAGTTCCCTTGTATTCTTATCCTTTGAAGTGTTTTCAACAGGAAAGGATGTTGAATCTTGTCAAATGCCTTCTCTGCATCAATTGAGATGATCATGTGATTTTTCTGCTCTGATTTGTTGATATGGTGTATTACATTAATTGATTTTCTTATGTTGAACCATCCTTGCATACCTGGGATGAATCCTACTTGGTCATGATGAATAATTCTTTTAATGTGTTGTTGGATACGATTTGCTAGAATTTTATTGAGGATTTTTGCATCTATATTCATTAGAGAGATCGGCCTGTAGTTTTGTTTTCTTGTAATATCTTTGCCTGCTTTTGGTATGAGGGTAATGTTGGCTTCATAGAATGAATTAGGTAGTTTTCCCTCCGCTTCGATTTTTTTGAAGAGTTTGAGGAGAGTTGGTACTAATTCTTTCTGGAATGTTTGATAGAATTCACATGTGAAGCCGTCAGGTCCTGGACTTTTCTTTTTAGGAAGCTTTTGAATGACTGATTCAATTTCTTTACTTGTGATTGGTTTGTTGAGGTCATCTATGTCTTCTTGAGTCAAAGTTGGTTGTTCATGTCTTTCCAGGAACCCGTCCATTTCCTCTAAATTGTTGTATTTATTAGCGTAAAGTTGTTCCTCGTATCCTGTTATTACCTCCTTTATTTCTGTGAGGTCAGTGGTTATGTCTCCTCTTCCATTTCTGATCTTATTTATTTGCATCCTCTCTCTTCTTCTTTTTGTCAATCTTGCTAAGGGCCCATCAATCTTATTGATTTTCTCATAGAACAAACTTCTGGTCTTATTGATTTTCTCCATTGTTTTCATGTTTTCAATTTCATTTATTTGTGCTCTAATCTTTGTTATTTCTTTCCTTTTGCTTGCTTTGGGATTAGCTTGCTGTTCTTTCTCCAGTTCTTCCAAATAGATAGTTAATTCCTGAATTTTTGCCTTTTCTTCTTTTCTGATATAGGCATTTAGAGCAATAAATTTCCCTCTTAGCACTGCCTTTGCTGCGTCCCATAAGTTTTGATATGTTGTGTTTTCATTTTCATTCGCCTCGAGGTATTTGCTAATTTCTCTAGCAATTTCTTCTTTGACCCACTCATTGTTTAGGAGTGTGTTGTTGAGCCTCCACGTATTTGTGAATTTTCTGGCACTCCGCCTATTATTGATTTCCAACTTCATTCCTTTATGATCCGAGAAAGTGTTGTGTATGATTTCAATCTTTTTAAATTTGTTAAGACTTGCTTTGTGACCCAGCATATGGTCTATCTTTGAGAATGATCCATGAGCACTTGAGAAAAAGGTGTATCCTGCTGTTGTGGGATGTAATGTCCTATAAACGTCTGTTAAGTCTAGCTCATTTATAGTAATATTCAGATTCTCTATTTCTTTATTGATCCTCTGTCTAGATGTTCTGTCCATTGATGAGAGTGGGGAATTGAAGTCTCCAACTATTATGGTATATGAGTCTATTTCCCTTTTCAGTGTTTGCAGTGTATTCCTCACGTATTTTGGGGCATTCTGGTTCGGTGCGTAAATATTTATTATTGTTATGTCTTCTTGTTTAATTATTCCTTTTATTAGTTGATAGTGTCCTTCTTTGTCTCTTTTAACTGTTTTACATTTGAAGTCTAATTTGTTGGATATTAGTATAGCCACTTCTGCTCTTTTCTGGTTGTTATTTACATGAAATATCTTTTCCCAACCTT
Organism: Tamandua tetradactyla; assembly: GCF_023851605.1. NCBI lineage: Eukaryota > Metazoa > Chordata > Mammalia > Pilosa > Myrmecophagidae > Tamandua > Tamandua tetradactyla. Next base: position 43,461,327 of record NC_135335.1, on the reverse strand, counting down.
TCACTTTCAACCTATGTTTATCTTTGGGTCTAAGATGTGTTTCCTGTAGACAGCATATAAAAGGATCCTGTTTTTTAATCCATTCTGCCAATCTATGTCTTTTGATTGGGGAATTCAGTCCATTGACATTTAGTGTTATTACTGTTTGGATAATATTTTCCTCTAACATTTTGCCTTTTGTATTGTATATGTCATATCTGATTTTCCTTCTTTCTACACTCTTCTCCATACCTCTCTCTTCTGTCTTTTCGTATCTGACTCTAGTGCTCCCTTTAGTATTTCTTGCAGAGCTGGTCTCTTGGTCACAAATTCTCTCAGTGACTTTATGTCTGAGAATGTTTTAATTTCTCCCTCATTTTTGAAGGATAATTTTGCTGGATATAGGAGTCTTGGTTGGCAGTTTTTCTCTTTTAGTAATTTAAATATATCATCCCACTCTCTTCAAGCTTCCATGGTTTCTGTTGAGAAATCTACACATAGTCTTATTGGGTTTCCCTTGTATGTGATGGATTGTTTTTCTCTTGCTGCTTTCAAGATCCTCTCTTTCTATTTGACCTCTGACATTCTTGGAGAACGCCTATTTGGGTCTAATCTCTTTGGGGTGCGCTGCACTTCTTGGATCTGTAATTTTAGGTCTTTCATAAGAGTTGGGAAATTTTCAGTGATAATTTCTTCCATTAATTTTTCTCCTCCTTTTCCCTTCTCTTCTCCTTCTGGGACACCCACAACATGTATATTTGTGCGGTTCATATTGTCCTTGAGTTCCCTGATACCCTGTTCAAATGTTTCCATTCTTTTCCCGATAGTTTCTGTTTCTTTTTGGAATTCAGATGTTCCATCCTCCAAATCACTAATTCTATCTTCTGTCTCTTTAAATCTATCATTGTAGGTATCCATTGTTTTTTCCATCTTTTCTACTTTATCCTTCACTTCCATAAGTTCTGTGATTTGTTTTTTCAGTTTTTCTATTTCTTCTTTATGTTCAGCCCATGTCTTCTTCATGTCCTCCCTCAATTTACCGATTTCTTTTTTGAAGAGGTTTTCCATTTCTGTTCGTATATTCAGCATTAGTTGTCTCAGCTCTTGTATCTCATTTGAACTATTTGTTTGTTCCTTTGACTGGGCCATATTCTCAATCTTCTGAGCATGGACCGTTATCTTCTGCTGCTGGCTTCTGGGCATTTAGTCAGATTTCCCTGGGTGTCGGACCCAACAAGGTTGTAAGATTTTTCTGTGAAATCTCTGGGTTCTGTTTTTCTTATCCTGCCCAGTAGGTGGCGCTCGTGGCACATGTTTGTCTCACGTGTTTGGAAGGGATCCCCCCAGTCACCGATCTCCGTGGCCTTGTGATTTCTGATCCATTTCTCTCCGTTGGTTCGGGGGGCCGCGTGTGGTGGGGGCGTCAGCCGCCGCGGCTTGAGGGGACCCTGTGGCTGGTCGCCGGCCGCAGCGGGCCCAGGGAATTCGCCACTGGACCAGGAAGTCACCCGCGGGGGAGGGGCGTCGGTCACCGGCCGCCATGGCCTGGGGAATTCCCCACCGGACCAGGAAGCCACCCGCGGGGGAGGGCCACCGCGGCTTGGGTAGCCCTCTGATCTGAGACTCGTAGCCGGACCAGGAAGCCGCCCGCAAAAGAGGGGCGCCGGCCGCCTCGGCTTGGGAAACTTGCCTCTCCGAGACTCTCAGCCGGCCTGGGAAGGAGGGAGGGAGGAGCTCCGGCCGCCACAGCTGCCGCTGCTCGGGAAATCCCGCGCCGCTCGGGGATCTCACCGCAGCCGAGTCTCGCAGTCAGACTAGCCAGTCCAGACTGGGGTACGCTGTGTGTCCATTCCCTGCCGTGGCCCCGGGAGCTGTTCTGCACTGTTTCAGTTCACCTAGTAGTTGCTTTGGAGGAGGAACTAAGATGCACGTACCTTACTAAGCCGCCATCTTCTTGACAGTCATTTTTATGTGTCTTGAATATAATAAGTTAAAAAATCTGGGCTTATATTTATTTTCCATGCCTTATTTTTTCATTTCATTTTTATTAGTAATTTGTATTTATTTAAGGTTCAGTCCATAACAGAGTAGGAGAAAAAAAATCTGAACTTTCATCACAGTTAGTTTGAGAAGCATTGCTCTAGGTTATTTGTAGCAAAATCACTGCCTCGGAAGCAGTGCATGGTAGACATAATTCTTTTGCATTCTCACCCTTTTGGTGGTGGAGTGTGTATGGAAAGGGTGGTTTTGTGGTCTATATACTTTCAGAAGCTTGGGAATTGGAAGTTAGAATTTTCTTAGCAGTAGTTTCTGTAGCTCCTGGGCAAAGCACCATAAAGTAAAATAGGAGCCTCATGCTTGGGGCCCAGTTTCAACTGTTCTGGGCATGATAACTTGAAATACCTTGGCCAGTAGGTTTTATATTATCACCTGTAACATTGCATTGATGTGATTTGGGGATTATTGATTTCAGTGAATATCCTCATGTTTATTTATTCTTGGCTCCAAGGAGTCTTGGACTGATTTTAGATCCACTAACATATCTTTTGCTCAAATCCAGGTGTCTCTGAGGCAGGAAAACACATAGAATATTTTCTCATTCAAGGTGGATTCCCTGACTGTGACTAGACCAAGAAAGGAAACTCTGTGGATCAGACACAGACACAGAGGTAAGAGGAGAATGGATGCTCATCTCTGTAAGAGTCTCTTTTCCCTTTCCCACCAAAGAGCTTCTACATAGAGAAAGGTGTGAATGAAGAAGCATTTCCCTGATCTGTACATCTTGCTCCCTTAGGTTATAATACATAAGACTTCCTCAGTAGTGGTAGTAATAGAAGCTATATTTAATAAAATTTTACTCTGTTTCATATGTCATGTTAAACTTTTATGTATATTCTTTAAGTTTTACAACATCCCATGACATTGGAGTTTTCCATTTTACAGAAGAGGGGAATGAGATATAGACGTCAGTGGCAGAGCTGATATGTAAAAACAGGTCTGTTGGACTCTAAAGATCTCTGTCAAACATTTTTATAACCATAGTACTCTGTTGTTTTTTGCATATTTTTTGTAGTTTTTCAGAAAATGACAGACACATGCCTTTCAGACTCCAAACCACCTGCCTTCTCTTCTATCAAGTAGCCCCTCTCCCTGATGATTCTTAAGCATTTTGCCTAATGTGGAACATAGGATTTTAAAAATTTTATATAAAGCATATAAAGGGATATAAATCTGTGGGAATATGCGAGTATTCTTCATCACCCATTCAGTAAAGCTTAGCTGAGTACAAGAAAGTGAAGGTGATGTTACTACAGAAAAAACTCTGAATTTATTTTGACTTCTTAAATGATAGTAAAGCACACAAAACTGCAGAAATTCATCATTTTGAAGAAAAATATGTGCAGAACAATTCAGATTGTTACACAGATTAGTGAAAAGTGACATGAATAATTGTTGCATTCTTCTTTGTGTCAGATATAAACACCTAAGGATTCTGTCCACTGATGTCCTCATACATCCCTTTTTCCACCATCATGCCATTCATTGTTTTCATGTGTGTTGCAGAACTGATTTTTATTCACTATAAATTCTCCTTGATTACAATGTTGAAAACAAAGATAGTAACCCCTTTTAATTGAAGATAAAAATATACTTACAATGTTCAGTATTGACTATTTCTTCATGGATCATTAACTGGAAACTTGGAAAGAGCATAGCCTACTCCTGGGCAAGCATTAATGATTTTTCTTTAATTTTAAAATAAAAAAAATTGTAAAGAAATGATACCTTTCAACTATGATCTTTTCAAGATTGAATCTGCAAAAGGAAATGTTTTCTTTTCACCTACTTGGTGAATACAATTAGAAGAAAGTTTATTTCAGCATAAATGTTCACTAAATCTGTGGGATTCAGTGAGAACATTCCTTGAGCATTTATATAATTTTATTCAGAAAAATGATCTGCTATTCATAGAAAGCAAGCCATAATTTATACTCCGCATTTTATGCTTTACATAGTAATAAAATTCTAATGGAGATGCTGTCACTGATGATAGTCTAAAAAAAGTTTTTCAAAATTTTGACACAGATCTTTTATACTCAAGGGGGCAAAGAAGGCAGACTATGCATCGTTCTAATGGAAGCATGCCCTTTCTTCTCTGGGACTAGATTTGACTCTTTAATAAAGAGACTCTTTAATAAAGAGTCAAATCTTCATCAGCTGGCTGGGTTTTCATCGTCTGCTATGTCTCGAAAGGGCCACATGTTTCCTAACATAGAGTTCTCTTTTACACTATGTCACTTTGAATCTGTTGTGTACCCTAGAAAATCCATGTTCTTCTATCTTCATTCAGTATTGCTACTGGGATCTTTTTGATTATTCCCATGGAGATGTGACCTACCCAATTATGGGTGATACTTCTTGATTAGGTGGCTTCCACGGAGATGTCTCCATTCATTCAAGGTGGGGTTGCTTAAGAGGGAGCCATCTTGGAAAAAGCTTCAGTGTTTACAGAGCTCACATAACTAGAGACCTTTGGAGATCCAGAAAGAAAATGCCCATGGGAAGTGGTTTGAAGAAACCAGGAAAGAAAGCTAGCAGATGTTATCATGCGCTGTCCCAGCTGACAGAGGTGCTCTAGACCTATCAGTCTTTCTTGAGCCAAGGTATCTTTCCCTGGATGCCTTAGTTTGGACATTTTAATGGCCTTAGAACTGTAAACTTGCAACTTAATAAATTCCCCTTTTAAAAGCCATTGCATTTCTGGTATATTGCATTGCAGCAGCTTTAACAAACATGAACAACCCCTATCTTTCCTTAAAATATAAAATGGGACTTTGTCTACCATAAATTTGGGTGAAACATTATGAACCTTGTAGGAGAATATGGGTGCAGGAAACTAATTGTATGAACTACCTAGCATTTGCAAGGATCTAATTAGGCCCAGGTCCTAGCTTCTTGAACGTTTTTGATAAGTAACTGATTTCTGGTCCCTATGCTTTTATCTTTGGTCCTAAATAGGGATCTTTGAAATAATAGGTCTGTAAAATATTATACGTTTCCCTTTTCTTAAATATGTTTTATTTCCTTTGCAGACCCATGTGAATTTGAGCCCACTACTTGTTGTTTCTTCACTGTTTACCAGTTTTCTGGACATAAAAATATGTTTGCAGTGTGTTTTAGCGCCTCTAAGTGACTACATGGAACATGTTTTATACAAAAGTGGCAATCTAGAAAGCTCTAAATTCAGGGAATGTGTCAATCATAAAGGCCATCATTGTTGGCTAAATCATATTCCATACACTTATTTAAACCATGTGGGGGGAAATAATTTTGGAGTAAATGGTTCATCTGTTTAACTGAAATGGCTTTTTTTGAGTCAGCTAATCCCGATGAGAAGATTGCAGGGTGGTTGAATTGACCAGAGGGTAGTTCTGGAGTCAGTCTGACTGGATTTGAATCCTACCTCTACCTACTCCCAGTTGTATGAGCTTTAGTAACTTAATTTAGTTCTTTAAGACCCCATTTCCCTTTCTATAAATTGAGAATGCCAGAAATATATGTCCATCTGCAATGGTAAGCCTAAAGATGAAAACATGCAAACTAAAAAGATACCAGATATCTCCATAAGCATACCTTAGTGACAGGACCTCTACCTAACTGCAAGAGAAGCTGAGAAATACTCCAATGTGCCCAATAAAAAACAACATAGAGTGGGATTTAATGGACACTTAATATCATGTCCTTTACCTTTCATTTGTAAAAAAAGAAAAGGGAAATAAATGTATGCCACTACTTTAGTTATCAGTCTGATCCCAATGTTAACAGATTTGTTTTATACTCAATATTGCTGGCCAATTAGGAAGATTAAGTTTAGAAAATTCTATAGTTTTCTAGGTCTTGTATAGATATTAGTTGACATCCATTTGAGCTTTAATATGGTGTTTTGCTCTCATTGAACAGCTACAGTTATTCATGATAGATAGAGTGCTCTGGCTTGAATTTCATATAACAAATTATTAATGTTATAGGTATGAGATTGAAAGTTATTGGCTCTTTTTTTTTTGCATGGGTAGGCACTGGGATCAAACCCGGGCCTCCAGCACGGCAGGCAAAAACTCTGCCTGCTGAGCCACCATCTCCTACCCCCAGTTATTGGCTTTTATATGTAAATTTAAGAGATGATGCTATGATTTTATATTGATGACACACAAAATTCTTATGAGATTGAGTTAAAAAGAAAACGTAGACTTGGTTTTCCATGGCTATTATGCTAGCCCAGTTATTTCTCTTTTTTATCTCTTCACAAACACCTATTAATTCTGATTTCATTATACTAAAAAAATTTACAGTTTTCCATTACCTCCAGGTGCCTTGGTTTGTTAATAAAGGTTGACTTTCTCCTACTCAAACTATGATTGTTCCTAAACTTTCCTCTCATTTCGCTACCACATGTGTTTTCCCCTTCAGTTATGCTTCTGCTTAAGTTGTTCTGCTTATGTTACTAGGAAGGTCTTCTCCTAATATGCCTGTCTGTGAAGGTCCTGCTCAAAATGCAACTTTCTTTATGGTAGCTTTCTGGAATTCTATGACAATACTGGTCCTTTGTAGTGAGTTTCAATAACCCTTTCCTATTTCTCATTTTTATCCTCAGAACAGCACAGAGGACCACATATAGCATGTGTCCCATGCCTATTTCTTGGAAAAATTCATGATTGTATGCATCTGGCCCCTATTTCTTTTCACCACTCATTGGGTCCTATAACATTCAAGACAGATGGTGGTACCAAACACGGACTTAGGAAAACACTTGTGGTTAAGTGGGAACATTGCTGCGTATCATGTTCACTTAGGACCCAGGTTGATGGAGCAACCTCTATTGCAAAATTTGTGATGGAGCAACCTCTATTACAAACTTTGTGACTGTTGTGCTCCTAGGAAAAGAAACATGGTGACCACATGCTAGTTCCAGAACTATTGTCTGAAAGAGAGAGAATACCTGCCTGTTTTTTTATAAAGTGCAAACTGTGGCTGCTCTTGAGTTCAGCAGAGTGGAAATGTATAATCCTTCTCTAGAGAGGAGCATCTGAAGAGGAAAACTGGAATATTTGGAAAGTAGAAATATACGCTTACAATAGGACACAACCGTGATGCTCAAGTTTATGTGTTGACTTGGATAGGTTATGGTGTACCTTTGTTTGGTCAAATGCTGAGCCAGATATGGCTATGAAGGTATTTGACTTATGGGATGAGCATCTACAATCTGTTGACCTTAAATAAAGGAGATTACCCTCTATAATAATGTGGGTAAGCCTCTCAAGTCAAATGGACACCTAAAATGAAAGAGCTGATTCTTTCAGGGAGAAGAGGAAATATTGCCTCAAGATTACCATCTCTACTTTTCTCTGGAGTTTCCATGAATATGGCCTCTTCTACAGATTTTGGAGTCAAGAATTCAGTGTGACTCTTACTAGAATTTCCCTGCCCTATGGAATTTGACCTACCCTATAGAATCTGCCTCTGCCATCCCCCACAATATTGTGAGCCATTTCCTAAAAATCTCCTTGTGTACACATAGACGTGCACACAGATCGTGGTGGTTTTGATTCCCTGGAGAACTCTGACTAATACAAAAACAATATATCATGTAGCATATATATTTAATCATTTTGGTTGCATTTCTTACATAGCCCACACATTGTGAAATCATGTACCATAGAAAGAATGTTTCTTTCAATGACATTGTAAAATCACATATAACAGAAAGAAAGAATGTTTCTTTCAATGATTAGCAGCAGGCTGTGTACAATGGATAAATACCACCTTGTACAATGAGGAGTTGATGTAGATGGCATCATATCTGATAGCCTTGACAGCCGTTTTTATGTCATCCCACTGATTAATTGAAAAATAGATAAAGGCATTCTTGCTCATCTTTTGGCTCAAATAACTTTGTTACTGATTTCATATTTTTCCCAAACTAAAGAATAGGGGGTGATTGAAATACCTTCATCAATGATGACTTTCCAGTCTGGTGCATTTCTTCACAGTCTGCTCCCTTCTTCGATTCTTGCTGTAACTCAGAACATCTCAGGTCTCCAAATGTATGAGGAACACTTTCCATAGTGCTGAGCGATAAAGCGATTAATCCCCATTATCCTTTATCTGTCGCTCTTCGATCTGTGTTAGCATCATTAGCATGGCCTTTAATAACACCTCTTATTATTGAAAATGTTCAAAATGAATTCACTTTGTTGGTTTAATTTATTTTCTTATTTCCCCTTGGCAAAAGCTCCAGAAAGGTTTGTTTGAATATACTGACTTCTTTTCTCTAGTGTCCCTTCCTTCCTTCCTTCTCTCCCTCCCTGCCTTCTGGCCTTCCTTCCTCCTTTCCTCCTTCTTTCCTCCTCTCCACTCTCCTTTGATTCCTCCCTCTCTCCCTCCCTCCCTCCCTCCCTCCCTCCCTCCCTCCCTCCCTTCCTTCCTTCCTTCCTTCCTTCCTTCCTTCCTTCCCTCCTTCCTTTCCTCCCTCCCTATTTGTTAATGGCGGGCGATAGGTGGTGGGTCAGTACAGTGTTTCACTTACTGAATGTCCACTAAATGCCAGGCATTTGCAAAAGATATGGGTGCTTTTGTAACATTCAAACCAGACTAAATATAATATATTTATGCATACAAAGTATAGGTGCTGCCTCTAGTGAAAGGAAAAATAAAATTATAAACTCGTACCTGAAAGGCATGTAGAACCTTATGGAAGGAATTTAGATATCCTTATTTCTCTGACTCATCCACAACAAGGATAAAAAAAGAATGACTCTACCTCTCTGTGTGCACTTATTCTGAAGGCATACGAAATAACTTTAACAGGTCCAAACAGCTCATACATTTGCTTTCATTACTGACACTACAGCTCTAGCACCACCTTGGGTCCTTTAAATAGTGAAAAGTACCAGACCCTGCACTGTTCCACTTAAGGCTCTTTTAAGGCAAAATGATAGCAGCTGTCCTCCAAAGGGTTTCACACTGAACATGTAGGACCTCGTCCTCCTTTTTCCTCAAACTTGTAAATGCACAGTATCAGGAGTTACGTTCAGTTGCTCCCCTCAGCCAGATGGATTCTTTCGTTCTCTTTCTTCTGCCAGTTCAAGACAGTTCATGTCCTAAGACTAATTTATATCCTCATCCATTCATTCAACAGGTATTTATGGAGCACCCCTATCTGTCCTGCACCCTATTAAGAACTAAGTCTCCAGAATTAGAAGACACAGTTTCTGCCCTCAAGGAACTCAGTCTGGAGAGAAGCAGGCTAGGAAAAAACCACTTATCATTCAGAGCCACGAAAGCCATTATTCAGTAAGCCCCATATCCCTCTGAAAGTACAGTGGAGGCTCACCAACACAGCTTTAGGAAATGTGCAGAGATGGACTTCTCTCTGTCTGTGATGTATGCTGTATCTATCATTTCACCAGTTTGAGCCAGTCTTTCCTAAAGTGTGTTGGTGAATCCTATAGATTGCATCACCAGAAAGACTTAGTTTGTGGCTTGTGAGTGAGTATTTGAGGGATGATGTTTTTAAGCAAACTTATTGATTGTAACATACATGTAGAAAATTTCACAAATTTTAAATATACCATGGGATTATTATCATTAAAAAAATAAATAAAAACATGCCTATGTACCAGGACCTGGATTGAAAGCAGTATCTCTCCGGTAGAAGCCCCTTTATGCCCCTGTCCAGGCTTTCCCACATGAGATCAGCACTCTCCCGATATCTGCGACCATGGAGTGATTTTGCCTGCCTTTGAATTTGAAGTAAACTCAGTGCATTCATGCGAACTGTACCCTTTTATCTCTGTCTTCTCTGAGTCAAATTTATGTTTGTGAGATCTATCCATGTTGTGGTGTGTGGGTGAAGTCTGTACTTTTTTTTTGATTTGTACAATTAGATCAAGCCTATGAAATTACTATTTTGGTAGATAAAAAATGGCTGAATATTAGCAATTCTATATGGTTCAATCTAATATTCCATTCTATGACCATACCACAATTTACTTATATACTTTACTGTTGAAGGTCGTTTGGGCTTGTGGATTTTTGGTTAACACTTTATCTCCCTCTACTCTCAGAATCTTGACTGGCAACACTAAATGGGTGATTTGAATGGCATTGTTTTGATTTTCTTATCTTTACTTTTCTGGTGACTTTCTAATTATGGCAAATTAAACTAGGCTTTTCCTTCTATTTGAGGTGATGATCTCAGGTTCTCTGTTTAAATAAGTGAATCTATTTTTTTTTTAATAATAATAGAGTTGAAATAGTAACAATATGGCAAATATTATGAAGGTGGAATTCAAATAATTAGTTTAGAACATTGGTGGCATTTGTTACAAAATAATAATTTATATGCCTAGAAGTTCTAGCAATTATCAGCATGAATCAGTTGGCTTAGTAACTTCTCAGAATGCCTGGGATGAATAGAAACTTGCTCTGTTAAGGTTCAAGGAAGATCTGGAAGACAGCATGTCAAGAGTGTGAGCAGACCCAGGTGAGATGCAGCACAAGAGATTCTGGCTGATGACTTTCGGGAACAGGAATGAGTGCAGACATACGTGGGGGCAAGGGCGAGACAGACAGTGTAAAATTTATATACTTCTCTCTGGATTCTGCAAACCTCATCCACAGGCTCTATGAGGAAGGCAAATTAACTGACTTGAATCTCATCTCTTTCTTCTTCTCTTATGAATATTCTTTATGGCTTAATAATAGTAGTTACAATGTATAGAGCACTCACCATGTGCAAAACATTTTCTAAGGCATGTGCCACCTAATCTTGCCACAAGCCTCCATGGGATGGATTTTCCCATGTTACTGTGGTAGGCAGGATCCTCCCGGGGATGTCCATGACCCATGTCTGGAACCTGAGACTAGGTTACCTTACACGACAAAGAGGAATTAAGGTTGCAGATGGAATAAGGTTGCTGAATAGGGAGAGTATCCTCGAGTATCCGAGGGGGCCTAATGTACTCACAAATGTCCTTAAAAATAAAGGAGGGGAGCAGAAGGAGGTCAAAGTGATGTAACATGAGGACTCAACTTACTGTTGATGGTTTTGAATGAAGGAAGGGACCCAGGAGCCAAGGAAAGCAGGCAGTCTTTAGAAGCTGGAAAAGGAAATGGATCATATTCACAGCCTACAGAAAGGAATAGAGCCCTGATGGTGCTTTGATTTGAGGGTAGTGGTACCTGTGTCAGATTTCCAACATATAGAAATGTAAGATATTAATGTTTGTGTTATTTAAGCTACTAAATGTGTATTAATTTGTTGTGGCAGCCACAGAAAACTAATACAGTTACATAAGAGGGGCAGCGACTGAGGCAAGTTAAACAACTTATCACAACTAGATAACCAACAAAGGCTAGATTTTAAGGCAGATGTATCTGATGCTAAAGCCAGTATTCTTGATTATTATTTTCTAGTGTGTTCCATGTGTTAGAAAATAATTTGCTGTGGCAACTGATGAGCTGAGTTCAATTCTAACTTGCTATGTGGCCTCTATCCAGTTTCTTTTTTTTTTTTTCTCTCCTTCCCTTCCTCTCTCTCTCTGATCCTGTATCTCTGGTCCTGTATTTGCACCTCTAAGCTGATGGCTTAAGAATCTTTACTGATTTGTTTGCTAATGCTGCCAGAATGCAGTATACCAGAAATGTATAGGCTTTTGCAGTGGGGCTTTATTAGTTTATAAATTTACAGTTCTAAGTCATGAAAATGTCCCAATTATGTCATCAACGGGATACCTTCTCTGAAGAAAGGCTGCTGGCAGTAAGCGTGGCATATGGCTGGCATTTGCTGGTTCTTTGTTCCCAGGTTTTGTTGCTTTCAGCTTCTGGTTCCAGTGGCCTCCTCCCTGAATTTCTGTGGATCTTCTCTGAGCTTCTCCAGGGCTGTTCTCTCTCTAAGCTCTTGGGGCTTTTTCTATCTTTTATCCTCTCATAAAGGGCTCTAGTAAAAAGAATTAAGACCTACCTTGAATGGGCTGGGTTACATCTCAATTGAAGTGACCTGGTCAAAAGGTCCCACCTACAACAGGTCTGCTCCCACAGGAATGGATTAAAGGAACATGGTCTTTTCTGGGGTACACAACAGCTTCAAACCAGCATAGTTACCTACTTACTATGGAAACAGGGAGGAAAAAAGGAAGTCATGTAAAACAGTGATCATATTGTCTGATGCACAAATTTCTCCCTCCTCCTTTATGATGAAAGTGAGAATTGACAATAAACACAAACTCATATTCAATGCCTTTCATTCAAACATAAAAAAGGAGTATAAAAAAGCATCCCAAAGTTCCTGAAGAACTTTTGTACCCACTAAATCTTGTTAGAATCATGAGGTTGGTGGGATTGGTTGGCCAGGTCTCAATACTCTCATTTTACACAGGAGGACACTAATGACTTGCAGAGTTAGGATCCGCCCATGGTCACAGAAAAAAGGCTATGCGGCTGTGCACTGTTCCCTTTCCTCATACTTCATTCTCTCAGGATACCCATCTGTCAAGGCACTTCTCAAATGCCTTCTCCTCTTGGAGCATCTTCCCCTATCAGTATTATTTTTCCCTCTGCTTTTAGTCTGACTTACTGTTTTCTTTAAGACACACATTATTCTCTCTACATCAACACCATGTGTCCTATTTGCCTCATGATACTGTACATTTCTCAAGGTCGGTGACTGAGTCTGACAAATCTCCTTGCCCCTCACATCACCCAGCATAATGGCTTGTACACAGTAGGTGCTTGCTGAATCTATTTGGAGCTTAACTCCAGTCAACCAACATAAGAACCTAGAATGGGTCATTGTGTGGCTTAGATATTTTATGTTTGTATGTTTGTTTGTCAAGATTTACAATAATTCACCTACTTGTGGCTGAAGGACATTCAAATGGATCCTGACAGCTGGAAAAGAAAAATCATCTCCTGTACAAAAGGACTAATGCATTTTTGGGTCAGTTAGGGTTCAATTGTGTCCCCAAAAGACACGCTGAAGTCCTAACCACTAGCATTTCAGAATATGACTTTTTCTGGAAATAGGGTCATTGCAGATGTAATTAGTTAAAATAAGGGCATACTGGAGTAGGATAGGCCATTTAGAGATGCAAGGACAGGGCCCACAGTGGAGAAGGCCACATGAAGATGGTGGCAGAAATTCGAGTGAGGCAGCTACAAGCTATAAGTGACTACGGAATGCCAAGCAAACACCAGAAGCCAGGAAGAGGCAAAGAGGAATTCTTCTCTAGAGCCATCAGACTTCGAGTTTCCATAGTGGTGAAAGAAAATAAATTTCTGCTGTTTGAAGCCACCAAGTTTGTGGTACTTTGTTATAACAGCCAGGGAAAATGAATACAGAGTTTTTCTAATACACGTTTGTAGAAAGTGACATCTATAAGCCTGTTCTCAATGTGTTCAACAGTACAACTAACTCCAGCTGGCTTAACAATAAAAGGGAATTAATGGCTCATATAACTAAAAAGTCCACTTGTGCTTCTAGCTTCAGTTTAGACCTAATCCAGCATTGCAGAGACATCACAACTTTTTTTTCTTGGTTTTTGAAGTTTCGTAACGTTGGCTACGTTATAATACTCCATTTTCACATACAGTAGGAAAGAGAGACTCTCTTTCTACCAGCTTTCTAAGCAATTAAAATGTTCTTTCAGTGATTGAAACAGTTTAGATCACAGATCCATGGCTGTCCAGTGGGATGAGGTGAGCATTTTCCCTTGGTCACACTTGACTCCAGTAAAGGAATTAACTTCCCTGAAACCACATTGATTTTCACACAGAAATTAGGAGCCATTAGGAAGGGAGACTGATTTCCCCAATGGTAGAGAGACTTACAACTAAGGGAGAAAGAAGTTCTGCCAAGGAAACAGAAGATATACATAGCACCAGAAAGTCAATTCCTTCTTATTGGGTAAGATAAAAACAGGAATCCATTACCTTTAAAAATAATCTATGTCAGAGCAATTCAAGCATGTGGTAACTGCATTTTCCATTTGTGTGTAAGAGCTCGTAGGGACTTTAGATAGAAAACATTGCCAGGATCTTGATCTTAGCAATATGCTGCAAACAAAGAAATATTTGTTCTACAGAGTCTAGGATTTGTTTATAGCAGTTTCTTTTGTCTCCTTTGTGTTTACTATGCAATCTGATATTTAATCATTTCTTTTAAAAAACATTATTTGGCAGTACTCCATATAGAAAGTTAATCCCTTTATTTACTTAGTTGCTATTATTCTTAGCACAAAGTCACAGATTTTTTTCTATTGCTTTAAGAAAACTTGGTAATTGAATAGTGAGGGGGGCAATATTCTAGTTTCTGTTTACAAGAACTCTCAACTCCCCATTAAACTCACAGCCAAGGATATATTAATCAGTTGCCAATAAACAACTCTGTTCTGGAGTTCACATATGTTTCCCCTCAGAAATAACATATGCTTGAATGAAAACTGCCTAACAGTGATTTTTGATATTAAGATTCTTTTTTTTTTTGCCATGCCTGAGCTACCAGTCAAACGTAAAAAGGAGGTAGATAGTTGGGAAGGAAAAAGGAAAAAGACTAGTTACTGTTTGGGATGAAAGTGCTGGTTGCTGTTTACATAAGGGAGAGGTGGGCTGTCTACTCTGAATTAGGTACTTAATTGGCAAAATTACTCAAGAGTTAGGAAGAATTTACCTGAGTTCCTCTTAATCAAATTCAAAACCTGCCTTCATGAGATACTAGCCAAATAACCACAGCTAACCTGTAAAATGACCATATTGCTGAATCTATTTGGAACTTACCTCCAGTCAACCAAGATAAGAACCTAGAGTGGGTATTGTGTGGTTTAGATATTTTATGTTTGTATGTTTGTTTGTCAAGATTTACGATAATTCACCTACTTGTGGCTGAAGGACATTCAAATGGATCCTGACAGCTAGGAAAGAAAAATCATCTCTTATGTGATTGCTAGGAAAAAAAATGAGAGGAAAAAAACAAAGTATTTAGCACAGTGCTTGTTAGATAGAAAGCACACACTGCATGAGCTCATGGTCTTATAATTATCATTTTTTCATCTAGTCCTCACACCAATTTTTACAGATGAGGAAACCAATATTTAAAGAGGCTAAAGGGCTTGCCCAAAGTTTCACAGGCTAATATGATAGATTCAGGTAAGTTTCCCAATCTCTTTTTGTTCCCTGAAGTGGGCATGATAGATTTTTTGCATTAACAAGTTAGTTACTAGTTGTGGGTAGTTGTATGTCTGTCTCCCCATTAAAAGGAGATTCATGAGGGAAAGCAGTGTCTGTTTTTTCACTGTTGTATTCCCAGGGATTTGCACAGTTCTGAGCAAATGAGACGTCCCCAATAAGAATTTATTGAAAAAAATAAATCAATGAATTTTACAGACATAACTTCCCAGAGGAACCATGATTGATCTCCTTTATGATTATGTAAAATGATAGACATATCCATTTAAGAAGAATTCCTTATGTAACTTACAGCCACATTCCATATATCATGAAATTAGTCTTTGGTTCTTTTTGGGGGATATCTTAATTTTGCACCCACGTTTGTAGTCATAGGATTCTGTTGTAAATTATAGCCTCGACAGTAATGAACCCGACTGCCCCAAATGTTAACAGTTTGCTCCTGAATCGGGTCTGTGGCGGTTTCTGCCGACAGTTTCCCTGAGCTAATACCTCTTAACTCTTGATCTGACGAAGCAGAGAGAATTGTCACTGGTATGTGAAAATTTGCAATGTTACATTATGTATGCAAATGAAATAACTGTTGGCAAAAATAATTATTGTTGCTCATGGGAGGATTAATAGTTATAGTCTGCCCTGTTTTCTGTTGAGGTTTAATTTGATTCAGTGGCATGTATTAACTGAGGAAATTAATTTGGGTTTAATTATTGTGTGCGGCTGTTAATGTGTACATTTTTTATGGATATTTAGTTACACTGAACCACCAAACCAGCATCTATGTTTATGCTCATTTGCTGATAGGGAGTATGTCATGGAGGAGATGGTTTGTTTTGGAAGTACTCCAACTGAAAGGTTTTCAGTATTAAGTGGCTGTGCCTCGCCATGGGGAAGGGCATGGCAGTGGGCTTGGAGTTAGAGGAGTGCTAGAATTAGATTATTGCTGTGCTGTCGACAGGCTGCATGTACCTGCCTCAGCTGGAGAATGGCGGGAGAAAAGCAATTTACCCTAGGGACTTGTTTGGAGAATGAAATGAACAAATTGCATGTGAGAACAGTTTTGTGAATTGTAAACTGTTGCTTTAAATGGAAGAACTAGCTAAATACCAAATTCATTTAACAAATCACATAGGATTAGACGGGTATCTAGGAGGCCCTTGTGAAAGCGTTTGTTGATGAATAGAATGTAGGTTGATTGAGATTAAGGATGGAGCTAAATCCCTTTACCACAAATAGTACCATAAATAAACATTCCACATAATAAGAAAGATTGTCACAGCCTCTGGAAGTGTATACATTGTAAGCAGTAACTAATAGCCCAAAATTCTTGCATGGCTGCATATTATAAAATTAAAATGTACTGGCTTGGGAATCAGGTAGACCTAGAAATGAAGGTCGATTGTGTAACTTGTTGACTGCATGATTGGGCTGTTTATTTCTTGTATCTGAAACTCAGTCTCCTCATCTGAAAACTAGAGTCATAATACTTTCAAGGGGTATTGTGAGATAAATATGGCAAGTATTTACAGTGACATGCACAAACATTGGTTCATGAAAATATGTTAATAAACACTTGCTTTGCTACCATTTGCAAAGTTTAAACATTGTAAAAAGTAGGATTCCTTTCAATAGCATGTCAACCTTAAAATAGAAGAAGTGAAGACAAGGAGCATTTCTGTATAAACAAGAAGAATTATTGACTCTGGGTTTGGGTTTATTTCATGATCATGTTCTCCTGGCCCTTTCCCTGTTCTCTTTCTTCACCCAGGCCCATGAGTTTCCTCAAATAAGTAAAATAATGACACTTATTTGTCTCATCCCATACTGTGGTCCTTTTGGCTCTGTGGTGGGGGGAGGGGAGAGTACAACTCTATTTCTCCTTTGTTTACTCTCAGCATCCCTGCAGTATCAGTGAGATAAAATATCTGGAGAGGGCCCGTGTTCTAGTTTGTTACCTGCCGGAATGCAATATAAAAGAAACAGAACAGTTTTTAAAAAGGGGAATTTAGTAAGTTGCTAGTTTATAGTTCTAAGGCCGAGAAAATGCCCAATTAAAACAAGTCTATAGAAATGTCCAATCAAAGGCATCCAAGGAAAGATACCTTGGTTCAGGAAGGCTGATGAAGTTCAGGGTTTCTCTCTCATGTAAGAAGGGCACATGGCCAACACAGTTTCTCTCTCATCTGGAAAGGCACATGGTGAACACAATCACGGTTCCTCTCTCATCTGGAAGGGCACATGGTGAACACAGCATCATCTGCTAGCTTCTTCTCCTGGCTTCCAGTTTCATGAAGCTCCCTGGGAGGCATTTTCCTTTTTCATCTCCAAAGGTCGCTGGCTGGTAGACTCTGCTTCTCATGGTTATGTTGTTCTGCTCTGCTCTCTCTGAATCTCTTATTCTCCAAAATGTTTCCTCTTTTGTAGGACTTCAGAAACTAATCAAGACCCACACAAATGGGTGGAGACATGTCGTCACCTAATTCAGCTTAACAACCACTCTTGATTAAACCACATCTCCAGGGAGATTATCTGGTTACAGTTTCAAACACACAGTATTGACTAGAGAATGGGATTTTGATTAAAACACGGCTTTTCTAGGGGACATACATCCTTTCAAACCAGCACAGGCTGCACACAAGAGGCACAATGGGAGAAGCTGACCTCAGGTTAATGGGATCTGAGTTCTTTGAAAGAAAATGCATTGCTAGGGAATCCAATGAGGACAGTTCTCAACAGCATGGGTTTCTGCCTTTCTGCACATGATGTTTGATTCTCATTTCCTCACCCCAGAGTAAAGGCCCAGCAACCTCTCAGACAAAGCATGTCAGTTTGGATAGTGGTTAACCCTTCTTCTATGCCTTTCACACATGTCTGGCATAGTGGAGAATTGGCAGGTAAATCTTTTTCTTTATAGAAAACCATAATGTGCAAGAGGGAATAATAACTCATGGAATCCATCTGCAAATATTTATGGAGTGACTACTCTGTGCTGGATACTATCCAAAGTGCTGGGGACACAGCAGTAGAGAAAACAGACAAAATAAGTACCTGAGTTTTATTGAGTGTCTTTGTATGTGCAAGTCACTGTGCCAAGGCTGAAAGATATTATCTTAGTGAATCTTCACACACTTATGGGGTTGGTACCATTAGCTCTGAGGAAACTGAGATCTGAGAAGGTTTAATAACTTTAAGTATGTGCCGCTAGTGTTTAGTTTCCCAGTTGTTATCACAAATATCACAGAATGAGTTGGCTTGATAACAGACATTATTGACTTATAATTTCAGACTTCAGAAGGCTTACTTCCTCCCAAGGTTGATTGCATTCTGGGAAAAGCTGACCTCAGGTTAATGGGATCTGGATTCTTTGAAAGAAAATGCATTGCTAGGGAATCCAATGCAGACAGTTCTCAGCAGCATGGGTTTCTGCCTTTCTTCACATGATGTTTGATTCTCATTTTCTCAAGTCAGAAATCCTTGGGTTCCTTGGCTTTCCCACCACACGGCAATGTCCTCTCCTTTTTCTGCCATGTTCCATTGACTTCTAACTTTCACTTCTCCCCAGGGCTTTTTTTATAAGCCCCCCAGGAATATTGTTAAACCTATCGTAATTTAGTTGGCCATGCCTTAAAAAATAACATCATCAAAGGGTTCTGGTTACAATGGGTTCATACCCACAGAAATAAGAATAAGATTAATTCATATTTTTTTCTGGGATGCATAATTCAACCTACTGCAGCTAGTGAGTGGTACAGCTGGGATTTGAACCCACCAAATCTAATTTGTGTAAGTACCATGCCACTGTCTCTACAACAGAAGGTGAAAAATAGAGATTGTATAAACCCCAGACAAGATCTATATATCTAAACAGACAGATAGAACCGCATTTCAGAGAATTCATAGACAGTGTGTGTGTGTGTATTTGTATGTATAAAATGTTAAGCTTTTGTGTTTCTCCAGGATTTAGTCAATTTCTTCTGTCTTCTAAAAGGCTCTTATAAAGTCAGTTGACACTTGGCATGTCTGCAAAGTACATTTGCTTGTTAAAGAACTCTGAGTGGCATTTTATCTATTAGTAAAATAGAAAACCTTTATCTATCCACAGGGTGGTTGGGGGGATCAAATGGGATAATTTGTATCTAGTGACTAACTCAGTGTCCAGCACATGGTAGGTTGCCAATCAATGTCAGTCCCCCCACCATGGTCATTATATTTTAGTACAGGTGTATTGTTTTCTTGTTTCTGCTGTATTGCAGATAAAACCCTTATAAACAAGAACTGCGTCTTACAATTATTTGATGTCATTCCGGCACCTCTATTATCTTTCTTCTCCCCTAACTTCTCCTTCCAGTCCCTGTTCTAGAGACTGAAGTTACTCTGTAAATTTAATTGACTCATTTTCTTTTCCTTTTTTTTTCTATGATGACAAATACTACTTGAGCACATCATCATTTTTATCAGAATTTTTTATTGAGATTTTGGGAAAATCTCAATTTCCTACCTACCAGCCTATGTCCTTAAACGTGAAATTGACCTGGATAGAGAACTGGTTTGATTATTTTGATCATTAAGAATAGTTTTTAAGCATCAATTTTGGTCTCTGCATATTCTGATCTTTCATTGCTGACATGAAAAGGACTCTTACCGCTTTTCTTTTTCTCCTCTGCTGTGGCGGCAAAATCATCCTTATGCTTAAGTCAGAGAGCACAAAGTTTGTGGCACCTTTCATTTCCTTCCAGGTGCCTTCCTGACCCTTGGGGGATCTTTTCTTGGGGGGAGGTGGTCTCTAGCCAATTGTTAAATTTTACTATTTTGCAACTGGCAGGATGTATCCATAGTGATAAAGCAAATTTCTCTTCCTTTTCCTGAGCATTTAAAGAATAATACTCTTTCTCTCCAGTTAAAGTGCAGGCTGAGATTGTCAAAAAGAGTAGACAGCTGCTTCAAAAGCTGAGGTCCCCTGAGCCTTCGAGATGTGGTATTTGCCAACTAGGAACTCACATTGTCTTAGGAATTCTGATAAGTCCTTTGAATTTGAGAAAAATGGAAACCAAGTTCCTCTAAGTTTTTTTTTTTTAACTTTTAAAAAAATTATTCCTTTTAGTTTTTAACTCTTTACCCTTCACATATTGGTATGGTTTGTCTCTGCAGCCAGCTCACCTGTGATAGTTTGCCAGGTTGCTTTGACAAATACTGCACAGTGGGTTGGCTTAACTACAGGAATTTTCTCATGGTCCAACATGAAAGTATTAGCAAGACCCTGCTTTCTCCATGAAGTCTGCAGCATTCTGGTGCTGGCTTGCCACAATCCTTGGGATTCCTTGGCTTCTATCTCTGCTTCCACCCTACGGCAATGTGTTTAACCTCCTCCTGTGGTTTCCTCTAATTGCATTCGAATAACTTCTGCTTATAATATACTCTAGTAATATGAATTAAGTCCCACCCTGATTCAATTGGCCATGACTTAACTAATGAAAGTGTCCTGTTACATGTGAATTCACATCCACAGGTGTGTGGATTAAGATGAAGAAAATGTCTTTGATGGTGTATAGAATTTAATCTCCATACCACCTAAATAGTAGATTGAGAGACACATTTGGGAATGGGAGATGAACTGAGAATAGATTCTCAGAGGTCTATTTTCTTCCTTCATAAAAGATGTGAACCCTTGACCTACTTAAACCTGGAAATTATGAGAAAATGATATTCCCTTATACCTACTTTAAATCTACTACTCTCATTTATCAGGTTATAGTGACAAATAGACTGTGACATCTTTCCTTTCTAGTTGAATTGAAACACTATCCCAGGTGGCTATTAAGCCATTTTAAACTTGAAAGCAACTTATAAGAAAACATACAACTGGTTAATTGTACCAAGGAGACTGTCATCATTTTAAGAAGATAAATGATCCCTCCGCCCTCCTTTCTTCCTTCCTTCCTCCTTCTCTTCCTCCTTCCTTCCTCCCACAGGGAATTCTTTTGCACTCTCATTTGAGGATACACAGTAGGTTTCAAGGTTTGGACAAACCTTAGAGAACCTCAGTATAGGCTTATATGCGAGACTTGGAGGCCCTTTGACATTGCCACGAGCTTGACTTTAATATGAGATAAGCAAATTAGGACTGGATTCCCATTGGCTGATAATTTCTTTCTTGAGGAAAGCAATGCACTGGGTTATAACACATCCCTTCTTTAAATGGTAGCCTAATTGTTATGATAGGAGTGCTGTTTTAGGGAGCAATCACCCTTCTGTCCTCTATCACCAAGATTCCAGAATTCCTTTGTTTTAGGTCATTGAAGGTATCAATCTTCAGACAAGAATAGGGAGCATGGGTAATATTTGGTCATGGCTTGGTCCTGAAGTGAGAGAATGGGAGAAATAAAGAGAGGTATTTTAAAGCTTGGGAAAATGAAGACATTTGGATATGATTGCATCTTATCATTTTAAAATGAAAATGAAAAAAAAAAATGGCTTGATATCCCCAGTGAGAAAACTCTGACTGGTCATAGAACAACCACTAAGGAATTTAGCTGTACTTGTTGGCTAAAAAAAAAAAAAAATTTTTTTTTTTTTTTTTTTTTTTTTTTACCATAGAACAAAGACAGAAATAAGTATGGTAACATTGACCTTTAAGGGATCAATGCCAGATCACAAAACATAGGTGCCAAACATGGTTATTTGCTTGGTCTCTACGTCTATGTGCCTGAAATTTTATCTCAGGGCATAAAAATCTTAAAAGTCAGACCCGCAAGGCTGGGTTGCCCAATTTTGACAATTGGAGCATTTGATGAAAAGGCTAATAATCAGAATTGCTGCAGCATTCCCATTTTGTTTGTGAAGTTACGATAAAGCACAAAAGTAAAATAGATACAAATAAATACCACTTGAGTGATGAGAGTAGGGCTAGACTCTAAGGGAGAACCATCAAGGTTGTTCCAGTTTCTGTAACAATTTTGAACCCTGCTAGCAACAAGATACACTGATAGCAAACCTTCTTTTCAAGGAGAGCATGGATAGAGCCAGCTTTTTTATGTGAGAAAAGGCTCTAAAGAATGCCAATCCCTTATTTGAAAATTGAGGGGACCAAAATTGTTGTTTGCAAAAGTGAAATGACTGGTTGTAATATTTTAATGAAGCATGGAGTTGAACACTTTATAATCCTGGAAATATTTAATTTAGAGCGGTTCATAGTAAGATAATAAAATAATTAACTTTTTCTCATTAGAATCATGCAGAGCAGTAGAGCTATGTATTCTGGATAATTACATTTCTTCTCTTTCACTGCTTTACCACGTGGAGATTTATAGGGATCAGATAGCTAACTGAGGGGTGCTTTACACTTTTACCTTGTTTTAACTAATTGCTAATTCAGAGTCACTGAAAGTTCCATTTTAAATTAATGACTGTGAGTTTATTAACGCAAACATGTATCTACTGAAAAATTAGGAATAGTATAACAAACTGTGCACTATTTCTTCTCAGTACTCTCAGTCCTTGGTTATCAGATGCAGTAAAGCAGTAGACGGCACCCTGTAGTCATTGGCCCAATTCTGGGCCTGTGTCTTTGTAAATAAAGTTTTATTGGAACACAGCCATGCCCATTCATTCATACATTGCCCCTGACTGCTTTCCCATTACAAAGTCAGGGTTAAGTAATTACCATCTTATAATGTCAGTGTTAAGTAATTACCATCTTATAATCTGCAAAGCCTAAAATATTTATTCTCTGGGTCTTTTCTAGAAAAGTTTGATGTAGTGAAGACTACCACTACTACAGCTTTTAGAATCATGGTTCTTGGACCAAACATAGTGTGTTAGTCAAGATTATCTAGAGAAACAGAACCAAAAGGAGAGATCTGTAAATATGAGGTTTATAAAGTTGTCTCATGCAACTGTGGGAATGGAAGAGTCCAAAATCCACAGGGCAGGTTGTGAGACTGGCAGCTCTGATGAAGGGTCTGAATGAACTCCGTAGGAGAAGTTCTCTGGCTGAAGAAACAGTGAAAGAGTGTCTCTTCTTCCTTAAAAGCCTTGGAACGTTTGGATTATCTCATTGTGGGAAGTGTGCTTTAGTTGATCGCAGATGTAATCAGCCACAGATGCAATCAACTAGTTGCTGATTTAATATATCAGCCATGAAATATCCTGGCAGCAATGGCTAGGCCAGTGCTTGCCTGACTGGACAGCTGGGCATAATCATTTGGCCAACTTGAAATCAGAACCTAACCATGTCCTGTAGATTTAGCTAGAGGTCAACCTTTATTTTCTAATTGCTTACAAATGGAAAGATATCTTTAACAAATAACACAACTTTCTCATTTTACTCTAGTCCTTTATAATAGTCTATGACTTCTGGCACATTCTTCACACAGTCTGCTTAAGTTAATGAGATTCAGGATTAATTTTGGTGACTGATGAAACATGGCTTTATTTGGCATTTCTGGGTTTCACGATTCATGCTTTCATTGCCACAGGATGTATTTAGATTATTTTCATGACTCATAACAGCTACATGAAATATATGGTAAACAACATTGTCCATTCTCTCTCACATCAAAAATATTAGTATGTGGCTCACCGTAAAAAGAAGAAAAATAATTTTAATTTATTTTATAAATTGCAATCATTTTATGATCAATTTTCTTTCTGGGTAAAAGGATTGGCTTATCTGTCTCTTAGGGTCGCTCTATAATTCTCAAATTTTCAAGAGGACCATGGCTAAGAGGGGAGCCCTCCTTCGGAAGAAAAATACAGAGTTACAGATAATGAATTAGTGAAGCGTATTACTATTTTCTCATAATAATTTTCCTGCTATTTTCAAAGGAACTTTACTTTTATTGGATATACTCTTCTAAAGATGAGCACCTCATTATTTGATTTATATACTATGCTTTCTACCCCCATGACTACATGCAAAATACCTAACTCCAAAACAAAAGAGTTTTAAAGGACCTGAATTCTAAAACATGGCTTTTGCTTTCACTTTTCAACAGCTCCTTCTACTAAAAACCTAAAATGAATGATGACATTAAATAGAAGGAACACATTTTTATTTCCTAGCCAGTAAGTAGAGTTCTAGATTTTCCCGAGGTTAATGGAAAGCACCTTACTCTCAGAATCCACTCTATAGCCGCCTTTAATCACGAAGAGGAACTGATCAAAGTAGTCGAGAAGATTTGCATCCTGGGAAGAAAGTAGCAATAGCTTCTAAGAATTCTTTGGGGAATCCTAAGATTAATTTATTTCATTCTTCAAAAATATAGTGAACATTCACTATGCCAGGGACTGTATATAGTGTTGAACTTAAAAGGAGAAACATACTGGGTCTGTTCTCAGAGCTTACTATCTCATGATGAGAGAGATATTCCAAGCTGAGAAATTGGCATATGGAATGATGACAACAGGTACATGAACCAAAAGCCATTCTGAGAGTATTGTAGTGGATGTATAAGGGTAGGAAAGAGGAAAAGAGGTTTGGAGAAGTAGGTAGAGACTAGATTAGAAGGAATGCATTGGTTATTTAGAGCAATATGGCTGCATGCAAAAAACTGCAGGTTTCTGAAAGATTTGGATCAAACTGAGCCAGAATAGTCAGGAAGGCAGTATTTAAATAAAGTGTTAGTCTAGAAACAGAAAAATAGCATTTATAGTCTGGTAACCCATTTTTGCCTTAAAGATGTATTGTGCCTGAGTAAATTATACAATTTATATAAAGTTGTTTATATCATCATGAGTAAGGGACAATACTAGGTAAGAGATATGGACCTTTTTTGTATATTTATTTATGGGTTTCATTTTACCAGAGTTTAAACCCCTCCCTGACAGTAGAGTTGCTTCCCCTGATTAACTTAATTGTACAGAAACATTGCTTTAGAACAGTGACTCCCAGTTGAAGGTGATTTTGTACACATTTCACCCTGCCCCAAGGACATTTACCAATGTTTGGGGACATTTTTATAGTCACAGATGGGGGGCCACTCTTGACAGCTAATGAGTTGAGAACACAGATACTATTTGCGTTCTGTAATGCACAGAATAATTCCCCCAAATAAAAAAATTATTTTCTACCCAAGGTGTTATTATTGTCAAGAGTAAGATACCCTGCTTTAGAATTAATTATTCCCTCTCATTCCATCCTGCTAGTTGTCCTATATATATGGTCTAGGGACTAGAACAGGGACTAAGGCTTGCAGAAGATACCCAGTGTAACTTTCAGCATTTGATGATTCTGGTCCTCTAAAGTGCAAGTCTATTGTTCGGTTTCTGGTCTTACTCTTCAGGCCCCAGTGGGCAAAATTAGTGAAAGCTGTCCCCTCCAAGTGTCTAGCTTTTCATTTCATTATGGTTAGACTTAGCAATTGTGTGGTCTCTTTTTGTAGAAAATTGCATTCACGATTCAACTGAGCAACTTCTCATATAGAGTTCCTGGGAAAGACTCCACTTAATCCAATGAATGTCTGTGTTTATTGGTGATGTACTTGCCTTATTAAATAAAACAACTCATGGGGCCTTTCTTATGCTCCCTGGTGAGCTTCCCAAATTAGCCCTGCATCCTTGTATTCATAATCTTGTTATGAAAAGATTTTCCCTGATTTCATTGGTACGTGAAATTACCTTGTATTTTTATCTTTCTCTGAAAAGAAATGGTACCCATGGGTCTTAGGAAATTGAAGAATTGTATTTTTAATGCATGGAAAATGATGAATGTCTGGTATTCTGGGTATTATACCCTGTGTAAGTCATCGCATTTCTTAGTTACCTCAAGTTGGAATGGGGAAATGCTGAGCAAGAATTAACAATGCACCAGTGGAGACAATGTGGTAGTCATTCATGAAGAACTCTTAGAAAATGCTGTGTGAGGGGTGAAAATTAGTCTCCCCAACTTAGGCAAATGGCAAAGACAGAGATGTATCCTGCTGTCTATTAACCCATAATAAATGAATAATGAACGTTACTAAAAAGATAAAAAACCCACAAAACTTCTTGAGCTGAAACAGTTATAGTCAGCATTCCATCCCCTAAAAATGAAATATGCTTAAAAGCATTTTTCTGCATCTGTGTATTTTAATTTCTTATAAATATATTAAAATCATTTTCTACACAAAAGCAGCCATTTCTTAATTTTAGAGCCATGTGGGTAGAACAAATGGTAACCTCCAAGGAGAAGTGGTTTCTTCACCAGCAGGAGAGTTTCTAAGTTGAGTACAGCTCAGGGCAAATTCTATTATCTGGTTGAAACTCCCAAAAAGAGAGCAGTGTCCAGCCCTTATCATCTACATAATGTGCTGTTTTACTGTTCTTTTTATCTTCTCCTTGGAAAGAATGATGCTAAGTGAATGTTTCATAATGTATCCCCTGTCTCTCAAAGCATTTTCAAAACAAAAGCATCATAGCTCTTTTCGTCACATGTAGACCAGATTGTCAAAGACTCCTCATATCTAGAAATTTAGAAAAGAAAATTTCCTTGGAACTCAACTAGTCCAACTCTTCTTACTTTGCAAATGGGTGGACCAAAAAGGTTGAGAGAGGAAATGTAACTCAGAAATAGATCTTGAGATTGCAGTACTCTCCCTGTAAAGGCCTGTTCTTAGGGCTTGGTAGTAGGGTTACTACATTAAGCAAATAAAAATATATGCAATATCTTGGGACATAAATATCCCTCAAAATGTTCACTGTTATATGAAACTCAAATTTAACTGGGTTATATTTTCTCTGCAACTGTCCCTGGTGGCCAGAATGGCCCGAGACTGGGGAGCCTAATGCCCTTGGTTAAATGAGAGCATTGGACTAAACATATACCTTCCAAGGGCCAGAAACCAAACATTTCCCCTCCATATCTCTATTAGTCTCTACCACCACTAAACCCCAGAAATAGGACTTGAGCACTAGAAATAGAGTGAGCATTGTAGAAATAATGAAGGTACATAGTGTATGATTTCCACTTAGAAGCTTTGGGTTCATCTCATGAATCCTATCAATGGAACATCATTTGCAGGAAATTGTCACATGCTGTGCAAGGTGAGGGAGAAGTAAGTGATGTTATGTATCCTGATGTATATTCTGAGACATTCTGAGTTGTAGAAATTTTACAATTGAACATAATTTTTGTTGTTGAAAAAAGGGCTAACTCTTCTCCAAAGTCACAGATAATTGCTTGGGAAAAGAAACTGTAAAAAGAAAAAAAAAAAGCCAAATGACATTGTCATTTCTAGTTCACTCATTTATGTATTCATTCATTTTAAATTAATTTATTCCTTTTCAACTCCAAGTTTTGTCGAGATGAATATGACACTTGACAAGTGTCTAATATAAGTTGTTGGAAAACTTATATGCTCAAAGTTGAGGGAATTACTGGAGTAAAGCAGACACAGCTTTTGCTAATCTCTACTGCTT
The DNA here is from genome assembly GCF_023851605.1 of Tamandua tetradactyla. Lineage (NCBI taxonomy): Eukaryota > Metazoa > Chordata > Mammalia > Pilosa > Myrmecophagidae > Tamandua > Tamandua tetradactyla. The sequence continues at coordinate 43,433,718 of NC_135335.1, read as the reverse complement.
TGAAATTAAATCAATGATTTTTTTTTTTCAGAAAGCAATGATTTACCTTCTTGTGTTGACAAACTGCTATAAATGACTCATAAATGAATGCCTTGGAGTGTATATTCACTTTACGCAGAGTCCTATAACTAGAAATGGTAAATGAGTTTGTTTTATATACTTTACTTTTGTTAGTCGGATCATAGGTAAGCATTTAAGAACATAGAATCTGGAGCTAGAGCGAATGGATATGATCTTGGGTAAGACTTCTGCTTTCTCATTTGTAAAGTTGGGAAATAAAAATGCCTCCCTGATAGCATTCCTGTGAGTTTAAATGCTATTTTTAAGGACTTAGGATTGTAAGAGGCTCTGAATAAACGCTATGTAATCAACAGCTGTAGTTATTCTTTTGCTTCTTTGAATAATTTTTACATGCCACCTAGGACTCTTTTATTTTTCCTTTGCTTCTTTTCAAGGTTTTCTATGGTATCATCACTCCATTCCCTTTGAATTTGAATGCTGACTTTGGGATTTCCATGAGTCTCAATCCCATAACTATGCAACAACTGTACCATTCCCATATGAGTCTCTAACCCATGGGGCACAAGCCCAGGTTGACCCTTAAAATGCTTGCTTACATAAAAGAGGAGTTTATGAAAGAAAACTCCCATTTGTATTGCTTATCATTCTGCTCTAGCTGTGTGTGGTTGGCATGCAATATATATTTGCTGAATGAAAGTCAGAAATATGCAATTTTAAGTGCTTCAGATTGAGGCAATATTTTTTCCTAGATTTTGAGAAGCTACTCTAGTTAATGGGATAAATACCATTAAAGAAGATTCTTAGAGTAGATGATCAAGCTTTTCTGGCTTCAAATATGGCATATACACACAGAAAGATCCTCTGATCATTTCGATTTTCACTTCAGAAAATTGTATTACATTACTCAAGTGATGGAATTTCCCAAAGTCATTAAGATTCTTATTGCCTTTTACTAGAAGAAACATGAACAGTGAAAATAAAGTTTTCACATGTAAGCATTATTGCTTATTTTTTAAAGAAAGCCTTGATTGAGTCTTGATTTTCCCACTCATCTTTATCTCATCAGACTGAGACAAGGAAAGCCACAGGAAGAAAGAAGCTGAAACCAGCTGAGCTAAGAGGAGAAGGGAGAGACTGGGAGATGCCACCATGTGCCTTGCCACATGACAGAATGACAGAGGAGTCAAGGATAACCAGTAGCCTTCCCAGATGCTGGTCTTTGGGAAGAAAGCATTGTCTTGATGACACATTGATTTGGACTTTCTTTTAGTCTCAAAACTGTACGCTTATAAATTCCCATTGTTTTAGCTTATCCTTTGTAGGGTTTTGCTTGAGTAACCTAGGAAACTTAAAACAGGTTTGGTACCAAAAGAGTGGTATGTTGCTACTGCAAATACCAAAAATGTGTACATGGCTTTGGGAAAGGGTAATGGGTAGAAGCTGAAAGAAATGAGAGGCATTAGGTAGAAAAGACCTAGGCTACTTTGAAGAGACTGTTGGTAGAAATATGGATAAAAAAATGTATTTCTGATGAGGACCTGGCAAAAATGACAGGAAAACTGGAGGAAAGGTAACCCCTGCTTTAAAACAGCAGAGAACTTGGCATAATTAAGTTCTGATGTCAGATAGAAGGCAGAAGTTAAAAGCAATGCACTAATATATTTAACTTAGGAGATTTCCAAGGTAAGTGTGGAAAATGCTGCTTATAGTAAATGTGAGAGGAAAGGGGTAAGCTGAGAACTGAACTCCTGGGCACAAAGAAACCAGAAATTGACCGATTGGAAAATTCTGAGCTTCTAGAAAGCAAGTCCCCAGAGAACAGCACTCCATGTGAAGGTTTAACTGAACATGAGCCAGTCAGCAATTTCTGTGCAAGTCAAGACTGGAGGTGCAACCATCCAGGATGGATCTGTGGAAAGTCCTACTGTCTGATGGTTTGGACCTCTGTATTACATGAAAATCTTACAAGTTTTTTGCATGATTTGTGTGAATGGAGTCACTGCCAGCCTTGACTAAAAGGGACAAAGATCAAATTAAGAAAAAATTGTTTTAAGGGCAGAACCCTGGAAGCTAAGGTCTGGACCAGAGATATCCTCAGGCCATGAGAGTGGGCCTACCCAAGTGTGCTTAAAGGGTGAGTCTGCCTCAGGGCTTAGAGAGGGGTCTACCTTTTGCCCCATTCTTCTCAAAGAGTGCTGTAACCTCAGTGCTCAGAAAAGGTGGAGCCAGTTCCTGGAGAATTACAGAGAGCCTGGCCACTAGCCCAGTGCTCTCAGAAGATGGAGCCTGTGCCCCAACATTTATGGAGAACCTGGCTGCCATCTTGATGATAGAGAGGGTAAAGCTTCCACTCCAGTGTTTGAGGAAAGCATGGCCATTGGGCAAGCAGTTGGTAGGGATGGGGCTGCCACTCACACAGGCCCAGAAAAGAAAACTTCATTCCGTAGATGTCTATCAGAATTTGAAATCTAATGGAGTATGCCCTACTGGATTTTGAGAATGTTTGAGACCTGTGACTCCGGTTGTCCTTCCAATTCCTCCCTATGGGAATGGTAATATTTATTCTTTACCAAACCCTCCATTGCATTTTGGAAGTAGATAACGTGTTCTCTAGGTTTTACAGGTTCACAGACAGAGGGGAGTTGTGACCCAGGACAGACCATACTCATAACCAACATCCATAATTAAGCATTGTTTCTGAAATGACTTAAGACTTTTAAGATGTTCTGATGGGATGAATTTATTTTGCATACAGGTAAAATATGTCTCTTGGGGATTTAGAGGGTGGAGTGTGGTAGTTCAAAGGTGTATATACCCTCCAAAAGACATGTACTTAAATTTAATCCATTCCTGCCGGTGTGAACCCGTTGTAAGTAGGACCTCTGGATTAGATTACACCTATTAAGGTATCTCCCACCTCAATCAGGATGTCTTAATCCTATTACTAGAGTCCTTTATAAGAATGAATTTTAGACAAAGAGAGTGAAAACCATAGGAAGTAAGAAGCTGAAACCAATAGAACCCAGGAGACAAGAGGGAGACCAGGAAGTACTGCCATGTGCCTTGCCATGTGACAAAGGAGCCCAAGATCTTTGTCAGACAGTCCCAGAATGCTGATCTTCAGGGGAAAAAAGCACATTGCCTTGATGAAAACTTGATTTAGACATTCTTTTAATCTCAAACCAGTAAGCTAATAAATTCCCAATGTTTAGCTGACCTGTATAGTATGGTATTTGCTTGAGCAGCCCAAGAAATGAACACTCAGAATAATTTAGATGTTCATATGTTTTAAAGAGATGTCAATAAGTACTTGAATTAATTACATGGCCACATAGGAGGCAGTGTTTATGTGGCTTAGACCTAGCTCTGTATATATTTTAAGCTTTTAATTTTGATATAATTCAAACTTGCAGGAAAATTTGCAAACATAATACAAAAATTTTACAGAGAACTCTAATATTCCACCTACCCAGAGATCCATGTGTATAAATTTTTAACTTCTGTCACATATTCCATATTTTTTCATTCTAGTTGATCCTCCTAGTATAAACTTTGTGAGATAGACTATTATTATGTGATGAAAATGTCAATACAGAGGGTAAGAATTTAGTGAACCCCTGAGAGAAATCTATCCTTTTCTCCAGTCAGAAAGCTGGAAATCCTTCAGACCTATAATATTATCCTCTGTAAGTCCTTTAGTGATGTGTGAAATGAACATATCTTTCTTTTTCTAACTCAGGATTGTGGCTTTATAACTCATATTAGTATGATGGCTATTTGTTATTTCCTAAAATATTAATGAGGGCTGCACCCAAATGTTCTAGCTTTCTCCTTCCAAATACATGGTAACATCATAGTTCCTCAATCTCTTTGAAACTATGGGTGGCTATGGGATTTTCTTTGGCTAATGAACTTTGATCAAAAGTGATGTAAAGAAGCATTGAAAAGTAAGTTCAGGGTGGTGCAACGGTGGCTCGGTGGCAAGAATTCTCACCTGTCGAGCTAGAGACCCAGGTTGGATTCCTGGAGCTTGCCCATGCCAGAAAAAAAAAAGTAAGTTCATACTTCCTGACATTCTCTTTTCCCTCTCCCAGCTTATCTGTCAATAACCCAGAAAGTGGCTACATTAACTTCTGTCCTGAGGTGAAAGCAGTCATGACATAGTGTAATCCCAGCTGGCTATGAAGGACATGATTAGCAAAAAAATAATGTTAGAACAATAAAATAATGCTGTCTTGGGCTACTGAGATTTTGGGTCAGTTTATTACCATAGCATAATCCATCTATATAATAATAAAGATATTGATCCCTTTTTTTGCGTCTTAATAGTCCCTGATTTTCATTTATGGGTCCATGTGGTTTCCAGAAAATTGACTTCTCCAACATCTCAAGGCCAGAAATGTTTGACCAAGGCTAAAACAATCAATGTAATCCATCACTTAGAGACAATGAGTGATTCAGGCATGGGCATGTGCAATTAAAGATTGTGCATTAAATGCACTAAAGATATAAGATAGTGCAATTAAAATGAATCTCAGGAGAGTTGTAAAAATTGTTGGGATAAAATTGCTTCCTTTAGTATTCATATGAAAGAGTAAGCATGCAGTTCTTGATGTTTTTGTTTACCTTCTTGGAATCATGAAGAGACAAAGTTCTGAGATGAAATGTCCATTGTAGATGATGAATAAGAAAGACAAAACCAGGTCATTGATGATATCACTGACTTATTGAATCAAGGTTTACCAGAAATCAATCCTTACACTAATTCAATATAAGGATTGACAGGGTTAAAATTTTGTCAATAAATTATTTTTACTATCTGGACTAGTTTGACCTTATTTTTCTGATACCTGTAAATAAAAAAATTTCAACTGACCCAGCACTTGAGTGTGAGTTACATGTGATAAATTGGAAAGTATATAACCATCACCCCTTCATAGGCAAAAAACATACTATGCTGTAGTATAGTTTCTAGGAAGACCTGACGGTTAAGGTGGGATGAAGCAAAGCTGGGAATGGAATCATACCAGATGCAACATTGTGTGCCAGAAAAATGGATGTGCAAGCCAACCCTAGTTTCTTGAAGAAATTATTTGATCTTGCAGAGTTCCAGCTCCCTCATAGGATAATGTACTCTAAGTACTGAGATAACACATAAAGTTCCAAGTATATAAAGTCCCCTGTACTCATGAACAAGGGATTCTTCCAGTCTTATTAGACATAGTGTAGTACTTCCCTTTTAACCTCAAAATAGTTTTGGTTCTTCTTTGAAGTCAGCTAATTCTACTTTACCAGGCCAATAGAATAAAGAGACTTTTTTTTATCACTTTATCTAAGGCTATAACCCAGGGAGAGTATGGAACTTTTATCATCTTTGAAACTTAGAATACCTTGTCCCATTCAAATAAAAACTTTCTTTCTCTCCTTACCATTGGAAACGTGGTATGTATATCTGGGGATAATTCTAAATTCTGGAAAGATAGCAAAAGTCTAACTTTAAATATACTATTTTAAATAAAGAATCCTATTTAAGTGCCCAGTCTTGTATATCAAAATCAGGAGGCTATCTCTACTACTAATTCTACTACTTTATCACTTTGACTTGTGTGAGCTTATTCTACATAGAAACATCACAAGTCTAAATATAAGGTGGCAATTGTGATTAAAAGCATTTTATGGACATCACTTTCTAATTATTTTATTCTTTTTAGATTAGGTGGCAATCTGGCAATCTCAAAGAATTGCAAGCTACCAAGATTTAGATTCTGTGGAATGTATACCAAGAAGAGAGCTAAATTCATTCTATTGAAAATCTAAGTTGGAAAAATATCTGTTTCTTCTCACTCTGACCTCCATTGTAAAGTCCTTTGAGGGTGAAAAAAAAGAGAAGGGGGGGCATAATTGCACCATAATAGAGTGCAACAATCCTGTGTTCATTGTAATTAACTTCTCAGCCTCTTAGGAGCCATTCAACTCCTCAGAGTCCTCAGGAAATCCTATAATATTTTATTTTTGTTTCATAGTAGCATGGAGATTGGTTTGCTTATCCCATGGGATCTGAGACATTATACATGAGGGATACAGAGTGTCATTAAAAATTAATCATTTTGAAATGTAAAACATTATTAGAAGCAGTGCTATTGTTCAAAAGATTTATTAACTGGCTGGCACATAGTCATTTCACGTAGGGCCACATTTGGGCTTTTATATTTCATATTTCTCATTGTTTTCTCAAAGTTATTAATAGACCATACTTAGAGCTCAATATATGGAAAATTCACATAATTTTATGAAGGAAAATACTTTCTTTTATATCTTTGGTTCTCCAAAGCTGCACACATTATCAGAATTTATATGAATATACTTGTTGGTGGGGGCAGGATTTAAGAGCCTACTATTAAAATGAAAAAGTTAAAATTTTGACCCTCAAGATCAAAGAAATCTTGGCTTGATTTCTGGATCTGCAACTTGGATTTGCAGGACCATGGGCAAGTCAATAATGACCCTAAGCTTTGGATTAGTGTTTATTCTCTATCCTTTTCTTCCTTCTGTGGGTAGGATTTAGACTATGAGGGAGCTTTAGAGTCAGGGTGACAAAAATTTTCTGTAAAGGGCCAGATGGAAAATATTTTTGGCTCTGCAAATCATACAATCTCTGTTACACTATCCAACTCACCCTTTATAATGCAAAATCAGCCATGGACAAGAAGTAAACCAACAAGCCTAGCCAATTAGATTTTATTATGGACACTGAAATTTGAATTTCACATACTTTTTACATGTCACGAAAAATTCTTTTTTTTTTTTTAAGTTTTTCAACTATTTAAAAATGCAAAAAAAAATTCTTAGCTCATGGACCATATAAAAACAGGCAGTGGCCAGATTTGACCCACAGAGCAGTGTTAGCTGATTTCTATTCAAGCGGATTTTAGACCCTCAAGTAGAAAGAAGTCTTGGTCTCTGAATCACCACCTAGAAGAAAATTGATCAAGACTAGAAATATCTGCCTTAGATTTTTCCTAGTGAGAAATAAATCTTTATTATATGATGCTTCTAAAACCTTGGGATTCACTTATTAGAGCTGCTAGCATTGCTCTAATACACCGCCTCAGAGAAACAACATGAGGATAATGAAAAAATGCATGAAAAGACTTAGCACAGTGCCTAGAACATGGTGGGAATTGTTTATTGTGGTGTTCTTAGATATCAGAAATAGGCTAAGTCCACATAAAAGCATCACACCTTTTTTCTTCGGAGAGTTTGAGAAGTTCATGTAGTAGTAGTAGTAGCAGATGTCCATCTGAGAGTCCCCCAATTGTTGACTTAGGAAATTCTTGGAGTCTAGACACTCTGGTTGTCTTTACAATAATTTTTTTCAAGAGTAACCTCAGAGTCCTATAATTTTAGGTAATGTAGCCAACAAGTCAAGTTCCCTCAATAATATTTAGTACCTGATCAATTCTTTATAGCCAAGTTTATGTTCAAAGTATGAGTGTCTATACTTGGGAAGACATCTCTGTGCAATACAGAAAGCCAAACTAAACCAGCTACATGTTTTTAATACAAGTGTGGTTTGTTATACAGCTTACTTAAAAAAGCTTTATATGCAAAAATTTGTTGAACTTCTTATAGCTATTTGCTTTATACACACTTGCACAGAACAAAGCATTGCACAATAATTATCTAATATTATTTTAAATAATCTCTTACCATAGACTTTTCTAAAGCCTTCAACTTGGCCCCCAAATTAATCTAACTTGTTATGTCAGCAAATTCCAATCTTGTTCTTTGAGTTATCTTTTTTCCTACTTACCAAAATACAAAAATTAGTTACCTTCAAAATATATTTATAAAAAAATAATCTGAAAATTATTTGACCACCTTTACATGTTATATCTGTTTGGGCCTTTCTACTCAGCTTCCCAATGGGATGATTCAAGAAACTCAATTTGTATGAATAATTAACATGAGAGAAAGCACTGTATCTAGAGTCCATTGACCTGGATTTTTGTCCCCTTTTTCTGGGTGTGTGATTTAAGAAGAGGCATGTATGTCTTTTGAGTCTGAATTTCCTTATCTATAGTTTGGAGAGGATACTACCTATCCACAGGTTTATAGTGATGATGAAATGAATTTTTGTTTGTGAGAGTGTTTTGTAAACTGCAGGTTACTATATGATGTGCACAGCTGTTCTGTAGAAAGAACCTTACCAGTTTATAAAAGTTTCCTTTATCAGGTCCTGTGTCAATGAACGTATTGTTTTCAAGGAACAGCTCCCTTCTTCTCCCTCTCCCTTTCCTTCTCCCTTTCTCTACCCACCTCTAACACATACACATTTTACACACACAGACACACATACACAAACTTATTGTGGTGCTGCTTTGGAAGAAACATTTTGTCCGTTGCGGCAAAAGTAACTTCTGACTATATTTCCTCTTTTTCTGTGGGTGGAGTGAGAAAGAAATCTAGAGGGATATTGAAAAATGAAAACACGTGATTAAACATTGGTATGCATTCATTGAAGTTTTAACTGCAAAATTTATTTGCTAACAAACAACATATAAAGCAAAATAGAACAGCTTCTCCAATGGTTTCAGGAATTATCACTTTAAAAATGAAATGTCTGTGTGAAGAGATGCGATAAGAAGTAAATAGGCCATCAATTCTGGGGCTCTTTTGAGGATTAAATGTTGAGAAAATGATCCTTTTCCCATATTTTCTGTACATCCCATCTTCTTCCACAATACCTCCAGTCACTAACTTTAATTTATTTCCTATTCCTGCTCTCACAGAGGAAAATAGATTTTGGTAATTTTGAAATTAGTTAATGAAATAAATTTTACATTCTCATTGGAGATAAATATTTCCCTATAGTTAAGCTTAGTGTGAAACAAGAACCCCAAATTAAACCCCAAAGAAGATGGCTCATAACCTGTTTTCAGCTCTAACACGAACACAAGAATACCTAATCATTTCAGACGAACAGATGACTGTCAGGGTTGCCTGATTCTAGGGTTGTATGGGGTGGCATGAACTACCATGTGCTGACTTCAAACGTGGCCCCATTTATTTAAGAGGCCCATCTCAAGCTGTCTGAGACCACAGCTATGAATCTGATTCAGTGTGGGAACTGGATGCTTCAGCTTAGAGTGATTTGGAGTCATTCATGTCGAAGGTTCTAGCAGCCCCTGGCAGCTCAGGGCAGTGAGGAGGAAATACTGTGAATGTCCGAGACTTACGTTAATAGTCTGACATAAGAGTTCGTACTTACCTCAGGGGCTGTTTTAGAAACTTGCTGGTGCTTTTCTTCTGGTTTTCATGATAATCAGGGCAGTGAAGCACTTAGTAAAGGAAGGTGAGAGATGCCAGATGCTCTACAATGAATGGAGGACCTGGGAGTAAAAAAGAATTGTCCTCTTTCCTCAATGACTTTTGAATATTACCCTGAAACACTCTGATAATAATTACGCCATCTCAAAACCTGACTCCATCATGAGTATAAGGAGAAAGCATTTTTGTGTGGTTCTTAAATCCACTGAATTTTGTGAGAATGAAAGCATTCTGTCAACTAAGGAAAGGCTGTATTTTTGTTTGTGTGTTTTTTTGGGAACTTTGCCAAGAGTTGTCCATCATTACAGAAAACCGTGTTACCAATAGCAATGCTGCTTATAGATTTTCAATTGCAAATACAACACTCAGGAATCTTCTGCACGTGTCACTGCCACATTCATGGTGATTCTCCTTAGAGGACACACATCTGATCACTTCCATGTCTTCCAGTATAGAGTGTGGACATACTTTTAAATATTGAAATTAATATAATTTTGATATAAATTACTGTTTTTTTTCCTTTGAAATACGGTTATACCAGTAACAATTTGTTTTGAGACTGTGTTTATAGGTAGGATACTTTTTCAATGAATCTTATTTCAGAATGGTGAAGAAGATTATAAGAAATTTATTATTAAAATGGAGCATTAAATGCAACAGGTTAGAGAATCACTGGGATGCACTGTTATGGCTCACGTGCTCACTTTTGGGGGGCGGGGAGAGTCACTGGGACCCCTTAGAACGTAACCAAGAATTCAATCCAGTGATGCAGGCGTCTTAGAGACCTCCAACTTAATCAACATTGTTTTCTTTATCCTTGGTAAAAGCTGGCTGGATTTATGGCATAGTAGAGTCCCAGGCATCTCTGGGAATCTGCATTTTCTTTCTCAGGCAACCAATTGCTCTTTTGCAATGAATTACTTAATAATAGAGTCACACTCATCAGAAATCATTTGAAACAAACTTTCTCACAGGATAATGATCTCTTATGCAACACCATGTACAAGTACAAAATACCAGCCTTTGTGTGATGTCTCCAGGGATAGAAAACTTAATATTGCACAAGACAGTTTGCTTTCAATGTTGAGTATTCCTTTTTAGCAATGTCAAGCTATACTATCCCCTTAAAATTCTGCATCCTAGCTGAAGTTTGGCTCTCATTGACAATATAGAACTAGGTGATTTACTCTCCTACATAACAGCCCTTCATATGTTTGAAAGAATTCTCATGCAGTGATAGAACTAAGCTGATGTTAGTTCTATCTATGCATCTGGATTTAGGTCACAAGCCTAAGGCAAGGGGACAATGTTCTTAAATTGTAGCATCAACTGGTCTGGCAACTCCCCCACCATGGCAGTTTCTGTGGTCACCTACATCTCCTCTAGGGCTACTGGAACATTTCCAGAGTATATAGTTTAGTAAGAGGAAAAAGCATATCGGGAAAACGTATCAATAGGGAAGTTAAACTTTCTGAAGCTCTAGCCTCTTGCACCTATTACTGTGCTATCTACAAAAGCCAGAAGGCATAGGTTCAACACATTATCTACCTTGGGCATCTTTTGGAGATCATAACCCCCACCATGGGAGACAAAGAAAGCTTTTTGTACATCTTTCCTAACACTGAAGAGTCCAACACTTACGTGAACAAGTATATTTTTTGAGAATTATCCAAGTCATATTCTTCTCAGGGTGGTTGCATTAACTGCCCTCTCCCTGCCTGAAATATTTTTGTCTCATATCCATATCCTTGCATGTTAGTCTCTGCCTTCTCATTCAAATATCAGCCCAAGTATCACCTCCTCAGCAAGACCTTCTTTGACAACATGATATAAAGTAGGTCCCCTAAACCTCATCCCTCTGTGTTAAAGCTGTTCTTTTACATACTTATGAGCACTTAATTCAGTATGAATGAAAATTATTTAATGAATTGCTTTGCCCGTTTCTTTTCCTACTAGAGTGTAAATTACATGAAAGCCTGGAGCCCATCTGTCTTATTCACTGCTATATATTCAGGGCTGTAAACAGTGTCTGACACATGGTATGTGTTCAATAAATATTTGCTGAATAAATGAATAGGTAAAGAGAAAGAACAGAGCTATTTGTGCTGCACATTTGTTGGATTTTGTATTGGGATCCATTTTTTTTTGCCAGTATACTACTTTAGTCTTTTGTCAGGTTGTATATAATTAGTTCCTTCACCTCTGGAAAGATTCTACTTTGTCAACTTCTTTCTTAAAATAAACCTCCTAGAATAGAAAACAATATGCTTCATCTCAGAATATGGGTATGTAGCTATGATGCTTTAGGTTTAATGGCCCAAAAGCTTTAGTGAAGATCTGGCACATTCTAGCTTTATGCTTCGGAAGCTCAAACTCTCTTAACTAGTTATCATGGTATCTTAATGTCAGATTCTGTTCCTTTGTGTACTCAGATTATTAACTGGGAATTCATTTGAAAGAAAATAGTATCATGTAAAATAGGAGTACTTTGTGTAGTTTTGCGTAGAGTATCCTTATTATACACCTGATCTAATGTCTTTTGTCTTCATGATTATTTCTCCTAAGAATAGTGCCATATTTTGATGTTCATTTGTTTGGAGAGAACAACAGACACGAGTCTTAAAAGTTTACATTGACTTGAAAATTTCTGTGTTTATGGATCTTGACAATGACAACTGTTGGGTTGTTCTCCATATGCTCTAAGTGGGACGTCTGAGCTGCTCTTTCCTATACCTGTATCGTATGTCTGTTATCTCCCACACTGTCCCTGTCAACTGGTGACTGAGACTTGTGTGGCAAGTGTCACGTCATATCTTACTGATGATTAAGTGCTCAGCAGAACAGGAGTGCTGAAATCTTATCCCAGCATCACACTAAACAAGAAAAAAAAAATGAATCACTTGGTCTGACTTTATCTCCTCAGCACATGCCCTGTGCGCTGCACTGGAAAGACAGGTAGTAATTTCACTGCATCAGAAAAGGAACAGGATATATGAGGCAGGCTGGTCTTTCAAATTTAACCACAAGTTAAGACAAGAACTCTGCTCACTGAACTATTCACACACTACCAGAAAAGACCTGGTGGAAGCTGCAAGTTCAAAATGGAAGTCTATCAAAGCCATCCAGGTTGATTTTAATGCAATTCTAAATAATGCTACTTCGTTAAAAAGTTAATAGTTTTGGACAAATGCCAGTAGGATAGGTATAAAACGTGACTGCCCCAGGCAAACTGAGTTGCATGGTTACCCTGCTTCTCCCCACTGCCAACCAAGACATGGCAAATCTCTCTGCCCTTGTCTGTTAACCGTGTCAAAGATGGAGTGTGATGCATCGTTTCTTAGCACTCAGTCACATCATAATTTTCTCCTTCATTATTTTAGATACTATCCCTAAAATGTGTTATTGAATGTAGAGATCGAAAATCACTCATTGTAATTATAGATTCACAACAAACCTTTACAGACCTTTATGAGATCAACAAATACACAACATGCATGTCACCACTTCCTGCTCCTACAGCCATAACAGACACCCCTAATTATTCCCTAATCAATCCTAGGGTTCCTGAAGGCTTGCCTGACGTTTCTTTTTTTTCTACATACTGCTCACTTTGGTAAAATATTTCTGAAAAATTTGTGTGTAGAACAATGCTGTTAAATCAAATCACACTTTAATTGCACAAATATAATGCTAGTTAAATGAATACCACTGTGACTATATTTGCAAATCACATCAATTAGTTTTATTCTTATGGAACATTTTCTTAAAGTGAATCCATCTTCCTAACACAGAATTATAAGCAGTGTACCCCATTACTAACCATCCAGAGAGAAGAAGACTAAGAGCCTTTGAAATGATTAGAAGCACAAACTATGCTTCTGTTAACACTTCTGTATGTGGTTTTGTCAATGCAAAAGTCAAACCACTGGCTAATATACCCCTTACCAGTAAGCAAGTCAATAAATTGTTTCTGCAGGAACTTCTTTTCTCAGCTAATCAAAATAGCTTTAGGTGAGTTTAGTAGGGGTTAGTACATGTGCTTATTCCTTTATTGGATATTTATTTGGGTGCCCCAACCATTTAATGAGTTAGTAGAACCCAGAGGGACTTTGAAGAACAATTCTATAGATTAAAAAAAGGTGTCTGTATTAACACAATCTCCTAATTTTTCAGTGTTTATTTAGAAATTGACTGATATGCTCTCTTTTATGTTTGAATGTAATTTTGAGATGACCCTAGAAGTTGTCATCTATGTGATTTGTCTCCACCTACATTTGTTATAGATCAAATGCTAGTTTGCAAATACCCAGGACAATCCATTCCCTTCTTTACAACAAGCATTTGTATAAACCCAATGGATGGATCTGTCCAATCCCACAGATGGAAGATTTGTTAGTGTCTATGCCTCCAACTATGATCACACATTGTTACTGATTTCACATTTGTGTCTGAGTTCAGTGACCTGGAGAGCACCTCCCTTTTTAGTTCATCAAATCTTCCACTCCCCTTCAAAGTTTAGGCATGCTTGGGGATATTTCATTTGGCTAATTAGATAAGTATTTCTTAAAGACAGGCTTTGCCTTTCAGTAAGGCCGGTGTCAGAGATGCTGCAATGACAGTGACTTTCACTGGACTATGTCTTAACTCACATTGGACCCCCATTTCAGGAGGAAGAACCTAATCAGGCTTACAGAATCTTCAGAATATGCCTGAGAATGTTCCCCATTTTTAAAAAAATTGCAATCAGCAGACACTTATTGAGAGCTTCCTAAGTCTCTCACATTTGCTTTCAGTAAAGGGAATGCAAGGACAGAGAACATGATCAGCGTCTGGGGAGTCCCACAGTCTAATTCAGGAAAACAGAATTATATTCCTATAATTATAGTCCTATAATTGTTTGCAACCACTTTGGGAAGCAAGTTGATATTTCATGATCCCCTTTTAAGTGCCAAGCATTTGAGGTACTTCCACATATTTAAATTTCACAGACACTGAAGTATAGATAATCCTTGTGTTAATGAGTGAGAACACTAAGATTAAGGGTGCTTAAGCATTGCCCTAAGCCATTCAGATAAGGGATTGGGAGGTGACTGGGGAGTCTGGATTTGAATCAAAATCTATTTGATGATAAATACCATGGATTTTGCCAACCTAATCAGCTAAAGTCTAGCTAAGAAGATAAGAAGCAAGACATTTCAAAAGTTAACATCTTTCCATAAATGAGTTTATCAGACCTTTGCAGAAGTATCAGGACCAACATTACTTAGAGAAATGATGAAGAATAAAACTCAAAGTTAGGGCTAAAGGTGAAGTGCTTCTTGAGAATGCCAGTCTTGTGGTAGTGATGAGGGTGATGGGCATCTTGATATTGATATTAGAGAGCATGGCAGGAAGGGAGGGGCAAATTAGGTGCCAATAAATGTAAGAGAAAATCTGTTAGAAGAAGTAATTCCTTTCTCTTGTTTTATTTTTCTTTTACCTTTCCTTCCCAATATAGGGGCCTAAATTTTTTATCTACTGATTTTCCCTGGTTTCTTTATGCTTTGAGTATGAGTTAGCTTTTGTAACATACCGTATTACACCAAAATGTAGCAGGGTATATTAGTTTGCAAGCTTCCAGAATGCAATATACCAGAACTGGAATGGCTTTTAAAAAGGGAAATTTAATAAGTTACAAGTTTACAGTTCTAAGCCTATAAAATTGTCCAAGCTAAGGTATCTAGGGAAAGATAGTTTAATTCAAGGAAGGTCAATGTGTCAGGAACACCTCTGTCAGCTGGGTAGTCAACCTGGCTGGCATCTGCTGGTCCCTTGCTCCTGGGCTCCGCTGCTTTCAGTCTCTGTTCCTATGGGAGTTCCTCACTTTGCTTCTCTGGGATTGGCTTTCATCTCTTCACTTCTCTTGGCTTTCTCTATGTTCTGGCTTGCTTAACATCTCATGGTAATGTCTGCTGGACTTCAAGCACCTGTGAACATTCGTGTCTGTCTTCTCCAATTCTTGACATCTATGTCAGCTCTGCTCTGAAGTTTCTGTTGGCTCTTTCATTGCTGAGGTTTCTCCAGAATGTTTCCCTTTTTAAAGACAATCATAAACTAATTAAGACCCACCTGTAATAAGTTGAGTCACATCTCCAATAATCAAAAGGTCATAGCCACATTGGGTCCATCACATGCCCTTTGAGATAATCTAATCAAAAGTTTCTGCCTTACAGTACTGAATTAGGATTAAAAGAAATGGCTACCCCAACAAGATTGAATCAGGATTAAAGCATGGCTTTAAAAGATAATGAATTAAGCAATAATTATAAATTTGCTTTGATGGACATACAATTATAATGATGTAATTTGCATGACAATGACATCATAAAGGAGGGGGAGATAATGGAGCTATATAGGAGCAAAGTTTTGTGTACTATTGAAATTAAGTTGGTGTTGATCCGATCTAGATTGCTATAATTGTTAATTATAATTCATGAAAGAACCTCTAAGAAACATTCTAAAAATACATAGCAAAAGAAATGACATGGAAATGAAAATGGTATCCAGTAAAATATCTATTTAATATAGAAGGCAGTAATATAGGGATAGAAGAATAAAAAAAGACATGGAATATATAAAAATGAACAGCAAAATGGCATATGTAATCCTACATTATCAGTAATTATATTAAATGGAAATGGATTAAATACTCCAATTAAAATGCAAAGTTTAGCAGAAGGGATAAAAAATGATCCAGTTATATGGAGTTGTTATACTACATCAGACAAAATAAAGTGTAAGACAAAGAATGTTGCTAGAGACAGAATAACACTTTATAATGATAAAAATATCATTCTATCAAAAGATATAATAATTATAAACATATATATATATATATGTCTAACAACAGAGCTCAAAAAACATGAAGCAAAGGCTGATAGGAGTGAATGAATAAATCATTCAACAATAAAATTTAGAAACTTCGACAACTTATAATAGTGAATAGAGCAATAAGGCAGAAAAGCAGCAAGAAATAGAAGACTTGAATAGCACTATAAATCAAATACATCTAACAGACATCTATAGAACACAGAATACACATTCTTCTTAAGTGCACATATAACATTTTCCACAATAGACCATATGATCGGTCATAAAGCAAGTCTCAAAACTTTTAAAGGATAACAATCATGCATAGTATGTTCTCTGACTCAGTGGAATGAAATTAGAGATTAGTAGAAGGAAATTTAGGAAATTCACAAAGATGTGGAGATTAAACCCATTCCTAAATAAGGCATTAATAATGGGTAAAAGAAGAAATCATAAGGAAGATTCAAAAATACTATGACAAGAGTGAAAATATCTTAAAACTTATGTGATACTGTTAAAGCAGTTCCTAGAGGAAAATTTATGCCTATAAACTCCTATATTTAAAAAGAGGAAATTTCTGAAATCTGTAACCTACCCTTCCAACTTAAGAAACTAGATCATTAAGAGCAAACTAAATCCAAAGAAAGTGAAAGGGAGGAGATAACAATTAGAGCAGAAATAAATGGAATAGATAATAGAAAAATCATAGAGAAATTAAGTCTACTTTGAAAAAAAATTCAACAAACTTGGCAAATTTTAGCTAGATTAACCTTAAAAAAGACAGAGAGAGAGAGAGAAGACACGATATTACTGAAATTAGGTATAAGGAAGAGACATCACTAGCAACATTACAGAAATAAAGAGGGACTATAAGGGAATACTATGAAAAAGAGCATACCAACAAATTACATAACTTTGATGAAATGGGCAAATCCCTAGAAAGCAATAAAATATTAAAACTGATTCAAGAAGAAATAGAAATATGATTGGAATTATTAGAAATATGAAATTAATAATTAAAATACATTACACAAAGAAAATCCTAAATTCCAGGTTTACCTGATTTCAGTGGTAAATTCTACCACATGTTTAAAAGATAAAACCAGCTCATTCTATGTGGCTAGTATTACCTTGAAATAAAAATCAGACAAGAATATTATAATAAAAGATAACTACAGATCAATATCCCTTATGAATATAGACACAAAATTTTCAGCAATATTAGCAAAGTGAGTTCTGCAATAAATCAACTGCATGATCAAGTGATATTTATCCCGGGAATACAATGTTGGGTCACTATGTGAAAATTAAGCGTTGTGACACACCATATTAATAGCATAAAGGACAAAAAATACACAAACACCACAATAGACACAGAAAATGCATTTGACATAATCCAATACTTTCAAAATAAAGTACACCAGAAATAGTAACCTGGAAAAGAGCATTGATGAAAAAAAACACCACTAATATCATACTTATTGGTGAAAACAATGTTTGGCTCCTAAAATTGGGAACAAGACATGGATATCTGCTCTCACCAATTCTATGCAACTGTTAGAAGTGCTAGTGAGGACAATTAGGCAAAAAAGGAAGGAAAGGGAAGTGAAAGGACAGGAAGGGAAGGAGAGAGGAAGAAAGAGAAGGGATCCATGTTGGAAAGGAAGACCTAAAACTGTCTCTATATGTAGATGACATAATCTTGCATGTAGAAAATTCTAAGAAATCCACTAAAGTCTATTGAGCTAATAAGGGGTTCAGTAAGTTCATATTATACAAAATGACTATAGACAATCATTTTTATTTCTATACAATAGCAATGAACAATCTGAAAATGAAATTTAAGAAAACAACTCTTTTTACATAACATCAGAAGTATGATATAATTATCAATAAGAATAAATGCAAGACCTATACACTGAAAACTACAAAATGTAATTGAAAGAAATTAAGGAATGCCTAAAATAGAAAGATATCCCATGTTTATGGATTGTAAGACATACATTGTTAAGCTGGCAAACCTCTGCAAGTTGATCTGCAGATTTGATTCAATACCTATGGAAAACCAAGCTAACTTTTTTGAAAAAAATTGACAAGCTGATATTATAATTAAATGGAAATGCAAGGAAGCCAGAATTGGCCAAATAATCTTTACAAGAAGAACAAAATAGGAGGACTCATACTTTCTAATCTCAAAATTTACTATACAGCTACAGTTTGATACTGGCATAAGATTGACATATAGACCAATAAGAATAGAATAGAAAGTCCAAAAATAAACACTTACATTTACAATGATTTGAATTTTGATAAGGGTACCAGAGAATTCAATGGAGAAAGAAAAGTCTTTTTGACAAATGGTTCTGAGACAACTGGATATTCACATGCAAAAGAACGAAGTTGGATCCCTACCTGGCACATATATAAAAATTAGCTCAAAATGGATAAAATGCATAAATAAACTATCTTAAACACTTATAAGTAAACAAAGGTATGCAAAGATTCATGGCTTATAATAAAGGAATGATTACTTATCTATTTCTTAACTATGACACCAAAAGCATGAGCAACAAAAGGGAAAACACATAAATTTCACCATCAAAATGCTAAACTTTTGTGTTTCAAAGTATGCTATCAAGAAATTGACAAGATAATCTACAGAATGGTGAAATTATTAACAAATTGTACATGTGATAAAGATCTAGGACCCAGAATATATAAATGACTTTTACAACTCAACCATGAAAAAGATAACCCAACTAAAAATGGGCAACACTTTTCAGTAGAAACTTCTCCAAAGTTATACAAATGGCTAGTAATCACAAGGCAAATCTTCAACATCATTAGTAGTGAGGGAAATGTAAATAATATAAATCAAAGTCCAAATGAGGAACCATTTTATATCTACTAAGATGGCTATAATAAAAAAAAACAAATAATAACATGTGCTGACAAAGATGTGAGGAAATTGGAATCCTCATACATCACTGATGGAAATGTGAAATGGTACAGCTGCTTTGGAACACAGATTGATGGTTCCTCAGTTAAGCTCAACATATGGGTTCAATTTAGAGTTTCCATATGACCTAGATATTTTACTCCCATTTAACTTCCCAGGAAAAAATAAGAACATATGTCCACACAAATACTTATTGGCACATATTAATGTTTGTATATTATGCATTGTTCATTGGGGCAAAAAATGGGAATAAACCAAAAGTCAATTAACTGATTAATAGATAAACAAAATGTGGTATATCTATACTCTGGCATATTCTTCAGTACTCATTCATGCTACAACATAGATGCACCTTGAAAACATTATTCTAAAGGAAAGGAACAAAACAGAATAAGATACATATGGTATGCCTCCATTTATAGCAAATGTCTAGAATTCAAATATCCATAGAGACAGAATGGTTGAAAGATTGAATGGTTGAGGAGTGACTACCAATGGGTTTCTTTCTGGAGTGATGAAAATATTCTAGAATGATATAATGATATTGGCACAACTTTGTGAATATATTATAAACTACTGAATTATATGCTTTAAAAGGATGAGATTTATGGTATGTGAATTATATCTCAATTTAAAATCAAGCTCAATGATGAAAGAATAAGAAAAAGGGTGATATTTTGCATCAATCCTCTCCTCTGTGTTAGACATGACAACTTTATCATTATTTTCTCCCCCCGCTTTATATATGATGATTGTGAGGTTTAGGAAGGTAATGTGTCATGCCTAAAGCCTCACTAATCATCCTCATAAATCATGGAAATATTATCCAAAGTACTGCACCATTTGATTCCTTATCTCCAATTAATTTCTTATCATGTTTAAGAAAACAGTTTGATCTATAAAACTGGTAAAACTGTTAATATTTAATCAATTAGTCAAAGCAATCAAACTAATTTGTGAATGTGGACAGGCTTTCCATATATAATATATATGAAAATGTACTCAATTGCAAGAGTCCTTATTCATTTAACACATATTTGTTAGGATAAATAAGTGTCCATTGCTTTGGTCTTGGGGCTACCGCAGTGAGTAACACAGATCTGTTCCCCTCCAACATGGAACCTGTAGCCTGATGTTACTGATCCCCTAATATATGCCACACAATAATCTGTGAGCCACAAAGGTGCACACGCCTTCAACGATTTTACTGACAGATTTTATTTTCTCTTAATAGAAAGATGCCACAGGAGTAGGGAGGAGAGGGCTAGGACAGGATGGAGTAAAGACCTTTGTCTCTCCTCTCCTCAATGATGAGTAATAATACGGTTTGTGGTAAAGTCTTTGCAAAGGTGATAGCATGCTGTATTTTCCCCATGTATCTTTTATTTCTGTTGAACTTACCATACATGGATAGAGGCATATTAGTCTGTAGCTT
The DNA here is from genome assembly GCF_023851605.1 of Tamandua tetradactyla. Taxonomy (NCBI): domain Eukaryota; kingdom Metazoa; phylum Chordata; class Mammalia; order Pilosa; family Myrmecophagidae; genus Tamandua; species Tamandua tetradactyla. The sequence continues at coordinate 43,413,124 of NC_135335.1, read as the reverse complement.
TTCACAATTCAACATGAATTAATTTAATGAAACAAATGGCCATATGTAGGAAACCATTTTCTATCTATGTGTTTTTCCTCCCATAAAGAGAAAATGTGAGAAGATTATTGGTGGACAGCCTGTGAATTCCCAAACCAGATTTTGGTAAGAGTCCTTAGCTTATATCTAACTCTGAAAGTACTATGACAGCTTACGTAATTTCAGTTTTATTAAAGCGTTGAAAGATACCTCGAGTGATTGATTCCTTTGAGGGCCATACTTTGCTATCATTTAGCCAATGATTCAGTGAGTCACCGACTTCCTTTCATTTTAAGCCCTTTATTTCTTTATTTTCCTTTGTGAAATCAGAAATTTGGAATGTGTGTGTTTGATGGTTTGGTTATTTCCTTGCTCAGCTAAATTTTGTGCACAGTTTTCCAAATACTCTTCGAAGAGTCATAAAATGGAAATATCTATCTTTTAGCAGTAAGTTTCAGCCTCTGCAAAGGGAAGCAAATGATTGAGCTGATATAAGCAATGACTGCATTTCCAAAAATAAAAAGCTATATGTATTGTACACAGCAGGTTTTAAGTTTCAAATAAAACAACAACAATAAAAGAACATCTTTGACTCAAACTGACATAAAAGTAAAGCGAACTATTATATTCAAATATAGGAGTGCCAGAGGTAAGGCAGGTTCTAGGTATGGTACCAGCTGTGGTTTAATGGTGTTATCAAAGACCAAAGTTGCTCTGTTATCTTCAGCTCTAACCCCTCTGGAGGACTGGTCTCTGTTGTAGTTGCAAAATGACTGCCAACAGCATTTCCTACCCTTCAGTCCAACTGAGCCAATGTAGCACATACAAACACCCTGAGATCGATGTACTTATTGATTTAAATGAATCGGACTCTTTCCCTGGGCCTGAGGATACCTCACCCTGTGTAATGGTTTTCTGCCTAAACAAAATGTGGGTTATTTCATATAGGATAAGATGAGGTTTGGACAGTTGGTAAAAATTTTTTGCCACATATAGTTTGATTCTCCTTCTGAAAACAGGGCAAAGGACTTAAAATTCAGATTATTTGTTTTATAAGGTCTTTATGAGTGTGTGTAAGGGAAAACTATTGTTTCCCCTTAACTAAAGTGAAGTTAAAGTTTAATACCAAATTTGTATTGGTATTAAGGAAAACAGGTTGAATCCATTAAGTCATTTACTTTTGTAACTTTTGAGGCAGTATAGACATGCCAGTTTGGCTTGTTTTGAATTCTTAAGAGACTTAGATTTAAATATGTTCACATCCCTTAGCTACAAAGATGTGGGCCAAGTACTTCAAACCTCAGTTTTCTTTTAAAAGGGTAAAATTGTGCCTAATGCATTAGGTTGACATCTAGCCATTGTCAAGATGCTGACAGGCAGTTTTCGCATTTTCCACAGCAAGGGACCGAACCAAAAACAATCGGAGCAGGGACAAGTCTTAGGAATCCTCCATGAAGTGAGTCTGACAGGTGGTTGAGTCTCCCTGGGCTTATGTAAATAAATCCACAGGAAGACCACATGGTTACTATACTGGATCAGCGCTTTCCCATGGCTTCATGAAAGATCTGAGTCTCCCCTCACAAAGAGTCCACAATGGGAATGGTTTTTCTTTGTGTTAGCTGCTTTAGGTGACATCATTCCCTAGAGCTAAGTGAAATTTAAAGCTGGGATCATTAAAAGAAAAGTTTGAATCACTGCAAAACCTCTGGTAATAATTAGTTTTCATATGAACCATTATATGCAGACACCCCACTCACCACATGCATGTACATAAGTCATTGTCCGCGGAGGAGTAAAAAACTCTATTATTAATCTCTAGCTATTACTGAAATATTTCAAGTCCCATTGGAAATCTTTCTGAAGGAGGTTTCATTTGGTATAATTGTCATGAGGCATCTCTGAAATAAGTGGAATTTTCAAATGCGTGGAACCATTGCTACGTTGTCCACATTAACACATGGAGTCCTTGGGTGGTTTCATTTCCTCTGCTTTTAGATAAATCGTTCACATCAGAATTAAAACTGTTTGAATATTATTTTTAAATTCATTGCCTAATTTTAAATGGATGATGTTTTAGTTTGCTAACAGCTGGAATGCAATATACCAGAAACGGAATGGCTTTTAAAAAGGGGGATTTAATAAGTTTCTAATTTACAGTTCTGAGGCTGAGAAAATGTCCAGTTAAAACAAGTCTATAGAAATGTGCAGTCAAAGGCATCCAGGGAGAGATACCTTGGTTCAAGAAGGCCAATGAAGTTCAGGGTTTCTCTCTCATCTGGAAAGGCACATGGCAAACACAGTCACAGTTTCTCTCTCAGCTGGAAGGACAGATGGCAAGCAAGGCATCATTTGCTAGCTTCTTCTCCTGGCTTCCTGTTTCGTGAAGCTCCCCGGGAGGCATTTTCCTTCTTCATCTCCAAAGGTCGCTGGCTGGTGAACTCTGCTTCATGGTGCTGCAGCATTTTCTGCTCTCTCTGAATCTCCCATTCTCCAAAATATTTCCTCTTTTATAGGACGCCAATAAACCAATCAAGACCCACCCAAATGGGTGGAGACATGTCATCCCTTAATCCAGTTTAACAACCACTCTTGACTAAATCACATCATCCAGGGAGATGATACAATCACAGTTTCAAAAATACAGTATTGAACAGGGATTATTCTACCTTTATGAAATGGGATTTTGGTTAAAACATGGATTTTCTTGGGGGCATACTTTCTTTCAAACCAGCACAGATGATTTATGGCTAAGCTTTCCTCTTTGCTTATCATTATAAAAGGTTCTCCCCTATTTATTGAATTGGATACATATCAGGTTACAATTAAACTTACAAATATAATGTGGATACCACAAGAATGCTCCAGTGCTTTTTCACAAAGTGCTTTGACATTTTTCAGTTCATTTTATCTTCACAGAAGGTTAGGAGTTATTCCCCTAATAGCGAGAGAGCAACAGTAGAAACACAGAATCCAAGTTAGTTTGGCTTTAATTTATTATCATGGAAAAAAAAATGCAAACTCAAATGTTCATGTAAGCCATCAGATAACAGCAATGAATGAGCTGTCCTGCGGAGCCCTATGGCTAACTGAGAAACATATGCCCTGCCTCCAAGAATGGAAGCTTCCAGATTCAGCCATTTGTTGCCATATGAGATAGCCTGGTCTGGCTTTTCAAGCCAAGTTGAAAATTGAGAGTTTTATATGAACTGTGATAGATATTCATATGTAGGTTCTTTTTTTTTGGCATGGGCAGGCTCCGGGAATATGTAGGATCTTTAGTATGATAAGGACTGCCTTTAAAAATTGTTAAATACTTTCTAAACCATAATAATTAGAAATTTTAAATATGATGATTTTAATAAAATTCTTAGATAAAATTTTAAAAATGATTAATTAACTGTAAATAGGAATTAAAACTTTCAAAACTTTTGTATAATAAATAAATAAAAATAAAAATAAAAATCCTTAGAATATTTTTAATTTCAAACATTCGTGAAGTCAAAATGCATCATGTCTGTGATTGAGATTCAGGACTCCCAGGTCAATATTGCAATCTCGCCTCTAAAGAAAGGCTTAGTAAGCAACTGGCAGAAGTTTTACATATGGTTGTATTGGTTCCTTCAGAAAATACTTACTGTTTTTGGTTAATTGGGGCCTCCAATGAGGGATCCTCAAACAACTAGCGAACTCTCACACTCTTATTATGTGGAATAAAAAAGGCATATTCAAAGAAACAACAATCTGGTAGGAAGAGAAGGAAAAAAAAAAAAAGAAAAATGAAGACTAGTAGATCTGTGCTATGGGCTTTCTTAAAAAAAATGCCAAAGGGAATACTTTTGTCTTTGGACCAGTTTACTCTACATGAGCTTCTCCTTCAGGCAAAGTGAAGGCACTCTAATCTGAAATTTCCAATTTGTATTTCATTCATTTTACAATGGATACGAAAGCTGAGACTTGACTCAGGGTATATGATTACAAAGTGGGAAAGCGATTCAGACTTCAGTTTTCTGATCCTGGAGCTTTTTTCTTCTAATTTTAAAACCTAATCTGACTGATCCCTGAATATCAGCAGTATTGGAAGAGCTTATGTAGAATGGGGTTCTGAGTCTCTCTTTTGCATTTTCTTAACCTCTCAGAACCTTACTTCCTTCTTTCACAAAAGCCAGACTTGTATTAGTTCATTGTAAAGGGCTCTTCTAGGTCTCATAAAGGAATTATTATTCAGAAAACTGATATCAATGAGTTAAATGTCAGAATGACTGGTGCTTTTTTTTTTTTTTTTTTATCACTAGTGGTTTAAATAGCCTAAGGATTTAAGGTACACTTTCAAGTAATAAAGTGACTTACACAGTTTAAATCTATTTCACAGCTCTGAGCTCTTTACTGAGGGCACACTTTTGTGGGAAACTAAACATTACAAAAATTCCTGAAGGGAGATTTTATCCACGCTTATCTGACCAGATGTGAAAGTGACATGATAAGCGAAAGCTGAATAATAACATTTTTCTCTAGAGGAATAGAAATAATGATTAGAGACAAATTAGCAATGTAAGCCAAAGAGTTTAAAAAAGAAAATTTGTAAGGTCAGTGCCTGAAGGTTATAATTTATTCCTGGTACACAATTTTGTTGGCTATGTGGGCTGTTCCTTCTCATACGATAGATCAGCTGTCCCTCTAATTATTATATTATTTCCATAAAAATAACTGCAATTATTTTAGGTGAAAAAAATCTCAGAATCCCAGAAGATGCATATGCTGCATCTAAAAAATAATAAAAATAATTTCTCCTGTAGAATTTGACTTATTAACTTGATATAAATAATATTTTCACTTGACAAAATCTAAGTAGAAGTCTTGGTAGAGTTGGAAACAATTCTGATAGGAGAAAGGTGGTATCAAACAGGATAAAATGAAGGAAATTTTGCCAGAATCCCTTGCACTTTCTACTTTTGTAGCATGATAAAGTGTGATCTATAATATGCCAATATTATGCCAAAGTTCATGTCAGTGATCTGTTGTTCAAATACTTAGTTATTTACTGAATACTAATTTTAGCACTTTTGAAACTGCATATCAGCTTCCTGTTTGTAAACTTAGAATATCAAGTTTACTAATGGCCCAGTGTGGGTTTGGCTTCATCCTCCTCTCTAGTTTCACTGCTGACAAACCCTCAATCCTTCTAATTGGGGACTTAAATTTTACCAGGGACAAGGGTGGGTAAGCACATCCATTAGGTTCTTTTCTCATGAATTTATGAACCTGGGTATTGGAGAATGAGTCATGTCCCCCACAAATGGCATAGGCAAGTCCCAAACCTTGGTCTTGTGGGTATGGATCTATTTATAAATAGGAACTTTAGAGATGTTATTAGTTGAGGTTTGCCCAAACGGAATGAGGGTGGGCCTTAATGTAATATGACCAAAGTTTTTACAAATGAAGGAAGTTGGACCCAGAGAGAAAGCCATGGGAAAATCCAGAAGCTGGAAGTCAATAAACATGAAAGAGAAAAGGAAGCCACCACCATGTACATTGTCATGTGACAGAAAAGCCAAGGGAACCCAAAGATTACCTGCCAGCCAGAAGAAACTGACTTTAGGAGGAAGCAAGTTTTGGAGACTCTGAATCCATAAGCCAATTAATTCTGTTATTTTTGTCCAACCCATTGTATGATATTTGTTTTAACAGCTGGTGAACTAAAACACTGAGCTTAAAAAAAAAAAGAAAGAAATTTTGTGCCATTTTTTAGCATCATGCAAAATCAAACCAGAAAGGTGTTTCCTTTTAACAGTTCACTCCAATGAATCTAACCCAGGGGCGGAAAATACTCTCTAGCTTGTCTCAGAGATGTATGCAGGGACCTTGAGAGCGTCTATCGTCACTGCTCAGATCCTCATTCTTTTAAGGCTTTTTTCTTCCACTTCTCAGTCAGTCCTGGAACTGTGTGATAACTTGCTCAGAAATTCTTTTTATAGGATCTGTATTTACATTGGAACAACCTGGCAATATGTGTACAGCAACCAGAAGAGAGGTCTTTTCTGAAATGTGCAAAGAGACATAAGTGTGTGGATTGCTGATTAGGCAAGGTGAATAGGAACAGAATAGAAGAGAGATGGTAAAGAAATCAACATAAGTCAAAGAAAGTCATTTGACTTGTCTTTACAGTACAGTAGAAAATGGAAAATAATGGAAAGATTGAGATTTCACAGCACCCCATTATGCAATAAAATATTATGGCAAAAGAATTTTATTTAAATTTCAGTTACAGCCATGGCTGTTGACATCTTATGATGACATTGGCAAAATGCACTCATTTACCCCAAGCTGTAAAAATTTTGATATTTTTAAGGTTTCTTGAATTCTTTATAGGTGGTTCCATAAAACCACAAGAACATTTTTAGAAAGAAATGAAAATGTAGTTATTAAAAGAAATCTTTTAGAGAGAGTTTGGTACAAAATACAGGAAGGAAAATGCATGAAAGTTCATTACTGGCAGTCATATTACTACTTACAGATTCTTCTGGAATTTATATGAAGTATTTCATATTTTACGAAAGTCTCATACTCATTATCTCATTGTTCCTGGTCAGAGGCCTTATTCCGGTACTCTTTTAAGTCATCTCCATTTTGTAGAAGAGTTAGTTGTGACTTGGAGAAGTAAATTAGTTCTCTTTCTACACCTTTATTTTACTTTTTATCAGATTTTCTGAAAATTGCAATAATTTTGTGATTAACCAAATCACATTTCACTTAGTAAAATCATTCCATATTAAGATAAGTAAAGAAACAAATAAAAATCTTTGAAGGAACCTAGGATGCAATAGGGATCACCTATGTAGGGTGGTGCTTTTACTCAGAGAAGAATCTTATTTGGGGAAAAGGAAAAGATTACTCTGAAACTTTGTGAATTTCCTTTCACAGTAAATAAAACCTGGTCAATCTTGTGATGGATAATTTTCAGATATGCCCCTACATCAAGTAATTCTTATGATAGCAGTGATTCCATTTTCTTGGAGGAGCATATTATGTTTATCTAATATGTAGAAGTTCAAATAATTATTCTATTTCTAGAAAGTATTTAAAATTCTGTTTTCAAAACTTTTGAGCAAGAATTTTGTAATATGGGTCTTTGAAGAAAATTATTTTCCTGTGTTATTTCTAAGGAACCATACTTGCATTCATATATTTTAAAGTCCTTCCCAAACAAGCTTGAGTTTTTCAGAATCATATGCGCATAATTCTAGGAAGAAGTTGACAAAGGTGGTAAAGTTTCTTAATCTCTCTGAACCCCTATATAAAAACTTACAGAGTAAATAGATAACAAAACTCATGATGACGTTTACAGTGAAGCCTGGCAAAAGGTTTCCCAGACATTCCAAAGTACAAGTAGGTGACATCAACCATCAATAGTCACAGGACCTACCTGGTGGTGACGATGGTGCAGGGAAGCAGTGGGATGGCTGATTGATCTGAGAAAAAAGAAGCCCAGAATTGCCCACTAGCATTTAGGAGGGCCAACACGCGAACAGCAGCTGAAACTGGGAGTGTTTTTGTCCACTCCAGTAAAGGACCAAAGGGCCCAGAGAAGTTCCTGTGAGAATTGAGTTCCTGTGAACTTAACAAAACTTACTTTATAGGACAAGTCCTTAAACTGAGAAGAAACTGCTGGGAGTGAAATAAAAATTGAACAGGACAGGATAATAGAGAGGAGGAAAAACAACATCTAGATCAAAGTATGGAGGGGAACATAGCCAGGAAATTCCAGAAAATGAACTACCATATTTTTGAACACTGCACATTCACTGAGAAGTGAGGTCTGAAATTAGAAATGATCGTTTGAGCTGTGCCTTCTTCAAAAAGTTCAGAATAATCAAACAAAATGAAACTAACAGAAAAATATTGTGATATAATGCCATATAAAGTTATAAAAAAAAGGAGTAAAATAATATCCCTATAGACAATGAAACATGTCAAAACTTCTTGTACATTGAACATTCCATAATTGCAACATACTGTTTAGTCATGAAATAAAAGCACTAAGGAAACATATAAAATGTAAAACAACATGAATCAGATTTCTTCTAAATTTTTCTTTTTATGAAGTCACTAATGAAGTGGCCACATGTTCACACAGTATACATATGATATCACAAATAAGTGAGGAGTATAGAAATTATGTATGCAAAATGTTGTAATTTTCTCAAGAATTTAGCCATGGTAATATTAGTATTGTTATTCTAAAATGACTCTATGTAAAATTGAATAAAGTGAATGAGTAATCATAGGCTATTCTACTTCTACCTTCCTGTGTCCATATAAATCAGGATTGTCAATGTAGAAGAAAGAAGGTATAGATAGAAGATAAAGTGGTTAAATAAAATCCTGTAGCCTTGTGTTTGAAATCGAAGTATCATCTGAATTCATGAGATATTTTAAATTTGCTGTGTGAATGTACAGGTGAATTATACATATATAACATGGAGTTATATAATATATTAGAACATTATCTTTTTTTGCATATTACGTATGTGTGGATGTTTCCTTGCATTGTCCCAAAAGAATTCTGAAACCTTGACCCACTTAGTAACATTCAGCAAATAGGAGTTCAGATTGTGGTTTTGGAATTCTACTTCCTCCCATAAGAAACCAATAATTTTTGGGGAAATGGCTGACTTCAAGGACATGTACAAGATAAGTGAAGAAGTTATTAAAAACTAGTAAGGTCATGTCAAATGGTCTCAGGAACCTAATTATAGAGGCTACCATTGGCTGAAGGTCAAACACTTTGAGACTTAAAAAGGATAATAGGTGAAATTGATCAAAAGCTATTAAATACATTCAAACAAATGGTTTCATAATTGTGTGTTTGTGTCCCTGGGTGTGTGTGCATGTGTGTGTGTGCATCTAACAGTTGGCCCCATTTAGAGGACAGTAGGGAATCAATTCTTCATTTTGAAAATTGGAGCAAAAAAGAGAAAGGATTAAGTATTTATTCTATATTTTGTATCCCTAGTTAACCAAATAAATGAGGAAAAGCAACTCTTTATAAAAGTATTCCTACTAAAGAAAAAAAACAGAATTAGAATATAACCAGTTTGCAATCAACCCCAATAAATTAATGGATAACTGCTTTAGAAATCAAAAGGTATACCCATCACAGAAAAGACAACCAGATATTACGCTTTTCCTGATATACTATCTGTAAACTTGTAAAGCTGAGATCCAATCCATATGGCATAAAAATTCACCCTTCTAAATTGTATTTTTCATTGGTGTTGGTATATTCAGGAAGTTGTGCAGCCATCATTACTATCTAATCCTAGAACATTTTTATCACCCTCAAAAAGAAACCCCAACTACAAACCCCCAAAACAAAGCCCCCTGAAGCCAATCATCTATTTTCTGTCTCTATGAATTTGCTTTTCTCTCTCTTTCTGTCTCTCTCTTTCTCTGTCTCTCTCTTTCTTTGTTTCTCTCTCTCTCATTTTGTATATATACATTTAAGTCTCAATAGAGATTTAAAAGACACGAAACTTTAAAAGTAAGTGAGACCAGCAGGGTAAACTGAAGTGCCTGAGAAACATAAAGAAATGGAAACAAGTACTTAAAAGTGATATTTTGTGCAATTTATTGGTGGTAAGTCAAGAAAATGGGTTTAAATAAATTTCTAATAAGAGTGTGAGAAGGTGTTGCCTTAAATTTTATTTAGGTTTTATTTTACTTACATATCTTTTTGTTGTCCAAGTTACATGCCTGTAAATATCTGTAAGCTATCGTTAGATTTTCTCTTATTCATGTATATTTATATTTTCATAGACCCTCAAAGTAACTTGTTTTAAGACCCAAACCTACATGTCTATGCTTGCTTTGCTCTCGTAAACAATGACGTGTAATCCGTTATGCTATTGTTAGGTAAGAAAAATTCCAGGCTTCAGAGGTATTGTCTCAATCCCCAACCCACAAAGAGTTATGGAATCCACCTAAATATAACGATCACCAAAGAAGAAAAATATCAAAACTTTAGGTGAGAATTGTGATTCTTGAAGAAGGAATTTCATTCATAGCTTGATATTTTGAAATCATTAAGGAAAGTAAATTAAAAACTAGATTTTTTATGAGTTCCACATGGAAAGAATTTTCAGATATTAAAGCCTGGCTCCGACTTAAGAAAAATCTATTCTCTCTCAGAAAATGACACTCAAACGAATCTTCTTTTCTCATTCTAAGCTTTAAACTGCTGCTGTTCTTTCTAAGCGTTTTCCCTTGGTGACAGCTGGAGAGAGAACAAATTCACCACACTTTGGGTACTGCAGCTCATAAGCTCTGTAATCAAGGTATATTAAATAGTACTTTTTCTTGAGTAAAGTCATTAAAAAGATGGGGTGTTTTGCCATTTCCAAACCAAGGTTTCTGGTAAGAAGAGCTGTCTCCAGGGTATCAGTCTGACAGTTCCTGAATTAGGGGATACTATTTACATCATTGAAATGGAAAATGCTGTCTTCTTTTCATTAATGAGGTGCATGCTGAGAGTCCCTAGGTGGAAGAAGGAGACACAGATGCTGATGAGCAGTACACAATTGAGGCTATTGGTGTTTCAGTGCCCTCAGGGACTTCTCCTTATTTAGAAATTTAGAAAGTTGAGAATTAGCCTTTCAAAACAATAATTACAGATACAAGGAAAAGATAGAAAAGAAGTACTCTGGAGCTTACGTGGAAGAAACAGCCCCAGTGCAGTGGCATTCATATTATTCTCCTAGCTGTTCTCTAAAATATCACTAAAAGACTTGGGGGCAAGTTCTCAAATTTTATTTTTGTTTCTAAGCCTCAACAACCTCTAGCTACAGTTATTATGTACCGTCCTTAGCATCTTGACTAGCCATATGTGTTACATATGCATCAATAGTGGCCTGATTTTTTGCCTTTTCCTTTATCCACATCCTTTCCGTGAGCATTGGCTGTGCCCTCTTACTATGGGTACAGTTTCCTACCATTGAGTTTGGTCTCATGACTATCGACAGCTAATATTATGAAACAGAAGGTGCAATGCACTGGTTATAATTGACCAAGACTCTTTATAGAGTCTCGTTATAGGCTGTGCCTCAGATCTTACCAGGTCCCTCCCTCCCTCTCTCTCACACACACACACACACACACACGCATGCACACACACACACACACACGCATGCACACACACACACACACACATCTTGAAACTATTCATACAGCTGTCTGATTGCAGAGAAAAACAACTTCAGTAATTAGGTATTCTAAGTGTCAAATTCACAAACATACACACAACTCACTTTCCCTCTTCCTTAGATGGCCCTCTAGTACTTTTCCACTGCCCTTACCCTAACCAATTCCTGACTATGAAACACATCAATTCCAATCTTGGAATTGAGTTCTACCTCTCTTCCACCCTTAAATAAAGTCATCCCTTGCCTGTTTAACATTGCTCGGTGCCTTTTTTCCTTTAATATAACCCTAGTCCTCAAGACTTGTTTCTCTTTGCCCTCTTACTCTTCTGCTACGCAGAAGATATGCCTAGGCCACCCTATTGTTTTCAGATGGAGAGGTTTGTGGAGCAAAGCCTCAGTCAACCCTCAGACACATGCACAAGCTGCAGCCAATATCAGCCGTGCCCAACCTTGATTAGATGAATCCCACAATGGCATGAATAATAAATGTTTATTGTTATATGTCACTGAAATTTTGGGTAGTTTGTTACATAGCAATAACTAACCCACACATTAACCCTTCTCAAGATTGCCAGACTTTATTCAAGTTACTTTCTGCCTGGAATGCTCCTGCTCTATTCTCTCTTACTCCACTCATTTCTGAATAAATGCTACTGTCCATCACATCTCAGCATAACTATCATTTCTTTCTGGAAATTTCTCTTATCTTTCAAGAGTAGTTTAGATACTACTCATTCTGTCATAACCATATTCACTTGTTTCTATCATATCAGTTCAATATAATGGTTAAGAAGGCAGGCCATTGAGTTATATGACCTTGGCTTAATACACTTAAATAATATTTCAGGCACTTCATAGGTATATGAGGCTGGGTACATTCTCTAAATGACATCTTTCTCAACTTTATAATGGGAATAATGTCTCCCATTATAGTAGCATTTTTGTGAGGTTTGAATGAGATGACATATGTAAATATTTAGTACAGTGCCCTGCCCACAATAAAACTCAATAATTCTTGTGTAATTATTATTAAATAATATGGTCATTTCTGTTTATACCTAAAACTCTAGCTAACCAAATTTTCCAATATAGAAAGAGAAGCATCCCTAAGAACTATTTGGTTACTCTAGGATGCAACTTGTATTCACTTGGATTCCAGGTTCATAAGAGTATCTACATATTTTCCCATCTGGTCCAATTACAATATTCCAGAATCTTGAAGTGAAGTCTTTTTTTAACTTAATGTACCTTGATCAAGTATTTAGAATAGATGGGGCATCTGACTACAGGTTTGTGTAACTTCTGGAGTGGAGTTGAGAGAGATTATCATAGGATGACAAATCAGGGAAACAAATCATTACTTTGTCTAAACCATGCCCTTGATATATCTAAATCCCTATCCCAGTTAAAAGCCTTTGGACATTCAACAGTAGTTTCATGAATTATTTTCATTCTAAGCCTGAGTGACTATTTATACTTTTTAAAATTTTATGTTGCCACCATCCCTCCTTTTTTCGTTTCCTAGGTTGCTTATGCAAATACCATGAAATGGGTTAGTTTAAACAATGGGAATATATTTGCCATGGTTTTGATGCTAAAAGAAAGTCCAAACCAAGTTGTCATCAAAGCAATTCTTTCTTCCCAAAGATTGGCATTCTGGGGTTGACTGCCTGCGATCCATGGTACTTAGTTTGTTATATGACAAGGTACATGATGGCATCTTCAGGTCTTTCCCTTCTTTTCTGAGTTCCATTGATGTTCAGCTTCTGGTTGTTCCCTCTGTGGCTTTCTCTATTTCTATCTAGATTTCGCTCTGCTTATGAAGGATTCCAGTAATAGGATTAAGACCCATCCTGATTGGGCTGTGCAACACCTGGACTGAAAAATACTCATCAAAAGGTTTTACTTACAATGTGTTCACACCAACAGGAATTGATTAGATTGAAAAACATGTTTTTTGGGGGTATATGCAGCTTTAAACCACCGTAGTCCTCAATCTAAATTGTCTTTATGTCAGAATATCTCATAACATGTTTTGGCTTTTCTGCAATGCGATTTATTGCAATTGGTAATATATTTGTGATATTGTTTAAATTTGTTTTCTGTACTCAACTCAAAGTTCTGTGTAGTCAAGTAATTTGTTTATTTATAAATTTTTTCCTGTACCTAAAATAGTGCCTCATAATATATGTTGATTAAATGAATAAAGGAAGATCTAATGCATTATTAGTCTTCATGACTAAGCCTGAGGTTCTTAAATGAAATCTTACAGTTAAAAATAAAATTATATAATAAAGAAAATTATTTAAAAATTATTTTTAGCTCCCTGTAAATTCTTACAAGGATGTTGACTGACTTTCTTTACCGGGCTTTGCTTTTTGTTTTTGTTTTTATATTCTCCACAATCTTCATTCAATGAAAGAGTAAGATGGCCTAAGGCCCATTTGCTTGGCATGCGGTGGCTATTACTGATTTCAATCTCTCTAAAACTGGTTGAGATTTAGTTAATTACTCTTGGGGGAAAGTTTGGTTAGTTTAACTATTTGAAAATTTGGCCCTTAGATTATTATTTCCAAAATTAGGGAAGACCAGGCCAATTTAATTTTGCCAACTTAACCATAGGACAGCTTGACACAGGAACAACAATATCAATATATGATAAATCATACCAATTCATTAATGTCATAGTCCAATTATTGATGAAGTCCATTGACAACCATTGGCATGAAGTACAACAAATAAGAAGGCCAGTAAATAATTGAACCTCTCTCCATAGGTGTATATTAATACAGCACAGAGTGATTTCTAACGATCAGATGGAACTAGCCTGTAACCCTTCCATTACATCCTAGACACATTTGGGATTTAAGTCTCTATTAATATACTTTATTGGTCTTAAACAATGGGATTTCTTTGTGTGTGGCTACAGTAGAGTCCAGGAAAATGTCCAAATCAAGGCATCATCAAGGTGATGCTTTCTTCCTGAAGACAGGTGTCATGGTTAGGGACAGGTGTCAACTTGGCCATGTTGTGGTACCTGTTCGTCTGATTGGGTAAGCACTGGCCTGTCTGTTGCAATGAGGACATTTCATAGGATTAGGTTATGATCACGTTAGCTACATCCACAGCTGATTCCATTTGTGATCAGCCAAAGGGGAGTGTCTTCTGCAATTAGTGATGCTAAATGCAATCATGGGAAGCCTTTTAAGGAGGACTCAGAGGAGATAAGTTGCATTCCTGCTTTGGCTGGCGAGCCTCTCCTGTGGAGTTCATCCAGGCCATCCATTGGAGTCATCAGCTTCGCAGCCTGCCCTGTGGATTTTGGACTCTGCGTTCCTACGGTCACGTGAGACACTTTTATAAATTTTATATTTGCAAGTGTTCCCTGTTGATTCTGTTTCTCTAGAGAACCCTAACTAATACATCTTGGTACCAGGAGTGGTTCTTAAGGAACAGAATCTTAAAAATGGGTTTTTATGAATGGTTTTCTACTCTGACTGGGCTCAGAGACTCTAAGGACTCTGATTCCCATAATCAGAATGACACTCCCAATCCATGGACTGAGTTGGCAAAGGAGATAGTCAAAATATCATCATTCGATTCTCCTAATGCTTCGCTTGTACGAAGCCAGACTCTGGGGGATAATGTTCTTGACACCTTTACAGAGTTTTGTAGAAATAAGAGTTATAGAGATGTTGGTTGGTTGTTGTTAGATACACTGTCTGCATTAAAGGGTGAAAGGGATGGGCTTAAGGCTTCAAACAAGAAGCTTAAGTGCCGTCTGAAAGATGTAGAGGTTTCTATGAGTATCCTCAAGGAAAATTTTATTTCCTGTAGCCGTAGACTTGAGATCTCTGAAAATCAGACTCAGAATCTTATTGTTAGAGTAGCAACTTTACAACGTAAACTGAAATCTCAGTCTTGCATGGTGTCTGCCGTTAAAGTGAGGGCATTGATTGGAAAGGAGTGGGACCCTGAAAAATGGGATGGTGACATATGGATTGATAATGATGTTGGGGGTGAGGTTGAAACCCTAGACCATGCTGAGCCTTCTTTAGATAACCCTGTAATAGTCTGCCCTGAGGACATAGCCGCCCCACCTTCAGCCTGCCTTGAGGAATTGGCCACCCAACCTCCTCCTGAAGGGATTAGCCCTAGAGTTATTAATCCTGTTTCACCAGATGAAACTGCAAATGAAAGCCCTGAAGCAAATGGCTTGGAAGATATTTCTAATTCTTTTCATGACCCACCCCCACCACCCCTCATTTCTTCTAGACCTATAACTAGACTAAAGTCCCAACAGGCCCCTAAAGGTGAGGTACAAAGTATCACACATGAGGAGGTACGTTATACTCCAAAAGAACTGTGTGAGTTTTCCAATTTATATAGACAGAAATCAGGGGAATATGTGTGGCAATGGATTTTAAGAGTGTGGGATAATGGTGGGAGGAATATAAGGCTGGATCAGGCTGAATTTATTGATATGGGCCCACTAAGCAGAGATTCTGCATTCAATGTTATAGCTAGAGCAGTTAGAAAAGGTGTTAACAGCTTGTTTGGGTGGTTGGTTGAAACATGGATCAAAAGGTGGCCAACATTACCTGAGGTTGAAATGCCAGAACTGCCCTGGTATAATGTAGATGAGGGGATCCAGAGGCTTAGAGAGATTGGGATGTTAGAGTGGATTTATCATGCAAAGCCTGCTCTTACACCCCAGGAATGTCCAGAAGATGCACCTTTTACCAGAACAGTGAGAAATAAGTTTGTGAGACTAGCACCATCATCCCTCAAGAGCTCTGTGGTTGCAATTCTCTGTAGGTCAGATATTACTGTAGGAACTGCTGTCACTGAGCTGGAATCCTTAAACACAATGGGGATGACAGGATCCCGAGTTGGCAGAAGCCAGGTGGCAGCACTTAATCACCAAAGACAGGGTAGACGTGGGTATTATAATAGACAACAAACTCAAAGGAGGCATCAAAATTATATGACACGCAGAGATTTGTGGCATTGGCTAGTAAATCATGGGGTGCCTAGAAATACAATAGAAGGGCAGTCTACTAAATTCTTGTTGGAGCTGTATAAACAAAAGAGTTCTAGGTCAAGGGAACAGAAGTCTAACCTGAATTACAAAAACACAGAATCACGGCCCCTTAATCAATTTCCAGACTTGAAACAGTTTACAGACCCTGAGCCCCTTGAATGAAGGGGAGGCCAGGTCCCTATGGGGAAGAAACCTGTTACACTGCCACAAATTTATACTGTTGACCTTCCTCTAAGTCTTCCTCAAGGAGACCGACGGCCTTTTACCAGGGTAACTGTGCATTGGGGAAAAGGAAATGATCAGATATTTCGGGGATTATTAGACACTGGTTCAGAAGTGACATTAATTCCAGGGGACCCAAAACGTCACTCTGGACCACCAGTCAGAGTGGGGGCTTATGGAGGCCAGGTGATCAATGGAGTTTTAGCTCAGGTCCGTCTCACAGTGGGTCCAGTGGGCCCCCGGACCCATCCTGTAGTTATTTCCCCAGTTCCGGAATGTATAATTGGCATAGACATACTGAGCAACTGGCAGAATCCCCACGTTGGTTCTCTAACTCGTGCAGTGAGGGCTATTATGGTGGGAAAGGCCAAGTGGAAGCCACTAGAACTGCCCCTACCAAGCAAAATAGTAAATCAAAAGCAATACCATATTCCTGGAGGGATTGCAGAGATTACTGCCACTCTTAAGGACTTGAAAGATGCAGGGGTGGTGATTCCCACCACATCCCCATTCAACTCTCCTATTTGGCCTGTGCAGAAAACAGATGGGTCTTGGAGAATGACAGTGGATTATCGTAAACTCAACCAGGTGGTAACTCCAATTGCAGCTGCTGTTCCAGATGTAGTATCATTGCTTGAGCAAATCAATACATCCCCTGGTACCTGGTATGCAGCTATTGATCTGGCAAATGCTTTTTTCTCAATAGCTATTAGTAAGGACCACCAGAAACAGTTTGCTTTCAGCTGGCAAGGTCAGCAATATACTTTCACTGTCCTACCTCAGGGGTATATCAACTCTCCAGCCCTATGTCATAATCTTGTTCGCAGAGACCTTGATCGTTTCTGCCTCCCACAAGACATCACACTGGTCCATTATATTGATGATATCATGTTGATTGGACCTAGTGAACAAGAAGTAGCAACTACTCTAGATTTACTGGTAAGGCATTTGCGTGTCAGAGGATGGGAGATAAATCCAACAAAAATACAGGGGCCTTCCACCTCAGTAAAATTTCTAGGTGTCCAGTGGTGTGGGGCTTGTCGAGATATCCCTTCTAAGGTGAAGGATAAATTGCTGCATCTGGCCCCTCCCACAACCAAAAAAGAGGCACAACGCCTAGTTGGTCTTTTTGGATTTTGGCGACAACATATTCCTCATTTGGGTGTGCTACTCCAGCCCATTTATCGAGTGACCAGAAAAGCTGCCAATTTTGAGTGGGGACCTGAACAAGAGGAGGCTCTGCGACAGGTCCAGGCTGCTGTGCAAGCTGCTCTGCCACTTGGGCCATATGATCCAGCAGATCCAATGGTGCTGGAAGTGTCAGTGGCAAATAGAGATGCTGTCTGGAGCCTTTGGCAGGCCCCAGTAGGAGAATCACAACGCAGACCCTTAGGATTTTGGGGCAAAGCCTTACCATCTGCTGCAGATAACTACTCTCCTTTTGAGAAACAGCTTTTGGCCTGCTACTGGGCCTTAGTAGAGACTGAACGCTTAACCATGGGCCACCAAGTTACCATGAGACCTGAGTTGCCTATCATGAGTTGGGTGTTGTCTGACCCACCAAGCCATAAAGTTGGGCGTGCACAGCAGCACTCTATTGTAAAGTGGAAATGGTATATACGAGATAGAGCCAGAGCAGGTCCTGAAGGCACAAGTAAGTTACATGAAGAAGTGGCACAGATGCCCATGGTTTCCACTCCTGCTGCCACATTACCTTCTCTTTCCCAGACCAGAGCTATGGCCTCTTGGGGAGTTCCTTACAGTGAATTGACTGAGGAAGAGAAAACTCGGGCCTGGTTTACAGATGGTTCAGCACGATATGCAGGTACCACCCGAAAGTGGACAGCTGCAGCATTACAACCCCTTTCTGGGGTGTCTTTAAAGGACAGTGGTGAGGGGAAATCCTCCCAGTGGGCAGAACTTCGAGCAGTGCACCTGGTTGTTCATTTTGCTTGGAAGGAAAACTGGCCAGAGGTGCGTTTGTATACTGACTCATGGGCTGTTGCTAATGGTTTGGCTGGATGGTCAGGGACTTGGAAAGACCATAATTGGAAAATTGGTGACAAAGAGGTCTGGGGAAGAAGTATGTGGATAGACCTTTCTGAGTGGGCTAAAAACATGAAGATATTTGTGTCCCATGTGAATGCACACCAGAGGGTGACTTCAGCAGAGGAAGATTTTAATAATCAAGTGGATAAGATGACCCGTTCTATGGATACCAGTCAGCCTGTTTCCCCAGCAACTCCTGTTATTGCCCAATGGGCTCATGAACAAAGTGGTCATGGTGGTAGGGATGGAGGTTATGCATGGGCTCAGCAGCATGGACTTCCACTCACCAAGGCTGACCTGGCTACAGCCACTGCTGAGTGCCCAATCTGCCAGCAGCAGAGACCCACACTCAGCCCCCGATATGGCACCATTCCCCGAGGTGACCAGCCAGCTACATGGTGGCGGGTTGATTACATTGGACCACTCCCTTCATGGAAGGGGCAGCGATTTGTTCTAACTGGAATAGACACATACTCTGGATATGGGTTTGCTTTCCCTGCACGCAATGCTTCTGCCAAAACTACTATCCGTGGGCTTACAGAATGCCTTATCCATCGCCATGGTATTCCACATAGCATTGCTTCGGATCAAGGAACACACTTCACAGCAAATGAAGTGCGGGAATGGGCACATGCTCATGGAATTCTCTGGTCTTACCATGTTCCCCATCATCCAGAAGCAGCTGGATTGATAGAACGGTGGAATGGCCTTTTGAAAACTCAATTACGGTGCCAACTAGGTGGCAAAAACTTGAAAGGCTGGGGTAATGTTCTCCAGGAAGCTGTGTATGCTCTGAATCAGCGTCCACTGTATGGTGCTGTTTCTCCCATAGCCAGGATCCATGGGTCCAGGAACCAAGGGGTGGAAATGGGTGTGGTGCCACTCACTATTACTCCTAGTGATCCACTGGGAAAATTTTTGCTTCCTGTCCCTGCTACCCTGAGTTCTGCTGGTCTACAGGTTTTAGTTCCAAAACGGGGTGTGCTTTCTCCAGGAGAAACAACAGAGATACCACTGAACTGGAAGTTAAGATTGCCACCTGGCCACTTTGGGCTATTTATGCCTCTGGATCAACACACCAAGAAGGGAATTACATTATTGTCTGGGGTAATTGACCCTGACTATCAGAAGGAAGTAGGACTGCAACTACATAATGGAGGTAAAGAAGAGTTTTCTTGGAATATAGGAGATCCCCTGGGGCGTCTATTAGTACTACCATGCCCTGTGATTAAAATCAATGGAAAACTGCAACAACACAATCCAGGCAGGACCACTAATGGCTCTGAGACTTCAAGAATGAAGGTTTGGGTCACCCCACCAGGCAAAGAACCACGGCCAGCTGAAGTGCTTGCTGAGGGGAAAGGGAACATGGAATGGGTAGTGGAAGAAGGTAGTGATAAATATGAACTTCGACCACGTGATCAGTTACAGAAACGAGGACTGTAATGCTGTTTTGTTTGTGTTATACTATTTAAGTTGTAAGATATCAAGTTTAAGAATGAATGTTGTCCAAGGATTTGCACCCTATTCTGGAGAGATTTAATGTGTTTCCAGTTATATGCAGGACAGTTGAGTATTGTCAGGTAAAAGAAAAAATGTGTGCTTATTTTTGTTTTCATTTGGAAATCTAAGGTATAGGTGCCAAGTTGACAAGGGGTGGACTGTCATGGTTAGGGACAGGTGTCAACTTGGCCATGTTGTGGTACCTGTTCGTCTGATTGGGTAAGCACTGGCCTGTCTGTTGCAATGAGGACATTTCATAGGATTAGGTTATGATCACGTTAGCTACATCCACAGCTGATTCCATTTGTGATCAGCCAAAGGGGAGTGTCTTCTGCAATTAGTGATGCTAAATGCAATCATGGGAAGCCTTTTAAGGAGGACTCAGAGGAGATAAGTTGCATTCCTGCTTTGGCTGGCGAGCCTCTCCTGTGGAGTTCATCCAGGCCATCCATTGGAGTCATCAGCTTCGCAGCCTGCCCTGTGGATTTTGGACTCTGCGTTCCTACGGTCACGTGAGACACTTTTATAAATTTTATATTTGCAAGTGTTCCCTGTTGATTCTGTTTCTCTAGAGAACCCTAACTAATACAACAGGCTACTGCTAATCCTTGGCTCCTCTGCCGCATCGCAAGGCACAAGGTGGTATTTGTTCTGGGTTTTGCTGCTTTCAGCTTCATGCTCCCCAGGCTGTTTTCTTTCTGTGTATTCATTGCATTTATAAAGGACTCCAGTAGTAGGATTAAATCCCATCCTGAATGAGGTGGGTCCCTCTTTAAATGAAGTAGACTACTTAAAATGGGCTCACTTGCACAGGAATGTTTTGGATTTAAGAACATGTTTTCTGAGGTACATACAGCTTCAAACACCATGGTGAGTTCAAATGTTTGTCTGATAGAAAAGCAAGTAAAATCATTGGCAAGAGCTTAGAGTGTCCAGGTCCCTTACAATAAATAGTGGTTAAATGAATTTCAATAATTTGACAGGGACCAGGCAATACTGGCCTCTTAAATTATGAAATCTATATTTACCTAATCTTTAGGTTAAATTTGATACATTTAGAATAAGAATTTGGTATGGATTATGGGTACATGCAGTAGAAGGTAAGTTTTATTATGATTACATGGTTAAAAATAAATGAAAAAGTAGAAACTTTCCTGACCTGATCATATAGGTGCACTCTAGAGGCCCAGTTGCGTTGCTTTTTTCTTCTCTTTAAACAGTTTCTGATTTAATACCGTAGTTTCTAGTGCTATTATCTGATTATTGGTTCTCAGTTTTGAGATTTGAGGTTGAAATATTTTTAATGAACATACAGATTTCCTTGAACATACTTGTCAATAATACTTCATAAGTTTTTTTTAATTGGTTTTGATTTTGAAATAATTGCAGACTTCAAAAATGCTACAAAAATAGTACAAATAATTCCTTATAGCTTTCATCCAAATTCTTCAAATGTTGACATATTACCGCAGTACAATGATCAAAATCAGGACAATAATAACTAATTCTAAAGACCAGTTTTGCCAACAGATCCAAAATGTCTTTGTACTGACTGAGAACACAATGCAGGCTGTGAATTCATCTGCTGATCTGGCTTAAAAAAAGAGGCCACATCTGAGCAACAAAAGAGGTTATCTGGAGGTGACTCTTAGGCATAATTATAAATAGGCTTATCTTCTCCTCTGCAGGAGTAAATTTCATAAGAATAAACCTTAAGACTGAGGGCTTAGCTTATTACTAGTAGTCCCCAGTGCTTGCAAGAATATCAGGAGAGCCCCATGTGGGGTACGCTACCTGGGTAATATATTCAGATTTTGCAGCATTCCCTCAAGGGGACTTTGCGAATAATTTTTAAAATTTTCTGTCTAGATTACTCAGGGGATGTATTGGAGCATCACAGTAACATATACAGATCAACAAGATCTCACTTCCTATTCAAGGGTCCATGTAATTATGGTGTTTGAATAAACACCACACTAGTTAAATTAGAAAGTGTGCTACAGAAAATATAAGTTTTGTTCCATCCAGATAAACATCTCTTCCTTTGGTCTTACTCAGAACTTGAAGTTTAAAACACAGTCAATATAAGCCTTTAACTTTTAGTTTGATTTACCTTAGTCCTAACCAGATCAGCTTCATTCATATCTCTAATTGAAGTCTGATATCCTTTTCAGCTTTTAAACAGTTGCTGTTGGGGATAATGCTCGCCTTCAGAGCTGCAGAACTCTAGCTCTGAGTTCCAGGTGTCACACAGATACCCGAAGTTTCAGGGACCAATCAGGTTATACACAATGAGCTCAGCATCTCAAAATTTAGAAATACTTGTTACAACTTAGGGATAGATGTGACTGCTGTAAAAATTCACAATCTAAGACCCTTTACAAATAAGC
Source organism: Tamandua tetradactyla (assembly GCF_023851605.1). NCBI lineage: Eukaryota > Metazoa > Chordata > Mammalia > Pilosa > Myrmecophagidae > Tamandua > Tamandua tetradactyla. The sequence goes on along the minus strand of NC_135335.1, from coordinate 43,390,703 downwards.
CTTCCCTGATAACCTATGTTCTCTCATTCAATTCTCAGAGTTTGCACATTATGCTTTGTCCATATTAGTAAGGCATTATAATATTTGTCTTTTGGGTTCTTGTTTATTTTATTCGGCATAGTGCCCTCAAGGTTCACTGTTTATTAGTATTGTTTGGCAAAAGAAGGAACAAAAGATGGTTTTCATTTTCTTGCTGTTTGTACATCTAGACCACAACCCCCATTAGCCTTCTAGAACATTGTCAACTTTATTCAGTTTTATCAGTCACTCTCTGATAATGGCAGAATCAACAGGTTATTTTTCTGCACTGAGAGGATGTCCCTCAGCTATCTTTAAGAACAGATGCATTGCTTAAAATATTGGCAGTGAAGCAGAGTTCCATATAACTAATTCAATTTATCATTAACTTATATATATTCAGTTCCTGCAGCTGCAAAATTGAACTCTAACCATGTTGCTTAGGCAAGAAACTTTCAAGAGAGAATCTAGTTTATTGGAGAACTAAAGCCTCCTACAATTTAAGGCCTCAGGCCACTTTTCAGCTCTCAACCTCCCATTGTCTTTTTTCCATTACTGATGTCATTAAGAAATTAACCTTCATAGTTAGCATTTTAATGCTTTCACAAAGAAATTATTGGAGTTTCTAACCACTTCTACTCAGGACTGTTTTAAGAAAAGGCGTTCTTTCATGGGGATTTGTTTTCCCAGAATCTCCCCTGACCCAGCTCCCCAAAGCCTGCAATTTCCTTTCTTTAAGGATTTTATGGATCCACACTATGGGGGGAAAAGAACACGTAATCAAAAATTAAAATATCAGGAAGCAGCAACTTATAGTCATTTAATTGAGCATCAGTGTAATATAGATAAAAAAAAGACAGCTTTGGAATCTCATAGACCTGGGTTAAATCCAGGTTTAGCTACTACTGGATTCTAGCGGTGTAACTCAAATGCTTAGTCAACTTTAATTAACTTACCAGTAAAATTGGGAATTGTAATGCTTACTCTGGAGGTTGTTCTGAGGATTAGAAGTGGTATGACATACCTAAAACTATTGAGAATTCATTTAAAGGCAGCTCTCATTCTTGAGTTTGTTCTTAGAAGCCAACTCCCTTTCTTAGATGATAGCCAGATGTCTGACTTTGTTTTAGTAGTGAACACAGGTTCAATGGATTCTTTCTTCTAAAATGTGTGGATAAGCAATTGATTAGGGTAGAAAAAAAGGTGTAAACTGATTGGTCATTCAAGTGTTTGGTGACAGCCGACCCTTGAATTGGGATACAGTTGGCTTCTGAAGGGTGCTTCAAAATCCATCTTTCGAATTTGCCTATCTCAGTTCATGCAGTTGGCCCTCAAACTCATGTGTTCTTCACACAGTTCTCTTACGAAAATGATCAAATCCTTATTCTCTTCAAGTGAGAATAGATTTCTTTTTGAAAAGGTGTTTCTGTTTCTTATGTCCACTGATTTATTGGTCTGATACCCATCAACTCAACCTGGTTTTGGCATCTATAAAAATTGTCAGGGAAGTTTTTCCTAGAATATTCTGTTGAAAACTAGTTAAATGAATTACTAAATGATGTGCTATTTATGCTTGGGAAATAATGGATTAAACAGATTTCTTTAATTAACTTTACAGGGCCTTTAATGTATTCACATTCACTGTAACCTCAAGAAGGGGATTATTGTAAACTGTGTTTCTCAAGTTTATTTTACAGGTGCATGTAACGACATTTATTGAATGTTTGATGCCTGGAACTGTTCTAAGCCCTGCACATACATTATCTGATTTAATTCTTGCACCCATTCCTATGAGATAGATACTATTGTTACATTTTGATAGATACATTTTGTGGAAAGGAGATTTAGGTACAGAGAGGTTAAGGCGTGTGCCCAAATTCACACGATTAACAGTGTAAGAGGTGGGTTTGAAACTCAAGCGGTCTGGCCCCAGAAATAATGCTCTAAATCACCTTCTTGCCTCCTGATAAGTTTTATTAATCAGAGAAGCATTTTGGGGTACCTTTCTTGGAAGCAGTGTTGTGAGAACACATCAGATAGAATTTGACAATTCTGTTTGATTATCATTAGGTGCTTTGTTAATAAAGGATTCACATGGGGTAGCTGGGAAAATCACTGTTAGGTCATATATCTCCTGTCATGAAAGATAGTTTTCATCTTTTGGGTCCCGCAGTCTAGTTCCATCTCAATTAGTCCTTTTTATATAGGCGAAAGGACAACACCAGCATTTCCTAACAGAGCCCTAGACCTAAAGCCTGGGGGGACAGAGCCCTCCGTGGATGTATGGTGGCTCCCTAAGGACAGAGGCTGGTCACATTGTGATACGGACAGTAATGTGCTCCCCACATCTTCATCAGTCAGGACTCAACTCAATTTTACCTCCCTAAGGTTTCTCCCAGATGGATTTTCCATGGTTTACACAACTTGCTTTTAACCCCTTCTGTAACAAATTTGTGTTTTACTTTACAATCCCCCAAATATTTCCCTGATGCTACTGTGTACATCAGCCATAAGGCAGCTTCAAATCTTGGGGATACAGCACCCTGATTGATGATGAAAGAGATTGGTGACTTCAAATCGCAAGGAAAATCTTTGTACCTACAAAGCTGTCGTCCTTAATTGTTTGTAAGCTATAATGCTATTGCTTTGGGGATGGGTTTTACCAGATTTTCAATCCTATTTATATGTCCCGTAGCGCTAAGGACTGAGTGCTGTGCTTGCCTATTTATTTTAGAAATTGAACTCAATTTAAGTTTTATTTGGGGACTTGATTAGGTGAAAGAGTGGTTTGCGAAGCCCCTTGATTTAAAGACAGATTCATATCATTGATAAATTAGAGTCCTTGAACATGAAATTTATTTAAAATGTTATGTTTCACTGAACATAACCTACAGGACAATGTTTTTGTTGTTATTTTTCCATTAGGAGAATTGTACTCACTGTTCAAATTAAAGCCTTGGCTGAAATCTTGCATGCATTATTTCTTTGATATATAAGAAAAGCACAATTAGGAAAAACACCAAAGAAAATAACTTTCATTTATTCAATCTGTATTGAACACCCAAATATTGGTGGTGGTTTAGATTTAGCTTTAAGAGGAATACAAAGATATGTGTTAAAGAAAATTAAAAAGCACACAGCCAGGAGGAAAGATAATATCTGAACATTAATCATCATCTTTCAAGATAAATCTAATGTAAATGCCATTAAAAGAAAATAAAACAAAGTTACAGGAATTCAGATAGGAGTACAATTACATTGAACAGGGGAATCAAGAGGTATTTGTGCTCCTTCGAAATTGAACAGTCTTCAATCATCAATTGTTAAAATATTTTATTATAGCCAAGGTTGGTAACTTGAGGATTTGAACTTCACATAGAAAACATGTCTGTTTTGAGATACCAACATTTATTTTATATAAAAATTCACAGTATTCATTTTCTCAGGCTGATAATTATGGTTCGTATGGAGTTTAAGAGTACAGTCTTAAAAGAATCATCAAACCAGAAATTATAATCCTACTGTGAAGTCACATGATGAATGACCACAGGCAAATTGTTCAACCTTTCCATTTGTTTCTAAACATCTCAAGAATTGGGAGTTTTAAAGGAAATAACAGATATGAAGCTCATGGCACAATGTGAGCCCTCAGGAAATGACAGCTCCTGTTGTTGATATAATCATTATTTCCTGGCATGAGTTGAAACCATCCAAAATTGACTATTGGTGAAAAACATGAAAATCAAGGATTGGTTGTTGTGATGCTTATTTAGGTGAAACTTGAGTAGGCACCCCTATCACTTTGTATGTTATTTCACTGATATGTGTGTTTGAAAGCAGCATAGTAGTAAATTCACCAGGGCAATATATACACATATATATATACACACACACCCACACAAATATATATATAATATTTCTTTTTATACCCTTAAACTACACACTTTCTTATATCATGTACATCCAAATTTGTAAGAATAATGCAGAGGAAGCCTTCAGCACTTCACATTTTTAGAAGTACATATGGCAATTTCATTAGTCACAAAGTTATTTTCACATTCATTATATGATTGGCATAGTTTAATCTGATTTTTACTTTCCAGAGTTTGAAATAGTAGCTATATTCCCTTTCCATTCCCTCCCTACAGAAGCATCAATTATTTGAAAGTTTTTCAAAGGTTCCTTCCATACCATCGTTTCTGTCATCAGTCAGTTGGTCCATAATATTAACTTTAGATGTTTCTGTCATGGAAATGATTAAAAGCTGAAAATATTGGAAAAGGTTGAATTATGGTGTTGAGGGGTTTCCATCATGTCAAAAATCTCTAACAATGTGAGCATGGAAAGGAGAATCACATACTCAGAGATGGTAGTGAACAAAGTAAGAAGACCGACTTTAAAGTCCAGAGAAACTGTCTTAGATAATAACCATGACTCACCCAGAGCTTACTAGATGCAAGGTACTGTATTAAATTCTTTATATATGCTGGCTCATTTAAATCTTTTTAACTATTACTGATCGAAGCATCATATAGATTTCTTATCTTTCACCTCCTGCAAGCTATGCAGAATAAAGGAGTTGCCACTGTATTCACACATTCATGCTGTGATAGTTTGAAGTTGAATGGACCCTCGAAGATAATGTTCTTAAAGCTAAATCTGTTCCTTTGGAAATAGACCTGTAGTCGGTAGGGCTTTTTGATTAGGTTATTTCAGTTGAGGCATGTTTCCAGTGGGTTTTAATCCTCTTACTGGAGTCCTTTTTAAGAGGATGAAATTAACAGAAACACACAGAAACTAAAAGGGAAAGACGCAGAGAGGAAGCCAGTGAAGCCAGAAGCTAGAAGAAATGACACCCGGGAGAGAAGGGAGAGACCAGCAAACATTGCCATGTGCCTTAGCATGTGACAGAGGAGCCCAGGTATTGTCTTGATGATGCCTTGATTTGTACATTTTCATGGTCTCAGAATAGCAAATGTATAAACTAATCAATTCCCATTGTTAAAAGCCAGCCCATTTCTGGTATATTGCTTTCGGGAAGTTTTAGTGAACTAAAACTCGCCCTCGGAAGTACCTGAAACTGTTGAGCTGTGTTCCAGTAGCCTTGATTCTTGAAGATGATTGTATAAAGATAAAACTTTTACAATGTTGTCTGTCGGATTGTGAAAACTTTGTGTCTGCTGTTCCTTTGATCCAGGTATCAACAGATGAATAAACATATATGGATAAAGAGGAAACAAATAATGGGGAAGGGGCAAAGGGTAAAATAAATTGAATAGATGGAAATACTAGTGGTCAATGAGAGGGAAATGGAAGGAGTATGGTATGTATACAGTTTTTTTTTCCTTTTTATTTCTTTTTCTGAAGTGATGCGAATGTTCTAAAAAATGATCGTGGTGATGAATACATAACTTTGTGATGATATTGTGAGTCATTGATTTTACACATTGCATGGAATTTATGTGTATGAAGATTTATCAAAAATAGTTTTAAAAAAACACGTCCTCGGATTCTCTGAATCTCTAATATGTGTAAGACATTTTGTATGCATGTGATGTGTACAGAACTGACTACATTTTATGCACTCCACATTAGAAGAGCTAATCTATTTAATGTTTAAAACCAGGGACTTTTGTATAATATGGTATATATTCAGATTGTACCTGCTACATGAACCTAATTCTCTATGTAGAAATTTATGTTATGCTAAGCATATTAAAAATTCACCATAACTTTAGGCTGAGCAGGGATGATTATTCCTATATTTCAAAGAAGAAACTGAGGCTACTAGTCAGGATATGTCACAACCAAATTGCTTTCGATGTTAAATGGCAATTTCAGGACAAGAAGGTGAGTCCTAACTTTCGGTCAGGAATTCTCAGGTAGTGCTGCAATCCTCTAGAGAAGTAATGTTTTCAAAAAAAATTCCAAATGGTATTGCTTTTCCTTTTATAACCTCTCGGTTTTCACCTAAATATTTGGAATGGGTCCACCATTGCCTTTGCCAAATGTTCTCACTTTATGTCCACATGGCTTCCAGGCAGATTGATTTCCTCACCAAGATTCTTGACTAGTGGAGAGACTCTCTTCATTAAGCTTGTTAGAAGGGTGATCTGCCTTCGGAATGTCTACATTGGTCCCCCTAAGTCTTGTTATGTGACATTGCCTCCACTTCTATTTTTTCATAGCCGGAATTGGAAGGCCTGACCAACCAATTTCAAGTTAACTTGGTCCTGATTGCAAACTTTTAATGAGGCCCGTGATATACATCCAGCTGAGGATTTAGGCTTAAAGTGGGGGCAGGGGGTGTAGTCTCGGGGTTCTGGATTGCAGACCGCTTGTCCCAATTATCCCCATGGACCGGAAGTGCCTCAGTTAGCAGGGATTGAGCCCAAGGAAACTGTGAAGGCAGTTCCCACAGCTGAGTGGAGCAGAGAGAACAGAGAAAGCAGACCCCTGGTGGACAAGAGAGGCTAGGAGAGGATTTCAAGCTGTATATCCAATTCATCCATTTTTAGGGGATTCATTGTTTTTGACACAGCTCATCTATTCTCCGGTGAGGCAGCCTTCTATGGAGGTAGGTCTGGTGCTTTCATAGGAAAATACAGGCAGCCCTTGTTTTACACTGACCCAATATACAATCATTTCTGCCAGAACAGATTATTTAATAAACGCCAACAACAAGGTTATAATTTCAGTTACCACAGTATATTAACTGAATAATTGCATAACTTTCGTGTAGCTTTCTGGTCTATGAATCTCTAAGGAAATAACAGGTGTGCATCACGATCGGTACCTGTCATGTCACTTCTTTCAAATTATTAGTGATTATTCATTGTGCATATCTTATTTAGTCCACAGACAGACACCAAAATGTATATTTGTGCTGCCTTCTTGTCTCTCAGTGATAAGTTTAGGTAACATTTTCAAAAAATGGATGCTTGAGAGAGGGAATTGGCTAACAGATGAAAGTTCAACAAAGAAGTGAAAACTGTTATTGCTTGAAGGAAATTCGATTAGAATGTGAATGGAGTTCTAGAGAAATAGCTGACCATGGGGATGGTGACACTGCTACCATTTGAGAGACTCGAGATATGCAGCCCAGGAAACCTGGTGCAGGTGAAATTATTGACAGGAATTAGGAAAGTGGTTGTAATGAAAATGATGAGAAGCTGTCCCAGGGGAAATGATGATGGTAAAAACAAAATAAAAAACAACTTCATATTAAAAGAAATGTTGCAGATATTTCATGATATTGAAAGCACAATGGATATAAATTTTCTGAGTTATGCAATGAGAAGAGAAGGCAAGAACTGTTTAATCTACTCTGGATAAGTTTTTTTTGTTTTCTTTGTATAATCTAAGAATGCCTAGAGTGTACAATGATAGTGACTTAATGTACAAATTAAAAAAAATTAATTTATTTTGATATAATTATAGGTCCACATGCAGTTGTGAGAAATAATACAGAGAGATCTCCTCTACTCAGTTTTCACCAGTGTGTTAGGTCAGGGGAATGGGGAAGGGCACTGCAACTTGGGCTGAAGGAGCTGTGTCACCCCTCCCAACCTTGGCTTCCGCACCAAGGAAGTGAACCGTTAAGATAAAAGCGCTTGCCAAATGCCACCTGACCCCCTTCCTTAAAAATCGCCCACGCCAAGACCCGGGTGTGGACTCACCTCTCTCCATCTTGGGTTCGGTGAGCTCTGCCTGGGAGCTCAGCAATAAAACACGCTCACTTTAAATTTCCTGGTCTACTTCCTTTCTTTCTCACTCTTTCGCCTCCTAAACCTTTCACAGTGGTAACATCTTACAAAGCTATAGTACAATATCACAACCAAAATACTGATATTAATACAGTCAAGGTATAGATATTTCAATCACTATTTAAGGTCACCTCCACTTCCCCCTGCCCCCACACACTTGTCAACTCCTGGCAACCACTAGTGTGTTCTCCATTCCTATGATTTTATAATTTCAGAAATGTTGTATAATTGAATCATGGCACATAGCCATTTAGAATTGCCTTTCTTTGTAATTATCTGCATATTCATAGAGGTTGTTGCATGTAGCAATAGTTTGTTTCTTTTCATTAGTGAGTAGGATTTCATAGTGTGAATTGACAAGTTTAGTGATTCACCCTGAAGGACATCTGGGCTATTTCCACTTTGGGGCTATTATGAAGTAAGATACTATAAACATCCATGTACAGGTGTTGTGTGAACAGAAGTTTTCATTTTCCTGGAATAAGTTCCCAAGAGTGCAATGACTGGGTCATATTGTAGACATGCAATTTTCTTTTCTTTTTTTTTTTTTAAGAAACTGCCAAACTGTTTTTGAAACGGCTGTGCCATTTTATATTCCTACCAGCAGTGTATGAGTGATCTAGTTACTCTGCATTCTCTTTTCCATATTTATTCTCCCAAACCATGAATACATACTACCTCTCCATTTATTTAGGTCTTACTTCATTTATTTCATCTGCATCTTATAGTTTCAGCACACAGGTCTTGTATACCTTAGGTCTTTACTCCTACATATTTCCTTTTCTTTGAGCAATTGTAAATGGTATTGTGTTTTTAATTTTGAGACCATATGTTCATTGTAGTGTGTAGAAATACAATTGATTTTTTATGTTTATTATTTATACTGTGCTCTTGCTGAACTAGCTTATTATTCATGATATTTTATAGACTTTTTGAGATTTTCTGCGTAGACAATCATATCATCTGCAATAGGGGCAGCTTTATTTCTTTTTTTCCCTTGTGTACTTTTTATTTCCTTTTTAGCTAGAATTTCCAGCACTACGTTGAATAAGAGTAGTGAGAATAGATATTGTTGCCTTCTTCCTAAAGAAGAGGATATGTTTCTTATCTTCTATATTTTCTGGAAGAATTGGTGTTAATTTTCTTTAAATGTTTGTTAGAACTCTCCATTGAAACCATCTCATTCTAGAAATTCCTTGGGATTTTTTTTTCTGAGTTTTAATTAAATATTCAATATCTTTACTAGTTACAGGTTTACTAAAATTGCCTATTTCATAAAAGAAGAGTTATGATAGTTTGTGTTTTTCGAGGAATTAGTTCATTTAATCTCATTGCTAAATTTCTGTGTTTAGAATTGTTTGCAGTATTCCTTTATCATCCTTAGCTGTCTGTCATGTCTGCAGTGATATTCTGTTTCATTCCTAATATTGTGATTTGTGTTTTCTTTTTTCTTTGTTAATTGTGTTAGAAATTTGTCAGTTTTATTGATACTTTCAAAGAAATCAGCAATTTGTTTTATTGATTATCTCTATTTTGTGGTTAATTTGGTTTATTTCGGCTTTTATATTCATTAAAGCCTTCCTTTTTCTTACTCTGCATTTATTTTGTTCTTTTTTTCTAGCTTCTTGAAGTGGGAGGTTAGATTATTGATTTGACCTTTTCTCTTTTCTAATATAAATAATTAGTACTATAAATTTTTCTCATCACTATTTTAGCCCTGTCCCACAGATTTCATATGTTTTATTTTAATCTTCAATGAATTCAATATATTTTTCTTATTTCTCTTGAAATTTACCCTTTGATCCATGGATTATTTAGAAAATGCTTTTAAAACTCAAGTGTTTGGCAGTTTTCCTCACCTCTTTCTGCTACTGATTTCAAATTTGATTTCATTGTGCTCAGAGCATACACTGTATGATTCCAATTCTTTTAAATATATTGAGGTTCATTTTTAGGATTAATAATAAATATTACCTTAGTGTATGTTCTATGGGCACGTGAAAATAATGTTTTGTGCTCTTGTCGGTGAAATGTTCTATTTACGTCTATTAGATCCTATTGGTTGATAGTTTGTTGAGTTCTTACTGATGTTCTGTCTGGTCTTTCTATCAGTTGTTAAGTTAGCATTGTTAAAGTTTACATATAAAATTGTGGATTCATCATTTTTCTGATTGGTTCTATTGATTTTTGTGTTCCATATTTTGCGTCTCTGTTATTTTGTGCATACATGTTGCCTCCCATTACATCCCTTTATCCTCCTTATTTAAAATATAACTACATTAATATTTCCTCTGCCTACATTTAGAACTATATCAGGAAGTGTTACAATTTTTGCTTTCACTGTCATAATTTATAGGATTCAAGAGGACAAGGAAAGCCTAATTTATTTATCTACTTTTTGGCTTGCCATGTTCTTTCATCTTTCTTGATATTCCAGTCTTCCTTTCTTAATAGTTTCCTCTCTATTGAGAGAAGTTTCTTTAGTCAGTATTTTAGGATTGGTCTATTGGTGTCAAATTATGACAGTTTTCCATCCTCTGAAAATTGTCTTCCTTTTCTCTTCAATCCGAAAGAATATTATTGCTGGGTATACAATTTTGGGGTTTATAATACTTTTCTTTCAATAGTGAAAAATATTGTGCCACCTCCTTCTTGCCTCCAAGGATTTTAATGACAAATGCATTCTTTTCTGAATTGTTTTTTTTTTGTTGTTGTTGTTGTTGTTGTTAAGGTGTCATTTCTCCCTCATAACTTTCAAGTATTTTTCTTTGTCTTCAGTTTTCAGAAATTTGACTATGGTTTATCTTACTATGGTTCTTATTTATTTATTTATTTGTGAGTTTTATGTGGATGTTTACTCATCTTCTTTAGTCTTGTTTAAGTTTATGGTTTATTCCAAATTCTGGAATTGACTTTGAGTACTTTTTTCTCTTTCTTTTCCAAGACTCTGATGATTCAATATTAGCTCTTTTATTATACCCCCAGAGGTCACTGAGGCTTAATACAGTTTTTGTTTTAGTGTATTTTTTCTCTGTTGAGCAGATTAAATTATTTGCATCATTCCATTTTCATGCCCACTGATTTTTTTTCTTTGTCTCCTCCTTTCTGCTTTTGAGCCCACCCATTGCCATTAACTTAAAAAAATTGGTTATTGTATTTTTCAATTCTAACATTTCCTTTGGTTCTTCTTTATATCTTCTGTTCATTTACTAAGACTTTTTATTTCTTTTCTTTTTTTTTTTTTACATGGGCAGGCACCGGGAATTGAACCTGGGTCCTCTGGCATGGCAGGCAAGCATTCTTGCCTGCTGAGCCACCGTGGCCCGCCCTTTATTTCTTTTGTGAGATTTTCTAATTTTTCATTTGTTGCAAGCATGTCCATAATTGCTGGTTGAATCATTTTTATCATTGCTACTTTAGTTTTTGTCAGGTAATTCTAACATTTCTGTCATCTTGATGTTAGCATCAATTGATTGCCTTTTTTCATTTAGTTTGACATCTTCCTGGGTTTTGGTATGATGACTGATTTTCTCTTGAAACTGTCCATTTTGCACATCTGATTGTGAGACTCTGGATCTTACTTAAACCCTTGGGTTTGTTTGGCTTCATTTGGCATTGCTTCTGGTGGGAATGTGGGGGGAGTGGGGTTGCTGCCTTTTTACTGTCCTGTGAAGTTTAGGTTCTCTACTCAGCTGTCATTGACATATGAGATGAACAGCATTCCTCTTTACTACTGGGTGGGAATAAAAGTTCCAACTTTCTACAAACCCTCTACTTACATCATCTCAGTGATGAGGAGGAGCAGTACCCTTTTACTATTGGGTTAGGTATGTCACAGCTACTTGGGCTTTTCTGACTCAGCCCCAGTTGGGGCTTGGGGGTCCCTGCTGTAATCTGGTGAGGACAAAAATCTAGGCTTCTCTTCTTGCCTTTGATGGCGTAGATGGGGACAGGGTATCAGTTTTTTCTAGTGTTTAGTTGCAGCAGGCAGTTATTATCTAAAATATTTATGTCTGCTAGGTTTACTCTTTTATGGTCCTCTGGCTAGAAGTAGCACGCTTTTGTTGGTAACTTTTGCCTACACACGTTGAAATGTCCAGGTTGCTGTCTTCTTCAGCTCCAGGTTTGGGATATGTGAGGCAATAGGAAATGCCAGGGAACTTACCATTGTATTGTTCTTTGGGCCCCAAGTCTCCTCTTTCCTCTTGAAGTTTTTAAGAAAGAATTAAAATATTTCAATACTCAATATTCTCATGTTTTAAACTAGAATGTAATAAATCAATATTAGTTTTACTATTCTTTTAAAAATCCCTATATGTTGATAAATGAAAGCAAGAGAGTTTTTAATGTTTTGATCAAAAATTTTAAGGGATACAGAACACTTGCAGTTTTTTCCCTTTATTTAGATTTGCACAGACTTAGCTTGTGGTCATTTTTACATCTCTAAATTACCATGCACAAGTGAATAGCCTATACTTTACTACTTTGAGATCTACTTTGTATTTCTTTGTTCTTTACTGTCTTCCCTCTTTCTCTTTCCACAAAGATGTATTATGTACCAGGGATTTTCTAATGCACTGGGGAGATGAAAAGGCCTAAAATGTATCTTTACTCCCTATAATCTATGGTCAATGGTAAGCATAGGCCCCTTTCAAAAAAAAAAAAAACTTAAATATTCTTGGTTAATTAAATTATTTTCTTCAATATTACATAAATGTGCAAAAACATAAACCACAGTGCAAACTGCAACCGTTTTTAGGACTTATGTAGCAATAAAACAAAAACATTATTAAAATTAGTTCAATGTATTCAGAAACTCATAAAAAGTCCAAAAGAGGCTTAAAGAAAAAAATGAATATTAATAGCAATATTAATGGCCTGGCATTGTTTGAGCATTTACCATATTCTCTACACTCATTATCTTCTTCAGCCCTCCTATCTGTGAGGCAGGTGTAGTTATTAACCCCTTTTACACATAAAGAAACTGTTAAGTTTGAGAGAGAGATCAACTCCAGTATGTGGACCATCTTACACAATGAAAGTGTTCCTCTACATTTTTTCCGAAGTTTGGAGGAAAGTCAGCATTTTTTGATGAATATTTAAATGCTGAATATTATGGGTATATGTACAATTTTGAAAACTAATGACTTAGGTTTCTTGCATCTTTCTTCATAATTCCCAAAGATACACCCCATCCACACTTTGGATCTTAAAATCTTCCAGTTCACTCATCTCAAAGAATAAGGACTCTTCTTCAACTTTATTCAATGTGTTCGCTCTCTAAAATGGAAATGATGTGTAAAATGTGCTTCTGGATATGGAATGAATGGTTTATTCCCTTTGTAAAGCAGTTTGAAACATTTGAAAGAACTGCATATATTGCAAATCTATTGTTTAATGTCCCATATAATTTATCCCCAATATTTACCTCCATTTCCCTTTCTGCCAGTCCAGAATCCATATTCTTCTTGTTTGTTAACTGTATCATACACTGGAGTCATGTGTAAATACGCCATGTGTTTCCCTGTCTCTCAGCCTTTGTTTCTATTATTGTCTGGAATTTTGTTTCCCACCAGTTCCAAATTTCACTGATGTGATGAAGTCTCAAACTAGCCAGGTTGAATGTCTAAGTGTCAATAATGATAATGCTCTGTTCCACTATCACAGTAGGGTTTGTTTTGTAGTGCTTGGGTATATATGAGGTTAGGAATCATACATATCCAATTTCAATAACACAGTCACGGCTTTGTAAATGTTCGTGGAATTGGATTGAAGAGTATTTTTCAGTAGTACCTGGGAGGCCTGCCCCAGACTTACTCTTATCTCTACGTTGGTGAATTGTTCATTTTTTTTAGACCTATATACAGTTCAATTGTTCCAAGAATCCAAAGAAAATTGTGTTAATTTTAAGTAACATGTTCACTCTTTTTTAGCAAAGATAAGCTATTTTATTCAAACAAAATGTCCATTGCCCATGTTGACTTATCCTAGTATGTTTCTCATAAAGTATACTTCTATTAAACTAACTTCTAGAAGAATTGGGAAAAGGATACGATTAAAGTATACAATCAGCAAGTATTAAATGATTCTGCAAATATTTAAGTTGCCTATAAGCCTTCCTAATTGAAGAAAGCAAATATTTACATATCTAATTATAGATTCAGGGATTTTTCAGCACTTGTGAGCTATTTGAGTCACCAGATGTTGAATTTTTTTGTAGAATTAAGACTATGAAAGAAATGCTTTAGGCATCACTTATTCAATGATGTATTTTTATTTTCTGAGGCAAAAATGACATTTAGGACTTCAAACTTCACAAGATAAATGTTTCTAAATAGCATTGGTGTCCCACTAGGAAGACTGAAGGTGAAAACATCTGAGATATTATGATGCTACCATAGTGCTGTATAATAATTTTATCAGCATCTTTAATTTCAGAGAAACCCTCACACATTAAATTCTCAGCTCATAGTGCAGTGTGAGTATCCTTCAATGCTGTCTTCATGAGCAATAACAAACACTTGCAGAGGAAAATTTCCATGAAAATTCAAATAGTACTGGGCAAAGTTTTATGTACCCAATTCATCCCTGGGTAGATCAGTCTATAATTAGTGAATTGGTCATGAAAGAAATTCCTGAATCAAGAGTTAGCCACATGTAGATGATCAAATATATTAATGGAGGAAAAAAAACCTAAATCCTAAGTTCTCAGGCTCTATCTCTTTCCAACTGGGTAAGCCTGGAGAATATTATTTAACTTATTCGAGAGCTCTATCTCCTTTATCTCTAGAGTGGTGTTAATAATACTCTCTCTTTGTATATCACACTATTTCTCTAAGAATGAGAATGAGAGGATGAGTCTTCATTTAGTGAAGAATGTAGGAATATTTGTTCTTCAATAAGCAGGATTTATTATGTGTATTGTTATTATTATATGGAGAAGGAACTCACCTAAAGTCCCCTGTTCTATTTTGTAATATTGCCTGACCAGGCACTCTTCATGCTGTATGTATTCAGTAAATACCATCTGACTACAATGTGTATTAGGCTGTTCTGTGTCTACTAGGATCTTCCACTCTCCCACTCTGCACCTGTCTCTAAGAGCCTTCTGTTCCTCATTCCTTTTCATTTGCAGATACTTGCTCTGTACTACTGATAAGGTGATCCTTTTCTACAACTTTATAATCTTTTGATAATATTTCTATTTTTACATCATATATCATTTTGAATTATATCAGTGTTAGCTCCACTAGGGCAGAGAACTTGTCTTTCTTGTTCACTACTAATTCCATAGTGCCTTCTCAGTCCTCAACACATTGCAGGTTCTCCATAATTATTAAGTGAAATAATGGATGTGTGGGTGGATGGATGGATGGATGGATGGAAACTTTCCCACTAAGATTGTGTACTCATTTACAGCAGAGCTGGCCTTTATTAATATATTTATCCAAGTCATCCAGTGATACTTGTTTATATAAGCAAATGCTAGGTTAGTAATCCTCCCTATAATATATTAGAAATTCAGTAAGCAAATCAATACCTTATTGCAAAAGAAAGATTTAAGAAGGAGAACATTTGGGGCCAGGTTTGTGGTACCTGACAGCTTTTATCCTGTAGGATATTTTCTGTTTCCATAAAGGACAAGGGACAATTGGGCATTTTAAGCCTTGAAGAGAATACTCAGTGCAGTCACAGAAACTATAATTATCTTTTAAAATGTAACAAAATGTTGTGAGAAAAAGATCGGAATTTTTTCGTATGGCCTTATCTGCAGAAACTATAAGGTGAAAAATTGTTTAATGTGAAAAAACACAGTAATGAATAGATCTCAAACAATTATTCTGAAGTTAGTGAGTATCCATCATTTACTCAAAAACTGCACACCTACCTGGTGGTCTTTAGCAGTATGTTTTAGGGGGGTTAAGAGAGAATGAGGTCAGATGGTCTCCAAATATATTATTATTAACAAAGAACTCATTATAGTTAAAGCATCAAGAACAAAAAGTCACACGTTGAAAATATCTGTTTCACCTCTCAGTCCTAGCAAATCTAACAGTACTGAAAAAAATTTGCATGATTTTGATCACATCGAAACTTTCAGTTGGATTCCTTAAGTCCTAGACCTACTGGACATACACCATTAAGTTGAACTTGGCATTTTGTAATTCCAGAGACCACCCACAGATAATTATGCATGACAGAATTGGCCCCAAACAGCTAAAAGGCTGAGCACCTTAGAGGGAAAACTTCCCAGTTTGTCTTTATTACTCTCTCTCCTTTTGGTGAGCTTGACATTTTAATAATTCTACAGTGTGGCATAATAGAAAGCTGTCTGGTTCACCTGCAAAGAGAGCATTATGAAGGGTCATATTTTGTCTTTCTCTTTATAAAAATACTGTATATGGCTTCTAGAGCAGCACCTGGAACACAGCAGAGTCCCAATAAATTTTTGTTATTTGGGCGCTGGGAATGAAAATATACTAAGTGTGCCACAGTTTTGAAAAGGAGATTTTATAGGCCTTCATTTAGCCACATTTCCCCCCAGCAAATAATGCCCATTAAAAGTGTTAATTACAACAAAAAAAATGCACAGGAAGACCCACCCTAGCTTCAGGTGAGTGAGCAGGCAGCACAGGAAGCCAAGGAAATATGGCAGGTTCTTGTATGACATGTCCCTTAAATAAAGGATTCAGGTACCTGTTGTCTTCCAGAGAACACCAAGTTGACCACCAGTTGGTTTAGAAAGAGGTAGAGGGAAGAATTTCACCTCAGATAGATACCTGAACCAGGCTTATGGATCTGGTTCATATGGTTATACTTTGGTTAGGGTTTGTTACCTTTTAATGTGTAAGTCTGGGTACTGTATTGTCCAGGTGGAATTGCTTCTCATTTCAGAGCTCTGCAGAGGCAACCCAATAAATTCATGCATACTATATATTTTCACCACCAATATAATTCAAATATTTAGTTACATAAATCACTGCCAAATGTGCCAAATTTCAAAATTTTTTAGTATTTAATAAGTACAATTACTCAATTTTGATCAAATTCATTATATTTGTGTAATAAATTTTCAAACATCTCCTATCATTACACAGTTCAACTCACCTGTTCAAAGCAATGTGTCTAAAACTTAACTTACTAGTGATCCTTGAAAAACATTTTCAGAAGAATGTTATATCATATTCTCCTTTTAAGTAAAACAGTCCACCTTTGGATTTTCTAGAATTATCCTGATATCAGCAAAATCCTGACTTCTCCTCCAGGTTTTGCCTTGATTATGGGGCCTTACATAAACCACTTAAGCTTGCAAGACTTGTTCCTTTACTTTTAAAGAGACAAGGTGGAGTATTTAGAACCCAAGTTTCCTTTAGCCCTAAAGCCACAATTCTGACGTTTATCACTCAAAATGGTGATTAAATGGCCCTCCAACAGGGGTTCGGATGGAATGGCCCACGGTGACCATTCACTGAAAGACTTTCCCAGGAGAACATTAATCACCTGATGGACATTTTCCTTTTTGTCAGTAGAAGAATTCAAATGGCACTTGAGTCCACACTCCAGTCTAATAGTGTCTCATTCTATTATTTTTTTTAACAAAGAGATAAGTGGAAGCCATTAGCATAGGTTTTTCAGAGCTGTCAGGATTGCAGGGGAATTTGTTGAGCTGGGCAAAGGGAAAACGACTGACTGCTGTATTTATTACTTTACTGACTTCTGTAGCACACTGCAGTTGTACTTTAAGGCCCATACCAGCTAATAAAATAGGCTTTTAGAATTGATGTAGCAAATAAAACACCAAATAAGAATGTCATTATTATTAAAATGTAGTAACGCTATTGATTTGAAACAAACATATTAGCCAGTTTGCTCTGCGTTTAAGACTGGACCCAGGCATTGAGGCACCATTTAGGTTACGGTTTTTTACATGACAAATGAAAGGCTTCTTACCAAGATGAGTAATGCAGTTTTATGCGTCAGAATTGCCATGGAGATAGAAATAAATCCTAGAGCTAAACAGGACCATGAATATCCTGTCTTCTAAGTTCATCTCACTATGTTCACAGGAAGAAATTCGCAAGAAGCTTACACGGTTTCCCTCTTAAATGAAAAATTATAGATTTGATATTTCTCAACTCATATCATTAATGAATGCTTTATTTTCAGTGTAAATTGACAGGAAGATGGTAGGCTTAGCTAAAACAACAGATCCTGTCCCTCTCACATGTCACTTAATTTTCCTTCTATGCACACAAACCAGACACACACAACACACACACACATGCACACATATACACATCGCAGCACTGGTTTGCATCTCCAGATTGTGAACATTCACCTATTTTTCTGTACAGGATATAATACACACATGATTCTGAATGATCCTGGGAATTGCATAAAGCTTATAAAAGGACGTAGTATAATGTTATGTTAACCAGTATCTATATATGACTATCTGAGGAGTATGCCCACATCAGAGTAGTAGATTTCCCTGAAATTCAGGCAATTTTATGTCACTTTTAAATATATATTTGTATTCACTCACACACTTTTATGTGTGTGTGCATACCATTTGCTTAAAATTGTGAACAAATAAATTAAGTAGTTCTTGCAACTTTACTCATGGACTTTTTCATTCAACAAATTAAGGAAGCCTACTTGATGGCTTGTTTTTCTCCATCCTCTGGTTCCAAATGCTCTTGAATTGGAATATCTTGGTGAGTGAATGCCCACCAGGCATCAGCCCAAGATGGCCTTTGAAAGGCAGCCACTGGAATCTCTTTGCTCAGAACTAATTTTGACCTTTCTTAAATAACTGAAAGCATGAAAAAATAGCCTGGGAGCAGTTCACGGGCCATTAGGTCTTTAACACTCTCCCAGAGCTAGACATGGCAAAATGATTGCCTCCAGGAGGGCAAAAACCAAGTCTGTCTTCTTTACCACTGTGGCCATAGTGCCGGAAACTGAGACTGGCACATAGCAGATTCTCAAGGAATAATTTTAACATGAGTGTATTGAGCCAAGTGAGTAGTTTCAGAAATAGACTTTTTCTTCTAATGATCTGAGTATTCATTATAAATAGAAGGGAATGATGAGACAACTGGCGAGCAAAGATTGACAAACATAGCTCTGCCTCTTTAATTCCAATCAATTATCAGATTCTTTGAAAAGTACCTGCTTCATAGAGTTGTTAGGACTAAAAAGAAAATTACAATTCTGTGTACATGTTTTATAAATATACATACATTTCTGTAAGCATACATAACTATCCCCAAATGCACCTACATACACATGCAGATATACTGCCACACTGTAGGTAGTCAATAATTGTCTTTCCCTTTCTTCTTTTCAACATACTTTCCCCCTCATTTGTCAAATAGGAATAGCACATCTTGCCTCCCTAATAGTGTTGCTATGAATTGTTTAAGACATTAATAAAGGATTTTTGTTTCGTTTAGTTTTTCAGTCAGTGCTTGCTAATCTTTATATCTGTTTGCTAGATTAGGACCCAAAGAACACAGTTCACAGAACAATCCCTGCCCACAAGGAGCACATAACCCAGTTTAGTTAGTTAATTTCTTATTGAGTATCCTGGAGATTACAAAGGATATCTTAAACTTTAAACAAGTGTTTGAAAAAATACCAATATGGGTATAATCATATACAAATCTCTGCTTGTATATAGTTCTGTCCTTCCCTGTTTATCATGTTATTGTCACAAATTACATCTTTATACATCGTGCACCTATTTCTATTGATTTATAATTATTATTTTATGAAGTTATCTTTTAAATAAGAGAAATGGAAAGTTATGAACAAGAAACCTCCATTTATACTGACTTTTTATTTTTAATGCATGGTTACTTTACCTGTCCTATTTATTTCTTCATGTGGATTCAAGTTACTGCCTAATTTCCTCTCCTTTCTGCCAGAAGTTTTCCCTTTAGCATTTCTTCTAGGGCAGGTGTACTAGTGACAAACTCTCCTGGTTCTTATTTAGCCAAGATGTCTTAACTTTTTATGTTTTAAAAGGTAGTTGTGCTGGTTATAGAATTCTCAGTTGACAGTCTCCCAACCTTTCAGGACTATAAATATGTCGTCCCACTCTTTCAGACCTCCATGGTTTCTGATGAAAAATCAGCTGTTAATCACATTGGGGATTCTTTATATGTGAAAAATCACTTCTGTCTCTGGCTTCTTTCAAGAGTCTCTGTCTTGAATACCCAGTTTCCATGTGGGAGACCCAGGTTCGATTCCCAGACCATGCACCAAAAAAAAAAAAAAGAGATTCTCTGTCTTGGGCCTTGCAAAGTTTGATTATAATATGTAGATGTCCTTGTGTTTGCCTTATTTGGAGTTCACTGAGCTTGAATGTACAGAGTCACATCTTTTTACCAAAATTGGGAAGTTTTCAGGCATTGTTTCTTCAGATAATCTTTTTTTTCATTTACTTTATTTTCCCCACTCTCTTCTCTTTCCTTATGGGACTTCCACCATTGCATATGTTGGTATGCTTGATGGTATTCCACAAGTTTCTTGGACTATGTTCATTTTTCCTCGTTATTTTCTCTTTCTGTTTCTCAGACTGGATCATTTAAATTGACCTATATTCAAGTTCACTCATTCTTCCTTCCAATTGTTCATAACTGCTGTTCAGTTCCTGTAATGAATTTTTCATTTCATTTATTGTACTTTCCACCTCCAGAATTTTCATATGGTAACTGTTTATAATTTATATCTGTTTATTGATATTCTCCATTTGTTTAGATGTTGTTTCCTAATTTCCTTTAGTTATTTATCCATTATTTCCTTCAGTTTTCTGAGCATATTTAAGATAATTGATTGTAAATCTTTGCGTAATAATTCCACTATCTGTGCTTCCTCAGTGACATCTCTTAATTTATATTTTTTCTTGTGAATGGGTCATACTTTCATGTTTCTTCATAGTCCTCTTATTTTTTGTTGAAAAGTAGATATTTTGAATATTATAATGTGCTACTTCTGCAATGTAATTGTTTCTACTCCTCAGGGTTTGTTGTTGTTGCTTGTTGTGTGTTATAATTACTTGTGTGTTTAGTGATGTTTCTAAACTATTTCTTAAAGACTATATTCTTTGTTGTTTGTAGTCTCTGAAGTCTGTGCCTTTACCTTGTGGTTACCTAGTGTTCAAAGAGATTTCCTTAAATACCTGGCGTATGCATAGATGTGTGTATATGTATGTATACTGTCCTGGTCTCTGAAACAGGCTCTGAGTTGCAGCACTCATTCAACCCTTAGTCAGGTCATTTATCACTGTTCCTTAGCGTCACTTTATGCTCATACTGAGCCTAGAAATCAGCTGGAGGTGAAAGCTTAAGGTCTTCTCAGGTCTTTCCTGAGTATTTATCTGCCCTAGAAATGCAAATGGCTTTCCACATTCCTAATTATATGTGATAATTTTTTCATGATTTTATTCCCCAACATAATTTTCTTCCAGCTTTTCTTTCCAAGCATTTGGTGTAATGGTTGTTTACCCCACCTGCATTCTTTTAAGTGAAATGGCATTGGCTTGTTCACTTGACTTCCAGTGTTTCTGAGGAACATCCTCCACTTAGCCATTTTTCTTCCCTGAGAGAATTCTCAAGAAAAGGGGAAGACACTTTGTCATTCCTTCAGGGAACTTCTAAGCACGTCAAAATAGCAACACAATTCCTTGGGGCCAAGATCAACCTGCTTCCTAGAGAACCACATACCCACAGCAAGCATGAGACTGTCATCTTCAGGATTGCTGCAGGGCCAGGGAAAGGGGCAGGACAAGACTAAGTTAAAACACCACGAAGCTCTCCTACCATGTTTTTATTCATGTTTTAAATATATACATTGCTACAAGAGTTGCAAGGACTTTTTTCACTTTATCTCATGCTTTTTCATATACACTCACTTTAAAATTTCATATCCAATCATACAAAATTGTATAGCATGCAAGTATTGCATTTATTTAAAATTCATGCAAGAGGCAGACACATCATCTAGGTATTAGAAGTACTATTGCCAGTACATAGAGTACTTTGTATTCTACAAAGTTTAAGCACTTAGTTAAAGTTTCAGCTCTTCTTTTGTCATTTATATTCATGATATAAAACGTGAGTGTTAGATATTTTTAGTAGACAGCTTTGAAACAGTAATGCAAAACTACTGGTGTTCTTTCAGTCTTCTAAATCAGTTAAATTCAGAAAAGCTGCAATTGCAAATGAGTGATTAAAATTTTAAAAATGAATACATAAAACAAATTGAAAGATAGTGCCACTATCAAGGAGTACTTTGTGAATCAGACAAAATTAAAATACAGCAATAATTGGGATACTGAGGTCAAAAGAGGCAATAGTTGTCATCTGAACACTCCAAAGCAAATTTTTATTTAACAAGATATTTCCAATTTTTATGGATTTATTAATAAAATTGTGTTTTTAAAAAAACCTCTATCCTAATGGAATACCATTTTATCATATAATTTCTATGTTCCACCATAAAATTTTTGAAGATGATTGGGCTCTTTTAATGGAGTAAGATTTCCACCGACCCTATCTATCCACCAAAGAGACTGATCAAAAGTAAAGGACATGCCAGAAGCTGTGGAGAAAGAAGCCTCCATAGGTTCTGCCTCTGATTTAGGCTACATCATCTTTCGCATTTTTAAATAGTCATTCTCTGCTTTCCCTAGCCATTAGAAATTCCCTGAGGAGCTTTTAAAATGTTGGTATTCAAGTCTCAACCCCAAATAAAATGAATTTAATTGGCTTGCTGAACAGCCTAACCACAGGGCATTTTTTTGTTTTGTTTTGTTTCTGAGGAGTTGTAAGTTTACAGAAAAATCATGCAGAAAATACAGTTTTTAAGCTCCCTAGGTGATTCCAATGTCCAGACAAGGTTATGAAAGACTGTTTAAAGGGCTCTTAATTATCAGTTTTCATGAGGCTATCACACATGCTGTAGCCTATTTCATCTGTAATAAAACCTCTGTTGAAGTAGAATGTTGACATTATAATAATGACCAAAAATTATAATATAATGTTTAACATTTATTGAGACTTTCTAATATGCCAAGCCCACTACTGAGAGCTTTATTTTTTCTATCTCAATTAATCCTCCTAGGAACCCTATGAGGGAGCTTTTATTTTCTGCTGCTTACTGATTTAAAATCTTTGAGGTTCAGTAGGGTTAAATTACTCACATAAGGTCATTCAGCTAATATATGCTTCTTCTTGGCTTTGAATCCAGGTATATTTATTCCTTCTTAAATTCAGATGAGAAAAATATTGTCTGGTCTGTAATCATGCACAAGACAAACATTGTTTTACAGTGATTAGAAAATAGCAGCGATTGCTGAAAGTTAAAAAGACAACCTTATTTTTCTGAAAAAATATCTAGCTCATTAATAAGAAGCCCTATGCTTGAGCAAAGACCTAGTACACATAAACTAATAACCAGAAGGCTCCCTCGAGTATGTGTATCTACCTGAGTGCTGATTTAGAAGGTGACTATGATAAATAATGAGTATTGACTACATGGCAGCAAATATTAATCAATGTCTCCTATAATGCCTCCTAAGAATCTTGGTTACTAGTTTTCTAAGTACTTAGATTTCAGAAGGGGAGGGCTAATCAATATTACAAAAAGACAATTCAACTTATACAACTTTGTCTTGCTCTAACATCTAAGCAAATATGCATTAAATTTTGCCCAATGATCTGAAAATAATGTTTTTACCATTATTAGGCAGCTTTTGGAGAATTGAAACAGATGCAGTTTTGTCCATATCGGTCTCCCTATTTGTTGCTTCATTCTTTTGCTGTTTTTCACCACCCCATCCTGCTGATTGTGCTTGAATTTTCTACTTTTACTTCAGCTTTATCATAAATTCTTTTAGCTCCTTATACCTGAGGCTTAATCCAAAGGAAATGGTGCATGTCTATGAATATAAGCGGTATCTGTAATTTCTTTCTATCAGCTAAGACTCTATGAATCTGGACATGAGGTTGTTTTCACTTTGAAAACTATAATGTATCCTCTGACCACTTTTATGAGGTTGAGACAAAATTGAGTTCTTCCTTTAATAGCCCATAATTCAGGACAGAAGAAAATAAAATATCTTTCTTACTACTGTGGTCTTTGTATAGTACTAGAACAACATGGTCAGTAATTTTGGTAGGTATCTGAAGAGTAGGTGTATAAATTTTCAAAGGAAATCCCTTGTTACAAGGGTAAAGTCATGGATTTCAGAGTCTTCTATTGGGTAAGACGCAGGTTATGGCCATTTGACAGTAGATCAAACAGCCTAGGGATACTTAATTTTTGATACGTGCAGTGACTTAGAGTGATTTTAGTCTTCTTGGTTCTTAGTCCTAGATGACAGTGGAGGAATAGTAAATCAGGTCAATTACATTTTGATATTTCTGATTGGCTTGCCTGTAACTGTCAAGAATCTGCCAGAAAAGCAAGCATTTTTTTGAGTTTACATATTAGAGATTTTCAGTCAGATCTATGCATGTGCCTTTGTAAAAATCCTTGGATGATTTAGAGAAAAAAACTGATTCACATTTCATTGTCATTTGAACTTTCATAGAAAAGGTCCACATCCTAAATGATGGCTAGGCAAGTGAAAGAGGCTGCTAAAGTGCAGTTCAGTTATTTTAAGAAACAACTGTGAGAATCTAGAGAGCACCATGCCAGAAGTCATAACACTACATATGTCACTAGCTGGGGGAATGTAGGCCAGGCATCTAACCTCTTCAAACTCTGATCATCTGAGTTGAGGGGATGTGTCACAGTCTGAGAAGAAATGGGAAAATGCTTTACAACCTTACACAAATGTAAATTATTATTTTTTTCCCATTGGTAACTAGTGAAAATTATAATGTAGCTAAATTTTCCGTGAAAAATAATGTAAATGCTGTCAGAAGAGAGAGGAATACTACTCTCAGTCAGCTAATCTAGAGAAGACCTTCCATGGATGCAAAGGACCAAATAGTTAATGCCAATTCTTGATCTGTAGAAACCAGAGTTTTTATCCTCCGACTCTCTTCTCTTTGGGGAGAGTTCAAGTAATGGCTTAGAAAACTGGCTTAGGAAGAACAAAACTCTGGGTTTAACCCAACTCTGACTTTAACTTATGTGGTGTCTGTGATGGTTAAATTCATGTATTGACTTGGCTATGTTATGGTGTCTAGTTGTTTGGTCAAGCAGACCTCACATTATTACTGTGAGGATAATTTGTACATTTAAATCATTCATCAGTGGATTGCATCTATGGCTGATTACGTCTACAATCAACTAAGGAGATTGCCTTCAGCAGGAGAAAAGTCTAGTCATCCAATCAGTTTGAAGCCCTTAAAGAGAGAATTGATGATTTCAGCGGTCAGAAATAATTTCTATGTCTACTTTAGCTAGCTAGCTTCTCCTTCAGTATGCATCAAAACCTTCATCAGAGTTACCAATTTATGACCTGCTCTATGGAATTCAGACTTACTAAACAACCATGGCTGCATGAGCAAATTCTTATAATAACTTTCATAATATTAAAATCTATGTTATATAAATACACATACACACATACGTATCTTCTGTAAGTTCTATTTTCCTGGCAAACCCTGACTAATATAGTGTCTTTAGGTCCATTGCTGAATTTACAGCACTTTCTGATTCTTTACTTGTAAAGCCAAGATGTCAGTTAGTTTAATTTCTGCTTATAGGTTAAATATTATCCATAGTGCTATAAGTTGGACAATTTACACAGGAATACCAAAAACTCTACTCATCTTGATAACACAAAACATATTTGAGTAAACTACCAGGTGCTCTAGTTTGCTAGCTGCTAGAATGTGATGTACCAGAAATAGAGAAATAGTATGGCTTTTAAAAGGGGGAATTTATTAAGTTGATAGTTGACAGTTCTAAGGCCATGAAAATGTTCCAATTAAAGCAAGTCTTTAAAAATGTCCAAATTGAGGCACCGACAAGAGGTTACCATCATTCAAGAAAGGCTGGTGATGTTCAGATTTTCTCTCTCAACTGGAAAGGCGCATGGTGAACATGGCAACATCTGCCAGCTTTCTCTCCAGGCTTCTTGTTTCATGATGCTCCCCTAGTGGCATTTTCCTTCTTCATCTTCAAAGGTCTCTGGCTGTGTGGGCTCTTGTGGTTCTCGTGGCTCTGCTCGTGCCTCTCCAGCTTTTTCCTAACTGCTTCCTCTTTTAAAGGATTCTAGTAGACTAATCAAGACCCACCTGGAATAGATGGAATCACATCTCCCTCTAAATAAATGTTAAATCACAGTTGGGTGAGTCACATCTCTGCAGAGATAATATAATTGAGTTTCCAACATACAGTACTGAATAGGATTTAAAAGAAATGGCTGCCTGCACAAGATTGGATTAAGATAAACACATGGCCCTTCTAGGGTACATAATCCTTTCAAGCCAGCACACCAGGGAAGTTCTGTTAGAACATTTGGGCAGGGACACCATTTCAATTGGGTAGACACAATGATAGTTTCATTTTGCCCTTGTACATTAAAAAGTTGCTTTTTTTTCCCTTAGAAATTCAATAAAGAGGCTGCATTCACTATAGCATTGGGGCAAAATATAAATATTTATAAATAATATTTGAAAGCATTTTTCCCTAAACAATTCAGGCAACCATTTGTTCAAGAGCCTTATTTTTCTTTGTAGCATATTAATTCATTGTCCGTGGGCCCAAATCCACAAGGATACATAACATTTTATTAGAATTGAAAGTTTTAAATTATAGTGTTAGTCAGGTAAATGATATGCATTTTCACTTCACCTTCTCTTGATTCTAATTTTAGCCACATAAATTGTATCATGCTGCTACCTCATATGTTTCTAAAAGTATAGGCACTTTTTATTTATGGAATTTCCAATAATAGGCATATATTAAATGAGATTTTTCACAAAGGATTTTAACATAAACATCTTCCCAGGGGCATTTGTAGCAGAAGTGACCAGAATATTTTAGGATAAAAGCTAAATACTTTATAAAATGGGATAATTATAATCCTAGACAGAAGAGATTAGGTTTATTCTATAGATTTTGTACACACAGGCTAGATTCAATGTTTCTCCAAATTTGGTTTATGGAACCCTAGCATCAGAGATGACATAGGTGATTGTTAAAAATTCAGGCTTCTTTGCCTTATTCCAGATTCAACATCGACTACCTGAGAGTAGGGACTAGAGAACACCATTTGAAACAACTCCCAGATATCTCACATAACAATGATGCTGTTGAGAGAACAGAGATAAGAAGTAAAGGTGATGGGTGGGTTGAGTAGTGAATACAAAAAACAGAAGAAATAGAAAAACCTACTGAGTCTCTAGGTAACGCTGGGGCTACTTCAGTGAACGGGGCTAAATTCCTGTACCATTTTGTTCTCTTTACTCCTCTGTGTATTAGGTAGCTAGGTCTAGAGATATCACAGCCCATTTTGCCTCTTATACACCAGCTGAATGACCACCAGGCATTTTCCCACATATTTTAGCTACTCTTCACCGAGATTCTTATTACCCTCATATGAAGTGGCTGTTACTCTTACTCCAATTTCATGGGTAAGGGAACAGAGGATAAAAAAAGTAAAGTGACGGCATTAAAATTCACAGTCATGGGTGGTGCAACAGTGGCTCAGTGGCAGAATTCTTGCCTGCCATGCCGGAGACCTGTGTTCAATTCCCAGTGCCTGGCCATGCCAAAAAAAAAAAAAATTCACAGTCATTATGGCCAAACCTTCCCTATTCTAAAACTTCAAATCTCATTTTATTTCCATAGAATTCAACCATACTTGTATGGTTGTATGAGTAAATATAAGGCATAGTGGGTAATTCAGTTGTTAGAATGCTCACCTTCCATGCATGCCATCCCCCCCCCAAAAAAAAATAAATATAAGGCATATATTTGGGAGACGTAACCTATTCAAATTGCATTTTATTGGAGATTTAAATTAGTTTTGTTTATAGATCCCCAAACTGGAGATTTGGTTATTCAGATTATTGCTAGTGACTATGTGTTGGAAGAGACAGATGAATTTTGGTCGATGATCCTGAGCGTCTGTTGCTACACCCAAGGATTCACAGCATGGTGTTCAGAGGAATGTCTGAACCACATGTTTTGGTACAAATGAGAGAGGGCTTTATGGAAGTTGTCTTCATGAGAACTTGGCAGGAATGTCAAACTCATGGAAGGATAAAGTCCTAGGATTTCTGTGCTTATTCTTGATTGAAAAAAAATGGGGGTAGGTGTTCTGATTTGGGAGAAATATGATAACTGTGTTCAAAGTAAAAAGGAGGATTTACTGACTCAGTCATTTAAAAGTCCATGATAAACTGGCTTTACACATGGCTAGTTGTAGTACCTCAAAGGAAGGAATCAGAAATCTGCTTGATCTCTTGATTCCTGGGAGGAGGAGGAGGAGGAGAGGGAGAGGGAGAAGAAAGAGAAGGGGAATAGGGAAGAGGAAGGAGGGGGTAGAAGAGAAGGGGAAGAAAGAGTAGGGGGAGAAAATGGCAAGCAATAAGCTAGGATTACAATGAGGCATTCTCATACACTCATCCCTGCTAAATCATGAACACTTAAGGTGAAAACGTGGTGTCCTGACACCTAGACCTCTGTTTCTCTCCCAGATCACACTACTGTAAAGATAAAAATCTGGAGACCATTATATATTTATAAAAATCATTTAATTATCTAGAGAGGCCAGTTTTGTTTACAGCACTCGTTGACAGTCTCCTCCAGGTACAAGTTCTACCATAGTCTCTTTAAGTAATTAGCTTCAGTTGAATTCTGCTTCTGTTTCCTTCACTGGGGAACAAATGCTGAAAAGAGGCAATGAAGATGTTGTTGATCTACCAATTCTTTGACTGACAAATGCAGGATATCTCAAGTAGTGTACTTGGGAGCACTGAGCAGGAAGGAGGGCAGCTTGGTTCCTGTAGCCTTGGTTCATATAGCCTCTGTCCTGAAGAGCAGCATCTGTTATTGGAACTGTATCTGCAAAAATAGTACACACTACAAAAGAAGTATAGGGGAATTCTCACATACTAAATGGGAAAATAATTCATAAAATATACATAGTGCTTTCATTGTATGCTATACTAGGAATATTAATATCTAAAGTCATGTGCCTGGATCTGTGCTAAGTGCTTTATATGCCTCAGTGAGTTTATTTATCCTCACAGCAATCCTGTCTTACTTTCCTCCTATAAGTTAGAGGCTGCTTTGCAGATGAAGAAATTAATGCACAGATAGGCTGGGTGATTTACCCAAGGTTGTTGTAGTAAATACATGTGATCCTGTGAATCAAACCCAGGCAGGTTATATCTAAAACCTGAGCTCATAAACCATCCATGACCTGCCTTCCCTATTGAAGAAATTAGATGTTTTTGCTGTACTGTCACTTTGTGCAGACTTGGTTGCATCCAGTATTTTAATTCCTTAAAATGTATTAAAATGTCTGACATTAACAAAGGAATAAAAGGCAGAGTTATGTATTCTTTAAATAGACTCAAACTTTAAAAGAAACTTAAATGGCTGTTATGAAGTTTATCTTAAACAGGGGGCCTTTTCTGGGCTGTGCAGAGACAGGAGTTGCAGAGTACTTTGAGAAATGGGCTCAAGTATGAAGAAGCTGAATGGCTTCACAGAGCTCTTTGGTCATCTCCATTTATTCCATGACTCTTTTGGGAACATCTACTATGCTATGAGTAAATCATGGTCATGACTTGGGTCACAAGGATGAAAAAGCCCAATGGCTGCCCTTCAGAAGCACAAAGTCAGTAAGAAGAATGAGTGTGGGTTTTACTTGTTAAATGGATACGCAATGGTAATAGATGCAGTGGGTGGTTACTTTAAGTCTCTATGAGCATATCAGAGGAGTGATATTTACTTATACCTTGAAATCTGAATAGACTATCCTAAAGGTAAAAGACATTGCTGAGTGAGAGGAGAAGCTAACACAGAGGTGGAAAGACATTAGTGTGTTTTTCATAAAAGGATTGTAAAAGTACTTGGCTGACAGGTGGCTGTGGGGTTCCTCTTCGATCATAGAAAATTCGAAATGCGTTGGAAATGAGAAGCAGCAGATGTGTAATGGATTATTATCTCATTTTTCCCTTTCTAACCTCTTAAAAACAGAAAACACAGAGCTAAAGATAGGGGTAAAATTGAGGCAAGGTGTTTCTGGTGTCTGTTTGTAGCCCATTAGAAAGCTTTTGTTGGAAGAAAACAAATCCCCACCTGTAATGGAAAAAAAATAGTTAAAATAGAGATGTGTGTAATGAAGAGTGAGAAAATACTGACCAAAAATCAATCTTTCTTATTCATGCCCTGGCCAGATATAAATGCATTTGTTTTGAGCAGTTATTGCCTTTGATCTGAAGAGAATCAAATGTCATTTGAATTTCTGGATCACACATTCTTTGGGCCACAGAAAACAATTTGTAAGAAACCTCTGCTGACCAGTGGACGTTTGAATATTGGAGTGAAGGGGGAAGATGCATCAGTTAATAGTCTCCTGGACCTGCCTGTCAAATAATGGTGTTTTTTGCTGGCCTCCCATTTTGATGATGAGGTGTTTTGACATGGTGAACATAGGAAGGAACAGGCTGTTCGCTATGTCTTCTCTCTCACTGTCTTTTTCCTGCACCTGATACCATGATCTCCAGGATTAGGCAAAGCTCTTTTGCTCAGATCATTGTAAATTCATAACTACTAAGAAAAACAGGTCAACTGATATTTGATTCATGTAGCTGTAGGGTCAGCAACTTCCCAGTTGCCTACATACTCATTCTATACTTAATGACACCTCTTGGCTCAGATGTTTGTCACCTGAGACACACTGCACCTCCAGAAAGGAAGTGTATCTGATGTGGGATTTTTATAAATGACCAGTCTTCCTGATGATACCATATGTATATATACAGACCCATATTTAGATCTTATCTTCTTACTACCAAGACCCCTGAAACTCAATGGTTCAATTTCTTCAGTGAGATCCCTAATTCCTGAAGCCTGTATTTCCAGACTTTGCCTAGGATTACAGTAATTGTATTACTCCTGGTGCTATTACAGGATTTGAACTCTTGTCTTCTTTGGCACATCTGCTTTTTATAGACATCTATGTTCCTACAAATCAACCGACATCACTTTATGAAATATTCCATCCCATATGTGTTCTTGAGTACCTTGAAATGATTCCAAGTGAGAGCTATTTGGCAATCTGATATAAACTCTGACTCATATGGTAGATGTTATGGTTTGGTTCATATGTCAACTTGGCCAGGTGATGGTACCCAGCTGTCTGGTCAAGCTAACACTGGCCTAACCGTTACTGCAAGGACATTTCATGGCTGATTAATAAAAACCAGAAGGCTGGTTTGTTAAATCATAAGCATATTGATTGCATCCATGGCTGATTACATCTGCAGTCAGCCAAGGGAAGTGTCTTCACTTAGCGAAGTTTAATCTAATCAGCTGAAGGCTTTAAAGGAGAAGTCAGAAGAGAGAATTTCTCTCCCCACTTCAACCAGCCAGCCTTTACTGGAGATTCATTGAAGACCTTCATTGGCGCTGTCAGCCCATGGCCTGCCCTACAGAATGTGGCATTCCCACAGTTGTATGAGACACTTTCATAAAATATCATATTTGCAGATATCACCTGTTGGTTCTGTTTCCCTAGAGAATCCTGACTAATACAGTGGATATTCAAAAAGTTTATTTAATGAGTAAGGGATTGATAAGTGGATGGATAAAGGAGAGCAAGAAACAGAACTAAACTTAATAATAAAGAGCAGATGAAAAATATTGGAAAAAGAGAAAAAAGAAAAACAAAACAAAAGCCAAAGGAAACCTGCATAAAAATGCCGAAGTAAAAAGTGACAATGTTGAGAAATATGTAACATAAATTGATGGATGTGGAAACTTGGCTTAATATTTTCTAATGTTGATGTTTTGGCTAATGTTAAATTTATGGTTATTTTTTACTTTGTGTCAGCCAGGTGCTTTTGAAACACTATATATGTGTTGCTGATGTTTATTTCAAAGAGTTGTGTCCTATAGTGACTTAGTGGAATTTCTACAATATAGTGATCCCAGAATTGTGGTATATCCTGGTGATATCATCGAAGTAGTGAAGACTCAGCAAGGAAGCCCATGAAAGCAATTGTAACTGTTTAAATGCCTCTTGAACAGCAAGGGAGAAACCATATTGTTTGCAATGAGAAAAGGAAAAAGAGAAAAAAAATATGGGATTTATATTCATTCTCCAGCTTCAAAGGGGCTTAACATGTGATAATGACAGAAAATTAAGGATCAATGTGAGTGAATATTTAGACCTTGAAAAATGTGTGCTGCAATTCAATTAATGGGTTAAACATTGATACTGCAATATTGGTGTTTCATATAGATATTTCCCCATTTATGATGGTTAATAGATATATGTCCAAAATAGCATATATCCTCTAACTGAGTAATTGAGAGTCTTAAGTTTAATACTGTCAATATTCTACCCTGAACAAGATGAGTGATCTTTAGCAAGTCAATGTAATATGGCTTTTCTAGATAAAATTAAAGTGATTTAGCATGGGCTGTGAGGTCATGCATTCTACCTCTCCAGCCATATAAAATTGTATGCAGTTCATAGAATGTAGAATTTCTCCTGTTTCTATACTTTTTAAAAAAAAAAACCTTTCATTATTGTAATACACATAAAACTAAAAATTTCCCATTTTAATCATTTCACATGCACAATTCAGTAGTATTAATTACATTCACAATATTGTAATACTATCACAAATATTTATTACCCCAACTTTTGTATCATCTCAAATAGAAGCTTTGCATTCATTAAGTAGTAACTCCTGTTTCCCCTCCCTCTCCCATGCCCCTGGTAAATTATAACCTGCTATCTATCTCTTTGAAATTAGCTTATTATTGATATTTGTGTATTAGTTGACTAATGCAATAATTGTCCATATAATATTTGTCCATGCAAATAAGTATCTGGCTTATTTCACTCAGTATGATGTCTTCATGTTTCATGCATGTTGTAGCATGTATCAGAACTTCATTCCTTTTTACAGCTGAGTACTATTCCCTTGTTTATCTATTCATGTGTTAATAGACATTTGAGTTTCTTCCACCTTTTGGCTATTATGAATAATGCTTGCGCAAACATTGGTGTACAAATATCAGCTTGAGTCCCTGATTTCAATTCTTTGGATTATACACCAACAAGTGGGATTGCTGGTCTTGTGGGAATTCTATTTTCAACCTTCTGTGCAACTGCCAAGTTGGTATCCACAGTAGCTGTACCATTTCACAATGTCACCAACAGCGCATAAGGGTTCTAATTTGTCTGCATCCTAGCAAACACTAATTATTTTGTGTTTTTTTAAAAATTAGTCATCCTAGTGGATGTGAAGTGGAATTTCATGTGTTTGATTTTTATCTCCCTGATGGCCAGTGATGGTGAGCATCTTGTCATGACTTAATGGCCTTATGTATATCTTCCTTGAAGAAACGCATATTCAAGATCTTTGCCAACTTTTACATTGTGTCATCTTTTTGTCGTTGAGTTCTGGTAATGCTTTTTATATTCTGGATATTAAACACTTATGAGATATATATTTAGAAGTTATTTTCTCCCATTTTGTAGAATGTCTTTTCATTTTTTTTGGAAGTGTTCTTTGATGTAGGAAAGTTTTTAATTTTGATGAATTCCATCTTATCTCGTTTTTCTTTCGTTGCTTTTGTTTTTAGTGTCATCTAAGAAATAAATACCAAATCCAAGGCTATGAAGAACTCCACTTTTTCTCTTTTGGTAGTGTTATAGTTTTAGTTCTCATTTTTAGGTCATCAATCCATTTAGAGTTAATTTCTATATGGTGTGAGGCAGGACTCCAACTTCATCCTTTTGCTTCCTTCATGACATCTATAAGTTTTGAAATGCTGTGTTTTGTCCTCATTCATCTCAAGACATTTTCTAATATTCCTTGTGATTTTTTTCTTTGACCCATTGGTTATTTAAGAATGTATTGTTTAACACTCTCCATGTATTTGTGAGTTTTTAAGCTTTCCTCCTGTTATTGATTTTTAGCTTCATTCCACTGTATTCAGAGAAGATACTTTTATAATTTCTATCTTTTTAATTTTTTGATAGTTGCTTTGCGACTTAACATGTGATTGATCCTAGAGAAGAATTCATATTCACTTGAGAAGAATGTATATTCTGCTGTTGTTTGGTCTAGTCTTCTGAATATGTCTATTAGATCTAGTTTGTTTATAGCATTGTTAAAGATCATTATTTCCTTATTGATTTATGTCTAGACGTTCTAACCATACTTGAAGACATTTATTGAAGTCTCTGTTATTGTAAAAGTATCTATTGCTTCCTTCAGTTTTGTTATATTTGCTTTATGGATTTTGGTACTCTGAGGCTAGGTGCATATAGGTTCATCAATTGTTATATCTTCATAGTAAATTTACCCTTATGATTAATATATAGTGCCATTTTTTCTCTTGTAATAGCTTTTTACCTAAAACCCATTTTGTCCCATATTTATATAACCACCCCAGCTCTCTTTTGGTTACTATATGAATGGAATATTTTTTTCCACTCCTTCATTTTCCATCCTTTTGTGTCTTTGATTCTAAAGTGAATTTCTTGTAAACAACATACAATTGAATCATTTTTAAATTCCATTCTACCAATTTTTGTCTTTTATTGGTGTGTTTAATCCATTAATATACAGAGTAATTTCTAAGGCAAAACTTAATGCAGCCATTTTTTCTTTTTTATTTGTACAACGTCTACCATTTTTTGTCGCTCATTTCTTACATTGCAGCCTTCTTTCATCTATAGTTGATCACCTATAATGAAACTAATTGGTCTCCACATTATATGTGGAATGTATAATATACATATATATACATATATATATATATATATATTTTTTTTTTTTTTGCTGTTGTTGTTTTTTTTGCATGGGCAGGCTCTGGGAATGGATCCTGGGTCTCTGGCATGGCTGGCAAGAATTCTGCCACTGAGCCACCATTGCACTGCCCCATTTTCCGTATATATTTTAAATACTTAATTTTTGCTTACCATGAAATTTATATTTAACATTCTATATTTGTAATTAATTTGAAAATGACAACAATTTAACTTCAATAGCATATAAAATATGCTCTATATCCTTGCACTCTCCCCTTTATTTTTTGTCACACATTGCCTCTTTATATTTTGCTTTCTTTAATATGAAGATATGACTTCTTGGCAATTGTATTCTAAATCATGTATGAAATAAAAAGTAGAGTTGCATACTGAATATATAACAATACTGACATTTACCTGTTTGGTTGCCTCTACTGGAGATATTTATTTCTACATACATCTCCACACTACACCTATCTAATGTCTTTTCCTTTCAACTTGAAGAACTCCCTTTAGGATTCTTGTAGAGTGGGTCCATTGGTTACAAACTCCTTCAGCTTTTCATTATCTTGAAATGTTTTAAACTCTTTCTCATATTTGAAGGACTGTTTTGCCGGATATAGAACTCATGGATGACAGTTATTCTTTTAGAATTATTTTGTCCTACTAATTTTTTCATTTCTGCAGTTTCTGATGAAAATTTGGCACTTAATCTTATTGAGGATCTCTTGCTGCTTTCAGAAATTTTTTGTCTTCAGCATTCAACATTTTGATATGTCTCAAAACAGGTTTATTTAGGTTTATCCTGTTTCGAGTTTAATGGGCTTCTTGCATATGCATATTCATGTATTTTGTAAAATTTGGACATTTTCAGCCATTATTTCTTTAAATATTCTTTCTTCACCTTTCTCCTTCTCATCTCCTTCTAGAACTCCCAGAATGCATATCTTCATTTTGCCCATCAGGTCCATTATGCTTTCCTCACTTTTTTTAAATTCTTCTTTTCAATCTGCTCTTTATACTGAGTGATTTCAAATATGCTATCATCTAATTCACTGATTCTTTCTTCTGCCTCTTCACACCTGTCATTGAAACCCTCTAGAGTCTTTTTTTTTTGGCATGGGCAGGCACCAGGAATTGAACCTGAGTCTCTGGCATGGCAGGTGAGAACTCTGCCTGCTGAGCCACCATGGCCTGTCCCCTAGTGTGTTCTTTTTTTTTTTTTTTTTTTTTAGATCTTTAAATTGTTGCAAATTTTTTTTATTAATCAAAAAAAAGAAAAGAAATTAACACAACATTTAGAAATCATTCCATTCTACACATGCACTCAGTAATTCTTAGTATCATCACATAGATATATGATCATCATTTCTTAGTACATTTGCATCGATTTAGGAAAAGAACTAGCAAAACAGCAGAAAAAGATATAGAATGTTAATATAGAGAAGAGAATTAAAATAATAATACTAATAAAAATATATATATATAAAAAGGAAAAAGAAAAAAACAAAAACAAAAGATACAAACAAACAAACAAACAAACAAAAAACTATATTTCAGGTGCAGCTTCATTCAGTGTTCCAACATAGTTACATTACACTTAGGTATTATTGTGCTGTCCATTTTTGAGTTTTTGTTTCTAGTCCTGTTGCACAGTCTGTATCCCTTCAGCTCCAATTACCCATTACCTTACCCTGTTTCTAACTCCTGCTGGTGTCTGTTACCAATGATATATTCCAAGCTGATTCTCGAATGTCGGTTCACATCAGTGGGACCATACAGTATTTGTCCTTTAGTTTTTGGCTAGACTCACTCAGCATAATGTTCTCTAGGTCCATCCATGTTATTACATGCTTCATAAGTTTAGTCTGTCTTAAAGCTGCATAATATTCCATCGTAGGTATACGCCACAGTTTGTTTAGCCACTCGTCTGTTGATGGACATTTTGGCTGTTTCCATCTCTTTGCAATTGTAGATAATGCTGCTATAAACACTGATGTGCAAATGTCCATCTGTGTCTTTGCCCTTAAGTCCTTTGAGTAGATACCTAGCAGTGGTATTGCTGGGTCGTAATCCATTCTGCCATTCTATGTCTTTTGTTTGGGAAATTCAGTCCATCAACTTTTAGTGTTATTACTCTTTGGATAATATTTTCCTCTACCATTTTGGCTTTTGTATTATATATATCATATCTGATTTTCCTTCTTTCTACACTTTACTCCATACCTCTCTCTTCTGTTTTTTCGTATCTGACTCTAGTGCTCCCTTTAGTATTTCTTGCAGAGCTGGTCTCTTGGTCACAAATTCTCTTAGTGACTTTTTGTCTATAAATGTTTTAATTTCTCCTTCATTTTTGAAGGACAATTTTGCTGGATATAGGAGTCTTGGTTGGCAGTTTTTCTCTTTTAGTAATTTAAATATATCATCCCACTGTCTTCTAGCTTCCATGGTTTCTGCTGAGAAATCTACACATAGTCTTATTGGGTTTCCCTTGTATGTGACAGATTGTTTTTCTCTTGCTGTTTTCAAGATCCTCTCTTTCTCTTTGACCTCTGACATTCTAACTAGTAAGTGTCTTGGAGAATGCCTATTTGGGTCTATTCTCTTTGGGGTGCGCTGCACTTCTTGGATCTGCAAGTTTAGGTCCTTCATAAGAGTTGGGAAATTTTCAGTGATAATTTCTTCCATTAGTTTTTCTCCTCCTTTTCCCTTCTCTTCTCCTTCTGGGACACCCACAACACGTATGTTTGTGCGCTTCATATTGTCATTCAGTTCCCTGATCCCCTGCTCAAGTTTTTCCATTCTTTTCCCTATAGTTTCTGTTTCTTTTTGGAATTCAGATGTTCCATCCTCCAGTTCACTAATTGTAGCTTCTGTCTCTTTAGATCTACCATTGTAGGTATCCATTGTTTTTCCAGTTTTTCTTCTTTGTCCTTCACTCCCATAAGTTCTGTGATTTGTTTTTTCAGATTTTCTATTTCTTCTTTTTGTTCAGCCCATGTCTTCTTCATGTCCTCCCTCAATTTATTGATTTGGTTTTTGAAGAGTTTTTCCATTTCTGTTCGTATATTCAGCATTAGTTGTCTCAGCTCCTGTATCTCATTTGAACTATTGGTTTGTTCCTTTGACTGGGCCATATCTTCAATTTTCCGAGCGTCATCCATTATTTTCTGCTGGTGTCTGGGCATTTGATCAGATTTCCCTGGGTGTGGGACCCGGCTGGTTGAAAGGTTTTTCTGTGAAATCTCTGGGCTCTGTTTTTCTTTTCCTGCCCAGTAGGTGGCGGTCGTGGCGCTCGTCTGTCTGCGGGGCCCACCAGTAAAAGATGCTGTGGCTCCTTTAAATTGCCAATCCGAATCTCGCCGTAGGCCCGGGAAACCGCGCGTGGAGGGGGGGGTTGCCGGCCGCCGGGGCTTTGGGGAGTGCCGGTCCAAATTGCCCAGCTGGCCCGAGATGCCAAGCGTGGTGGGAGGGCCCCGCTATCCAACATTCCCAGTCAGACCGGGGAGCCACGTGCGTGGAGGGGACCCCAGTCGCCAGCCGCCCCGGCCGGGAAAATGCGTGCCCCTCGGGTATCTCACCGCAGCGGATTCTCCCTGCCTGTTCAGCCGTTCCAGAATGGGGTACGCTGTCTTTTTGGTCTCTGTCATGGCTCCGGGACCTGTTTTGTATTGTTTCTGTTTCTTTAGTTGCTTTTCTGGAGGAGGAACTAAGACCCGCGCGTCTTACTAAGCCGCCATCTTCTCCGGAAGTCCCCTAGTGTGTTCTTAATCTCTGTTATTGTGGATTTTATTCCCAAAAGTTGTGTTTGCTTCCTTTTTAAACATTATAATTCCTCCTTTCTTTTCTTGCATCATCTTCTTGTTTTCCTTTAGTTATATGTGCATGCTTCTCTTTAGTTTATTGAGCTTAGAAAAGGTGACATCTATAATTATTTGTGCCAATGTTTGTGCTTCCTCTGTTTTGTTTTTTTTTTTTGATTCCATTCAATGCGTCACCTTTACTTGTGTCTTTATGTGACTTGTGATCTTTTGTTGCAGTTGGGACATTTGATTACTTTGATATGCTAATTTTGAAGTCATATCCTCTGTTTTACCTAAGGTTTTATCATGAATTGGCTCTGTGTTGAGACTTTTCTTAAAAGCTCATCTCAATTGAGATTGAACCTATATAATAGCCTGTGGTTAGCAGTTCAGTTTTTCTCAGGTGTTTCTGATCTTGCATCTTATTCTGCACATGTGCACAAGAATTCCCCAATATGTGTAACTGTGTCTACTCTAGGACAGGATATCCTCTTCCTAGCTCCTCCTACTGGGGCTCTGTGTTTTCTTTGTTTTTATTAGTTTTCCTGCCCAGCAGCTACAATCAACTTAGCTCCACTCCCACGCTCTGGTCTACCTTAGCACTCCAGCTTTCAGCAGTGGGTCAACTCTGTGGCTCATGGTTCACCTCTCCCTTTCCATACTGCTCTTCTGCCACTGGTAACTTCAAGGTTAGGGGACCCAAACCTCTACCCTGAGTCTGTCATCCATAGAGCCCATTGGGGTCAATATATAAATATACTCAATATTTTCATTTAGATGAACCACCAATCAGAATGCAGGGGCCCATATTGCAATGCATGCGGGGCATCAAACCACCACCATAGGTCTATCAGACCTCAGAGACTTGAACATAAATGTGCGCCACCAAGCTGCTGTGAGTGCCCAAACTGCTCCATGGATCCAAGACTGTAAGTTTATTCTGTCACTCTCCTAATGTATTTAAGTGGGATTCTTTTCTTTCTTCTTCCAATGCAGTGTTGGTTAGGTTGTTCTTTATCATGTTTCAAAGTTTTAGAAATTTCTTTAAACTCATATTTTGTTGTTTCTAAATGGGGAATACTCACTGGCATGCCTTACACTACCATCTAGATAGATGTCTGCTTCTTTGTGTTTTGAATGTGATGTTTCTTTTTACCTGAAATGCTTTTTGCCATCTGCCTGATTAAGTTCTTACTTTAAGTCAGTTTTCCTATCACCATTTGTTTTAGTTTATAAAAGCTGCCAGAATACAGTATAGAAGAAATGGAACAGTTTTTAAAAAGGGAAATTTATGAAGTTGCAAATTTATAGTTCTAAGGCCATGAAAATATCCAAATTAAGGCACCAACATGAGGTTACCTTCACACAAGAAAGGCTGGTGCCTTCCAGAACATTTCTGCCAGCTGGGAAGGCATGTGGCTGCTCTCTGTTAGGGTCTTTGGCTTCTGGAAATATCTGTCAGTTGGGAAGGCACATGATGATACTTGCTAGCCTTCTCTCCTGGCTTCTCATTTCATAAGGCTTCCTCAGGACACTTTCTTTCATCATCTCTAAAAGTCTCTGGCTGTGTGAGCTCCGTTGGCACTGAAGCTTTTTCTAAAATGTTCCCTATTAAAGGGCTCCAGTAAGCAGCCCCAGTTTGAATGGGTGAAAACTCATCTCCATCGAAACCACTTAATCCACTTGTCCCACCCACATGGGTCACATCTCCATGGAAATAATAAAAAAGATCCCATCCAGTAATATTGAAGGAGAATTAAAGAACATGGCTTTTCTGGGGTACACAACAGATTCAAACCGACATACCTTTTTTTTTTTTTTAGGTGCTCTTTAGAAGAAACAGAATCTGGTCTCTTGGGAGGCTTTGTTGATGTTAAGAACCATTCTTACCTCTTGAGAAGACAATGTTCCATGCCTGGCTCTGAGAAAATTTTAATAAATAATTAAAAAAATAATCCTCTGCCCACTTTTACTATGCAATGCCCACTATATCCTCTTACCACAGAAATCTCCCTCCCTTGATGAATAGCTTGTCTTTAACAAGAGACAGGAGAGGTAAACTCTGGTAATTGGTTTTTCTAGGGAGAGTATATTGTCTTTTTTTTACTCCCAATGAAGTTACACTCACCAATCTCAGTGTTATTTTAACACAATGCCACCACCATCTAATCTACCTCCCAAATCCTACAAAGTACTTACTGAAAGGTGAATATTTTATTGTTAGCTTTGTTTTATTCTTAACCACTGAGATTTTGATTTTTTGTATCATTGCAACATAACCTAGCCTCTGGTGACTAATATGCCAGAATTGCAAGTATTGAGGTCCATGAATCTGCATTTTTAAGCACTCTTGGTAAATTTGCAGACAAGAGGCAGTTGAGTGCCACAGCAGCAGAAGTGGTTCCCCATCATGGCAGAGAGGAAAGGATAAGTTTGTTCTCCAACTATGAACTCATGTTCTCACCTATATTTGATATTGGGATATAAAATACTTAATGAATAGAGTACCTTTTCTTCTTCCCTCCAGAAAGAACTGTGAATTTATTTTAAAGAACTAAATTTCACCAACCATTTAGGATGGGAGGGGAAGGGATTTGAGGTCAGTGACTCTTAACTCTGGCTGCACATTAGAATCTTCTGGAAGGTTTTATTTATTTATTTATTTATTTATTTATTTATTTATTTATTTAATGTCAACATGCTCAGGTCCATATCACCTAAAAGATTGATTGATTTATCAAGGATCTGGCACATTTCAGAAGCTCTATATGTATTCTACAATCATATAGTAGGTAATTTATCTTCTCTGTGCAGTGATTTCTTCATCTGTAAAATAGTATTTATAAATTGATATCTCTTTTGGTCTCCAGTATCTTAGAGCAGCTAGAAGTAAAAACCTAAAACTGTGGAATTGTAACCCATGTTAAACTCTGAAATATGTTCTACAACTCACTGTGGTACTGTGCTTTGAAATTTATTGCTTTTTTGTATATATATTATTTTTCACAAAAAAAAGGAAAAAAGTCTATTGTGATTGTAAAAAAATGTTCAAGCCTTCTAGCCTCCTATATTCTGGAGCAGCAGGAAAGAAAAATCTGAGAGGATCATATGGTAGCCCATGACAAACTCTGGGATCTGTAGTGTAATTTCTTGAAGAGTGCTTTGAAAACTATTTCTTTGCTTTGATTGTATGTTAACCTATACAATAAAAAAGTTAGAAAATAGTGTTTATAACAATAATTAATTATTGGGTGGTGGTGAGAAATAAGCAAAATAATTCACATTAAGTCTTAGAACATAAAAAGTACTCAATAAATGTTAGATAGTGTTACTAATACTTTTATCAATACTAGATAATCTGTTGAAATAATCCCTTAAAGAGAGGTTGACTGTTTAGGATAAGGTTCAGGAGATAATTCAACTTGGATTTAGTTTCATCAGTCAGAGTGAATGTTAAGGTCTTTGAGAGCAGGGACAGTGGCTTACTCAGATAAATGTATCTCCCATGTCCATCGTCCTACAATGTATATATTGGGAGATTCTCATTGTATCATATATATATACATATCAGACCAATGGATGAACCAACAAGCCATAGAATCATATCACTGAACATTTACTCAAATGACATTAAGGTAGAACCTGTAACTATCATTTTGACAAGAAAGTAATGAATTTATGAGTCAGAACTAACTGAAACCAATATATATTTAAAGCTATATCACAGCACCTTGCTTTAGACATGCTCAAAGATAAGACCTGTTTTGCATTTCATGACTGTGAAAAGGAACATGCATTGCTGAGACATTTCAAGGATGAATGAGATGGTGATACAAGTGGTTGTTAGAACAAAATATCCAGGGAGGAAAATGATGGTCTACTCCTGAATTAAATGAAAGCAAAATACGAAAGTCTGACCAACAGATATTTTCCTAAAAAGTAAAATAAGGAAGGATAAAGCTAGCATCTGAAATGTAGAAATGCTTATACTGTCAGAAACAAGCTCTGCAAACTCCGTACTTTCATGATCATGGAAAAGCAAACGAGTCAGATAGACACAGGTCCTTCTGAATAAAGACAAGGAACATTATTTGGTCAACTTAAAGGAAACCAGAATTTTTTAATGCACTGGTGTGTATAAGTAATAGATAAGGAAAACTGCATAGAAGGAAAGCCAGAATGGGGAAAATCTCAGTTTTGTATTCCCAAAAACGTTGGGCTAATTTCTGACCCTGGTGCTTATTTGCAGTATGTTTACTAATCTTTAAAAGGAGAAACTGAACTCACATCAAT
Organism: Tamandua tetradactyla; assembly: GCF_023851605.1. NCBI lineage: Eukaryota > Metazoa > Chordata > Mammalia > Pilosa > Myrmecophagidae > Tamandua > Tamandua tetradactyla. The sequence continues at coordinate 43,347,843 of NC_135335.1, read as the reverse complement.
ATGTGAGTTCATATTTCATCCTCAGAGTATGTTAATATATTTATATCAGTGCATTAACTACTCTAAGTACTTAAAAACGGTTAGTTGAATTAACAGTATATAAATTATTCACATCTAAATAAATATTTGAAAGCATTTAATGTATTTTCATAAGGAGAATGTTTTGGCAATATTAAGAACTTTTCAAGGATTAGAGCTTCCCAATAAACAAAGGGTTATTTTAGGGTATACTAGCATCATACTTCTAACACTGGATGCAGTCAAGCAGTTGCAATAGAAGGTATTGCCCTTATGATATCAGTAATTAAATTTTCAGTATTGATTTACAGATAACAAGATATTTTCCATACCTTTACATAGAATGGCAAGTGAAACAACCGTCGATTTTATTGAAATCTCTTCCCAGACATCATAATTGTAAATAATAACATCATTTCAATGTAAATTTCAACCACACGTAAGTTTTTAAGTAGCTCACATTACTTATGGCATATAAATAAGACTGTGTCTACAAACCACTGTTTTGCAAGCTTTTTTATAAAGGACCATATAGTAAATATTTTTGGATTTGCAGGTCATAAAGTCTGTGTTGCATGTAGTCAACTCTGCCTGTAGGGTGAACATAGCTACAACAAATAGGTATGATAGGGTCCTAATAAAACTTTATTTGTACAAACAGGTGGCCAGCAGGCTATGGCTATTGATTACTACTGTGAGCCTGTGTGCTAGGAATACCTAGCTTCATGTGTTTTTAATTTAAAGAAGCCAAGAAAAGGAAAGCTAACTTCTAAATAGAAAGACTTGGCAAGACCTCACATCCTGAATCATCTATATATTAGGTGTGTGTCATGGAGCAAGAGGCACAACTTTTCTGAGTCTCAGTTTTCTTTCTATGAAAAACTGGAATTATTTTTTCTGCTTTGAAGTTGTTGCAAAGGTCTAATAAGACAATACAAGTGATAGAGAAAAATTGCAATGAGTATGGTGCTATATAAATCTAGATTTCTTTGGTAGCCAAGGCAGCAAAAATGATTATTTTAGGGGAGATAGAGATATGATAGAAATTCATTATAGAATTCTCTCATCTGTAAGGAGATAAGAGAGGAAGGAACCACCTCCGTCTTAAGTTATTTGCCTATATAAATGGCTAGATTCTTGAAAGCAGCAGGCCTTTAATGGAACAGTATTCAGGCAAGTAAACCGTCACTGCAAAAACCTTGAAATCCTGATGACTTCATATTATTTCAAGTGGTCAACTATAGGAGACCTGGAATAGAAAAGAAAGAAAATGTAGCAAAATGAATAACAGATATAAAATTGTGAACTCATTATTGGAGATATTATCTGAAATGACAGTAACTAGGGATTAATACTTAATGAAACAATTTTATGCAAGATTACATCCAACAGGAAGAACAGTGGGTTAAATTTTCAGAATAATGTCTATGTGTATGATTAATCCTTTATGCTCCTTCAATATATATATTAGTTCAGGAATTATTGTTTCTTAAAATTTCAGGGGTATGTGGGTTTGTGTGTGTGTATGTGTGCATGTGTCTATTTCCATCCTTTCTTTTTTATTCCCTCTTATAAAAGATATTCTAAAGCACAAATAGAATGAGGGAGAAGATATAAAAAATGTAACAAAAATGTGCCAGTGATTCTAAGGGCTGGTGAATGAACCTAAAAGCTTCAAATTAAATCTCACTGAGCAAGCAGGTGAACTTCCCTCTGTTGCTGAAGCCACTTTGGTTGGTTCTGTCTGAGGATATTCATCTGACTGCTTTCATGAGTTATGATGGCTCCTGTTGGGCTGAAGAGGGGAAGGGCCATGAGGACATTCTAGTCACACAGTTTGAGATTCGAGCCTGAGAAAGGAAGATAGGGAAGCCAGCCAAGAGCACAGATCATGGGATAGAAATATAAGAGCTATGATTCATTATATAGCACTTGAGAAGAAAACATTCCAAATATTTGTTATTTCTAAATCAAATCTAATTTAGCTCTAAGCCGCTAATTACCAAGGATCGCATAAAGTTTAATAGCAAGTTGTTTTCTTTTTTTATTTTAGTTATGTCATTCAGCTCAAATTTATTTAAACCATTATGATACTGTTTCCTACTATCTGAGTATTTATTTTATTCAAGGAGGTAATTTAGGCTTAGTTATAATAAGGAAACATTATAGCCATAATTATAATAAATGGAGTATAATGTTTAAGAGCTAAGAATTCGATATTTGAATTCTAATCTTACTCTTCATACTATTACTAGCTTTGTGATGCTGGAAAGGTTTTAACTTCCCTAGCCTTCAAGTTTCCACTCTATATAAACAACAAAAAAGCAACTGTTTGACTGGTGCATGGTAATTTCATACAACAAATTGGATATTATTTCAATTCTTGTTTAATCTGTCTATTTTATTACAACCTCAAATAAATCCAGTTCCATCTACCATTATTATCTTTTATGGATCCCAAAGAGAATGAACTCGTTTATAGTACCAGTTGTCAGATAATTATAAATGAAACTAGAGCAGGTTCCCTTCTGTCAATGTTTTATTTGGAAGGTGCTAACCCAGGCCAGAGAAAGTGAGGCAAAAGAAAAAGGAAACAGAGAAAGATGGAAGCAATTCCAAGAGATCTATTATTTATTTTGCTGATCATGGCATCATAACAAACGTTAAAAAATCAGTGCTCATCGGTTTTCAATTACACATGTGTAGGTTTCATGGTGCATCTTGGGAGAAGTAAGGTGAGGAGACCATGCCAAGAAGCAGCCCGTTGGACGAGGTGATGGGGAACGCAATTATCTGGTCTTCCCTTTCATATCTTCTGCCTCACACTGGTCAAACTTTGCACCAGGGGAAGGAAACTCTCCCTCTCAAGTTGAGTCTGCAAATTACTTCCTCCTCTCTCCATTATTTTGAAGAAACACCAAATGTCATCTCCTCTATTCTGTGAATGGGCCATCTTTTATCTCTTAAAGATAAGGCTTCCTTTTACAAAATAACCATAGTGACTTCCAGTGCTGCCCATAATACTAAGTCAATATCTGATTCTTTAACCATGTGTATTCCAGGGCAACATTCTGATAAATCCAACAACAAAAAAGCACCAGCAGCTCAGAAAGATAAAGGATTGAGCAAATAATTCAGCCTGTGTGCAGCACTGGGGGAGCTACGTCGGAATTCGAGTCACTCACAAACAGAAGAAGTATAGTAAAGACAGATATTCAGTTGAGCCTCCAGAAGGGCCACCCCCCACCTCCCACTCCCAAAGAGTAGGGACCAGAATCTCAGAAGAAGACTTCTACCCTAACATTAAGTTTCCTAATAGGAAAAACTGAAAGGATAGTACTAAAAAGCCTTAATATGATTAAGATATCCCCTATCTGCCTTCCAGAAGATAATTTAAGAAGTTCAGACAAAGATAATGTAATCTAGAGCTTGTACAATTTTATTTCCTCAGTGTCCTGCGTCCAATAAATATGCATGAGTCATGCTTGGAAAAATAAACAAATGACCGAAAATTGAGAGAAGAAATAGGTAACAGAAGTAGATCCATAATTGGTTCATATGTTGTTAATGATAGAAAGGGAATTAAATGCTCTATGATTTTTATATGCAAATATATCAACAGATAAATAAGACAAAGGTGATAAACTGGGATCTATGAAAAACAAAATGAGAATTTTAGAATTGAAAAATACAACATCTGAAATTGAGTTCTCATTTGATGGGTTTAGCAGAAGATTGATTCCAGAAAAGTATAAGTTAATTGAATTGAAAGAGGTCAGCAGAAAAAAATCCACACTGACACAAAGAAAAAAAAAAATAGAAAAACAGAGTATAAGAGACATGAGAAAATTGGGAAATTCTAGTATTATATATGAGTCCAAGAAGGAGATTAGAGGCTGGGGCAGAAGCAATATTTGAAGGTGTAATAGTTAAGACATTTCTAAAACAGGCAAAAGACAAATCGAATTAAAGATTAAAAAAAAAAACAACTATGAATCCCAAGCAAAATAAATTGTAAAGAAAATCATACTAGAAACCATACTAGACACAATGGTAATAGATTTCTGAAAATAAAATGAAAGATGAATGATAGATGGTAATATATATACGTAGGGCTCTATCTATCTATCTTTCTACACACACGCAAGCACACACAACCTTGGTTCACACTGATTATATTATTACATCCCAAAGTTGCCTAGTACAATGCCTGCAAGCAGAGGCTTTCAATAAATATTTATTGAATTAATTACTTAAAGACATTCATATTTGTTAAACTGGTAAAATAAGATAACTATTCAATTTACTATGTCTGCTATTCAAGTCTTTCCAATTGTGTAGCCTGTAATACTAATGCATTCTGAGAGTTAACACATGTACAAAGGATGAAAAGGAAGAAATCTAAGTTCTGAGAATTTAGAATAGGGAGTCAGAGAATGCAAGACACTGGAAGTAGTTCCTATTAACTGAGAAGTGTACATTTATAGACAGAAAGGGAATTCTGAGGTTCAGAAAATGATACTGTTTTGTAATTCCTCAAAACGATGTCCTGATTACCATGTCATACATTTAGTGGTCATCTGAAATGCCCTATCACAAACTTATTCAAACGAAACTCTTAGTGAATATTTTTCTTCTAAGTAAATAACTTTTGTTTCAAAACAGATTATTTACAGAGAAATTGGATTTTTATTTTACAAATTCATTTTATGGCAATGGGATTAGTGTACCTATATTTCATAAAGGGAAATGGAAACTTCTGCATTCTTCTAAATACAGTCAGAAATGTTGCTATATTTCTAGAACATAGATTCAGGTGCTCATATGTGTGGAACCCTTGACTCTTAATGAGATATATTTATATATTTAAGAAGTTTATATGTAAGTTTATATATATATATACATACATAAAACTGCTTGGCCAGGAGGAGAGAGACCAAGAAATATGCCCTGGATAGTACCCTATTACTGGAAGGAAAAGTAAGTACACTAAATGTTGAACTTGGAGCCCAAAACAGACTCTTTTAGGCTGACATGATGAGCTAAATAGAAAAAGGATCAAAATATAACCTCCTGTACTTTTACAATACTAAACTCAATACTGATGAAAAAATACGTTACCGTCTCCCCAAAATCTCTCTCTCTCTATATAAAACACCTAAAACCTGGGAAAGAGTTACAATCAATAACTTAGTGGATGTTAGAGGTTGCATTCATCAGTGAAATTAACTGGGCCTGGTGCATTCTTCTTTGGAAGCCTCGTCACAATGGACTTAATTTCTCTAATAGATATAGGCCTATTCAGAGTATCTATTTCTCCTTGTGTGGTAGTTTTTGTACTTCAAGAAACTGGTCCATTTCATCTAAGTTATTAGATCTGTGAACAGGGAATTTTTAATAGTTAATCCTTTGTTTTAATGTTGAAGGGATCCTTGGTGATGACTCTTCTTTCATTACTGTATTGGTAATTTGTCATCTCTCTTTTTTTCTGGGTTAACATGATTAGGAGTTTGTTTATTTCATTCATCTTTTCAAAGAACTGTGGCTGTTAATTTTCCCCCTTGTCCTCCTATTTTCAATTACATTGATTTCTGTTCTAATTTTTCATATTTCTTTGCTTTTGCTTGCTTTGAGCTTAAATTGCTCTTCTGTCTCTAGTTCCTAAAGTGGAGAGATAGATTATATATTTTAGAGAGTTCTTGTTTTCTCATATATATGTTCATTTAGCACTATGAATTCCCCACCAAGCACTGCTTTCATTCTACTCCAAATTTTTTATTAGTTTTTATTTTCACATAGTTCAAATATGTTTAAAAATATTTCTCCTGAGCTTTTCTTATTTGACCTATGTTTTATTGAATTTCCAAATATTTGAGAAATTTCTAGCTACTTTCTGTTTTTTATTTCTAATTAAATTTCATTGTGGTCTGGAATACACTTTGTATCATTTCTATTATCTTAAATTTGTTTAGGTATGTTTGAAGGCTCAGAATGTGGTCTGTCTTGGTGAATGTTCTGTGTGAGCTTGAGAAAAAATGTATATTCTTCTGTTACTGGGTGGGGTATTCCACAAATGCCAATTAGGTAAAGTTGGTAGTACTATTCAGAGCAACTCTATCCTTATAGCTTTTCTGTCTCTGGTATCAATTACTAAAAGAGGTTTGTTTCCAGCTATAACAGTGGATTTGTCTGTTTCTTCTTGCAGGTTTTGCTTATCATATTTTGATGTCCTATTGTTAGGTGCATACCGATTTAGAATTGTTATATCTTCTCTGAAAATTGAGTCCTTTAACATCATGCAATGCCTCTCTTTAAGCCTGATAATTGTCCTTTTTCTGAAGTCTACTTTGTCTGAAATTAATATAGCTACCCCAGCTTTCTTTTAGTTAGTGTTAGCATGGTACTTTTTACCCTGAGTCTTTATACATAATATGGGTTTCTTGTAGACAGCACAGAGTTGGGTCTTTATTTTTTTAATCAACTCTGGCAATCTCTATCTTTCAATTGGTTTATTTATACCATTTACATTTAAAATGATTACTGATATAGTTGGATTAATATCTACCATGCTTGTAACTGTTTTCCAGTTATTACATCTGTTCTTTGATTTAAGGTCCTCTTTTTGTTTTGCCTTTCCTGATTTTAATCAAGCATTTTATATGATGACCCTTTCTCTCTTCCCTTGGTGCATCAATTATACTTCTTTAAAAAGTCCTTAGTGGTTGCTTTACAGTTTTCAATATACATTTCTAACTAATTTAAGTCCTTTTTCAAATAACTTTACACCATTTCAGGTGTAGTAGAGACACTTTATAACTGAGTATTCCTGCTTCTTCCCTCTCATACCTTATGTTTTAGTTTCCTAGGCTGCTCAAGTTAATACAATGAAATGGGTTTGCTTAAAATATTGGACTTTATTAGCTTATGGTTTTGAAGCTAAAAGAAAGTCCAAATCAAGATGTTATCAAGGTGGTACTTGCTGCACAAAGACCGTGGCATTCTGGGACTGGCTGCCAGCATTCCTTGGTTCCTCAGTCACCTGGCAAGGCACATGGTGGCTTCCTAGCCTCTCCCTTCTCTTCTGGGTTCAGGTTCTTGCCTCCTGTGGCTTTCTCTCTCTCTCTGTCTGAATTTCAATCCACCTGTAAAAGAATCCAATGACAGCATTAAGACCTATCCTGACGGAGGTGGGTTGTATCTTAACTGAAATAGTCACCACAAAAGATCCTGCTTATAATGGGTTCACCACAGGACTGGATTAAATTTAAAAACATGTTTTTTTTCCCCCCCAGGGTACATATAACTTCAAACCAGTATGCTGTGTGACATTAGGTTCAGTTATCCATGTGCTATATTCACCCAATACATTGTTATTATTGTTACTATTATTAAACACTTCATTTAGATCAATGAAAAATAAGAAAAAAATACTTTACTTTACCTTCATGTATTTCTTCTAGGTTTCTTGTCCTTTCTTAATGCAGATGTATTTTTTACCTATATAATTTTATTTCACCCTGAAGCCTTCTTTTAACATTTCTTGCATGACAGATTTGCTGGTGATGAATTTTTATTTATCTGAGAGAATTTTGTATTTCTCCATTTTTGAAGGACAATTTCAAAGAATATAGAATTCTAGGTTGATGTTTTGTTTTTTTTTCTTTCCAGTAACCGAATATTGCACTCTACTTTCTTCTTGCTTATATGGTTTCTGATAGGAAGTCTTTTGTAATTCTTATCCTTTTTTTTCCTCTTAGACAATTTTTCCCCCTCTCTATGTCATTATTCAAGTTTTTCTTTTAGTCTGGCTTTTGGCAGATTGAATATGATATTCCTAGGTATGGATATTTTGGTATTTTCCTGTTTTTCTTTTTCTGAGATTGTTGACTCTGTGGTTTGGCTAATAGGGCAGAGTTCTTCAGTGACTTTGTTACCTTGAGATATCATCATTCTGAGCTGTGGATATGGTGGCTAAGGGCCTGGACTTTGGAGTCAAACTCTTTGCATCCCAATCTTGCCTCCATCCCTTACTAGATATGTGATGTTGGGTAACTCACTTAGCTTCTTTGTCCCAGTTTCTTGTGTTTGCGAGCAAGCTTTGGCATTATTTTGCTCATGGATGCATAATACCCGTCTCTGCCTCTGTCTTGACAGGGTGTTCTCCCCTGAGTGTCTATTCTCTTCTTCTTCATAAGAACGCCAGTCATATTGGAGTAAAGCCCACCCTCAGCATGACCTCATCGTAATTTAACTTATACAATAGGGCCTTACCAGGATTAAATTGAATTTTTATATGTAAAACTATTAAAATGTTCCCTAGCTCTTTGAGAGGCTGCATAAATTGTTTGCTAAATGGGTAAAATAAATCTACGGATGGAATCCTTTGTTTAATTTCCTTGTCAACCCATAAATGCTTTTTTTTTAGGCCATTTCAATTTTGTTTCCAACCCCAAGCCTCATACCCACAGTGCTCCCCAATACATAATGTAAAATTTTGGATGCTGAGAACAGGAAACTTATCTCCTGTATCTAGGAAATAATTAGCTGCATGTAATAAATAAAGAAGAACGTTAGGTTTAGAATCAAAAGATCTGAGTTAAAATCTTGCCTCCATACTTCCTTGATTTTGTGGCCTGGAATGTTTCACTTAATTTCTCTCAACTTCCTTTTCCTTTTCTGTCACATGGGGAAAACATAATATTTTTCACATCCCTCCTCCCCCTTGGAAGTATCTGCTGGCACTTATTTGATATCTGGTAACCACAGATAGTGCAAACTTCAGATTCTATCCCCCTTAATTGATAGTAAAGACCCTCATTTCAGGCTGAAACTTTGATAGGCAAATGTGTAAATATAGAGACCCAATTCCTTCTTGCTGGTCATTATGAGCACTAAAATAATGATAATAATAATAATAATAATAATAATAATAATAATAAAAATGGGGGCACAAGGGTAGTTCAGTGGTAGAATTGTCGCCTGCCATGCAGGAGACCTGGGTTCAATTCCTGGTCCATGTGCTTCCCCAAAAACAAACAAACAAGCAAAACAAACAAAACAACAAACAAAAATTCAACAAATGGTACTGCAATAACAGGATACTCACATGGAAAACTAAACAAATGTGACCCTGCCATAGAGCATACAAAAAAAAAAACAGCTAACATTCATTGAGAGCTTTCTTTTCTAAGGGAAATTTTCACATGGTATCAGTTAACCCTGACAATATCTCCATGAGTGCAAAGACCCCTCTTTTATAGATTAGGACTTCCAGGCTTTGACAAGTAATCTACCCAAGGTGACATATCTAGACTTTGGTGGAGATGAGTTTTATCTGACCGACTTCCAGCCCATGTTCTCAACCACTACAGTGTGTCATGCATGGAAAAAAGACTGGTGAGAGCCATGGGTCTTTGAGAATTTTATACTTTGATGCATAATAAAGCCAAGAGTCACATTAACTGTCTAAAGAGCTGCTTTCTGAACCATTTCTGTTTTTAGTCCTACTAACAGCATGGTATAATGTAGTAGGGGCTAATGGCAGCTTGCTTCCCTATCAGGACAGATTAATGAGGAATGAATTCCTCCTTAATGCTACTGTGATCCCATCAGAAAAATTTTTTTCTTGTCACAAAAGAAATCAAAGAAGAGAGTGAGACCTCTCTGTTTTTTGTGTTCCTTAGCTCTGGGAGGAGAGTAAATCAGCTTTTGTGGTGAAAGCTTAGATTCTCGGAGGCAATTTAAATCGTTTGTCCAAGCAGGGAAGGTGGCGGTGGTAGATTGAAGAGTGAGGTAACCTTCTGCAGGGCACCCATTAAGAGCGGAACAGAGGGATCCACAGAACTTGAGAATAGGAGGAAGTTTGCCTTCTGTATCCATAACATTTCTCTCTTCCCAAGAGTGTGCATGTTTGGCATGGAAAAAGTGCATGACACTTCAAATTGGAAAAAGTCCAATTTGAAGTAAACCATGTTGTTTGGTCACTGAGTTTCTGAATGAGGATGACCTTGGGCCACTGACCAAAGGCGTTCTTTGTTCTCCTTAGCTGAGTACACACTGGAGAACTGTCACAACTCAAATGAGGAAGAAGATGCCGTCAAAAAATGGCAGCAGAATAAGTTAATTAAGAGTATCTCTTTAGACTGTTATGGAGCGATCTCCATAATATGTTGTGAAATTAATAAAAACAGTCAAGTTGTGTGTGTATAGTAGAATAGTTTTCTTAAAGAAAGGTAAGACTAGATATATTGGGGAGGGATGCAGATTAGCTTCCCAGGGCTGCTGTAACAGAATATTGTGAACTGGGTGGATTAACACAAAAGAAATTTATTTCCTCACAGTTCTGGAGGCTAGAAGTACTAAATCAAGTTGTCATGCAGGTAGGGCCATGCTTCCTTTGAAATGTCTAGAACAGAATCCTTCTTTGCATCTTCTACCTTCTGTTTTGACTGGTGACCCTCAGCATTCCTTTGCTTATAGAAGGATAACATCAGTTTCTGCCTCTGACCTCTCATGGTCTTCTCCTCTGTGTGTCTCTGTCTCTGTCTCTTCCCCTTTTAATAAGGATACAGCCATATCTCCGTTGTCTCTGCAATGACTAAATAAGGTCATATTCTGAGCTACTGGGGATTAGGACTTCAACATTTTGGAAACACAATTCAACCCATCACAGGTGGTAAACAAATAGATATGCACATATATAATTTATCAGTTGCAGTATGGACTATGACAAAAAACAAAATATGGAAAAGGGTAGTGACTTTAGGTACAGGAATCTAAGAAGACTCTCTGAAGAGGTGGGAAGCCAGGTGGCTAACACGGAAAAGAAGTTTCTGGGTAGAGGCTTAATGGGTGTGATTAAGGTGTAGTAAAGGGACTTTTGATGTCCCTTTGGAAGGGAATGACAAAGGACAAAGTGGAAGAAGATGAGGTTGTAGAGGTGGGTGCAGGGCAGATGGTAAAGAGTTTGCATTTTTTTCAAAGTGATTAGACTCTACTGAAGGCTGTTGAGCAGGAGAGGGACATGATATGGTTTATGCTCTGAAAGACTCCCTCTGACTTCTGGTTACAGAGTCCACAGGGCCTGCAGCTGAAGCAGGGCCAAGTTAGCCATGTGCTGTGATTTCCACAGTAGACACAATGCTTGCTCGAAATGGATATTGTGGTAGAAGCTGCAGCGGGATCTGATGTGTTTTGAAGGTAGAGCTGACAAATAGCAAATGAAGTGTGAGAATAAAAGAGGACTCAAAGAAGGCTCTAATTTGTGTTCCCTGATCACTGAATGAATGCAAATCCTTTTCATTGAGATGGGGATAAGAGTAGGAGGGGCAAGACCAAAGGGATAAGGGAAATCAGTATCCACATTGTTTATTTATACCATGAACAACCAACCTAGAATTATCAATCCCCAGAAAAATATCCCTAGTGTGTGTCTGAGTCAAAATTAATGTTATAGTATAACACTTTTTATTGGAATCATTTAATGTTTTGAAAATACAGAGCCTTCTCATTCCCACACAATTTTTTTTATTTGTTAATTAGCTCATTCTCACCACTACCTGGCAGCCCTTTTCAATTTCTCATAATTTCTATAGTGAGTTTTTAGAAGAACAGCAAAACTTCTTTAAAACGTATTAGTAGAACATGTAGGGCAAGCACTTATTTTTGGAAAATGTCCTTCCTATTAAAAAATAAAATCAAAGTACTGGTTTAAGTTTTATTTTGTCTGCTAGTTTTCTTTTGTTTTATTCTATTTTTGGATAACTTACCAGGAATATTACATCTCAATCTTCAGATACATTATTTTCAAGTTCAATTTGGCAGTTGCAAAACAATTAGCAGCACTCACAGGAACATAAATACAGCTCTTCCCCTACCTAATATTATATATATTGACTGCTAAATCCCCACTGTGCTCCAAAATACTTTTATTTCCTTTTAAATTGGGTTGAAAGCCTTTTTTTTTGAGGGGGGGGGAGCATGGTCCGGGAAGAAAGCCTGTTTTTTAGATGTAACATTCTTAAGATTCTCTGTGAGGAATGAAATCGATATCCTATCAGCCATGAGAGAGGCATGTTATACTGTGGTAACAAACAACCCCATTTTTGTGTGGTTTAGCACAAAAACATTAGTAGTTTCTGACAAAAAGCCTCCTGTAGACCCTGGTGCTTTTCCAGGCCAATGTTATTTAGTGTAGTTTCTTGAAGATCTAAGTTTTTCCCTGTGTCTGTTCTTCTGTTTCCACAAAGTCTCCTCCAAACCCTATAGGGAAATAGATTGGATGGACCTCTTGGACCAGTCAGTAAATGCTCTTTCCTGGACATAAAATGTGTCTCCTTTGCTTATAATCCATTGTCCAGACATATCTTAAAGTGGCTTAAAGAATAACCACCATTTATTTTTCTCATAAATCTTCATTTTGAACAGGATTGGAGGAAGGACTCCTCTCTTCTCCATACAGTATCAGTCCAGATAGCTTAATTTCATGGTTTGCAATGTTATATTGATTAGCAGCTAGGGACTTTGGTACATCTCCTCATGGGCCTTTTCATGTGGTTTCTTGGGCTTCCTCACAGCATGACAGCTGGATTCCAAAATACAAGGAGTGGAAGTTGCCAGTATCTTAAGATCTGAATCCAGGACTTGGTACAGCATCACTTCCATTCTGTCCCATTAGTCACATAAGACACAGAGTTCACCTCAAGTGAAGGGAAGCAGATTGTCTTGATTTGCTAGGGCTGCTGGACAAATACTACACAGTGGGGTGACTAAACCCATGAGATTTATTGTCTTATTGTTTGGAGGCTAGAAATTCAAAATCAACCTGTCTGCAAGGCCATGCATTCTGGGGATGGCAGATTACCATCAAATGGCGATCTCTCTCCTCTATGGCTTTTCCTGACTTCTGACTTCTCTGACTGACTGCGACTGAGTTTGCTCTTTATAAGGCCCTTTCTTTTTATGTATTTTTATGAAATACCTATTAAAAAGATAATAGTTATTATATAACTGAATGAATAAAGATATATTCAGTCATGAAAATCAAACTTCAATAAATATGTTCTGGAAATACTAAATAGGGCCAAAGAAAGTTTTAGTGGAGGTTGAGGTAGTGAAGTGAAAGATAGAGGATATCCAATAAGGTTTTTTGGATACATTGACATTTGACATGGGTTAAAACAATATTTGGGATAAAAATAAATAAATAAATAAATAAAATCAAGAGCAAAGAATTTTGTTTGGATTGAATGTATCAAAAAACATTCTTAAGTCATCAAGCATGTGCTTAACTACTACTTTGATTTGCTAAAGTGGAGAAAATGCAATGCAATATACCATAAATGGACTGGCTTTTACCAATGGAGTTTTATCAGCTTACACATTTACAATTCTGTTCTAGTTTACTAGCTGCTGGAATGCAATGTACCAGAAACAGAGCAACTTTTAAAAATAGGAATTTAATAAGTTGCAAGTTTACAGTTCTAAGGCTGAGAAGATGTCCCAATTAAAACAAGTCTCTAGAAATTTCCAATCTAAGGCATCCAGGGAAAGATACCTTGATTCAAGAAGGCTGATGAAGTTCAGGGTTTCTCTCTCAAGTGAGAAGGCACATGGCAAACACAGTCAGGGCTTCTCTCTCAGCTGGAAGGGCACATTGTGAGCCTGGTATCATCTGCTAGCTTTCTCTTCTGGCTTCTGGTTTCATGAAGCTCCCTGGGAGGCATTTTCCTTTTTCATTTCCAAAGGTCACTGGCTCATGGACTCTCTGCTTCATGGTGCTACAGCATTCTCTACTCTCTCCGAATATCCTTCATTCTCCAAAATATTTCCTCTTTTATAGGACTCCAGAAACTTCTCAAGATCCACCCAAAAGGGTGGAGACATGTCATCATCTAATCCAGTTTAACAACCATTCTTGATTAAACCATATCTCCAGGGAGATGATCTGATTAGTTTCAAACATACAGTATTGAATAGGGATTATTCTACCTTTATGAAATGGGATTTTGATTAAAACATGGCTTTTCTAGGGGACATACATCCTTTCAAACCAGCACAAATCTAAGGCCTTGAATTTGTCCAAATTAAGGCATCAACCAAATGATACCTTCTCAGAAGAAAGTTTCTGGTAAACTAAGGCTCCTCTGTCAGATAGCAAGGCACATAGCAATGTCTGCTGGCCTTTATCTCCCAGGTTTTATTGCGTCCAGATTTTGCCTTCAGTGGCTTCCTCTCTTAGCTTCTATAGGTCCTTGTCTCTGAAATTCCCTGGTGCTTCTTCTATGAGCTTCTCTCAATTAAATCTCTTCACTACTGTATGAGTTTTATCCTCTTATAAAGGACTCCAGTAAAAGGATCTTACATCCCACGTCTCAAGTGAAATAATCTAATTAAAAGTTCTCACCTACAATAGTTCTATACCCACAGAAATGGATTAAAAGAACATGATCCTTTCTGGGGGTGCAAACAGACTCCAAACTACCACAGTTATCAACTGGCAAGGAGACAGATCTTATAACAATTTAATCCATATAAAAATGCTGGAAAGGAAAAATAAGTGTCTCACATCTTAGGCTAAGTAGGCTGTGCTTTATTTGATCCACTTCGGTTGTGAAAATATGCAAATAATCTTGAACACTTAGTTAAAAGTGTCATCACTATGAAGAAGATGTCTCTTTCTATGATATGGGCTAACTTCCTCTTGTGCTAGCTCTACTTGAAGTTACAAGGCCAACCTCTATGTCTGGGAGTTCTGCAACCTCTCCTGATGTTTTCACAACTAACTACCCTGCCGTGATACATAATTTCAATCCTAATTTCAAGGAAAGGAGAAAACTTTCTGTTATAATTTCTAAATATATCCCTGTGTTCTTGGTTTAATGGAATTGTGAGTATGTATTATACTCACATACTTTGGCAGGCCACTTACATACTTTGAGTACTGTTTGAAGAAATGGATCAACAGAGTTATTATAAGGTTCATAAATGATAGGGTAAAAAATACAAGTGTCTTATCTATTTCCTTGGTTATGCTTTAATAAGAAGCTCATAAAATAATAGAGATAAAACATTTATATTGTTGAATTTTATCTATCCCATGAATGCTAAACCCACATGAATACCTGCCTGCTTGTCATCTTCTCTTAGTTATCATAAAGACATGTTAAAGCAACATGTCCAAAATGAAACAAGGTCTTTGTTAGTCCTTGTTAATGGGAATGGGTCCATATCCTCACCTCCAGAGTCTGGGGATGTAACCGTGTTTGGATAAAAAAAAGGTATATGTGTGTATAATTAAGTTAAGGCTATGCAGATAAGATCATCTTGGATTATTTGGATGGGTTCTAAATCCAATGACAAGTGTCTTTATAAGAGACAGAATAAGCAGAGGGGAAATCACAGCAGAGGGGAAAACAATTTGAAGATGTAAGCAGAGATTAGAGTGATATAACCATAAGCCAAAGAATGTCTGAGGCCCATAAGTTGGAAGAGCAGGGGAAGATTCTTCCCTAGGGCCTTGGCAGGTGTGTGGCCTCACTGATACTTAGATTTTGGGCTTCTGGACTCTAGAACTGTGACAGAATAAATATCTGTTATTTTTAGCACACACACCCCCATTTTGTGCTGATTTATATAGCAGCCACAGGAAACTTAACTATCTAGCTACTTCTATCTCAGTAACTTCGTAGAAGCCAACTTTTCCCACTGATTGTCTTGATCCCAGATTCCTTATGTCATGCATCACTAAGTGCTTTTGATTTTACCTTCTAAATATCCTTTGAATATGTCCACTTTTCTCTATCTCCACTATTCATGGACTTTCATCTCACACTTGGTCTAGAAAAAATGTTTCATAAGTGATTTCTCATACACTCTCCATCCCTGCCAAACCTTTCTACATGGAGCAGGAAGAGTTATGTCTTTGAAAAGCAAATTTGTCCATGCTTTTCTCCTTTCCTCTGTAAAACCCTGCAATAGTCCATTGTATTTAGGAGTAAGACAAAATTCCTGAATGTGCTGTGTAATAACCAACATGATCTGATCCTTAACTGTTTTTCTAGTTTTGTTGCTTTTTATAAACCTTCTTATTCTATGATTTCTAATAATGCTGGACTTCCACCATCCACTTGGGTTTGCCATTTTCTCCACTGTTGCAGGACATTTGCACGTGCTGTTGTCTTTTGCTTGTAATACTCTTCCTCAAGGCTTTAGCATACCTGAACTGTCAACTGGGAAGAATCCCATGTTTTATGTAGTATCATAGCAAAATATCACTCTCTTGCATTTTACATATTGTGCTTTGTGTGTGTGTGTGTGAGAGAGAGAAAAGGAGTATAAACATGTATGTCTAAGTATGTCAAATATTTGATTCATACTTAATCCCCTTTCTAGATATCCATTACAGAAACTGATTTTAGTTACCAGTGATTATACAACAAGAGTGTCTATGACATGGTAGATGCAAAATAAATATTTGGCAAATAGGCCAGTCTCAGTGACTTCATTTCTTTCAAGTCAAAACTTTTAATGCCTGGATTTTAGGTTATGCAATATTTAGCATCCTTATCTAAATGTGTACAAGAGCTTAATGTATGCATTTCAAAGAAGCTCCACACATAGTAATGCCAGTGAAAACTGAGAGCCTTTAAACCACAGAGCACAAAGATAAATCTATCACCATACTTTTGGTGGCCAGTGATTGGAATAAAACTTTTTCCAAATTAAATGCATGTGCAGTGTGACCTCCTTTTGAAGTTGAATGAAAATTTGCTTCTTTACCAAACCATCAATAGTTTGGGTATATTTTATTTGTAGATTTTATGCATTAAAAATATCTTCCTATTTCAGTATGAGTATGCATGTTTTTTTATGCATGTGTAGATTTGTTTTTCTCTTGGGCATTTTTTGAGAGCTGTAAACTTTTCCAACTCCTTACATGCTGAAGTCTTAAATAATGATGTGGAGATTGACTAAGTAGAAAAGGGATTAACATCAATCAAGCTTTACATATGCAGTTGAGTAACCCAGTCTCTTTCCTTTAATTAGTGAAGTATAAAGGAAACTTCTCCAACGTGGGGCATTTAGTACGTACAAAACTTAAGAGATGTTTTTCCTCATTAGTGTAGCAAAGACATTTTTCAGTTGAAGTTAGTCATCATTTTGCTTCCAAAGTATTGACCTTATCTTCTGGTTGTTAAAAGTTTGGTGCTGCAGGGCCAAATGATGTCTAATATCACACAAGCCAATTATTTGCAATATTGCTCTTATTTTCTCTGTGGGAGGAGGGACAGAAATGGATAGCTAGTGATGAACTATATACAAACTCGGAGAATTGAAGTCAAGAGCATGGGTTATCAGATTGGGGCCTGTTGTAAAGGGTACTAGATTGTAAGCTCTTACATCAGTCACATGTATTCAGGAGTTGTAACTGTTATTTCCAAATTCTGAGATATTGAACAATTTGCATATAAACTGGTCATTCCCTGAAACTTGGGTATTTATGTGACACCAGACACTCATATCTAGAGCACTGAAACTATGAAAGTTGGCATTACCCCATTCAGCAACTGTTAAAAAAGCTGAAAAAGTGATCAGACTTTGACTAGAGATAAAAGTAAAGCTGATCTGGATAGAACAGAAGTAAATCAGAATACAGATTATACGTACCATACCCCTTATCCCTCGCTTTCATTGATCACTAGCATTTAAAACCAAATTTGTTTTAGCATTTGTTCCCCCTATTATTTATTTTTATTCCATATGTTCTACTCGTCTGTTGACAAGGTAGATAAAAGGAGCATCAGACACAAGGTTTTCATAATCACACAGTCACATTGTGACAGCTATATCATTATTCAATCATCCTCAAGAAACATGGCTACTGGAACACAGATCTACATTTTTAGGCAGTTCCCTCCAGCCTCTCAATTACATCTTGAATGACAAGGTGATATCTACTTAATGCATAAGAATAACCTCCAGGATAACCTCTCAACTCTGTTTGGAATCTCTCAGCCATTGACACTTTGTCTCCTTTCACTCTTCCTCCTTTTGGTCGAGAAGGTTTTCACAATCCCTTGAGGCTAAGTCTCAGCTCATTGTAGGGTTTTTCTCAATCCCTTGATGCTGAGTCTCAGCTCATTCTAGGGTTTCTGTCCCATGTTGCCAGGAAGGTTCACACCCCTGGGAGTCATGTCCCACGTAGACAGAGGGAGGGCGGTGAGATCGCTTGTTGTGTTGGCTGGAGAGAGAGGCCACATCTGAGCAACAAAAGAGGCTCTCTTGGGGGTGACTCTTAGGCCTAAATTTTAAGTAGGCTTGACCTATCCTTTGTGGGGTTAAGGTTCATATGAACAAACCCCAAGACTGGGGGCTCAGCCTATAGCTTTGGTTGTCCACACGGCTTGTGAGAATATCAAGAATTCAACTTGGGGAAGTTGAATTTCTCTCCGTTCTCACCACTCCCCGAAGGGGGCTTTGCAGATATTTTTCCACTCACTGATCGAATCACTCTGGGATTTATCGGGGCATGATACTGGACAAACCAGCAAAATCTCATGTCCTACCTGAGATTCCAAGTACTTATGGCATTCAATCAAACTATCTACATAAGTTATATTAGGAAACGCACTAGTCAAAATATAAATTTTGTAACAAATAAACATTTTTTGCTTTAGTCTCACATAGAAGGTGACATTTTAAAATATTAATTACCATTTTTTCAGCACCCTGCAATAATGACATTCCTTTGTTCTTCCTCATGCAAAAACATTTTTAAAATTTGTACATTTAGTCACTATTATTATACACTCTAGGCATTCCTAGATTATACCATCTCAATCTTTAACATCTATCTTTCTTTCTGATTTCATTTATGTCCCCAGCCCTCCTCCCTCTATCATTCTCACACGCAGCTTCATTCAATGTTTTAACATAATTGTATTACAGTTAGGTAGTATTGTGCTGTCCATTTCTGAGTTCTTATATTCAGTCCTGTTGCACAGTCTGTATCCCTTCAGCTCTAATTACCCAATATCTTACCCTATTTCTATCTCCTGATGGTCTCTGTTACCAATGATATATTCCAAGTTTATTCACTAATGCCAGTTCATATCAGTGAGACCATACGGTATGTGTCCTTTTGTTTTTGGCTAGTTTCACTCAGCATAATGTTCTCAAGATCCGTCCATGTTGTTACATAATTCATTAGTTTATTCTGTCTTAAAGCTGCATAATATTCCATCATATGTATATACCACAGCCACTCGTCTGTTGATGGACATTTTGGCTGTTTCCATCTCTTTGCAATTGTAAATAATGCTGCTATAAACATTGGTGTGCAAATGTCCGTTTGTGTCTTTGCCCTTATGTCCTCTGAGTAGATACCTAGCAATGGTATTGCTGGGTCCTATGGCAATTCTATATTCAACTTTTTGAGGAATCGCCAAACTGCCTTCCACAGTGGTTGTACCATTTGACATTCCCACCAACAGTGAATAAGTGTGCCTCTTTCTCCACATCCTCCCCAGCACTTGTCATTTTCTGTTTTATTGATAATGGCCATTCTGGTGGGTGTGAGATGATATCTCATTGTGGCTTTGATTTGCATTTCTCTAATGGCCAGGGACGTTGAGCATCTCTTCATGTGCCTTTTGGCCATTTGTATTTCCTCTTCTGAGAATTGTCTGTTCAAGTCTTTCTCCCACTTTGTAATTGGATCATCTGTCTTTTTGTTGTTGAGTTGAACAATATCTTTATAAATTATGGATACTGGACCTTTATCTGATATGTCATTTCCAAATATCGTCTCCCATCGTGTAGGCTGTCTTTTTACTTTCTTGATGAATTCTTTGATGCACAAAAGTGTTTAATTTTGAGGAGATCCCATTTCTTTCTTTCTTTCTTCAGTGCTCTTGCTTTGGGTGTAAGTTCTATAAAACCACCTCCAACTATAAGATTTATAAGATATTTCCCTACATTTTCCTCTAACTTTTATGGTCTTAGACCTAATGTTTAAATCTTTGATCATGTTGAGTTAACTTTTGTATAGGGTGTGAGATACGGGTCCTCTTTCATTCTTTTGCATATCGATATCCAGTTCTCTAGGCACCATTTATTGAAGGACTGTTCTGTCCCAGATGAGTTGGCTTGACTGCCTTATCAAAGACCAAATGTCCATAGATGAGAGGGTCTATACATGAGCACTCTATTTGATTCCATTGGTCAATATATCTATCTTTATGCCAGTACCATGCTGTTTTGACCACTGTGGCTTCATAATATGCCTTAAAGTCAGGCAGCGTGAGACCTCCAGCTTCGTTTTTTTCCCTCAAGATACTTTTAGCAATTCAGGGCACCCTGTCCTTCCAGATAAATTTGCTTATTCGTTTTTCTGTTTCTGAAAAGTAAGTTGTTGGGATTTTGATTGGTATTGCATTGAATCTGTAAATCAATTTAGGTAGAATTGACATCTTAACTATATTTAGTCTTCCAATCCATGAACACGGAATGCCCTTTTCTGTGATTTCTTTTAACAGTTTCTTGTAGTTTTCTTTGTATAGGTCTTTTATCTCTTCAGTTAAATTTATTCCTAAGTATTTTATTCTTTTAGTTACAATTGTAAATGGAATTCGTTTCTTTTTTCCCCCTCAGATTATTTATTACTAGTGTATAGAAACACTACAGATTTTTGAATGCGATCTTGTAACCTGCCACTTTGCTGTACTTGTTTATTAGCTCTAGTAGTTTTGCTGTAGATTTTTCAGGGTTTTCGACATATAGTATCATATCATCTGCAAACAGTGATAGTTTTACTTCTTCCTTTCCAATTTTTATGCCTTGTATTTCTTTTTCTTGTCTAATTGCTCTGACTAGAACTTCCAACACAATGTTGAATAACAGTGGTGATAGTGAACATCCTTGTCTTGTTCCTGATCTAAGGGGGAAAGTTTTCAGTTTTTCCTCATTGAGGATGATATTAGCTGTGGGTTCTTCTTATATTCCCTTTATCATTTTAAGGGAGTTCCCTTGTATTCCTATCCTTTGAAGTGTTTTCAACAGTAAAGGATGTTGAATTTTGTCAATGCCTTCTCTGCATCAATTGAGATGATCATGTGATTTTTCTGCTTTGATTTGTTGATATATGGTGTATTAAATTAATTGATTTTCTTATGTTGAACCATCCTTGCATACCTGGGATGAATCCTATTTGGTCATGATGTGTAATTCTTTTAATGTGAAGCTGGATTCGATTTGCAAGAATTTTGTTGAGGATTTTTGCATCTATACTCATTAGAGCGATTGATCTGTGGTTTTCTTTTTTTTATAATATCTTTGTCTGGTTTTGCTATGAGGCTGATGTTGGTTTCATAGAATGAATTAGGTAGCTTTCCCTCCTCTTCAATTTTTTTGAAGACTTTGAGCAGGATTGGTACTAATTCTTTCTGGAATGTTTGGTAGAATTCACATGTGAAGCCATCTGGTCCTGGAATTTTGTTTGTGGGAAGCTTTTTAATGACTGATTCAGTTTCTTTACCTGTGATTGGTTTGTTGAGGTCATCTATTTCTTCTCGAGTCAAAGTTGGTTGTTCATGCCTTTCTAGGAAGTTGTCCATTTCATCTTCATTGTTGCATTTATTTGCATAAAGTCGTTCATAGTATCCTGTTATTACCTCCTTTATTTCTGTGGGGTCAGTGGTTATGTCTCCTCTTCAATTTCTGATCTTATTTATTTGCATCCTCTCTCTTCTTATTTTTGTCAATCTTGCTAAGGGCCCATCAGTCTTATTGATTTTCTCATAGAACCAGCTTCTGGTTTTATTGATTTTCTCAATTGTTTTCATGTTCTCAATTTCATTTATTTCTGCTCTAACCTTTGTTATTTCTTTCTTTTTGTTTGCTTTGGGGTTAGTTTGCTGTTCTTTCTCCAGTTCTTCCAAGTGGACAGTTAATTCCAGAATTTTTGCCCTTTCTTCTTTTTTGATATAGGCATTTAGGGCAATAAATTTCCCTCTTAGCACTGCCTTTCCTGCATCCCATAAGTTTTGATATGTTGTGGTTTCATTTTCATTTGCCTCGAGATATTTACCGATTTCTCTTGTAATTTCTTCCTTGACCCACTGGTTGTTTAAGACTGTGTTGTTGAGCCTCCACATATTTGTGAATTTTCTGGCACTGTGCCTATTATTGATTTCCAACTTCATTCCTTTATGATCTGTGAAAGTGTTTTGTATGATTTCAATCTTTTTAAATTTGTTGAGACTTGCTTTGTGACCAGCATATGGTCTATCTTTGAGAATGATCCATGAGCACTTGAGAAAAAATTGTATCCTGCTGTTGTGGGGTGTAATGTCCTAAAAATGTCTGTTAAGTCTAGCTCATTTATTGTAATATTCAATTCTCTGTTTATTTATTGATCATCTGTCTAGATGTTCTATCCATTGATGAGAGTGAGGATTGACGTCTCCAACTATTATGGTAGATGTGTCTGTTTCCTTTTACGGTGTTTGCAGTGTTTGACTCATGTATTTTGGAGCATTCTGGTCCCATGCATAAATATTTATGATTGTTATGTCTTCATGCTGAATTGTTCCTTTTATTAGTACATAGTATCCTTCTTTGTCTCTTTTAACTGTTTTACATTTGAAGTCTAATTTGTTGAATATTAGTATAGCTATTCCTGCTCTTTTCTGGTTGTTATTTGCATGAAATATCTTTTCTTAACCTTTCACTTTCAACCTCTGTTTATCTTTGGGTCTAAGATGTGTTTTCTGTAGACAGCATGTAGAAGGATCCTGTTTATTTAGTCCATTCTGCCAGTCTATGTCTTTTGATTGGGGAGTTCAATCCATTAACATTTAGTGTTATTACTGTATGGGTAGTACTTTCTTCTACCATTGCGCCTTTTGGATTTTATATGTCATATCTAATTTTCCTTCTTTCTACACTCTTCTCCACACCTCTTTCTTTTGTGTTTTCTTATCTTTCTCTAGTGCTCCCTTTAGTATTTCTTGCATAGCTGGTCTCTTGGTCACAAATTCTCTCAGTGATTTTTTTATCTGAAAATGTTTTAATTTCTCCCTCATTTTTGAGGGGCAATTTTGCTGGGTATAGAATTCTTGGTTGGCAGTTTTTCTCTTTTAGTAATTTAAATATATCATCCCTCTGTCTTCTTGCCTCCATGGTTTCTGATGAGAAATCTACACATAGTCTTATTGGGTTTCCCTTGTATGTGATGGATTGCTTTTCTCTTGCTGCTTTCAAGATCTCTCTTTCTCTTTGACCTCTGACATTCTGATTAGTAATGTCTTGGAGAACGTCTATTTGGATCTATTCTCTTTGGGGTATGCTGCACTTCTTGGATCTTTAATTTTAGGTCTTTCATTAGAGTTGGGAAATTTTCAGTGAGAATTTCTTCCATTAATTTTTCTCCTCCTTTTCTCTTCTCTTCTCCTTCTGGAACACCCACAACATGTATATTTGCGTGCTTCATGTTATCATTCAATTCCCTGAGTCCCTGCTCATATTTTTCCATTTTTTTCCCTATAGTTTCTGTTTCTTGTCGGATTTCAGATGTTCCATCCTCCAGTTCACTAATTCTAACCTCTGTCTCTTGAAATCTACCATTGTAGGTTTCCATTTTTTTTTCATCTTTTCTACTGTGTCTTTCATTCCCATAAGTTCTGTGATTTGTTTTTTCAGACTTTCCATTTCTTCTTTTTGTTCATTCCTTGCCTCTTCATATCCTCCCTCAATTCAATCATTTGGTTTTTTGATGAGGTTTTCCATGTCTGTTCATGTATTCTGAATTAATTGTTTCAGCTCTTGTATCTCATTTGAACTATTGGTTTGTTCCTTTGACTGGGCCATATCTTCAATTTTCCTGGTGTGATTTGTTATTTTTTGCTGGTGTCTAGACATTTAATTACCTTAATTAATTTATTCTGGAGATTGCTTTCACTTCTCTTATCTAGAGTATTCTTGCTGGATGAATTTGTTGTCTGTCTATTCTTTGACATTCAGTTCAGCTTTTTCTGAACCTCTAGCTTAGGTTTTGTTTAACAAAGGATAATTTTTCAGCTCTTGTTTTCTTGTTTCTTGCCCTGCTTGTATGGTGCCTTCCTCCCCACCCCCCACCCTTAGCAGGGTCTACTTAGGTATTATAGACTCCAGCTGGGTTTTCCCGGACTAAACTGGCCTATCAGGGGGAAGGAGTCACTTGCATCAGTTTTCCCTGAGGGTGAGACCCAGCAGGTTTTAAGACTTTCCTGTGAGGTCTGTGGGCTCTGTTTTTCTTATCCTGCCCAGTATGTGGCACTTGTCTGCCTGCAGGTCCCACCAGCATAAGATGATGTGGCACCTTTAACTTCGGAAGACTTTCCCTGCTGAAGGCATGGTAGAGTCAGAGGAGGGGTTGTAGGCTGGTTTTAATGGCTTCAAATTGCCAAGCCCTGGGGTCTGAATTCCTTGAGGGAGGAATTCCACCTGAGTTGGGCTTCACCTCTCCCCTGGGGAAGGCACAGGTGGGAGACAAGCCCTGAAAGCAGCCCATTTCTGCCTATGCCTGGTGCAGTTGCAGCCCGAGAAGTCCTGCCACTGAATCCAGAGGCAGCCAATCCTCCGTAGAAACACAACCACAAAAACCTCCATTTCCTCCACTTTCCTCTTTTTCCATTGGCCCAATGAGTGACCTCCACCTTGATCAGGTTCACCTGAGCTGGGGGCCTATTTTTAGTAATCAGAATTTGTTAGTTAATGCCACAATTGGTGTTTGGTTGGACTCAGCCCCTGCTGCTGTTAAAGTCTCTTTCCTTTCCCCTCTGGGAAGCAGCCTGTGGGGGAGGGGCACCAACCACTGCAGCTTGGGGAACTCACGGTTCTGGGGAGCCTCACAGCTGGTCCAGCTGGTCCAGACTGGGGTACGCTGTGTGTCCAGTCACTGAAGTGGCCCCAGGAGCTGTTCTGTACTGTTTCTGGTTATTTAGTAGTTGTTCTTGAGGATGAACTAAAATCCACATATTGCTAAGCTGCCATCTTGGCCACACCTTCCTCCTTGACTTATTGTTTCAGTTTATTCAATACCCTAATTACATAGACTCTTGAACCGGAAGTGTGATCTTTTTGGTTTATACAGGTTAGTGTGATGCCGTGATATATCCTGGAGTAATTTGGGCAGAGAATAAAGAAGTATTTGCAGAGTCTCTTTGGGAAACTGGGGAAAAAAGAGAAAATATTCAACTTTCCCATCTGGGGAATTCCAAATATTCTCATAAGCAGTGGGGATAACCAATTTAACAGGTTGGACCCTTGGTCTTGGGGTTTGCTCCTATAAAACTCATTCCTGCAAGGGAGAATCTAAGCCTACTTATAATTATGCCTAAGAGTCACCCCCAGAGAACCTCTTTTTGTGGCCTCTCTCTTGAAGCCAACTCAGGAAGTAAACTTGCTGCACTCCTCCCTAAGTGGGACATGACTCCCTGGGGTGTAAATCTCCCTGATAACATGAGAGAGGACTGCTGGGATGAGCCAGGACCCAGAATCATGGGATTGAGAAAGGCTTCTTGTCCCAAGGGGAAAGAAAGAAATGAGACAAAATAAAGTGGCAGTGTCTGAGAGATTTCAAACAGAGTTGAGGGGTTGTCCTAGAGGCTATTCTTATGCATTATATAGATATCCCTTTTTAGTTTATGGATTATTGGAGTGGCTAGAGGAAAGTATCTTTGATTCTTGAAGATGATTGTATGACTGTATAACTTTTACAGTGTGACCATGTGATTGTGAAAACATTGTGTCTGATGCTCATTTTATCCAGGGTATGAACAGATGAATAAAAAAATAAGGATAAAAAATAAACAAACAATAGGGGGGTCAAAGGGGTAAAAAAAAAAACTGAGTTGATTGAAATACTAGTTGTGGTCAATGAGGGGGTAAGGGGTATGGGATGTATGGATTTTTTTCTTCACTTTTTCTTTTTTTTTTTGGAGTGATGCAAATGTTCTAAAAATGAACATGATGATGAATACACAATTACATGATATTGTGAGCCATTGATTGTATACTATGGATGGACTGTGTGTGAAGATTTCTCAGTAACAATAATAAAAATACATTAATAAATTTAATTTGCAATTCCAACTTTAGCCTGCTATGTGTATGAAATTCTATGTCTAAGTGTTTATCTTCTTAGTTTAACAGAACATATTTAATAGTTGATATATTGCTTCTCATTTTTAAAAGTTTAATATTTTGTTCAGGCTTTTGTTGTATAATATATTTCCAATATTTCATATTGCTTATCTCTTCTTCCATGTTATATCAAACATGTCAAATGGCTTATTAGATGTATGGCGACTGGTTCTGTGGAAATTATGGGGAACAATGACTAATAAATGTATAACTGTGACAGATATTTATTAAGTATGAGCTAAAATAAATTAAAATATGTGCTAAAAAAGAAATAGTTTATAATTTCTGTCTCTCTCTTAGCTTCCAAATACCAGAAATTTGTTAACAGGAAGTTATGATGAAGCTACCTTTTTTACACCTCTTCTCAACTAGTCTTAGGTATTATGTAATCAAGTGGTCATACCTGCTACAAAATGTTATGTTTTGATGGATTGTATGGTATGTGAATATATCTCAATGAAACTGTTTTAAAAATGTTATGCAAAGTTTAGAATGTGGTTCTGATATTTGGTAATCAAGTGCCATCCTAAATTATATTGCTAAATATGAAGTCACAGAGCTGGTAATTTTTTTTTTCTATTACTATACTATAATTTTAGGAGCTGATTGTCTTTTGACAGTGTTGGTTATATTTTATATACCAGTGAAATAAAGCAGAAAGAATTGAAAACCATTACTTATTGACTAGCTCTTAGAAGATTATGGCAGTAGGTTGTGTTTCTTGGTTATCTTGAAACCTATGAGCAGATTACAACTGTGGCAAAGCTTACATGATTCTTATAATCTTTTTAATAAAATGAAAGATATGGAAAGGATCAATTTCTGGTATTTTTTGCTTTGATATAAAACTAGAGCATGATTGTTTTTGTTGGTCACTGCAGCTGTTCATGCAATTATATTACCATAGTGACACAGTTCTCAAACTGTTTCTTTCATGTAAACATCTCAGAACATTTTACAAACAGCAGATTTTGAATTTATAAAAAACACTTTATTATAAAGCTTGTGATTCCATATTCATTCTAATGTCAGCATGTCAGCATTACAACAGGAGGGGATAGAGAGGAGAGATCAGTGATGTGCAACCATCAAGAAATTCTCAAATTCGGAGGAGTCTTTGAATTTCCTGTCCTTTATGACTTTCCACTCTTTTATTTACTTTTCTCTCACCCTATATCTTTCTTTCTTACAAATTTGAAACATATGTCAAAAAATGTAATATATATATATATATATATATATATATATATATATATATATATATATCATATGAAATTCAAATTGCCACTACTAATTAAATGTAATAGATGATGATCTTGGTTTGGCTGACACAAAATTGCTAATTTGGGGGTTGGAATAGAAATACAGAAACTCAGGTCTATTTTAGTATTACGTCTGTGCTTTTACATCAAGAATATTAATGCTTGCCTACACAGTGTATTGAATAAAGCATCATTATAACATTAAGACTTTATTAACTAGGCTCAGGATATTCAAGCTCCCCTCTAACAAAAACTCTGCCACTGACCAGTCTGCCAATGGCACTTTTAACAAGGTAAAAATTACATACAACCGTCTTGCTTAATTGACAGTATGATTATCATTGCAGTGCTAGTAAAGTCTGAATGAAATTAATATCCAGTCTAATGAATGCTTGAATTAGGGACAAAAAATCACTGTTTGTGTGTCTGATGCCAAATTTTCTAGTAATGACCTATAATAAGTTAGTACAAAGTTGAGACCAACCCAGTATATCTTTTGCTATCTGGATATGGTATTGACTGAGGCAGTGCAGGCCGTTCAGTGTTTAGCATGGCTATCCTACTATGTTTGGCTCAATTTTCCCACTACATTTCCTTATTTCAATTTATGATGATATAAAGGCCATAATAAACAGAAATGCAAAAATGGCCAGGCCTAAGCTGGCCATCTTGAAAATGTGTCAGCAAACTTTTTCTGTTAAGGGTCAGATGGTAAATATTTTAGGCTTTGTTGGTCATAAAGACTGTCGTAACTACTCAACACTGCAGTGGTAGCAGAAAAGCAGCCATAAACAATAAATAAAGAAATGGGCATGGCTGAGTTAAACTTGTTTACAGAAACAGGAAGTAAGATGGGTTTGACCCATGGTCTACAGTTTGAAGAACTCTGAGCTAGAGGTTGTGTTGTCCAGTATGGTAGCCCTTGACACATATGCTTATTGACATTGAAATAAATTATATTAAAATGAAATATAATGAAAAGTTTGATTCTCTGATCATATTAGCCACATTTCAAATGCTCAAGAACCACATATGGCTAGTGGGTAGCTATTAGAAGGGAACAGATATATGAGACCATATAGAATAGTTCCATCTTTGCAGAAATTTCTGCAAAGAAATTAGACCACAAAGACAGAGGATTTTAAGATGTTTATATGGCTGGTCTCTATCACTGAACTAACCACACAAATGTGTAAGAATGTATATTTATGAGAACTGACAAACTTCTAATACATATTCTCAGACCTCCCAGAGGTTACCCTTTTTTCTTAATTGTATAGTGTAACACATATACTAATCAAAGAAATGAAAAAGTAATAGTTTTGAAAGTACTGTTCAACAAGTAGTCACAGGATATCTCCCATAGTTTGTCATGGGCTACCATATGATCCTCTCAGATTTTTCCTTCTAGCTGCTCCAGAATATAGGAGGCTAGAAGGCTTAAATATTTTTTAATCACAATAATTGACATTTTTCTTTGAGAAATAACATATATACAGTAAAGCTATACATTTCAAAGCACAGCACCACAATTAGTTGTAGAATATATTTCAGAGTTTGACATGGGTTACAATTCCACAATTTTAGGTTTTTACTTCTAGCTGCTCTAAGTTACTGGAGACTAAACGGATATCAGTTTAATGTTTTAGCAATCATATTCATTTGTTAAGTCCTATCTTCTCTGTATAACTTCACCAACCCCTTTGATTTTTCCATCCCTCTCTTTAGGGGGTTTTGGGCTATGACAATTCTAAATTTTTCATATTGGAAGGGTCTGACACTAATATGGGGTAGGGAGATGGAACTATCTGATGTTCTGGAGAGGCTGGGCTAGGCTTCAGGACTTCTCTGGACCAGAGACCCATCTATCATCTGGAGGTTGTAGGTTTCTGGAAAGTTACTCTAATGCATGGAACCCTTGTAGAATCTTATATATTACCCTAGGTGTTCTTTCTTTCTTTTTTTTTCAATTTTTTTTTAAATATAACAACACACAATCATGAACATTCTTACCATATGATCATTCCATTCTTGGTATATAATCAGTCACTCACAATATCATCACATAGTTGTATATTCATCACCATGATCATTTCTTAGAATATTTGCATCAATTCAGAAAAAGAAATAAAAAGAGAAAAGACGAAAACTCATACATATCATACCCTTTAACCCTCCCTCTCATTGACTGCTGGTATTTCCATATACCCAACATATTTTAGCCTTCGTTTCCTCTATTTTATTTCTATACCATTTACCACTCCCTTTCATTGATCACTAGCATTTCACTCTACTAAATTTATTTTAACATTTGTTCTTCCTATTATTTATTTATTTTTAATCCATGTGTTTTACTTATTTGTCCATACTGTAGATAAAAGGAGCTTTAGATACAAGGTTTTCATAATCACACAGTCACATTGTGAAAGCTATATCATTATACGATCATCTTCAAAAAACATGGCTACTGGAACACAGCTGTACATTTTCAGGCACTTCCCTCCAGCCTCTCCTATATACCTTAACTCAAAAGGTGATATCTATATAACGCATGAGAATAGCCTCCAGGATAACCTCTTGACTCTCTTTGAAATGTCTCAGCCATTGACAATTTATTTTGTCTCATTTCTACCTTCCCCCTTTTGGTTGAGAAGGTTTCTCAATCCCTTGATGCTGAGCCCCAACTCATTCTAGGGTTTCTGTCCCACATTGTCAGGAAGGTTTACACTCTTGAGAGTCATGTCCCATGTAGAGAAGGGGTGGGCAGTGAGTATGCTTATCGTGTTGTCTGAGAGAGAGAGGCCAGATCAGCAACAAAGGAAGTTCTTTGGGGGTGACTCTTAGGCCTAATTTTAAGTAGACTTAGCCTATCCTTTGCAGGGTTAAGTTTCAAATGAACAAACCCCAAGATTGAGGGCTTGGTCTATTGCTTTGGTTGTCCCCATTGCTTGTGAGAATATCAGGAATTAGGAATTCTCCACATGAGGAAGTTGAAATTTCCCACATTCTTGCCATTCCCCCAAGAGAAGTTTACAAATACTTTTTTATTCAATGTTCAAATCACTCAGGGATTTATTGGGGAATCACTCTGGACAAACCTACAAAATCTCATGCACTATTCAAAGTTCCATGTACTTATGTTGTTCAATCAAACTGTCCACATAAGTTATATTAGGAAATGCAGTAGTCAAAATATAAATTTTGTATTGAGTAAATATATTTTGCTTTAGGCTCACATATAAGTTAAAGTTTTAAAATACGAATTACCATCTATTTTCAACACCCTGCAATATTGACATTCCTTTGTTCTTCCTCATGCAAAAATATTTTTAAATTTGTAGATTTAGTCACCATCATTGCACACTCTAGGCATTCCTAGATTATACCATTTCAGTCTTTATCATCTATCTTTTCTTGTGGGTTCATTTGTGCCCCCAGCCCTTCTCCCTCTATCATTTTCACATTCAGGTTCATTCACTGTACTAACATTGTTGTATTACAGTTAGGTAGTATTGTGCTATCCATTTCTGAATTTTTATAATTAGTCCTGTTGCACAATCTGTATCCCTTCAGCTGCAATTACCCAATACCTACCCTATTTCTATCTCCTGATGGTCTCTGTTCTTAACTGAAATTCTCCAAGTTCATTCACTAATGTTCTTATCAATGAGACCATAAGTATTTGTCCTTTTGTTTCTGGCTAATCTTACTCAGTATAATGTCCTTAAGGACCATCCATGTTGTTACATGCTGCATAACTTTATTCTGTCTTACAGCTGCATAATATTCCATGATATGTATATACCACAGCTTGATTAGCCACTCGTCTGTTGATGGACATTTTGGCTGTTTTCATCTCTTGGCAATTGTAAATAATGTTGCTGTCAACATTGGCGTGCAAATGTCCATTTGTGTCCTTGCCCTCACTCTGAGTAGATACCTAGCAATGGTATTGCCAGGTCATATGGCAATTTTATACTTAGTTTACTGAGGAACTGCCAAACTGCCTTCCACAGTGGTTATACCATTTTCCATTCCCACCAGCAGTGGATAAGTGTGACTCTTTCTCCACATCCTTTCCAGCACTTGTCATTTTCTGTTTTATTGATAATAGCCATTCTGGTGGGTGTGAGATGATGTCTCATTGTGGTTTTGATTTGCATTTCCCTAATAGCCAGGGAAGTTGAATGCCTTTAGCTACTTGTATTTCCTCTTCAGAGAAGTGCCTGTTCATGTCTTTTGCCCATTTTGTAATTGGGTTCTGTCTTTTTTGCTCTTGAGTTGAACAATCTCTTTATATATTCTGAATACTAGACCTTAATCTGATATATTGTTTCCAAATATTGTCTCCCATTGTGTAGACTGTCTTTCACTTTCTTGATGAAGTTCTGTGATGCACAAAACTGTTTAATTTTTAGGAGTTCCCATTTCTTTCTTTCTTTCTTCAGTACTCGTGCTTTGCGTGTAAGATCTAGGAAACCACTGATTGTTTTAAGTTTTATAAGATATTTCCCTACATTTTCTTCTAAAAAGTTTTATGATCTTAGATGTTTAGGTCTTTGATCCATTTTGAGTTAACTTTTGTATAGAATGTGAGATATGGAATCTCTTTCATTCTTTTGCATGTGCATATCCAGTTCTCTAGGCACCATTTATTGAAGAGACTGTTCTGTCTCAGGTCAGTTGGCTTGACTGCCTTATCAAAGATAATTATTCATAGATGAGAATGTCTATATCTGAACACTCTAGTCAATTCCATTGGTCAGTATATCTATCTTTATGCCAGTACCATGCTATTTTGACCACAGTAGCTTCATAATATTCCTTAAAGTCAGGTAGTGTGAGACCTAGACTTCATTTTTCTTTCTCAGGATATTTTTAGCTATCAGGGGCATACTGCCTTTCCAAATATATTTGGTTGTTGGTTTTTCTATTTCTGAAAAGTAACTTTTTGGGATTTTGATTGATATTGCATTGAATCTATAAATCAATTTAGGTAGAATTGACATCTTAACTATATTTAGTCTTTCAATCCATTAACACGGTATGCCCTTCTATCTATTTAGGTCTTCTGTGATTTCTTTTAACAATTTCTTGTAGTTTTCTTTGTATAGGTCTTTTGTATCCTTAGTTAAATTTATTCCTAAATATCTAATTCTTTTGTTTGCAATGGTAAATGAAAATTTTTTTGATTTCCCTTTCAGATTGTTCATTATAGTGTATAGAAACAGCACAGATTTTTGAGTGTTGATCTTGTAACCTGTCACTTTGCTGTACTCATTTATTAGCTCTAGTAGTTTTCCTGTGGATTTTTCAGGGATTTTGATATATAGTGTTATATCATCTGCAAACAGTGATAGTTTTACTTCTTCCTTTCCAATTTTAATGACTTGCATTTCTTTTTCTTGTCTAATTGCTTTGGCTAGAACTTCCAACACACTGTTGAAAAACAGTGGTGACTGTGGACATCCTTGTCTTGTTCCTGATCTTAGGGGGAAAGTTTTCAGTTTTTCCCCATTGAGGATGATGTCAGCTGTGGGTTTTTCATATATTCCTTGTATCATATTGAGGAAGTTCCCTTGTATTCATATCCTTTGAAGTGTTTTCAACAAGAAAGGATGTTGAATTTTGTCAAATGCCTTTTCTGCATCAATCAAGAGGATCATGTGATTTTTCTGCTTTGATTTGTTGATATGATGTATTACATTAATTGATTTTCTTGTGTTGAACCATCCTTGCATACCTTGGATGAATCCTGCTTGGTCATTGTGTATAATTCTTTTAATGTGGTGCAGGATTTGATTTGCAAGAATTTTGTTGAGGATTTTTGCATCTATAGTCATTAGAGGGATTGGTCTGTAATTTTCTTTTCTTGTAATATCTTTGACTGGCTTTGGTATGAGGGTCATGTTGGTGTCCTAGAATTAGTTAAATAGCCTCCCCTCATCCTAAATTTTTTGAAGAGTTTAAGCAGGATTGGTACTAATTCTTTCTCGAACGTTTGGTAAATTCACATGTGAAGTCATCTGGTCCTAAACTTTTCTTTTTGGGGAGCTTTTAATGACTAATTCAATTTCTTTACTTGCGATTGGTTTGTTGAGGTCGTCTATTTCTTCTCAAGTCAATGTTGGTGGTTCATGCCTTTCTAGGAAATTGTCCATTTCATCTACATTGCCTAGTTTATTAGCATAAAGTTGTCCATAGTATCCTCTCATTACCTCCTTAATTTCTGCAGGGTCAGTGGCTATGTTTTTTCTTTCATTTCTGATTTTATTTATTTGTGCACGCTCTCTTATTTTTGTCAACCTCACTGAGGTTCCATCAATCTTATTGATTTTTCTCATAGAACCAAATTCTGGTTTTGTTGGTTTTCTCAATTGTTTTCATGCTTTCAATTTCATTTATTTATGCTCTTATCATCATTATTTCTTTCCTTTTGCTTGCTTTGGGGTTAGTTTGCTGTTCTTTCTCTAGTTCTTCCAAGTGGACAGTTAATTCCTCAATTTTTGCTCTTTTTTCTTTTTGATATAGGCGTTTAGACAATAAATTTCCCTCTTAGCAGTGCCTTTGCTGCATCCCATAAATTTTGATATGTTGTGTGGTCATTTGCCTTGAGATATTTACTGATTTCTCTTGTAGTATCTTCCTTGAACCACTGGTTGTTTAAGAGTGTGTTGTTGAGCCTCCATATATTTGTGAATTTTCTGGCCCTCTGCCTATTATTGATTCCCAACTTCATTCCTTATGACCTGAGAAAGAGTTTTGTATGATTTCAATCTTTTTAAATTTATTGAGACTTGCTTTTTGAACCAGCATGTGGTCTATCCATGAGAATGATCCATGAGCACTTGAGAAAAAGGGGCATCCTGCTTTTGTGGGGTGCAGTATTCTATAACTGTCTGTTAAATCTAGCTCATTTATTGTATTATTCAAATTCTCTGTTTTTTTTTTAATTGATCCTCTGTCTAGATGTTCTGTCCATTGATGAGAGTAGGAAATTGAAGTCTCCAACTGTTATGGTAGATGTATCTTTTCTCTTTTCAGTGTTTGCCTTATGTATTTTGGAGCACTCTGGCTCAGTGCATAGATATTTAGGATTGTTATGTCTTCTTGTTGAATTGTTCCTTTTGTTAATATATAGTGTCCTTCTTTGTCTCTTAAAATTGTTTTATGTTTGAAGTCTAATTTGTTGGGTATCAGTATAGCTACTCCTGCTCTTTTCTGATTGCTCTTTGCATGAAATATCTTTTTCCAACCTTTCACTTTCAACCTGTGTTTATGTTTGGGTCTAAGATGCGTCTTGGGTACACAGCCGTATGGATGGGCCCTGTTTTTTAATCCATTCTGCTAGTCTGTCTTTTGATTGGGGAATTTAATCCATTAACATTTATTCCTTTTAATGTAAGGGAAATATTTTCTTCTACCATTTTGCCTTTTGAATTTTATATGTCATATCTAATTTTTCTTCTTTTTATCTTTGCTGATAATCTTCACATCTACATTCTTCTCCACACCTCTCTTTCTGTCTTTTCCTTTCTGTCTCTAGTGATCCCTTCAGTATTTCTTGCAGAGCTGGTCTCTTGGTCACAAATTATCTCGGTGATTTTTTTGTTTTGAAAATGTTTTAATTTCCCCCTCATTTTTGAAGGACAATTTTGCTGGATGTAGAATCTTGGTTGGCAGTTTTACTCTTTTAGTCTCTTAACTATATCATACCACTGTCCCCTCACCTCCATGGTTTCTGCTGAGAAATCTGCACATAATCTTATTGGGTTTCCTTTGTATGTGATAGATTTCTTTTCTATTGCTGCTTTCAAAATTCTCTTTTTCTCTTTGACATCTGAGAACTTGATTAGTAAGTGTCTTGGAGTACATCTATTTGGATCTATTCTGTTTTGGGTACACTGCACTTCTTGGATCTTTAATTTTAAGTCTTTCGGAAGAGTTGGAAAATTTTCAGTAATAAATTCCTCCATTAGTTTTTCTCCTCCTTTTCCCTTCTCTTCTCCTTCTGGGACACCTGCAACATGTATATGCATGCACTTCATGTTGTCATTCAATTAATTCCCTGCGTCCCTGCTCATATTTTTCTATTCTTTTCCCTATATTTTCTTTTCCCTGTTGGATTTCAGATATCCCATCCTCCAGTTCACTAACCCTATCTTCTGCCTCTTGAAATCTAATACTGTAGGTTTCCATTGTTTTTTCATCTCTTCTACTGTGCATTTCATTCCCATAAGTTCTGTGATTTTTTTTCAGACCTTTGATTTCTTCTTTTTGTTCATTCCTTGCTTTCTTTATATCCTCCTTCAATTACTTGATTTGATTTTTGATGAGGTTTTCCATGTCTGTTGAGACATTCTGAATTAATTGGTTTAACTCCTGTATCTCATTTGTGTTGGTGGTTTATTCCTCTGACTGGGCCATATCTTCAATTTTCCTAGTATGATTCGTTATTTTTTGCTGGTGTCTAGGCATTTAATTTCCTTAATTAGTTTATCCTATAGATTGTTTTCACTTTTTTTACCTAGGATTTTCTTGCTGGGTGACTTTGTTGTCTGTCTGTTCTTTGGCATTCAGCTCAGCTTATTCTAGACCTCTAGGCTTAGGTTTTGTTTAACAGATCAGAATTTTTCAGTTCTTGTTTTCTTGTTTCTTGCCCTGCCTGCACGGTATCTTATTGTTCCCCCCCTTAGGAGTGTCTACTTAGATATTACACATCCAAGTCAGATTTTTGCAGATCAAACTGGCCTCCTCTCAGGAGGAAAGAGTCACCTGCATCAGTTTTCCCTGAGGGTGAGACCCAGCAATTTGAAAGACTTTCCTATAAAGCCTCTGAACTCTGTGTTTTTCCTGTCCTGCCTGGTATGTGGCACTTGTTTGCCTGCAGGTCCCACCAGCATAAGGTGAAGTGATACCTTTAACTCCAACAGACTCTTCCTGCTGGGCAGGTGGTTGAGACAGAGGAGAGGTTGTAGGCTGGCTTTAATTCTTTCAGTTTTCCAGACCCTGGGGTCTGAATTTCTTGAGGGAGGGATTTCACCTGATCTGGGCCCCATCCCTCTCCTGGGGAAAGCACAGCCTCCAGACAAACTCTCAAACAAGCTTAATTCTGCCTGTGCCTGGGGCAGTGGGAGCCTGAGAAGCCCTCCAGTTATATCCAAAGACCAGTCAAGATTTACAAACACAGCCACAAAAAAGAAAAGAAAAAAATCCTTTTCAGAGCAGGACCCACATTCCTCGGGTTTGCCAATCAAGAGCTTAATTTGGTACATTGCTTGTGTATCTCCAGGTCCTATGTGTCCCCTCCTTTCTTTCAGAGCCCAGACCCACTCAAGTATTCTGTGCTATCCAATCAAAAAAACCTCTGCTTTTTTTCCCCCTCTTTTTCTGTCAGCCCTGCCCTGTCTGTGCTGGGGCCAAAATCAGCAACCTCAGTTTTTACTTGAGCTGGGGGTCTATTTTTGGTAGTCAGAATTTGTTCATTAATTCCACAATTGGAGCTTGGTTGTGCCCAGCCTCTGCTGCTAGTAAAGTCTCTTTCCTTTCCCCTCTGGGAAGCAGCCTATGGGGGAAGGGCATCAGCCACCACAGCTTGGGTAACTCATGGTTATGGGTGGGCTCACAGCTCGTCCAGCTGGTCCAGACTGGGGTATGCTGTGTGTTCAATCACTGACGAGGCCCCAACTGCTGTTCTGTACTGTTCCTGGCTATTTACTAGCTGCTCTGGAGGACAAACTAAATCTCACACCTCAGTAAGCCACCATCTTGACTCCTTTCTCATTCCTAGGTGTCCTTTGGGATTGGCTGGAATGGTCCTGGTTGGAGGTTGGGAGGTCATGATAGGTAGCAAGGTCTAACTGAAGCTTGCATGAGAGCAACCTCCAGGTTAGCTTCTCGACTCTACTTGAACTCTCTCTGCCATTGATACTTTGTTAGTTACACTTCTTTTCCCCCTTTTTGTCAGGATGGAATTGTTGATCCCGTGGTGCCAGGGTCGGATTCATCCCTGGGAGTCATCTCCCACATTGCCAGGGAGACTTTCAGCCCTGGATGTCATTTTCCACTTGCAGAGTTGGGCTTAAAGAAAGTGAGGCCACATCTGAGGAATAATAGAAGTCCTCCAAAAGTAACTCTTAGCATGCCTATAGGTAGGCTAAGCTTCTTAGCCACCTATATAACTTCATGAGAATAAGCCTCAAGATCAAGTGGTTGGCCTATTGATTTGGGTATCCCCAAAGTTTGACACAGTATCAGAGAATTTCCTGATGGTAAAGTTTAATAGTTCCATATTTTTTTCCAATCCCTCAGGGGACTTGGCCAATGCTTTTTGATTATCTGCTTAATAAACTCTGGGATGTATCCAGGCATTACATTAAACTATACAGGATTAAAGGACCTCTTCTAACAAACTTCTAATACATATTCTCAGACCTCCCAGAGGTCACCCATTTTTAAACAAGTTTTGGAAACCTCTTATAAATGTGAAATGAGCAGTCTTAGCTTTGCTAACAAACTTTGACCTTAGGAAGGTCTGTGTCTTTGTCCTCTTATCTGTTACATGAGAATAACAATGACTGCCAAATTAACCATAATGCAATTTTGAAGAAGAATCAATGTTTAGAAAGCAACTGCCAAATATCAGAGAAAAAATGAGTGGTGAAACAATATGTTTGGGAAAGCAAAATTGTGTACTTCCTAGGATTATGATAACAGAGAGCTAGGATTTCATGTCTTGGCTTTTGAATTTTCCGTATGAATTTCAGCCAGATTCTTAATCTTTGAAAAGCCACTATTTGCTCATTATCAAAAGAGAGCTATGAATATTAATCTCATAGCATTGTTAAGAAGATTAAATAAGAAAATATACTTACAATGCCCAGTTCATAGTAAACCCTCAGTAAATAATAGCTATTACACTGTTGCTATGATGAGGAAGAAAGAAAAAAACTTCAAAACATTTGATTTAGAAACTTCCCAGCACAGCAGAAATAGCCAAGTGTAGAAGCACAATATAAAAAATAATAAGAAAGAAAGATAGGCTAAAAGCATTAGACTAAAACAGGAAGGGAAGCAGATAAAATTTTAAGTGTGCAATGATTGGAACAAATGGATATATGATTGCAGGCTCATGGAAATTTCACAAATGTAATGAGAAAGGCATAAAATGGATAAAACTTAAATCTTTTGTAATGCAAAATATGTGAGGGTCAGTTAATGAGACATTATTTCTGGAAATGCCTTCAAGTATTAAGTACTACCCAAACATGATGGATCATTGCACCTTCTCCCTAGGCTTAGGCTCTAGTTGACACCTGTAAGCCATCTGGAAACTTTCACATGAAAGGATGTGGCTGATCTCTGGGTTGTAACAACTCATCCATCTGGCTCCTCCATTCCACAAAGTATATACCCAGGAGATTATGGGGTGAAATCAAAACATGGAGTCACATCACTACTATCTGACTGCTAGTTATAGGGTTGCCAGCTATCCCAGTTTGCCCAGGATTGAGGGGTTTCCTGAGATATGGCTTTCTGTGCTAACAGCAGGACAGCACTAGGCAAACAGGGACAGTTGGTCTCCCTAGTTGTCATCAAGTAACTAGAAGGAAGAATGATTAATTTAGGTACTAAATAAACAAGGGAAATTAGGATTAACTTTGTTTTTGGGCCTACCCTTTCCTTTCCAAAATACAATAAGTGGGAAGATGGTGGAATAGGATAGGCCGAGTTTATCCCTGCTCCAAGGAACAGCTAGAGAAGTGACAGAGAAACAACCGGGACAGTAATTCCAGGGTACATGTGACTGGAGAGGATTTGCTAGACTACATAAGTATGTCCTGATTGAAAAAGCTGAGGAATTGAGACACAGAGAACTGAGGACCATCCAGCTACTGCAAATACCCTAACCCACCCCTTTCCATGTGGAGCCCTGGAGCCCTCAGGAGCCCATGGACAGGGAGGCAAGGACTAGGAAGTAGCCAAGCCACATTCCTTGAATGCGGTACATCCACATGTAGGACCCCACCCCTATGCACCCTGCACCCCCTAAGGCCTGCCCCCCATTATTCCAACCACCCCCACCAGGGGCCTTCTTACTCAAGCCCCTTGCCCCCCACACATGCTCACCCCCACCCAGGCCCTGCACCCTGCACACATGCATACAACCTCGCCCCACCCCCCAGGACCCATGCACCTGTGCCACACCCCATGCCTGCCCCCATCTCACAGATGTTCTACTGTGCATTTATGCCACACCCTTCACCACTAGTTGACCATGCATGCACATGTCCCTGCCCTAGTCCCCCCACTGAAGCTACACACACACACACGCCCAAATCCCTATACCTAAACACCCATGCCAGGCACCCACACCATCCCCAGGAACTATGCATATGCACCCTGTCCCCCTGCTGCATGCCCTACCTCCCCACAGCTGCACCCACCCCCATGCACACATGCATCTGTGTCCCTGTCCCCAACCCCCACAGGTGCTCACATGCACATCCATATCCTGACCCTCCATCTCCGCACATGCAACTACCCCAGGCCCCACCTCTTGTCCCATGCATTTATGCATCCATGCTCCAGCTCCCTGCACCTGAGCACCCACATCAGGCTCCCCATCCCTGCCCATGACCTGCACACACATGCCCTACCAACTCAACCCATCCCCTGCCCACCTGCTGTGACCTGCACACCTGTACCCTGCCCCCCCACATGCTTGCATCCACGAAACTCCTGTGTCCTGGATCCCAGCACCCCCAACCTCCATGCCCCAATACCCATGACCTCCATGCTCCATGCATGCACTTGCACTCTGCCCACACACCTGCTTTCATGCACCTGCACAGCCTCCCTGCTGCACCTCCTGCTGCCCCCTGCCACCA
The DNA here is from genome assembly GCF_023851605.1 of Tamandua tetradactyla. Taxonomy (NCBI): domain Eukaryota; kingdom Metazoa; phylum Chordata; class Mammalia; order Pilosa; family Myrmecophagidae; genus Tamandua; species Tamandua tetradactyla. The sequence goes on along the minus strand of NC_135335.1, from coordinate 43,307,489 downwards.
TGTCCCCCATACCATGCCCTGCTCCTGCACTCGGAGGCATGTCTGAACTGCACCTCACCCCAAGGCCCCAAGGCTGCACCCCCACCACCCCATGTCCTACAACCCAGTTTCCTGGGTACCGATGTAGTACCCCGCCCCACCCTATGCCAGTCCCACAAAAAACTTAGATGCCTGAAGGAAATCAGCTTCCAGATTAACCCTATCAATATAACTACATGCCTCAAAGGCAACGGAAAATTACAAAGCATATGAAGATGCAGACAGATAGAACCCAGCCTAACAACAAAATTAAAACACTGGAAGAGACACAGACTTTGGAACAACAAATCAAAAATGTCCAGACAACTGTACTAAATAAATTCAGTGGGTTGGCTAATGACATAAAGGAGATCAAGACATTAGAAGTACACAAAGAAGAATTTAAAAGAATAAATAAAATAATAGATATCACAGAGAGTAGAGAGGCTATAAACCAAATAAAAATATGCTAGATCTCATTTGAACTATTGGTTTGTTCCTTTGACTGGGCCATATGTTCAATTTTCCGAGCGTCATCCATTATTTTCTGCTGGTGTCTGGGCATTTGATAAGATTTCCCTGGGTGTGGGACCCGGCCGGTTGAAAGGTTTTCCTGTGAAATCTCTGGGCTCTGTTTTTCTTTTCCTGCCCAGTAGGTGGCGCTCGTGGCGCTCGTCTGTCTGCGGGTCCCACCAGTAAAAGATGCTGTGGCTCCTTTAACTTGCCAATCCGAATCTCGCAGTCGGCCCGGGAAATGTGAACCAACATTCGAGAATCAGCTTGGAATATATCATTGGTAACAGAGACAAGCAGGAGTTAGAAACAGGGTAAGATAATGGGTAATTGGAGCTGAAGGGATACAGACTGTGCAACAGGACTAGATACAAAAACTCAAAAATGGACAGCACAATAATACCTAAGTGTAATGTAACTATGTTGGAACACTGAATGAAGCTGCACCTGAAATATAGTTTTTTGTTTGTTTGTTTGTATCTTTTGTTTTTGTTTTTTCTTTTTCCTTTTTTATATATATATATATATATATATAATTAGTATTATTATTTTAATTCTCTTCTCTAGATTAACATTCTATATCTTTTTCTGCTGTTTTGCTAGTTCTTTTCCTAAATCAATGCAAATGTACTAAGAAATGATGATCATACATCTATGTGATGATACTAAGAATTACTGAGTGCATGTGTAGAATGGAATGATTTCTAAATGTTGTGTTAATTTCTTTTCTTTTTTTTGATTAAGAAAAAAATTTAAAAAAAATATGCTAGAGATGAACAACAGCAAAATTGAAGAGGCAGAAGAAAGAATAAGTGAACTAGAAGACAGAAAAATTGATTTTGAAAGCACAAAAGAACAAATGGCAGAAAAAAAAAGATGGAAAAATTTGAATTGGATCTCAGGGAAATGTTGGGCAAAATGAACCATGCAAATATAAGAATCCTTGGTGCCCCAGAAGTAGAAAAGGAGAGTAAAGGGCTAGGAAGATTAATTGAGGAGTTAAAGGGTAGAACTGTAGGATTTCACTTTTATGACCATGGTAAAGCTGAACTCAGAGGCTTATAATATAGAATATAAAGGACCTAGAGATACATGAGTTAGAGATGCGTGAACATTAGCTAATGAGGTAGAATTTAAATGGAAGGGAATGGATAGAAGTGAAGGCAGTTTATTAATGGATCTATAAGTAATATTGACATATTGAAAGTGAATACGATTGAAAGGAGTTCAATCATTATATTTGTAGTGATAATCAGTAGGATACATGGTTTAGAGCCATGTATCCCAAAGATTACCACTACAAATAGAAGTTCTTGCATGAACTACTTCAAAGTATTCCTCTTCTACAAAGAGTTTATAATAACAAGGTATAAGAGGAACCTACTATTGCATGATATGGGTTATGCATAACAGGTAGACATCAACAGTATCAGAGCAATATCACGGCTAAATAATGCAGGGTGGGGACATGAGTTAGGGGAGGGTTGGCTTTTCTATTTGGTGAGGGTATGTTTATCAGTTATTTTTCTCTTGGGAGCAATCAAAATTGCCTAAAATTGTGAGTGTTAATGAACTGTTGACTTTGGACATTATACATGATGCCCAATAAATGAAGGTGGCTGAAGGATACACTGAGAAATAGAATGGTGAACTATGGTGTATACATGTGATTGAATATTGTACTGCAATAGAAAGGAACAAAGTCCTGAGGCATGCAAAGAGGTGAATGAACCTGGGGGACATTATGTGATGCAAAATGAGCCAGAAAAAAGAGGACAAATAGTGAATGATCTCATTGAAGCAATACTTATAAGAAGATTGAGGCCTGGATTGTAAGCTGTTAGCAGTCCCAGTCTGGAGCAGTAACTTCATTTCTAGATTTTGAGAGGCTGTGTTGTATATGTATATCCTGGTATTTCCCCAGAACTTTGGCTACCTGTGTGACACTTAAGGCTCAGTGTAGGTGTTCTGCGGTTCTGAAAGTCATTATTGCCACAATGTACAAGCAACTGTACAAGAAATTGACAGAGATCAGGCTTCAATTAGGGATAAGAACAAAGCTAATTGGATTGGGACTAAGGTAAATCAGAATACAGGGGTAAGGAAGACATTGTTTATATTTTAGAACTTCACCAAGTCTATGAGTTTAAAGGAGGTGAGGTTTATTTTGTCCAGAACCTACATTTTCTGTAGCCCGTAATCTAACTCAACTTCCCTGGATAAGTCATTTAAACAACCCAAATATGGGGAGCCCAGAATGGGAATGAGGGCTTGTAATTCTGTAGAGCTTAATGTAATGCCTGGATACATGCCAGTGCATGTATATAAATTATATGTATGCAAATTAAATATATTGGCAAAGTCCCTTGAGGGATGGGAGAGAAAATATGGAACTATTAAACTTTACCACCAGGGAAACCCCTGATACTGTCTCAACCAGTAGGGACCCCCAAATTAATAGGCCAAGCCCTTTATCTTGAGTCTTGCCCTTGTGAAGTTTGTTTATGTAGAGAAGAAGCTTAGTCTACCTATAGTTATGCCTGAGAGTTACTTCTGGAGGACCTCTTTTGATGCCCAACTCTGTAAGTGAAATCATTACCCTCCCCACTAAATGGGATATGATATCCAGCGGAGAAAGTCTCCCTTGCAGCATGGGATATACCTCCCAGGGATGAGCCTGGCCCTGGTACCATGGGATGGACAATGCCTTCCTAACTAAAAGTGGGTAAAGAATTGTAAAATCTAAAGTATCAGTGGCTGAGAGAATTCAAATAGAGTTGAGAGGCTACCCTGGAGGCCACACTTATGCTTCAGCTAGACATTACTACTTATCATGGTTTACCAACCTCCAGCCAAAGCCATTCTGCCTACCCTGAAGAACACCTAGGGCTTTATCTGAGATTCTGTAAAGGTTCCATGCACTGTGATTACTATCTAGAAACCTATAACGTCCAGATGGGTTCCTAGGCCAGATAAGCCCTGAAACCCAGAGGGGTCAGCCTTTCTAGAACATTAACTAGTTCCATCCCCCTATCCTATATTATTAGTAGCTCTTTCCAACAAGAAAAAATTAGAAAGGGCCCAGCCCAAATACCCCTAAAGATTGGGAAAAAGATCAAAGAGAAAGTGGAGTTATAACAGAGAAAATAGGATTTCACAAATGAATATGGTTGCTGAGTCATTATATTGAAATGTCTTTTAGTCTTCAGTATCTTGGAGCACCTCGAAGTAAAAACTTAAACTTGTGGAGTTGTAGCCCATACCAAACTTTGGAATCTGTTCTACAACTAATTGTTGCAGTGTACTATGAAATGTATTGCTCTTTCGTATATATGTTATTTTTCACAATTAAAAAAGTACAGTAAAAATATGCTAACGGGAGCTGCTAGAAGAATCTGCAAATACCAGTTGAAGATTCTGACCTAAGAATGAGCAGATTGATTGTTTCCAGAATTCTGCAATACCTAAATATGAAATTTAGAACAAACCTTAGAAGTTATCTAACCCCATAATTTTAAAACCTTAAAAAGCAATAGCAAAATCATGCAACTCAACAGCAAGAGAACAAAGAACCCAATTATAAAATAGGCTAAAGATATGAATAGGCATTTTTCTGAAGAGCGAATACAGATGGCTCAAAAGCACATGAAGAGATGCTCAAATTCATTGGCTATAAGGGAAATGCAGATCAAGACTATAGTGAGATACCACCTCACAACTATAAGAATGGCTGCTATTAAACAATCAGGAAACTATAAATGTTGGAAAGGATGTGGAGAAACTGGGACACTTATACACTGCTGGTGAGAATGTACTATGGTGCAGCCACTATGGAAGACTGTTTGGTGATTCCTTAGGAAACTAAATATCGAGCTTCCCTATGACCCAGCAACAGCACTACTTGGTATATACTCAAAAGAGCTGAAAGCAATGACATTTGCATAGTGATGTTCATTGCAGCATTATTCATAATCACCAAAAGATGGAAATAAACCAAATGCCCATCAACAGATGAGTGGACCAACAAAATGTGGTATATACATACGATGGAATATTATGTAGCATAAGACAAAATGATGTCCTGAAGCACATGACAAAATGGATGAGCCTTGAGGACATAATGCTGAGTGAAATTAGCCAGACACAAAAGGATCGATCCTGTATGATTCCACTTTTATGACCAGTATAAAGGTATAATCAGAGACTTATATTACAGAATATAGGGGACTTAAAGATACATAAAAGCTAGAGATGGGTGAACCGTTAGCTAATGAGGTTGAATTCCAATGTAAGGGAATAGATAAGAGTGAAAGTGGTTATCTAGTGGGTCTATAAATAATATTACCATATTGAAGATGAACAAGATTAAAACGGGTTGTATAGATCTACGTGTCCCACTGATTCACACTAAAAATATGAATGAGTTCTTGCAAGAATTACTTCAAAGATATAATTCTTGTATAAAGAGTGTTTAAGTCCAGGGTACAGGGAGAAAACTGCTATTGCATGCTATGAGCTATGTTCAAAAGGAAACCATCAGTACTACCACAGCAACAGCAGATGTAAATAGTGGGGGGACGGATAAGAGTTAAGAGGAGGTTTAGATTTCCTGTTTGGCAAGGGTGTGTTTATTGGTTTTCTTTCTCTTGGGAACAATGAAATTATCTAAAATTGAGAATGTTGATAGACTGGATTTTGGGCCCTCTACATGATGCCCGATGAATGCCAGTGACGGAAGAATGCACTGATGGAGAAATAGATTGGTGAACAATGGTATGTACTTAGAATGAAGGTTGTCCTGCTACAGAAAGGAACAAAGTTGGGAAGCATGCAACGATGTGAATGAACATGTGGGACATTTGGTGAGGTAAAATAAGCCAGAAATAAAAGAGCAATTATTGTATGTCTCCTTTAGAAAATGCTTATAAGAAAACAGAGGCCTAGATTGTAAGCTTTTAGAGCAGATACCTTAAGTCCGGAGTGATGATTATTATTTCTAGATTTTGAGAGGCTGTTTTGTATATATATAACCAGTTTTTAGAGATTAGAATAAAGCCAAACAGGTTGGGGATAAAGTCATTCAGACGATAAGAATAAGGAAGACAGTGTCTATATTTTAGAACCACACAAACTCTTGGAGACCAATGGAAGAAAGGTTTATTTGGTCTGGAACTGAAATTTTCCATAGTGCATAATGTAATTCAACCTATCTGTATAGCTCATTTGAACAACTGAACCACAGGAAGTCCAGAATAAGAATGAGGTCCTTTAGTTCTGTATAGATTATTGTAATGCCTAGAGACATCCTAAAGTATATTAAGCAGATAATCAAAAAGTATAGGCAAAGTTCCCTGAGGGATGGGAGAAAGGACATGAAACTATTAAGTGTTACCATCAGGGAATCCCCTGATATTGTGTCAAACTTTAGGGACACCCTAATCAATAGGCCATGACCTCAATCATGAGGCTTACTCTTGTGAAATTTATACAGGTAGCAGAGAAGCTTAGACTACCTATAGGCCTGCCTAAGAGTTACTTCTGGAGGACCTCTGTTGTTGCTCAGATGTGGCCTCAGTCTCTTTAAGCCCAACTCTTCAAGTGAAATAATTGCCTTCCCCTCAATGTGGGACATGACATCCAGGCGTGAAAATCTCCCTAGCAACATGGGAGATGGCTCCCAGGGATGAATCCAGACCTGGCACCATGAGATCAACAATTCCATTCTGACCAAAATGGGGACAAAGAAGTGCAATTAATAAATTATCAGTGGCAGCAAGAGTTCAAATAGAGTCAAGAGGCTACTCTGGAGATGGCTTTTTTTTTTTTTCTCAATCATCCTCAAGAAACATAGCTACTGGAACACAGCTCTACATTTTCAGGCAGTTCCCTCCAGCCTCTCCATTACATCTTGAATAACAAGATGATATATACTTGATGCATAAGAATAACCTCCAGGATAACCTCTTGACTCTGTTTGGAATCTCTCAGCCATTGACACTTTGTCTCATTTCACTCTTCCCCCTTTTGGTCAAGAAGGTTTTCTCAATCCCTTGATGCTAAGTCTCAGTTCATTCTAGGGTTTGTCAATCCCTTGATGCTGAGTCTCCGTTCATTCCAAGATCTCTGTCCCATGTTGCCAGGAAGGTCCACACCCCTGGGAGTCATGTCTCACGTAGAAAGGGGTAGGGTGGTGAGACTGCTCGTTGTGTTGGCCTGAGAGAGGGGCCACATCTGAGCAACAAAAGAGGCTCTCTTGGGGGTGACTCTTAGGCCTAAATTTTAAGTAGGCTTGACCTATCCTTTGTGGGGCTAAGGTTCATATGAACAATCCCCAAGACTGGGGGCTCAGCCTATAGCTTTGGTTGTCCACACTGCTTGTGAGAATATTAAGAATTCAACTTGGGGAAGTTGAATTTCTCTCCGTTCTCACCACTCCCCGAAGGGGGCTTTGCAGATACTTTTCCACTCACTGATCGAATCACTCTGGGATTCATTGGGGCATCATACTGGACAAACCAGCAAAATCTCATGTCCTACCTGAGATTCCAAGTATTTATGGCATTCAATCAAACTATCTACATAAGTTATATTAGGAAATGCACTAGTCAAAATATAAATTTTGTAACAAATAGACATTTTTTGCTTTAGTCTCACACAGAAGGTGACATTTTAAAATATTAATTACCATCTTTTTCAGCACCCTGCAATAATGACATTCCTTTGTTCTTCCTCATGCAAAAACATTTTAAAAATTGTATCTTGTACGTTTCACTATTATTATACACTCTAGGCATTCCTAGATCATACCATCTCAATCTTTAACATCTATCTTTCTTTCTGATTTCATTTATGTCCCCAGCCCTCCTCCCTCTATCATTCTCACATGCAGCTTCATTCAGTGTTTTAACATAATTATATTACAGTTAGGTAGTATTGTGCTGTCCATTTCTGAGTTTTTGTATCCAGTCCTGTTACACAGTCTGTATCCCTTCAACTTACCCTATAGAAATAGGGTAAGATATTGAGTAATTGGAATTGAATGGAGATTGCTCTTACACAAACTTCAGTTAGATCTTGCTACCTATCATAACCTGCAAACTCCCAACCAGGTCCATTCCAGCCAATCCTATAGAACACGTAGGGCAATATATAAGGTTCTACCAGGGTTCCATGCGCTAGAGTAACTTTCCATAAACCTACATTCTCCGGATAGGTCCCTAGTCCAGATAAGTCCTGAAACCTAGCCCATCCTCTCCAGAACATCAGATAGTTCCATCTTCCTACCCCATATTAGTGACAGACCTTTCCAATATGGAAAATTTAGAATTGTCATAGCCCAAACTCCCCTAAAGAGGGGGATGGAACGATCAAAGGTGATGGTTGAGTTATACAGAGAAGATAAGATTTAACAAATAAATATGAATGCTGAATCATTAAATTAATATCTCTTTTAGTCTCCAGTATTTTAGAACAGCTAGAAGTAAAAACCTAAAATTGTGGAATTGTAACCCATGTCAAACTCTGAAATATGTTCTACAACAAATTGTGGTTCTATGCTTTGAAATGTATAGCTTATACATATATATATATATATATATATATATATATATATATATATATTATTTTTCACAAAAAAGAAAAAAAATCAATTGCAATGATGAAAACAATGTTTAAGCCCTCTAGTCTCCTATATTCTGGAGCAGCTAGAAGGAAAAATCTGAGAGGATCATATGGTAGCTCATGACAAACTCTGGGATCTGTCCTGTAACTACTTGTTGAAGAGTGCTTTGAAAACTATTGCTTTTTTATTTCTTTGCTTTGTATATATGTTATACTATACAATAAAAAAAGTTAAAAGTAAAAAAAAGCAGTGCATTCTTTCTTCAAACAAAATGTCATGTAAGAACATTCTATGGAGAAAGATAAAAGTGGGTTAAGCATCCCTAAGCCTGACTTGTCCTTGCCTCTCTCGCCACTTTCAAACCATTCTGAGGTACTTTTCAGAAATAGTAGGTGTTTCCAAGACACCAGTTGAAAGCCACTGATGTACTCTAATCCCACTGTTTTATAGAAGGAGTCTCAATCCCTTTCCCCTAACCAATTCCATAGATATTTCATATAACAACTGGAGCTGAAGGTTTGCCTTTGAAACTCTGAAGAATTGGATCACAATTGGTTTGACCTGAGCAAATTCATGAGAGGCTACATCATCAAGAAATACTTCCCTTTCATTATTTATAAGAACACAGAGACAGATGTGCAATTGTTCCCTGTATAATTTTCATACATAAAATATCATGTACATGGAGAACACTGTCAAATAACATAATGCATAGCATTTATCTCTGTGATGGAGTTGCCTCTTTGTCATCATGTTTAGTAAACACACTTCCATTTTGGTGAGGATATGGCTTTCAGTTCTGTTTCCCTCACAAAATGTCCACTGCCTTTCAGAATTTTGGAAAGTGCTTTACCTTGTTTTGTTTTCAGTAATTTGCAATTAATTAATTAATTGCAAATGAATTTATTCTTGACATTAGTAGAAACACAATATTTTCAACAGAGACTATTTCTTCTCCTCAGTCTTTTTCTAAAATCTAGTCTTACTGAACCAGTGTTAGAATGTATACATTCTAACATGATTAAATTGCTACTCATCCCAACTTCCCACTCACTGTCATTTGAGATATGCCCCAAATACTGAGTGTTCAATTAAACTGGTAGGTTTATGCTCAGAAAAGCCCAGAGAGTTAAAATCTAGAATCAGTTTCAATAAACTCATTCACCTTTTAAGACAGAAAGTGAAAATGCCTAACTCCAATATAAATTTTGCTCATTGTTCAATTCAATTTGGAAAGTGCGAGGCTTCTAACTGAAATGAAATAGTCTCCTGGGGGTGGCACATTGAGAGAAATTTAGGAACGTGGCACTCCTTGCTGTTCATTTTCATAACTGAAGAGGCACTCTTGCCTTGTTGTGTATTTCCTCATAGTCTTCTCTTTGTTTATAAGAGACATTAGAACTGAATCATTCATTTGATCTTTATTATTTATAATTAAGTTCTCTATATGGATTTTGTTCTTTTTTAGATAAAATATACTTATATCTAGTTTTCTGGGAATCCATGATGTACTTCTTGTTTCCCCAAATTCCCCATATAGGTCAAATATCATTCCGCTGGCAGTCTTTCTGGATTGCACTAGAAGAATTCTTTACTCACTATAGTATGCTCCCATAGAATTTTTACAAATTTGTTTTATTTCTGATTATTTTGGATTTACTATATTACAATGTGGGAACGTGTGCATTTCAATGTATTGGGAAGCATTTTATAATTGCTTTGTACCTTTAACATGGCAGTTTTTTTTATTTCCCCCAAATTGTCATTGAATTGATGGTGTGGCTCACAATTGCTGGTCCTTTGACAGTTGGTTATACAGCATTCATAATATCTGTGTTCCTTTAGAGTATATATACCTTTCAAGGATAAGGACTATGTTATCCCAAATTTATGTATTCCTAGCATCTGTTATAATCCCTGGTTTTTAAGTAGTTAGTAATAAATAGTTTATGAAATAATTTACTAAATATAAACATTTATGCAACATCTGTAGATGAGTATACCAACCACAAGAAGAAAGAATAGTGGTAGAAGAGACTGCCTCCCTTAGTTATGATGGATAAACAGATCGCTAAGAATTGTTTTGTTTTTTCCTATGATGAAACTCTGCCTTTGGGATGTGTCTGTCCCTAATGATTCTGGAAGGGATCTCTCTCAATGATTTACATGTCCTGTCACATAAGTAATCACATGAGAATTTTAGTGAACTCTGTCTTCACTAAACATTGGTTGGGCCCATCTCAAGCAAAACTCATCAGCATCCTGTTTCCAGAATTGATAAGAACCCTAAGAGAGAGAGAAGGTCCATCTTTTTTGGAAGTCAGAGTTAAAAGAACCATGTCATCTTGAGGCTCCTGTGGAGCATGTTTTCTACTATGTTTCCCAAGAGCATGCTAGTAAATCATGTCAGGCAGTGATGAGCAGGGCAGAAAGGGGCTGGTGGAGGGGAAAGATGGGAGTTATTGTCAAAAAGGCAGAGGAGAAAGAGGGGGGAGGTGCACGAGCGTCAGAGGACTTGGTTTGAGTGCCTGGGTATAGCTTTGCTTGTATCTATCACTCAAACAATCAATGATGTTGCTTTCTTAATTTTATGACCAAATGATTTCTCTTTCATCTCTGTGTGTGTGTCTTTCATTTAGAAAAAGTTTGCTTTGCATTTCTGACACTGAATACCTAATATCAAGAAAAATATATCATTATAGAAAAATTCTTAAAACTTTTCAGATACTGTTTTTAAAATCGGTAAAAAACAGAAGTTTATACCTTTGATGATGATAATGAGGAAAAGAATAGTATTTCTTTACGTGTTGCATTTTTGTTTGCTCTTGAAAACAAGCTCAATTTTGTTTTGAAGTCACTACAATACATACTTGGACACACTTCAAAATGCCAAACAGATTTAGATGAACTTGGCCAGTGAAATGGATAGATGACTATTTTCTTTATGCTTCAAAAGTACATACCTTTTTACAAAGTTCATTTCCCTTTCTTACAATGATCAGTCAGAATTTCTCAAACTGCAGGGATTATTTATCTTTTGTGAAAATCACTCTGATATCATAGGGTTTGTAGTATTGCTAACTAAATTTTGTTTTTTTTATTCATACGCATGAAGAACACTTCCTCAACTTTACTGTCTTCCCCGTGATTCATGATCCACGAAGTGTTAAATCTCAGCGAAAATGCACCCTGCAGTGGAAACTGTTATCTGGCCAAATAAGCTAAGATGGAGTTATCTTTTTTGTGATATCTCATCTTTTTTTTGTTGCCTTTTGTCTATACTAAGAAGTCACTCTTCTTGAAGATAAAATTAAAAATGATACCTAGAGGCTTCTTGGAAAGTCTATCAACCTACTGGGTCTCATCCTCTGGGAAAACGGATGCAGGGACTCTTTCCTCCTGAGAGGAGGCCAGTCTCACCTGGGAAATGTGATACCTAACAAGCAGGAGAGAAATGGCTGCCAATCTTTAGCTAAGTTGGAATGTGAGAAGTACATTTTTTTTTTTAATTCTAGTCCCTTCTTCTTCATTCAGCCAGTTTTGAGGGCCTTCGTGTTTCCCTTATTGTCAACATTGGGTAAGGTATTCTCATAACCAGTAATTCTCAATATTGGTCTGATGTACCAGCCATCTGAAAAGCTTTGCTGTAATTTGCTTCTTTTCCCAATGGGAGGCAGTATAACATAGTAAAACTATAGTCTGCAGAATTGTAAAATGTGTCCATTCAGATTTTGCTACCCATTGACATGTAAGTTTAAGAAACTATCTCAAGATCTTCAATCATCATTGCTCATTAAAGAGTAATAATAATATCCCGATCACATAGAATTATGGAGAGGCTCCTCTGACAAAATATTTTAATTAGGAGCAAGATCTCTCTCATGACAAACAATCAATGTTTTAGGTATAATTTTATCCTCTTCCCTCTTTTTCATCCCCTCCTCCTATTTCATTATCACTGTGATGTAATTATTGAGCCATTGGTTTCAATGGGAGTTACTGTCATTACTCAGGTGAACTGAGGGAGAAGCCAGTTTGTAACCCATTACGCATGATTTCACAGATAAGAACAAGTAACAGCAATAACTTCAGGAAATGGATGCTCTAAAAATGCACTTGGTATGCAGTCATAAACTGGCCCGCCAAGGACTTCCACTGCAGATCTCATGTATTTGGCTGTAAATAGAACACTGAGAGTCTTTGAATTAATGGGAAACACCTCTACTTCCCCCCACCTTCTTGGAATATTCAGATAACTTTAGATTTGTAGATTGGTTTCTAGAAATAAACCTTCTGAACACGATAAAGGAATTCCCGTGGGAATATCTGACGTGTATTGATATATATAAAGAATTCAAATGATCTAGCCTGGAGTATGAAGTTCTCCATAAAATAGCCCTGCAAACCTTTGTCAGCCTTATTTCCGCTATACCTTTTCCAGGGCCCTGGCTCCAGCAAAAGTGAAAAACTTTTTCCTTTAGAAATTATGAATCCTCTCAACTCAGGTTTTATTCATTTCATTACCTTCTTCTAGAATATGCTCACCATACTTCCTTTTGTTGAAATCCCACAATTTTGGAGGACCCTCTGAATGCCGTCTCTTTCTTGAAGTTGTTCTAGTGGTTTCTTTAGGAAGTTCTGAGGTCCAAATGGGTGGTATTTTATTTTAGCTGTGCCTTTTTTACCCTTATAGTGTACAGATCTTTGCCAGGCAGCATCATATGTTCTTTATCTCTCTACTTTACTTAATCTGTAAAACAGTAGAGAGCCAGAAATAGCTCCACTCCAACCATTATAACAGAAAAAGTCAGATAAAGTATAAGTTCATAATTTTTTTGAGGCCTTCATTGAGCTGGAGTCTCTGGGCTATGAATTAACAGGAAATGTGAGGACAGATGGGTATCTGTGGCAGAACATGAAATGGGAGCACTTATATACCTGGGGAATATGGGGCCAGGCATCAACAAGAGAACTTCAGCAAGAATAGCTGTTGAATTGATAGTGTTGAGTGTGGGCTGACAGGATAATGTTCAGAACTGTTCTAGTTTGCTAGCTGCTGGAATGCAATATACCAGAAATGGAATGGCTTTTAAAAAGGGGAATTTAATCAGTTGCTAGCTACAGTTCTAAGGCTGAGAAAATGTCCCAATTACAACAAGTCTATAGAAATGTCCAATCAGAGGCATCTAGGGAAAGATACCTTGGTTTAAGAAGGCCAATGAAGTTCAGGGTTTCTCTCTAATGAGAAGGCACATGGCGCATACAGTCACAGTTTCTCTCTCATCTGGAAAGACACATGGTGAACACGGCATCATCTGCTAGCATCTTCTCCTGGCTTTCTGTTTCATGAAGCTCCCCGGGAGGCATTTTCCTTCTTTATCTCCAAAGGTCACTGGCTGGTGGACATTGCCTCTTGTGGCTATGGCATTCTGCTCTGCTCTCTCTGAATCTGTTTCATTCTCCAAAATGTTTCCTATTTTATAGGACTCCAGAAACTTATCAAGACCAACCCAAATGGCTGGAGACATGTTGTCACCTAATCCAGTTTAACAACCACTCTTGATTAAATCACATCTCCAGGGAGATGATCTGATTACAGTTTCAAACACACAGTATTGAATAGGGATTATTCTACCTTTATGAAATAGGATTTTGATTGCAACATGGCTTTTCTAGGGAACATACATCCTTTTAAACCAGCACAAAAACCAAGGACAACAGATATTGGGGGTGTTTCATACTGTCTTGCAGGATTTTTTATTTTTATTTTTTTTAACCTCAAGCTCCACCATTTGTTCACAGGGAAGACTGAAAAAAGTCCTGAGAAATTTTTTCTCATGGTATAAAAGTAGCTTCTATGGCTGATACACTCTACCAGATCCTTCTCTCCATCCCCTGTATGAAACAATTTCCTTAATCTGAGGAAAAGAGCAACAAAAATTGTCCCACTTTGAGCACCAGGGAAAGAGAATAGGGAAAAAACTCTATCCCCACCAGAGGGCCAGGAATATATGCAGGATGAACCACAGTAGTAAGAAGATCATGAACAGTGATGCCAGGAATACTGTGTCTGCCTGTTTTAGTTTTCCTCGGTTGCCCAAGCAAATAACATGAAATGGATTGCATTGAACAATGGGAATTTATTGACTCACAGTTTTGGGACTGAAAAAATGACCATATCAAGACATCATCAAGGTGATACTTTCTGCCCAAAGACTGGTGTTGTGGGGCTTATGCTGCTGATCTTTGGTCCTTAGCTTGTCTCTTGCAAGGCACAAGGTGATGTCTTCTGGTCTCTTACTTCTCTTCTAAGTTCTGTTGATGTTCAGCTTCTGGCTGCTCCCTCTGTGACTTTCTCTTCCTGTCAATTTCATTCTGCTTATAAAGGACTCCAGTAATAGAATTGAGACCTATCCTGTTTGGTCTAGACCACCACTTACCTGAAGTAATCTCATCATAAATTCCTACTTATTATGAGTTCATAGCACTAGGGATGGAATAAGTTTAAGAACAATGTTTTCTGGGGTACATAAATGTCCAAGTTACCATGCTGCACAAGACTGAAGACAAGTCATCTTATCAGGGTACTCTCCCTCTGCCATCCTCTACCTCATTAGACTAAGGAACATCAAAGAGCAAGTAAAAGTGTAATGGTACCAGCAGAGTTGGAAAAGACAAGAGACTCTCACTGAGGCACGGCACAAAGGGCAAGCCTAAAACTAGATTCAAGGAGAAATTGATTAAAATGCTCTGGAAAATTAGTTTCTACCATAAACACAAGCTATCTCCAGAGTAATTTGAAGCTTATTACATACTGAAGGTATTCATAGCAACAAGAAACCACAAGGTCAGCCTAACTCTTGTCTGAGTTAACATAAAGCCCCACACTAAAGATCTAGCAGAAGAAAAGGCACGCCATTTCCAAGCATGCAAACTATTTATCCCAGTCTCTACTATTCTATACAATCTACAACAAAAAATTATAAGGTATATGAAAAGGCAAGAAAAAATAATGTACTCCAAAGAGAACCAGAACCAACACCAGTCAGGTTTGACACAGATATTGGAAATGAAAGGCAATATAAGAGATCTATGATTAATAGGTTAAAATCTCTAAGAGAAAGGGTAAACAACAAACTCAGTTGTGTTATTTCAGCAGAGAAACACAAAATGTAAGAATCAAATGAAAATTCTGGAATGGTAAAACATAGTTACAGCGATGAAGCTTATCTTTAAAGAGCTTGTCAGGAGGTAGGCCACAAGCAAGGAGAGACTCCATGAGCTGGGAGGTAGGCCAAAGGAAAGTGTCCAAAGTGGAACAGAAATAGAATTAAGAGTGAAAAATAACAGAGCATCTAAGAGCTGTGGGATAATATCAAACAGTCTAACGTGTAATTGGAATCACAGAAGAAGAAGGGAAAAAATTCAGGGCAGAAGAAATACTGACAAAATAATGGCAGAACTTTTTTTTAAAATTAATGGCTGACAGATACCAAACTACTGATCCATGAGGCTCTGGATATAAAATTTCCTGTTGACTTTTTAAAAAGTCCATATCAGGCAAATCATATATAAACTGCTGAAAATAAAATGTGATGAAAACAACCTGAAGGCAGCCAGAAATGAAAAATAAAAAGGAAAAAAAGAGTAAATATAAGAATTACAACAAAATTTTTATCAGAAACAGATATTATCCAAAGACATTAGAGCCAGATTATTTTAAGTTGAAAGAAAAGAAGTTAACACAAAATTCTGTACCTAGTAAAGTATCTTTCAAAACTGAAGGAGAAATATTTTCTGAGCACACAAAAATGGACATAATTTATTGCCAGCTGACCTATGCTACAAGAAACATTAATGGAAGTTCCTTAGATAGAAGGAATATGATACTAGACAAGCATGGATCAACACAAAGAAAGGAAGAATGATCTAAATGAAATAAGGGAAAATAAATAATGTGTTCCTTTTTATTGTTTTAATTGCTTAAAAGGTAACTGTCTACAGAAAAAACAGTAGTAGCATTTAGGGTTTACAGTATACATAAAGGTAAAAGACACGACAACAACAGTTCAAAGTTTGAGAGGAAGCAATTGAGAATATACTGCTGTAAGCTCATTACTACATGTGAAAATACAATATTTTATTGAAGAAGGACTGATTAATTTAAGAGGTACATTACAATGCCTTGTGGAGCCACTAATTTTTTTTAAGTCAGGAGTAGAGAAAGGGTGGTATGATGGTGGCTCAGTGGCAGAATTCTCACCTGCCATGCTAGAGACCCGGGTTGGATTCCTGGTGCCTGTCCATACAAAAAAAAAAATAGTAAAGACAGAACTGAATAACACAAAAAGAGCACACTCAACCAAGAAAAGGCAGAAAAAGGGAGGAAAAGATGAAATAAATGGAAAACAGTTAGAAATATATATTTTAGTTCAACTTCTTCAATACTCACGTTAAATATGACTAAACTAAACATTCCAATTACCACCACAGAGATTGTGAGAGTGAATAAAAAGAAAGACACAACTTTATGCTATTTACAAAAATGTGTTTCATAGAATAAAGACATCATTAGGTTAAAAATCAAAGGATGGAAAAACAAATATCATGCAAACACTAATCAAATGAAAGCTGAAGTATCTATATTAATATTAGATAAAGTAAATGTGGAAAACGTTGCTACAACAGTGCATCAGGGAAACACAGGTTCATGGCACAATAGAAACTTTCAGCAAATGATTTCTTTATTACTTGCACCATATGATGAGCTCAGAAAGGGCAAACTATCTATTTATCACTTAGCGCAAAATGTCCAAAAGCACAGGGGAACAAATTTCATTGTGACTGGTTTCCTGGGGTAGCTGAAAACTTCTCCAGATTGGGGTTGAGAAGTGGTATCTCTGCAACCCCACTTTGTGCTGGAGAAGAGAGACAAATCTATACTGTTTGAATGTGGAGAGACCCAGCCACTGAAAATTCCTATTCTGATAAGCATCTAGGGCTGCTCGTTCCCAGTTTCCTGGTTTAAGGTCTGGCCAGGACTTTTCATTAGAGGTAATACCTCCCCCAGTTGTGAAATATAACACAATTGTAAAGGAGGTAGAGGTAGCATAAAGGCAGAAGTTAGGTGCTTAGCGTGTGTTCATGACTTCCCCAGAGAAGGAGTGAGGTAGGGGAGGTCTGAGCCATGGCATTCTGAGATTTCCCTAACAGTAGATTTCTGAACAAGGAAGAGCATCAGAAGTAAAGAGAGTAGGTGTTGCATAATGATAAATGAATCAATTCTCCAAGAAGACATAATAATCCCATTTAGGTTATTAGGTGTATGTACCTGATAAGACAGCTGTGAGTTACATGAAACAAAATCTGGTAGAAAACTGAAAGGAGAAATAGATAAACCCATAATTATAGTTAGAGATGTCAACACTCCTGTCTTAGCATATGATAGAACAAGTGTGCAGAAGATAACTAAGAATGTAAATTACCTGAACAACACTATAAACCAAATTGATGTAATTGGTACTTATAGAAAGAGCATTCTGTGCAACAACAAGCAGAATAATATTTTCTCTGAAGTTCATGTGGAACAATTCCCCAATGTAAATAATCTGGGGGCATAAAATAAACCTTAACACATTTAAAGGAAAAGATACCATTCAAAGTATGTTCTCAGGCTATGAAAAAGTTAAACTAGAAATCAGCAGCACAAATATATTGGAAAATCCCCAAGTATTTGAATATCCAACAACATGCTTCTAAAAAATCCATTAGTCAATTTTTTCTCAAGAAAAATGAATAATAATACATTTTGAATTTAATGAAAATGAAGTGATTACAATTCAGAATGTATAAAGTTCAACTTAGAGGAACATGGCTAACACTAAATGTTTTCCTGAAGAAAGAAGGAAGTATCAAATCAGCAATCTGAGCCTTTATATCAAGAAACTAGAAAAAGAAAAGCAAAATAACCCCAAAGCATATGGAGTGAAGGAAACAATTAAGACTTGAACTTCATAGAATATATAAAAAAGAAAATCAATGAAACCAAAATCCAGTTCCTTATTAAGATCCATAAATGTTATGGATCTTGAACCAGGGCTTGGACCTTGCTCCTGCCTCTATTTTGAAAGCAAATCACACAGCTGCCTACATGACCAGGACAGACATTAAAGGTCAATAAATATAAACCTCCAGTCCCCTAACCAAGTCTTGCAGGATTCTGAACCTTATAAGCCGCCACCCCCGGGACTCCTCTCTCTCTCTCTCTCTCTCTATCTTTTCTGGGTGGAATGCAGCGTTCCATTTCCCAACCAGCAGCCACTGAGAAGAATTATTCTCCTGTCTGTAAGGCCCTCGTTAAAACTCATGGTTAATCTTCTGTTTGGCATATTCTTTGTTCACAGGGTTGTGTTGGGCTGAACATTTGGAGACCTAGGCTGGAGATCAAAGGGCCACTGGCCATAGAGGGCATGAATCTGGGGAAAGGAGACTCTGTGGGGCGAATCCTGGGGTGGCCTGCTTCCTTGATGTGGGGAGTAGTTGTTCACTTGCTTGATTATGCTGCAGTCGGTTGGCTGCTATTTTGTGAGGTATGATCAGCTACAGCAGACTGTCTCAGAAAGACAGAGGGATTAGTAGATTGGAGAATGCATTGAAGGAGAGGCTACACTATGGATATAGCTTAGAAATACTGGCACATGTTTGCTAGAGTAAGAGGGCATAGACTGCCCAAGGGGCACCTGAGGCCTATCCTCACTCCCCCTGACTGGGATCCATTGGCTTGGGATCCTGTAGATTATTTATCTAATGATGTAAAGGAAAAAAAAAAAGAAGTTTGGGAGACAAAGTGTTGCGTGATGCCACCTTTGTACACTGAAGTTCCAAAGGTTGCCTCTTTACCACAAGGAATTAACACTCAGTTCTTTAGGATTCCCTTAACTAAGGCCAGTAACCCATTTTTGCCCTTCTCTGAAAAAAGAACAAAGGATTTCCATTTGCTCTCATGAGGCCTATTTTCATAGCCTAATACTCTACCACAGACTTGTAGCAAAGAATGTGGCTAAATGGGAAAGTGTAACTCTGTTTCAATATATTGAGGACATCATGTTGACCCGTAACTCTTTTCCAGAAGAAAAGAAGACTCAAATTCATTGATATTTCCTCTTAACAGCCAGGAATGGGCAATTGATCATGGTGGACTGCAATGCCTTGGTTGCCCTGTCAAATTCTTGGATGTTGTATGGTTTAAAAAGGCAGAATTTGTTCCTTTTGTGGTAATTAATAAGCTACAATGTTTTCCTAGGCTGCATACACCACAAAAACTAATGGCTTTCTTGGGGTTGTTGGGGTATTAGAAACTTTTCATTATTACTCAGCCCCAGTGTTACAACCTGCATATGTTTTGATTAGAAAAAGTTATCCCTGAGAAGGTGATACCTCCAAGCAGCCTTGTTTTGCAAGATCCAGATGGGCCATTGCACTGGCTCAGACTTTATGGTGGTGGTGGTGGGGGGGAGTTGAATGCAGATGTGCCTTGTGAATTAGATATGGCTTTGGATGGAACTTGTGGAAAAGGCACCAGGCAAACAAAATCAGAAGAGCAAAATTGTGGTATAGTCCTTTAGGAAAACAACAGTGTGCTGCCTATAATGCCTTACTTCAAATTGAAGGACTAACTCAGAAAAAGCCGTCTCCATACAGAGGTGGATACAGGACACTGCCACTAAGCCTCAAACTTGACAGTGCACCACTGAGTACATTAACAAAATGGAAAGCTTATCTGCTACAGCATAGGAGTTTGAAGATTAGTCCCTCAAGTGCAGAAATGCATGATATTCTGAGACTAGTTTCCTTTGTGGAAGAACAAATCTTGCCCCTCCCTGTGGATCTTCTTGAGGTGGCTGTCTCTTTGCCCACTGTTGACAGATGTGGCAGTATACCTATGTCTCCCTGGTATACTCATAGATCAGCATACAGGCAGCCTGCCACCTGGACAGCAGTAGCCATACAACCTAGAATGGACACTATATGGTGGGAAACTGGGACCATGCAAAGTAGCCAATGGACTGAATTAAGGGTTGCATGGATGGTCATTATTCATGAACCAGGAGATGTATTAACTATTTGTGCTGACAATTGGGCAATGTATCTGGGCCCAGCAGTGTGGATGGTCACATGGACAAAAGCAATGGTCTGCTGCACCCTATGGGGAAAAGAGATGTAGAAAGATATTTGGACTACCTGTCACAAGTGAAAGGTAATCATGTATGTCAGTTTGAAAATATTATGTACCCCAGAAAAGCTGTGTTTTACTCCTGATCCAATCTTGTGGGTATTTCTTTTAATCCCAATTCAATGTCATAGGTCAGAAACTTTTGATTAGATTATCTCTGCAGAGATGGAGCATGCCCAATTGTGGGTGTGACCTTTTAATTAGATGGAGTTGTGACTCCACTCATTCAGGGTGGATATTGATTAGTTTACTAGAGTCCTTTAAAAGGAAAAACATTTTGGAGAGCACTGAGAGCTGATAGGCAGAGCCTATGTAGATATTTGGAGATCAAGGCAGAAATAGGCCAGGTGCTGGGCAAGGACTCACAGAAATAGTCAGAACCTGAAGAGAAGAAATCTCTGGCCCCAGCAGATGCTAAGCTAAGAGGTGAAACCAAGGGTTTTGTCCTGTAGCAGCTAAGTGAAGTTCCACAGATGCTTACAGAGGAGACCACTGGCATCAGAAACTGAAAGCAACGGAACCAGGAATAAGGACCAGCAGATGCCAGCCATGTGTCTTTCCAGATCACCTTTTCCTGAGCCAAGTTATCTTTCTCTGAGTGCCTTAGTTAGGGCATATTTATAATCTTAGAACTGTAAAATTTTAATATTAAATTCCCTTTTTAAAAGCTGTTTCATTTCTGGTATATTGCTTTCCTGCAGCATTAGCAAACTAATACACTGTGCTTTATGTCTCTGCCCATAATACTGATTCTTTATCTGGCAATATTGAAGCAGATGCTTTAGTGAAAACTCATCGTCAAAATCTAACATTTCACAATACTGCTGAGTGGTTGTATAGAAAGACAGGACACCAAGGGTACCAGACTCTATGGGACTGACATAGTAGTTCCAGCTGCCCATCACCAGATAACAACTGAAAGAAGTCATGGATGCTTGCCCCTCTTGTTCACTGTGATACCCAAGAATGTTTCCTCATTAACTCAGTCACATTGTCCATGAGCAAGTTCCAGTCACCAGGTGGCAGGTAAATTATATTGGGCCCCATCCCTTATCTGAAGGTGCAAAATATGTTTTTATAGCCATAGATACTGCTACTGGACTGTTGCTGGCCTTTCCAGTAGGGAAAGCTAACTAAAGAGCTATGGTACATAGCTTGGAAAAGCTCAATGCATTCTCTGGGTTACCCACACATATAGACAGTGATGGGGGCCCCCTTTACCAGACAACTAATCCAAGTCTGGTCTACTGAGCATGACCAACTTATGGACATTTCATTTGCCTACAAACAACCCACAGCCATGGGGTTAATTGAAATGATGAATGGGCTTTTAAAAGATGATAAACAATCTCTGGGGAAGTGGACATGCAAGTTTTATCTGGCTCTCACCAGCCTTAAGCACTCCCTGAGCAGTGGCTCCCACCCCTGCTGAACTGATAACAGTGGGGCCCATACAAGCTTCAAATTCAGGTAAAAGAACCAGCAGCACCACAGCCACAATGAGGCAATGAAAAGACCTTGCTCTTGCCTGTGCCACATGCATTAAAAATTGGGGAAAATAGGTTCAACTGGCCGTGGTCCTGGCCAGGTCCTGGCCCTGGCATTGAGGTTGCTCAACATTTAAGTATTAGACCACGCTTTATACTTAAACAGATGCTGAAAGTTGTTTATGTAACCAATCTGGGACCCCCCCCCCCCCCTCCACACACACACCTCAAGACACAGTATGCATGACTCTATGAGGACTTATTATGCCCAGGCGAAATGTGTACTTGACTCCAGAAAGCTCCCTACAATTGCAGGGGGAAAAAGTGTGGTATCTGTCTACTAATGAAAAGTTAGATTGTATTCTTTTTTCCCTTAGCATAGTGGCAAATACCTTTTTGCAACAGGCTTCTGTGGTAACCTATGTGCACAATAGATCTCGGTGCTGAGTGTGCACTGAACTGCTGCTGCCGGGTGCCGCCAGCCTGCCTTGGACTTTGACCCCTGCAAATTGGACTGCATGGAATGCCCTGCTGGCCTGGCAGAGTTCAGCACATCAGAAAAATCCGGAATAAGATCTTCTCATTTAAGACTGAAAGTAGGGTTTTTATAAATTATCCACAACAGCGGCACATTGTGGAGTTGTGATCTCTGTGTGGGAATTCGTAGTGTTCTGTTGCCTCTTATACTGCAAGGAATGCAATGTCGGTCCTGCCCTATATAGTACTGTGTGCGGGTGGATCCTAAGGACCCAGGGACCAGGCTCCACCCGTCCTCCATTTTGAGAGCAAGTCATGCAGGTGCCTCTGTGACCAGGACAGATGTTAAAGGTGAAAGAAAGTAAAAATCCCATAATCAAATCTCGTGGGACTCTGAACCTTATAAGCCTCACCTGCACCCCCACTCCACCCAGGACTCTCTCTCTTTTGGTTCTGGGTGGAATGCAGAGTTCTATTTCCCTATCAGCTGCCATTGGGAAGAATTATTCTCCTGTCCGTAAGCCTTTAATTAAAATTCATGGTCAACCTTCTGTTTGGAATATTCGTTGGTCTTGGGGTTGTGCTGGGCTGGAACAGTTTACCACAGTTCCTATCTTTCGGAGGATGAGAAAAAAAATGCTTTATTGCTTGAATGTGTATTCGGAAGAATACACTGTGAATCTGCTGCTATCTGAAATGAATTGCACTTGACTATATTTTGTTAACAGAGGTTCAGACTAATTTTGTTCTTCTCTTAAATATTTCACAGGCCAATCATTGGGATAGGGAGAAATTTACCTTGACTGTTTTACCCCTTGATGAAGTAATACTGAGAATAATAATGATGATGATGATTAATATCATGTTTCTATAGTTTAATTATATGTTTAATAGTAGTAATCCCTAAAATTCATTAAATGCTTCTAACTTACTGGCTGGGTATTCTTGAGCAACTCACTCTTTCTAAGAATTAGTATATTTATTTATAAAATAACTACATTAACTGGCAAGATTACTGTGGGGATTATATGAGATAGTGCATCTAAAATGTATAAGAGTGTGTCTGACATTTAATATGTGCCTATCAAATAATAATCGTTGTTCTTATTTTTGTTTCAACATTATAGTCATCCTTCAAATAACTCTGTTAAACCTTCTCTGAGTACTTCTTTCCCCACCATATCACATTGCAACCATTTCTAAACCATTTCTAAACTCAAGTTCAGGATTGACTGTTCTACCCTGAAGTCTTTAAGTATCTTTTACAGCAGTGACACACACACACACACACACACACACACACACACACACACACTGCACTCACAAAAACATGTGGCAGACAATTAAATGCAAAATCTGGCAGTGTCAAAGTGGGGTTTCCGAATATTCAGGTCTAGGGAGGAATTCAAATTTTTTTCTCATAACCTAAACTGATCTGGAAAGAATGCTCCACTCCATTTCATCAAGCATTTGATCTTAACTGTATTCAAAATATTTCCATTGTGATTTAAAGTGAAACAATCCTATGTTAAGCTTTTACGAAATGTTTCCTTCCATTGCTTTCAATTGTTCTCCAATTACAGACACATCCATCTATAGAGTTTCTGTTTAAGATGTTAGAAATGAACTTTAGTACCTTAATTTCTCTAAGTGGTCTTAATGATACCCTGACAAACATTTTTTTCCTTGCAGTTATCAATAAGGAAAACTAATCTGATTAAGCTCCTTGATACCATGTTTAAGATGGTCTAGAAAGAAATTAAAAAATCATTTGATGTGTGTGGTGCATTATCGACAGGGAGATTTATTTAGATGTGAGTATTTCAGAGTACTAAATAATTGCATTCAGCCAGTTTCATAGAAAAAATAGTCTCTTTGAGCCTGAAATATAAACTGCAGTTAGTTCAAGAAACCTTGAAGCAGACAAGAGTCTGCTTGTTTCTGACATATCTGAACTGAATTCTTAGCTCTGTCACTTGTTTGTACCTCAGTATCTTCATGGGTAAAATGGGGTAAATATTAACAGAATAGCTTCAAAGGATTAAAAAATAAACCATATGTTAACCAAGGAACAATGATAATCTCTTTCTCTCAGTTGTTCCTTTCCCAAGCTGCCTTCCCTTTAGTCCACCCCAATCCCAGTTCTTACTTGCAAAGCCAGGATAAGTTTTTATTTTAATTAGCAATTTAAAAAAGAAAGACTTAAAAACCTGGTCTTTATTCTTCCTTTTCTTCATTTAATATGGCCTTGTTCCTAATGCCACAATGTTTTAAAATCTGATTTAAAAACCCATTCTTGCCTATAGGCAGAATTAGTTAACTTCTAGGAGGTGAACTTTTAGAAAAAGAAAGAGAAGACAGACTTATAAAAAACATACAAATGAAGAATTACATAAATAAATGTCTTAGCCACATCAGTATCAAGAATCTGTAACCTTGTGCTTGCCACACACTCATAATGCTTATGTATATTTATAATATATAGCCGAATGCTGACAGATTAAAGATAATGGACTAGCCTCTGTGATCAAGTAAAGCATAAAAGAATGGAAGTGAGCAATTCATTTAAGAGATGATAGAAGCATCCTTAAATCTTTTCCCTTATGATGTGCACTTTCACAGAAAATCTTAAACTGATACAACAAACTAAGAGCCAGGCACTGTAATAATTATTTTATCTATGCTAATGCATGAATCCTCTGAATAACATCCACATTTGAGGGAGGAAGGAATGGTGAAGCATACAGACTAGGTAACTGGTCAGAGTCACGGAGTGCTGAGTGGTGGAATGGGATTTGAACCTGTATGTGCTAGTTTGAAAGGATTATGTTCTCTAGAAAAGCCATGTTTCAGTCCTGATCCAATTTTGTGAGAGCAGCCATTTCTTTCAATCCCTATTTAGTACAATAGGTTGGAAACTTGATTAGAATATCTCCATGGAGATGTGGCTCTCTCAATTATGTGTATTAACGTTGAGTTAGAGGAAGATGTGATTCTACCCATTTCAGGTGGGTCTTGATTAGTTTACTGAATCCTTTAAAAGAGCAAGCATTTGGAGAAAGCTTGAGAACAACAAGATAGCTGTGAGAACTCATGCAGCTAGAGACCTTTGGAGGTGAAGAAGGAAAACGCCCCTGGTAGAGTTTCATGAAATGAGAAGCCTGGCTAGAAAGGTAGCAGACATTGCCATATTCACCACATGCCTTTCCAGCTGCGAGAGAAACCTTGAACTTCATCAGCCTTTCTTGAGTGAAGTTAACCTCTTGTTGGTGCCTTAATTTGGACTTTTTATAGACATGCTTTCATTGGGACATTTTCATGGCCTTAGAACTATTAATTAGAAACTTAATGAATTCCCCTTTTTAAAAGCCGTTCCATTTTTGGTGTATCCCATTCCGGCAGCTAGTAAACTAGAACACATGTGATCTAGTTTTACAGTCAATATTGTCCAAATACTACACTGGGTCATAGTGGTGTCATACAACTCTCAAGTGGTCAAAACACACCAAGACTTTGAAAAGCTTCTTTAAAAAACAAAACAAAAATTTTGTTTTTGTATCAACTAATACAAAATATTAAAAAATGGGGCTGGGTATATGGGATCTCTGTTTTGTCCATGATTTTTCCACAAATCAACTTATCTAGAGTTGATTTATGACAACTTTATATATAAAAGCAATCTGTGTATATATTTATATATAAAAAGAAAAGAAAACATTTATATGTCCTTAAGAAAGAAAATTTTGTTGTATACTTACTTGGAGTGGCGACCTTACTCATCAAAGGCTAACAATAATGTTTTAAAACTTGTTGGCTTTAGATTTCTTAAAACATTATATCTTAATTTTAACCCTAAGGGTATGTGCATATGTGTATGTACATATGTATGTATATATATATATTATTTAACTAGCATTTTATTAGTATAAAATTATGTTCTAAGTTATAATATTTACTTGTTTTAAAATAAGATAATGTGAATAATAAAGTTTTAGTGCTGAACTCTGTAAAGTTTGGGAGTCCTGAATACCACCCTCACTTCTGATACCAACTTCAACGTTTGGGGGTTCTAAAAACTACTTTCAGCTTTGATAATTCACTAGAAGGATTCACAGAATCAAAAAAACATTATGCTCACAGTTTGTGGTTTATTTCAAATAAAAGATAGAGAATAAAATCAGCATAGTGATGAGTCAAATAGGACAGCTCCAGTCCTGAGGTTCCAGTTGTCCTCCCCAGGTGGAACCATGTAAACAGCACTAACTTCTTCTGGTAATAATGGGTGACAACACTGCCAATCAGAGAAGCTCACACAAGCCTTTGTGTCCAGAGATTTATTGGGGAACAGTGACTTACATGGTTGGCCACCTGTGTGGATGACCTTGGTCTCCAGCCCAAGGGCTCAGACCAGAAATTGCATTTTTAGCTTCAACTATTTGGTGTAGCACAAGGCCTTCCCGTAAACAAAGACGTTCTTATCAGGCAGGACATTCCAAGTGTTTAGAGCCTTCTAGGAGTTGGGCGCATGAACCAAAACTCTTTCGGCAAGGTTAATCTTACATACACAAACATAAACTTTTGCAGTAAGTTTTATAAGTAGAGTTGAAGCCCTCTCTCAACATCTGATTTATTTCAGTATTTCGGTTTAGCTTTTATGCAAGGGATAAAATCTTATCTTTTCATTTTTATGTATTTTTATTGAAATATCTTCACTCACTGTAAAATCCATCCGAAGTATATAATCAGTGGTTCACAATATCATCACAAAGTTGAGTATTCATCACCACAGTCATTTTTAGAACATTTGCATTACTCCAGAATATGAAATTAAAAGAAAACAGAAAACTTCAAACATCTTGTACCCCTTACCCTTCCCTCTTATGACCACTAGTATTGCAGTCTACCTAATTTTCAAACTTAGAGTAGTGATAGGTTGACTAAAATGGAGTAGCATTAATGTCTGCATCTCAGTTTCTTCCACCCTAAAATGTAGATATTATTCAGAAGATAAATATACATAATCAGTGAAACCAAATAAAACATGCCAAGTAGATCCATAAAAACACAAGCAACAGATTGTTTTTTTTTTTTTTTTTTCAATATGGTTATACAATCATTACCAAAGATCAGGGCTACTGGATTACAATTCAACAATTTCAGGTATTTCCTTCTGGCTATTCTAAAACACTAGACTTTAAAAAGAAACATCTGCATAATTAGTAGACCAAAAAAATTAGGATTTTTAAAAAATCCTAATTTCTCAATTACACCTCCTTCCTCTCATTTGGTCTTTCAATCTTCAAAGATATCTGGGCAATGACTATTCTAACATTTTTGCATTGGAAAGGGGTGTTGCCTTTCTGAGGTAGAGGAATGAACCTGGTTTTACTTGGAGAGACTGATACCTCTGGGTTTAGGACTTATCTGGCCTAAAGGGGTAAAATCATGATTTATTCATAATTATGATTGATAACAGGGTTTTTTCCATTTTTCATTTTGTTGTATGTTTCTTGTTTATTCCTTTGTTTTGGGTCAACTCAGTTTTAATTATGGGCTACTCAGTTAAAGTAATCCGGAAGATTGAGAAAATTGTCAGATATTTTTGTTTTAACATTATATCACTAACCGAATCTTAATTACTGCTCTTATTTCTTATTATACAGAGGGATGTTAGAACTGAGGCACCTAAAATATGCTAGACTCTAAAATAAATTGTAATGTGAAATTGCTAAGCATTCATTCTTCTTTACACAACTTAACTTGGACTTGGTTCAGGGAAGAATTGCTCAGCACATTTGCCTGAGATTTTCCTGGTAATTAAGTGTGGACTATTTTTATTTTGCTCTGTGTTTACTTGTTTATTTTAAGGCTAATACAACCATGATAATGGATACTTGATACATTTTTAGGCATACAGATACACACAGAGACTCATTCTTTCAATCAATTAGTATTAGTATTTATGGAATACCCACTAAATGCCAGGCATTCTGCCAGGGGATGGGACTCTGTGGTGAGCATTTCACAGAAGAGCCCAATATGAAATCATGGAATTTACCTTTATTGTGGGAAACAGAAAATGAATCAAACAAATAACTAAGTGATTTCAAAAAGTATTAATGTTTATAAGCATACTAAATCAGGATAGCAATTTATACAGTAGGGATGAGCAAGCTACTTTTTGTGGGATGGGAGAGGCAGCTTCTCTAGGGATCTGGTAGTTGATCTGAGATCTGGGTGATAAGAGGAGCCATCCACCCCAAGATATGGAGGAAGACTCTTCCTAGCATAGGAAGTAGCAAATGCAGAGACTTGAGGAAGGTATGAGGTTACTTCAGATGACTGCCAAATATGATATAATATTTACACATCTTTAGTGTGTATAGTGTTTTATATTTTACTTTGAAAATGAGTTTAAATATGTTTAAAAATTAAGTGCGAATCTAAAAGTTTTACTTACTATGAAAAACTGTAAGAATCCCTGGGAACAGAGTTTGAAATCCACTGAGCTAGAGAGTCTGTTATTTCCAGTTCTCACATTCTAGGATTCTAAGACACTGGATAGATAGGGAAAGGTAGATTTCTTGAACTATGTTTATATTACAGCCAAACTTGATAAACTGATTCTTTCAGAAAAACAAAAGAAAACAAAGGTGTGCCGGTTTGAATCTTGTATACCCCAGAAAATCTTGTGTAATCTTCATTCAATATTGCTGGGTAGGAGTTTTTGATTGTCCCATGGAGATGTGACCCACCCAATTGTGGGTGGTAACTTTTGATTAGATGGTTTCCATGGAGATGTGTCTCTACCCATTTAAAGTGGGGTTGCTTATGAAACCCTTTAAGAGGGAACCATTTTGGAAAAAGTTTTAGAGCCCATGCAGTCAGAGAACTTTGGAGATGAAAAAGAAAAATGCTTCTGGGGGAGCTTTATGAAACAAGAAGCTGGGAGAGAAAGCTAACAGAAGTCACCATGTGCCATCCCAGCTGAGAGAAACCCTGAACTTCATCGACCTTTCTTGAGTGAAGAAAGCCTCTTGTTGGTGCCTTAATTTGGACATTTTCATAGTCTTGCCTTAATTTGGACAGTTTCATGGCCTAAGGATTGTAAACTTGCAATTTAATAAATTCCCCTTTTTAAAAGCCGTTCTGTTCCTGGTATATCGCATTTTGACAGCTTGTAAACTAGAAACAGGATAATCCAGTTTCAAGGTGTATGAGCAGTTAGCTCTCCAGATAATCTGGTTTTCAATTTATGAGGCAAACCTGCATTCTCAATTAGGTTTGTTGCAGTTACTTTTCAAGTTTGTGTTCTCATTTCTGTGGAGCCCAAAATATGGTAGAAAAGTGCCACTTCTTAGAAGTAGATAAATAGATTACATGCTTTTCTCTATGGTACATAAATACCTTCCAAGTTTTGGAATTGGATATATCCATGTTAAACAAGCAATTTGCTCTACATATCCATTCCCTCTGTTTCGTTATCAAAAAAGTAAGCTGTAATAGACTTAAAAAACATATCAGTTGCTCATATTGGCATTTTGCTGATTCTAACAGAGTAGATTCTAATAAAGCATGCCCTTCTTTGGTTTTAGCAAGGAGAGCACAAAAACCCAGTGAAAAGAAAAATAATTCAATCTTCCACTATGAGTACAATTATGAAGTTGGATAGTAATTACTAAACAGTTCTTGGGGAATTTTCTATGTTGCATTTATTTAATTTTTCTCAAACTATGCTATAACTCATAATGAAAAAGTGATGCATATATTTGGAGAATTAGGAAACCTCAAATATGCTGACTGAGAAAAATTCCCATAGTAATACCAACATGAATTTAATTTTGCACATCTATAGTTCTTTTTAAAATTTGATAATATTTTTGTTGGCTGTCAGCTATAGACTTGTTGGGCTAGAAATTAAAAGTGGCTCATGTACAAAGCTGGCTGTGAATGGCTGGCTGTTGACCAAGAGCGTGGAGGACCTACATGTCTATGAGTAATGAGTATTTCATGCACGATAGTCTAGTCCTAATGAGATGGTCCCAAGGGAGAATATATATATATATATATATATATATATATATATATATATATATATATATATATATATATATATATATATATATATATAGCAGGATAGTACTCAAGGAAACCAAGAAGCTGCCAGGCTTATCCTTAAACTTTGGTAGTCCCAATATGCTATGTTTTAGTTTGCTAGCTGTTGGAATGTAATATATCAGAAATGGAATGTCTTTTAAAAAGGGGAATTTAATAAGTTGCTAGTTTATAGTTCTAAGACTGTGAAAATGTCCCAATTTAAAGCAAGGGTATAGAAATGTCCAATCTAAGGCATCCAGGGAAAGATACCTTGGTTCAAGAAGGCCTATGGCGTTCGGGGTTTCTCTTTCAGCTGGAAAGGCACATGGCAAACATGGTGACATCTGCTAGCTTTCTCTCTAGGCTTCTTGTTTCATAAAGCTCCCCCAGGGCATTTTCCTTCTTCATCTCCAAAGGTCACTGGCTGGTAGACTGCGACCCTCGTGTATCTCTCATGGCTCTGCTGCTCTCTCCAAAATGTTTCCTCTTTTAAAGGATTCCAGTAAACTAATCAAAACCCACTTGGATTGGGTGGAGTCACATCTCCCCTAATGAAAAGTTAATAACCACAATTGGGTGAGTCACATCTCCATGAAGATAACCTAATCAAGTTTCCAACCTATAGTACTCTATAGGGTTTAAAAGAAAGGTTGCTCCCACAAGATTGGATTAGGATTAAAAGATGGCTTTCAAACCAGCACATGCTATTATAAGTGAGTCTGTAAGGTCAACTCACATTCAAGCAGAAGGAAAATTGTTCCAATATCTCAGCAGGAGCAGTGCTGAAGGATTTGCAGCTATCATTAATGTGCCATATATGGTGTTCCTTAAATAGAAACTGGTGCATACTGTATTGATCAATTTAGCCAAAGAATTATCAGTGTAGCACCAACATCACATTAGAGGAATGGAATAAGATCCTCTCTTTGCTCATCAATTTGGACATCTTTTGTTCCCCAACTTACTTTATATACTTTGAAATAGTTTTTTTTTTAAATATAATCAATAATACTCATTGTAGAAAATTAGAAAAATGTGCAGAGAAAAATACATTACCCCTAATCCAACCATCTAGTGATATCTATATCATGAGCTTCTAGTACAGATACTCATATTTATATAATTTTGTTAAAGTTCTTTTCATTTAGTAGAGTTCAAGAGTATTTCATACCATTAAATTTTTCATTATTTCCATGTTTAAAATATTTACATTAATTTTTGGAAAATCTTGCATCATCTTGCTGATTTCTTAAACAGGCTACACAAAATAAAATTTAATCTTACAGTTCTTAAAGTTCACATCCATTATTGATATGGTTATGGATATAAATATAGATAAAATGGTAGGAAGCATATGAGTAAGTAAATGAATTTTTCATGTAAATGATACTAATAGTGGTCCAGGTCCAAGTCCAACATCCTTGATTTATAATTCCAAAATTGAAAAAGAATCTGAAAAACAAAACTTTTTTTTGTTTACATAATTTATTGGCAATAAGATCAATTAGGTCTAATTTAATGATAGGATACAATTGTACCAATATTGTATATATTCATACATTCTGCTGCAGAAATGTTACTATTTGATTATGGGTTACTGTATGAGACTTCCACTAATGTTATATATACTATATTAATTATCTAAAATTTAAAGAATCTGAATTCTGAAAAATATCTGGCCTCAATATTTTCTCAAAAAGTAATAGGAGCAATTAACTTTTATTGAGTTAGTGTTAAAATACTGTTTGAAGCCATTAATATTCCCTCAATATAGAAGTATAAATGATTATCCATCTCTTGGATGAGTCACAGTCTAAAAGAGATTAAATAACCAACTAGTGAGTGAAAGAGCTATCATTCAACTTGGCCCTCAAATCCTGTGTTTATCTTTTACTTCACTTTGTTTGAATTATTCCTAGCCAGATATCTTGCAAATTGTACTGAACTGCCTTGAGCAGGGCAAAGCGATGTCTTTAGCATTTCTGCCACTTTCCCATGCTCCCCTGGCCACTCTGAGTAGTTTCTAAATTCCTGTGAATTAAAATAATTCTTGTTAGAGTGCATGTGATACTACAGGTACCTTTCAGAGATAGTCTATCCTTAGCTCCTCTGCCATCTTCTTTTCCTTTATTGTCAATTTCTTAACTTCTAACATCCCCTAATTATTTTTTCAGCTTCAGCCTTGGCCTAATTCTGTCTTCTTTACTGTATTTTTTTGTTTAGCATAAATATAACAGGCCACCTTAAGGTACAATCCAAAGTCACATCCAAACAGAAATCCAAAGGGGAATTCATAAAGCCTTGGAAAGAAATATGAGTGTTTTTAGAGGCGCTCTGGAAAATAGAACAAATGGGGAAATATATCACATAGCTCACAGGTCTTTCTGAAAATTCATTTTTGCATATCCTTTTCCTGTAGTTGTATTTCTCACAAAAATGGCTAATCTTTTCTGTTCCTTTATCAATAGTTCCTTCTCCATTTAACTCCATTTTGTCTATTTATCAATCAATGTATCTCTTCCTTCACACAAAGATTTTCTTTGAAGGTTGTTGTAGGTGTTGGAGCAAGTTTACTATTTGTTTTTCTCTGACATGTTTGTCTCTCTTGTGATGTTGTCCATTCATTTCAGTTTTCAAACATCATTCAAGCTATAAATTGAATCCCCATTATTTTTTTTTTGTCCAGAAAGATATACTACTTTGGTATTTGTCTAAACCTATATTGCTCAGAAAAAGAATTATTCGCTTGTTTAATATATAATTTTTCTAGCTCCACTGTAAATACAATGAGGATCAAGAGGAGAACAGTGCTTATTAACTGGAATAAGGATAAATCTGAACTGTGTAGAGGGATGTGACTGTCCCCAAATCTTTTCTGACTCATTGGACTGCTGCTTGATTGCCCTTTTTTGACATCCCCCCATGCTTTCCCAGAGCAGATGCTCAGTAAATATTTGAACAAACACCACGAAACATTCAACTCTCTAATAAAAGGACTTATGCTTGTGAGCTCTGTTAATCATTTCCTAATGCTCATTCACTTTACTATTGTTTTCTAAACTAACTGAAGCTTAGAAGACAAGTTATGGTACAGAGTATAAGACGGGCTTTCTCAAAACTACAGTTGTAAGAAGTCTTAATGGACATGCAGATATTTCCACTGAGACGGGCAGTGAGAGATGCCCAGTGATAATGGTGGTTTCCTTGCTGCATGAACTCAAGGAGAGGACATGGAATCTGTCATTCAATCAGAACAGATTGACTGATGTATTCCTGCTTCTAAATAGTGATAGGAATGTGCAGAGATTAACATTTCCAGTTGTCTGACATATCGGTGGCCACAAGTTCACTTACAAAAGGTGATCGGAACACTGCTTTCCCTGGCAAAGGGAGAAGAATAAAATGTATATCAGAATCTGAAGTCTGACATCATTTAAAAATCTTTTACCCCGATCTCTCTAAAAACAGAAGCTCAGATATTGCCTTTTTTTTTTCCCTTTGTTAAACAAATATCCAAACTGGACTTAGTTTGTAATTCCAAGATCATAATGGTAGCAGAATGAGGCCAACTGATTTACATGTGTAGAAACACAGGTTTTAAAGGAGGGAGGGTGAGTTTATAAAACTTGTTCTTTGCTAAATCATCTACTTTATAGCCAATATATTTCGCTTGGATTCACAATACACTTTCAATTATTTCTGGGAATATTTTTTCCCCTAATTATTGAAAGCATGTACCCACATTCAGAACCAGCTACATAATTTATGGTGCTCAGTGCAAAATAAAAATGTGGGTGTTTTTGTTCAAAAAATTAGGAAAAACATGTTATAAAAACGCACTAAAATATAAAGCATTTTCCTTTCTTCCATGGTCTCTCTCTCTCAAATTACTATGTGTTCTAGTTTGCAATCTGCCTGAATGCA
This sequence comes from Tamandua tetradactyla, assembly GCF_023851605.1. NCBI lineage: Eukaryota > Metazoa > Chordata > Mammalia > Pilosa > Myrmecophagidae > Tamandua > Tamandua tetradactyla. Next base: position 43,273,120 of record NC_135335.1, on the reverse strand, counting down.
TTATACCAGAAATGAAATGCTTTTTAAAAGGGGAATTTAATAAGTTGCAAGTTAACAGTTTTTAGGTTGCAGAAAGTAAGTTTGTAGAAGTGTCCAATCTAAGGCATCCAGGGAAAGATACCTTGATTCAAGAAGGCTGATGAAGTTCAGGCTTTCCCTCTCAAGTGGAAAGGCATGTGGCAAATACAGTCAAGGTTTCTCTCCCGGCTGGAGGGGCAGATGACGAACACGACGTCATCTGCCAGCTTCCTCTCCAGCTCCTGGGTGGCGTTTTTCTTCTTCATCTGTAAAAGTCACTGGCTGATAGACTCTCTGCTTCATGATTCTGCAGTGTTCTCTGTTGGGCCTTTCTCGTGGCTCTGTCATTCTTCTTTGCTCTCTTTGAATCTCCTGCTTTCTCCAAAATGTTTCCATTTTATAGGATTCCGGTAAAGTAATCAAGACCCACCCAGGTCTCCACCTAATGCTGTTTAACAACCACTCTTGATTGAGTCACATCTCCAGGGAGATAATCTAGTTGAAGTTTCAAACATACAGTACTGAACAGGAATTAGAAGAAACAGCTGCTTTACAAAATGGAATTAGGATTAAAACATGGCTTTTTTAGGGCACACACATCCTTTCAAACTGGCACATTATGTTTTACTGCTTAGTGTAATTTTAAGGAAAGATAAATTAAAATTTTTAATTATTAGTATGATTTTTACAATTCAACTTTATTTTATGTGATGTCAATTTTCAATATAAATATAGCAGCATTTAACTCATAGGTGAAATCACCAAAGTTATACAATTCATATTTTGTAGCTCATCTATGTCTATTTCTTTCATTATAATCAGAAGAGTAGAAATAGTGTCCATGTGAATTCAACTTTTTGCCTCACTTCTTGATAGACACATGTGGTGGGTTAACTTTTGTACCCCAATTTAGGCATGTTCTTGATCTTCACCTGCATTCCCATGGGTGTGAACTCATTGTAAATAGGAGCTCTTGAATATGTTATTTTTAATTAAGGTGTCGCCCAACTGAATGAGGGTGGACCTTAATCTGAATTACTGGAGTCCCTTACTAGTAGAAGACAATTGAGAAATAGAAGGAGAGAAAGCCACAAGAAGGACCTGGAATCTGGAAATCAGTGTGTCATGGTCAGGTTCATGTGTCAGCTTGGCCAAGTGAGATGGTTAGGTCAGTACAGGTGGTACCTGTTTGTCTGGTTGGGCAAGTGCTGGTCTGTCTGTTGCAATGAAGACATTTCATAGAATTAGATCATGATCACTTCAGCTGCATCCACAGCTGATTCCATTTGTAATCAGCCAAAGGGGAGTATCTTCTGCAATGAGTGATGCTTAATCTAATCACTGGGAAATTTTAAGGAGAATTCAGAAGAGACAGGTTCTATTTCTGCTTCTGCTTCAGCTGGCGAGCCTCTCTTGTGGAGTTTGTCCAGACCCTCCATCCAAGTTGTTGACTTCACAGCCTGCCCTGTGGATTTTGGACTATGTGTTCCCATGGTAACATGAGACACTTTTATAAATTTTATATTTGCGAGTGTTCCCTGTTGACTGTTTCTCTAAAAAACCTTAACTAATTGCCAGTGAAACACCATGATGTGAAGGGAAGCAGAGATGCAAGCCAAGGAACACCAAATATTGTATCATGGTGAGGACCCCAGGAGAAAGCAAGTCTTCTAGCTTCTGAAACCAGAAGCTGATAGAGTCCTGTTGTGTGGTATTTGTCTTCACAAGCAAGCAAACTGAAGCAGCACACATTCTATCAACCCTCTTTACCCTTAGCTTAGTGATAAATAAGGAAGAACTAAAGGAAAGGAACTAGGAGTTGTCCTATGTTTACCTTTCCTTCTATGTTTTCATTTTTAACATACGTGGTCATATAAGAAAGTAAAGCAACCAAGAAAAGATACAATGGGATTCATGGTCATTGGTGTTTCTTAGCACCCTGTTTCCTCCTTTTTGCATTCAAAGTGTGTTCTGATTAGAACAGAAAGTGTGGTCACCTATGGCGCTGGACCCCCCCCCCTTCTGCACTTAGTCACAGAGGTGACAGTCTTACCTTATACTTATTTTGAGTCTTGCTAAATTCTTCTGTAATGTGGAGCCACTGTAATTCTTTACTCAGGAGCATCAAAAGTGCTGCATGTGAGTAGGGAGATATGGAACTGTGGTGGACACGTACGTAGTAGTTCACTCCTCTGCTCACACACATGCTCCATCATCCAGCAGACTTCATTTACAAAACAGAAATGCAAACATGAGATGATTGATTAAGAATTTCTCGAACGCAACAATGGAGCATTAAACCAAGAGTGAGTCCCTTCTGAGTTCAGGGCCCAGTGTAATTGTCCAGTGTGCACACCCTGAAGCCACCCCGCCTACTCTTTTACTCCTTTAGAAGTCATAGATTCAAATTCAGGGGACATTTAAATATTCTTTCCTCTCCTCTCTTTTTAAGTTCCAATTTCCTAATAGTAAAAATAATGTACCCATAAGTCTTGAATTGTGAAGCTCTTCTTTCTCTCCTGTTTTGCTCTTGCTTTTGGAACAACTCTAACTCAGGAGTGGATAGTGAGAAAAAGAAAGGAAACAATCTGACTCTAGGCTTAAGCCTTAGGCAAGCATTTTTTAATAACGTGGACACTCTACTTTTTGTGAAAATCTATCTTATCCTGGGGGAGAAGTTATCAATAAAAAGAGCTACTTAGAAAGTACACGTAACATTAGCAGATGCTGCCTACATGGGAAGCTTAAAGATCATTAAAGAAGGATCGAACAGTTTGTAAATCATGGAGTCAAATTCAGGTGACATTTAAATAATTCTTTCCTCTCCTGTCTAACTAGTTCCTTAATAATAAATATAATGTACCCATAATTCCTGAATTGCTAAGTTCTTCCTTCTCTAGATGTGAATTGTATTTTCATTGAGGAAGTTTATGCCATATGGTAGAGAAGATGTTAGAGCCCTTAGTGGGTGTGCCTACTTTTTTTTGGGTATCTCTGAGCTATGGTTGCAAAGATAGATAGTAATCCAGAAATAGATTTGTACCTTTTACACATCATTAGCTTAGTTTCTCCCTGCCTGTCAGCCAGGGCAAAGATTTATGATTCAGGAATTCTCTGCCTCACTGCTTCTCTTCCCCACCTGATAATTGCATATTTAGTTCCACCTCCCACTCTTGACCATTGAATGTGACTCAGTGAAGCATGTATGTCAATGAATCTTAGTAATACACCTGTGTAGTACTCCGACTATTTATGATCCTTATGGGAGCAAGGTGGCAATACTAAAATCAAATTGCATAACACAACTAGTCCAGTAAATTTGGAAGTCTTCTGTTCTTTGGAGACATATCAATGAATTTTGTAGAATGGTCTTTTTTCTGAAATCAAAGCCAGTGAAATGCAGATGCCTGGATGGATAATGGTTCAAGTCTTAAATTTCAAATATTCAGGCAATTTCCACATATTTCACTTCAGGGGGAAGCAAGTTTCCTTAGCCTACTGAAAATGATAAACTATTCTGAATAACTTTTTTGATTTTTAATTAGATCTTGAAGTAGGAGAATTTCAACAAATTTTTTTATATGAAATACTTCTCTAATGCAGTAAAATTCTTTGTTGCTTTGGATATCAGCTGAATGGTCAAAAGAGCATGATCCTGATTATTAACAAGCACATTTTTCAGATTCTATATAGTAGCAAGAGAATAGAGCCCGGAGTTCTCATCATTTTTGAGAACCAGAGAGCCATTTTACTGCGCCAGCCTTTCAGAGCCTCACTTTCCTTATCTGTAAAATGTCTATAATAATTCTGCCGTTGCTTGGGAACATTGAAAGAAGTTTGGAGACACTGAAGGGGATGGGATTGTTCTTGGCATATAGGTTCTGGCATGTAGAAAGTGTAATCACCATGTTTCCTGAATGTGTATTAATGTGGATAAATCAGCAGGTATTTTATGAAGTGCCTACTAATTATGAGCACTTTGGACGTGTGGGTGATGTGGGGAATGAGTCCGTAGTCATGTTGAGAATCCAGTTATAATGATGGAATGATGATAAGGAATAGGCCATCATTGCATTCTGTGTGCCCAGATGCCTTATGGACCAGTGTCCCTATGTCCTTATTGTCTGGTCTTATGGAGTAATGTTTCATCCTCACAGCAATTCTGTGAGTTAGGTTCAAAATGTTTCACTTCCATTTTATTTAACAAGAGCCTAAGCAGAGAGAAGATTAATACATTTCTCAAGGTTTGCACAAATGGGAAGTGGTAAAATTGAGACTGAAGGACAGACCGACTCTACAGACTCTAATCATGCCTTCTATATCACAAAAAAAAAATGCTAAATGTTGCCTTTGAATCCTCAGCTGTAATTGTATGTTTATTCCAAGGAAAGAGTAGTCTGATGTTTCATATACATGTACTAGTCATTTTCCTCAATAAAACATGGCCATAAGATTTTTTTTTCTAAAAACAATATGTAAGAAAGACAGAACAATGGAACAAATTAAGAATCCAGATATAGCAGAATACTACTTACAAATAAATTCACTGTTATGTAGCTATTTATATTCAAGATTCAGATTAATCTCAAGAAAACAATTTTTGGTTTGGTCGTAGACATACTGACACCTTAAACTGGCTTTCATGCTTGTAAAAACAACCTGAAAATAGGCAAACACAATATTCCAAGATACATTTCTCAAATTTAAGCCATTCACTCACACAGGTGCAAATTCCTCTGAAGATCATATGAAAATAAATTTTGGCTACCCTTTGAGCTGGAGTTAATTGGTTAGAAAGGATTCATTTTATGTGAATACATTTTAAATTTCATTGAACAGGGGTAATATGTCATTTAATTCAAATAAATGCCAAACATCATAACATAAGGCATAGTTTGTCTAACAGATTAAAATCAATACTTGCAGGAGAATTTTTAGGAGTATTTTTATGGAAGCAAAAGTGTTTATTCCTATTTTGGCATATTTATCTTAGCATAGAAATTCATCAAAATGAGAGGCTATAAATACAAGAAGGGTCACTTGAAATCTATTGATTTTCACTGCACTGCCAGTGGAAAATCATTCATTTAGCAAATCAGTAAATATTTATTGAGCTATGGGTGTGCCAGATACCACACTAGACAGTGGAAAAATAAAGATAAAATAGACACAGTCCCTGGCCAAAGCTTTCTAAGACTGGAATGGAGCATGGAGAGTGGGAGCAGCTCACATGGGTTCAGACAATAAGTGGGTACATTGCTTATAGAGAATTTTAAAACAGGAATAAAACTGAATAAAAGTCGGTCTGCTTTTTATCACCATGCTGTAGCAATTCTAAGCAATTGTAGTGACATGATAGCTCTCCCTGCTGGGGCAGACATTTCCATGTGCCTCTTCCCCACTCCTGTTTTGTCACAGGTCTCTGTCCTCTGATTCCATCACAATCTGGTGGTAGCTACAGAAAGTAAATGGGTCACTATAATTCTGAGCCGTTAGTGATATGATAGGGAAAAGTAGAGGCTGCAGTGATGCAGAGGAAGGTCACTTAAGCCAGCCTGGAGGAATAAGCACACACTTTCTGAAAGAAGTGGCATCTAAAGTATAATAGGAAAGCTGCATGAGATTAACAGTCCAAGAAGCAGATTAAAGGGGTAAGGGTGGCATGTGCAAAGGCTGCAGAAGAAATGCTGTGTGCTTGGAATAGAAAGATTTTCAGTATGGGACTAAAGGTTTGAATTGAAAATAATGATTAGACAAAACTAGGGGTGAGGAAGGCAGGACGGACCAGATCAGTAAAGCCTCGTAAGCTGGGTAAAGGATTTAACTTTATCCTAACAGTAATCAGGAGCTGACAGGGAAACAAATAGGGTAACTTTTATTTTTTTCCTCAGTAGTAATAAATAAATAATGCCATAGTAGAAAATAATGGTAATATTATTTAACTTGCATTCTTTCATGTAACATTTACATGTGGTATATGTGATACCAGTTATGAATGTTATCTCGTTTTGTGAATGAGACTTCTGAATATCATTGAAATTAAAGGGCTGTGATTATTGACTCATACCCATGGGCATCCAGTATGCTTTCTACTACCATAGTGTTGTGATATCGCTAAGATTTTTTGTGCTTGGTTATTTTCATGTACTTGCCTCAATTTTTTTGGTTTTTTTTTTTTTTTGACAATGCTATGGAATGTTTGAGTATATACATGTGGTTTAAGTGAAGTGCTATGCAAATGATACTTTAGAAATGGGTCTGTAGGAAACTGGTGTAGTACATGGTTGTAAACAAATAAATGCATTTTTAATAAATGGATGAATGAATAAAGTAAATAAATGTACAGATAAGTGAATGAATGAACAATCACTATGATTTACAAAGAAATCGAGGCATCTATAAGACCACCCACCATGTTTTTTGTCCTATATTTTACAGATGAGAGAAAAATTTACATTGAGAAAATCTCAGTCCTTCATCTGCTGCCTGGCTTTTATCCCAGGTTTCTTCAAAACCCAGGTGGACTGTTTATTACCTTCTCCCACAATCCAGCTAATATCTTTTAAGGAGATTAAATCTAATTTTAAAGTTGGCCTAAACAAAACCCAATAGGAAAATAAGAAGAAGAAGAAGAACCCAATAGGAGTGGAATATCAGCTGTCACAAATATTTTTTAAGGAATCTAGTTATGCTGTAACTTATTTTGAGCTGTCAATATTGAAGGTCCATTCTGTGGCTGCATGAAATAGGATGACACTCTTCTCTCCCACTCAGAAATCTTTCTAGTATTCAACTTTGGGGAAAATAAATGATGGATCATGGTAGAAATAGGTATACAACAAATTTTGCTATCAACTTTCCATAGCATACATTTGTCCCTGTTAAGGACTTCCCAGACAATAGATACAGTTCTGTCTCTCCTAGTATCTATAAATGGCCATGTGACTAGTTTTCACTAAGGATTGTGAGAGGAAATGTGATTCTGATCCAAGGATTTCAATAAGTAGAGGTTGTGTTTTCTACTTGTTCTCCCCTTTCAGTGGAATGTCCTCAGAATGAAAAGGTCTTAGGTGATGGTAGAGACCCAAGGTGGAAGGAACTTGGGTCCCTATATCATCACATGGGGAAAGCCTCCCACTGACCAGGAACATTGGACAGTCAAGTTAATAAATGCCTCTTGTATTGTCACCAACATTTAATGGTTTACAACACAGCTTTCATCACCCTAACCAACACAACAAATTTCCCACTATTGCCAAAATTTCCATTCTAACCTTTCTATTTCCCTCACTCTATCTTTCGCCAAGCCAAAAAATATGTCAAATATTTCATTGAATCATATAATATGGAAGTATTAGGTAATTTGACAAATAGAACTTTGTAAAGACATGAAGTTTTGTGAAAAGCAAATCATTTGCTTTGCAAACCTTTAAAAAATGTTTCTACTGATAAATGACATTTTACTACATTAGATTCTTTCTTAGAATGGAAATTTTTGCTTTCCACCATATTTATTCCCATCTTTATTTATCTGCTCAATATTTCTGCTGTTCATTTGTCTACTTGTTCTAAATTTAAGAAGAACTTTGAGCAAGTCTGGCCCCAAGGAAATGACTTAATCTATGGAAGATAAAAGTGATGTGTCTTATTAGCCTTTTCCATTTTTTCCATCTCCTGCATTGCTGCAATATGAAGAAGATTGTGATTAATCAAATGTAAAATGATAGCTAAATAATATCTTAGACATAACTCAAGCAGGTGCAAAGCTAAGTTGAGGGAAGCAGCTCACATTACTATATATTTGGTGTATCTTGTCAGCTACTGAGTTTTATCCTGCCCAGGAAGTAATATATCCAGGCAGTCTAAGTCTCAACCATGGTAAAAGCCTTCATGTTCATCTCTGTAGCTTGGCCAGAAAGCCAATGAATCATTTCAGTGGCCCAAGATAGTCTTGTAGGTTAGCAGTGAGTCATCTGCCTAACTAATTTGTTATGAAAGTGATATTGATTAGAATATTTTCTGGGATATTTTAAGGACTCTTTTCCCTTATTTCCTGGATATTGTGAAAGGATAGCATAGACACCCAATTTCTCTTTCCTTATTTCCACTTATTTATTCATTTATTAATTACCTGTTGTGTTTTAGGTGCTGTGCTGGGACCCAGACTTAGGATTACTATCCTCATGGACCCTGTGTTCTACTTGGGAGACACAGCCAATAATCAGGTAATAAAGACAATAATTTCAGTTTTAATGAGGGGATATAAAGCAGGGAATAAGAAACAGACACTGTAATAGAAAATTACAAGTGGGGAGAGGGGAACAGGTAATTTACATAACATGAGCAAAGAAAGCTCCTCAAGCGCAATAAAATTTTAAATGAGATGAGGAGCCAACCAGATGCAAAGCACTATAGAAAAGGCAAATTTGAACTTGTGTGGCTTTGTTTCTTCTGGAATTATTAGAAGGTGAGCATGGCTGGAACTTAGTAGGCTTGGGGAAACTGTAAGCCAAATAAAGTAGGAACAGTAGAAAGGAACAATATCATTCTGGAACCAGGAAATCAGGCTAAGCAGTTTGGATTACCTTTTAATCTAAATGTAAAGTTTTGGGATGGATTTAAGCAAATGAGTTACATAATCAGATTTGCTATAATGTTAATAATCACTAACATTTAACATCTTAATTTGTGTGATCAAACACTGCTCTAAGTACTTTCCATTTTTTGTCTCCATTTACCTTCATGACAGGTCTGTGATATGGGCCCACTCATTAGTGCCATTTTAAGAAAGAGAAACTTAAGCATATGTGCTGGTTTCAAAATATTATGTACCCCAGAAAAGCCATGTTTTAATCCTTATTCAATATTGTTCAGGGCAACCATTTCTTTTAATCCTAATTCAACTTTGAAGGACTGAAACATTTGAGTAGATTATTTCCATAGAGATGTGGCATAACCAATTGTGGGTGTGACCTTTTGATTAGATGGATATGTGGCTCCACCCATTCAAAGTAGGTCTTAATTAGTTTGCTGGAGTCCTATAAAAGCAGAAACATTTTGGATAAGTCTCAGTTGCAGATACAGAGATAGATGTTTGGAAGAGCCAATGTAGATGTTTGGAGATCGAGACAGAAATAGCCATGGTGCTAAGCAAGGACTCAAAGAAATAGATAAAATTGGAAAAGAAAAAATCTCCAGCCCTGGCAGATGCTAAAGCTAAGAGATGAAACCCAGAGTTTTGTCTCAGAGCCACTAAGTGAATGCCTGCAGACACTTAGAGAGGAGACCACTGGTATCAGAAGCTGAAAGCATCAGAACTGGGAACAAGGACCAGCAGACTCCAGCCACAAGCCTTCCCAGCTGACAGAGGTATTCCAGACAGCATCAGCCTTTTTTGAGTGAAGGTAACTCTTGTTGGTGCCTTAATCTGGACATTTTCATGGCCTTAGAATTGTAAAATTATAACTTATTAAATTCCTTAATAAATTCTTATTAATTTCTGGTATATCGTTTTCTAGCAGCATTAACACACTAATACAGTAGAGAAATATTATGTGCCTTACTCAAGGTCACACCACTGATAAGGAGCAAACATGGGCAATCTGGTTTCACATTCCATTTTCTTTAACCACAACGCCATTGTCTTTATATTTATTTTGCCTTGGTGTTGAACTTTAACTCCTCTGTAACTTCCACCACTCAGTTGAAACTATGCTATTTGTTCTAGTTTGCGAGCTGCCAGAATGCAACACACCAGAGATGGATAGGCTTTTAATAAAAGAGTTTCATTTTGTTAGTTCTTCAGAAGAAAGGCAGCTAACTTTCATCTAAGGTTCTTTCTTATGTGGGAAGGCTCAGGGTAATCTCTGCTGGCCTTCTCTACATACCTCTGGGTTCCAATAACTTTCCCTGGGGTGACTTCTTTCTGCATCTCCAAAGGCCTGGGCTGAGCTGTGAGTGCTGAGATGAGTTATGCTGAGCTGCTTGGGCTGTACTATGTTGCACTCTCATTTAAGCACCAGCCAATTAAGTCAAACATCATTCATTGCAGCAGGCATGCCTCCTAACCGGCTGCAGATGTAAATCAGCAACAGATGAGGTTCACATACCATTGGCTCATGTCCACAGCAACAGAACTAGGTGCCTTCACCTGGCCAACTTGACAACTGAATCTACCTACCACACTATTGAAGATAACCAACGATTAAATTCTAGTTATATGTCACACCTATTTTAAATCATTCTCTTCATCTTTCTTCATTGCAATTCCCTCATTCTTTGCCTTCTCTATGACAGTCATTGACATTAAACTCTCACTCATTTCCCCTCTCCTAACACTTGAATATAGTCATTCCCCTGAATTATATCTTCATGCTTTTCGCTCACCTCATGTTAAGTCCTAACCACTTCCCCTCTAATATATTTCCAGTAAAGCCAACGAAAGCCCTATTCCTACACTATAATTCTATTCATAACACTTCCTTCTGAGAAACTCTTGGAATCTTCACAGTGCCAGCCAGTTAAAATACAAAAGATAGCCAGCAAAGTATTTAACATTGATAACTGGCCAGGGTTTAATTTTCCTACCAAAACTCAACCTGATCAGGGAAAGATGCTTAACTTCTCTAAGAGCTAGTGTTTTAGTTTGTAACCTGCCAGAATGCAATATACCAGAAATGGAATGGCTTTTAAAAAGGGGGATTTATTAAGTTGCAAGTTTACAGTTCCAAGTCCATGAAATTGTATAAATGAAGGCATCCAGGGAAAAATATCTTGGTTCAAGAAGGCTGATGATGTTCTGGGTTTCTCTCAAATGGAAAGGCACATGACAACATCTGCTAGCTTTCTCTCCAGGCTTCTTCACTAGCTTCCCCAGGGGTCTTTTCTTTCTGGTCTTTTGCTGTATGGGCTCTGTTGGTTCTGTTGGCTCTAAAGCTTTTTCCAAAATGGTTTCCTGTTAAAGGGCTCTGGTAAGCAACTCCACCTTGAATAGGTAGAGACAGATCTCCATGGAAACCACCTAATCAAAAGTTGCCACCCACAATTGGGTGGATCCCATCTCCATGGAAACAGTCAGAAAGATCCCACATAGCAATATTGAATGAGAATTGAAGGACATGACTATTTTACCATAATAGCATCAAACTGGCACAGCTGGTCTCTTTAACCATAAAACAGGGAGAACAATACCTGTTTGACAATTGTTGTAAATACTAAATGAGAACATTTGTACAAAAGCATCATGTTGAATTCAAAGCATGTGCTCAGTAAAAAATAGCCCTTCTGAAGTATTTTTTGGCAAATAACCTTAATTAACCCCTTAGCTGAGACTCAACAATGTTATGTCACAAGCTATCACAACTGATACTAACGCAGGCTGAAATACCAAAACAACCCTACCAACAACATGAGCTGTATTATTTTCCAGTCCAGGGTTTGCTGCCTGAAGCTAAAACCACAAACTAAAAGGATAAGACTCTTTACATGGGCAGTGAACAAGTCAGTGAGAGTTACACTAAGCCTCTGGTTTCTAATGTAGACTCATTGCAGTTGTTTTATTTACATGTTTTAGATCCTTTTTCTATCAAATGTGCCTCTCCCAAAATTCTCTTCAGATCTCCCAAAGGGGTTCCAGGGAAACTGTGCTTTGTTCCTTCCCTACCTACCACTTAATCAAGTTATGTGCATTTTTTTCCCAGTATATCATTATTATGACTATGGGGCAAGGTAACCAGGACAAATAGAAGTTGAGTTTCCACTCTTCACCTGTTCAATCATTTTCAAGACATTAATCTTGGCTAAGACATCTTGGACGCCCAAATGTAAACACTCCTCTAACTCCCCCACACAGTCAGCACCCTTTCTGATCAATACTAGTAAGAACAATAATTTTCTTGAAGAGCCTTAAGCAGTAACTTGCCGTTTAAGGCCTCTCATGATCTAATATTCCATCCCTTGAACCTTTGAACACATTTATCTTACCAATTGAAAGACTTTCAAATACATCTTTGGGGCATAAATGAAAAAAATACTCAAGACATAATTTAGAATCTTGCCTTCTTTGTAAAATCTCTGATTACCTCCCCACCTCAGCATAAGTGATCTTAGACATGTGCATATCAGAGGAAACGTTACTCTAAGTGCTCATTTGGCATTTAGAAAATCCTATTATTTTTGGATATTCATCTGCCAGATTTGGACTTCCTATAAAAACATTGCTTGGCGAGTTCCTTTATCAGTATGGCAAAATAAGCTCCTAAATTGACTAAAACTCCTGCAAACAACAAATATACATTCAGTGCAAAACATCAATAGCAAAACAAAACAAAAAAACAACAAAACAAATTTACTTGGAGACTGCTAACAAAAATCAGGCATCATCTGGCAGAGTATCATCACTTGGAAGAAAGGAATGACACATATTGAGTTTCTCATTGTGACTGGTTCTAACCTGATTCTAGTTCACAGTGAAAGATGTGCAGGATGGCTAAAAGTCTAATAGAAAAACCACAGTTTTTACAGAATGAAGAATCAAGGGGCAGAATTTAGGGCAATCATATGTATTAGAAAATGAGGGAAGGAATGCTGAAAAAGTGAGAGTAAAAGTGGGAAGCCCCAAATTTTATGTATAAACTCTGCCTCCATGTCAGAAAAACTGACTGGCCCCTTAACCATGCATATACAGCTATATGAAAGAATGAAAGTATTGACTTGAGATTTGACCTGCCATTCAAAAGAAAAACTTTGCAATTTGTGTCCCCCAAAATATAATTGCTCAAATGCACTCTTCAGAGAAATATAATAGATTCGGAGATAAGACTACACAACATAACATTCACAATTGCAAGAAGATATAATCCAAAATTATTTGACCTAGAAAGAATGAGGAAAAAATGCGACCTAATCTTAAGAGAAAAAACAAGCAAAGGGTCCAAGTATTGGAATTGTGAAACCAGGTTTTTTTTTTTTTTTTTTTTTTTTTTAACATGGGCAGGCACCAGAAATTGAACTCAGGTCCTCTGGCATTGCAGGCAAGCATTCCTGCCTGCTGAGCCACTGTGGCCCACCTGAAACCAGGTTTTTAAAGCAGCTAACATAACTAAGCTTAATGAGTGAAAGGAAATATGTTCATGAGTAATGAAAAGTAGAAAATTTCAGCAGGAAATAGAAAATATTTTAAAAATATAAATTCTAAAACTGAAAGCAATGCAATATCTGAAATAAAAAGCAAATTACTTGAAAGCTTTAAAACTGGAATGAAGATGGAAGAAAAGAGTCAGGGAACTTGAAGAAAGATCAGCAGTAAGATCAAATCTTAAGAAAGGAGAGAGAACAAATTGGTAAAGTAAAAACATGAACAAATCCTCAGGGATCTATGAGGCACAATCTGAGAAGCAATAACAAGTTGTTTAACGTACATATAATTGAAGTCTCAGAAGGAGAGAAGAGAAATAATGGAATGGAAAGAAAATGTGTGAAGAAATAGCGGCAATTGTTCCCAAATTTAGTGAAAGGAATAACATTTACAGATATAATATTTGCTACCAAAAACAAGTAGGATAAACTTGAAGAAAACCATGTCTGGAATATTATAATCAAAACTGCTGAAAACAAAATGTAGAGGAAATCTTGAAAACCTCCACATTTAATGGTACATTAAATACATGTTAATAAAAATTTAAATAGCTCTAGAATTCTCACCAGAAACTAAAGAAGAAAGTACTGAAAAGAAAAAAAGTCATCAACCCAGAATAAAGATACATTAATATATTTCTTAATAAAAAGTTACTAAGCGGATTTGTGACCGGCAGATATGTACTACAAGAAATGCTGAGACTACAGGAGAAAAGAAAATGATATCAGATAGAAACGCAAATATTTAGGAAGGAATAAAGTCCATAAAAATGTTAACAATATAGTAAATTTAAAGTGCTATATTTATCCTCTCAAGGTCTTTTGAATACATAAGGCTATTTAAAATGAAGATACATATCATGGAATTTATAATGTGTATATATATATATATATATATATATATATATATATATATATATATATATATATATATATATATATATATATAATATACCTGCCAACTCTATCATAATGAATTTGGAATAGGTAAATGAAACTCTCTCATTGTAAGATTCTTTTCCAACTCTGTATCTGTTGGTTAATATTAACTCCAAGTAGAGTGAAAATTTAGGGATGCATATTGTAATTTCTAGAGAAATCTTTAAAAATGGGTAAAGAAGGATAGCTAAAAGTCAAAAGAGCAGCCAACTTAGAATTCCTAAAACACTACTCTAATAATCAAACAGAGATGGGATGGTGGGGAGAACACAAATAGTAAAATAGTAGGCCTATATTCTACTGTATCAATAATTACATTCAATATTAATAGACTAATCCATTCTCTTAATGGACTTTAAAAACTATACTTAATTGTACACCATTAAAAAGCAATAGACTTTAAATATAAAGACAGAAATAGATTGAAAGAAAAAAGGCAGAAACAGGTTAATGAGCTTCTATGAGAAATACTGCACAATAGGTGGGTTTATAAAACAGGACACAATTTCCAAGGCCAGAAGTCCAAGTTAAAGCTTTAGCTAGGAAGCTTGTTTCCTCCCAGGGTCAGGAGCATTCTTGAGCTTGCTACTGGCAGTCCCTGGGGTTCCTTTGCTTTCCGTCAAGTGGGGGCACATCCTCTACTTTCTCTTCCAGGCACCAGCTGACTTCTGGCTTCTGGCTCTACGGTGTTGCTTTCTCTGACTCTCTCTGAGTTTTTTCTGCTTATAAAGGACTCCAGTAATGCAGATTAACACCCAGCCTCATTCAGTTGGGCCACACCCTAAATAAAACTGACATCTTCAAGAGATCCTATTTACAGTGGGCTCACACTCACAGGGACACAACCAAAATCAACAATATATCTAAACTGTGGTACACAATGCAGTTCATCACAGTATTATGGAACTGTCTACAATGAAGAAAATGTTCTTGTCTCCAGAGAGTCTAGACATTAAAAACATAGCAAAATATTTTTGTAAATAACTTTATAGCAACATATTCAACAATTTATATAAAATGGAAAATATTGATAATAATATTAATATTATCAAAACTGAAACAATGTGAAAATGAAAATAAGTATATAGATCAAATATATTAAAATTTTATCAAAAGCCTTCCAACATAGAAATACTGACTCCATTCACTTGGAGAAGTAACACCAATCCTAAAGAAACTCTTAGAAAATAGATGAGGACAGAACACTTTTCAACTTGTTTTTGGGGCCTACATAACTCAACTAATAAAACCTGAAAAAGACATTATGAAAAAAGAAAGGAAATTAAGGACATATTTCTTAGAGCATAGATACAAAACACTGAAATTATTATCAAACTGAATCATCAATTATTATCAAATGTTGCAGGAAAGCAACATTCAAAAAGCAAGAAAATAATTTACCATATTAATAGACTAAAATAAAAACAAAACATTTGATTATCTCAAAAGATGAAGAAAAATAACATTGACATGACAAAATCTCTCAGACTGTGTTCTAGTTAGTAAGTTGCCAGAATGTGATATACCAGAAGCAGAACAGCTTATAAAAAGGTGAATTTATTAAATTGCAGGTTTATAGTTCTAAGACTGTGAAAATGTCCAAATTTAAGACATCCAGGGAAAGATACCTTGGTTCAAGAAGTCCAATGATATTCAGGGTTTTTCTCTCTCAGCTAGAAAGGCACATGGCGATATTTGCTAGCTTTCTCTCCATGCTTCTTCAAAAGCTTCCTTGGGGCTCTGTCCATTCTGTTGGCTATGTCAGTTTTGGTGGCTCTAAAGATTTTTTCCAAAATGGTTCCTTCTTAAAGGACTTCAGTAAGCAACCCCACCTTGAATGGGTGGAGACATATCTCCATGGAAACAATAGAAAAGCTCCCACCCAGCAATAGTGAATGAGGATTAAAGAACTTGGCTTTCTGGGGTACACAAGAGCCTGCTAAAAAATATTTGCAAATCTACATTCCTAACATCATACTTGGGATCAGGAATAAGGCAAGCATTCACTCTTGTATTGGATGACCTATCCTTTGCAACTAGGCATGATAAAAGGGTTAAAAATCAGAAAGCAATATGTAAAAGAATCTCAATTTGTAAATGACATGACCCTTCACATAGAAAATCTCATGGCATCCAAAATAAACTGCTAGAACAAGTAGGTTAATTTATTAATATCACAGGATAAAGGGTCAATATATAAAAATCATTTTGCAGGGGGCCGAGCCTGCAGTTCGAGCCGCGCGGCCCCAGCGCTCGCTCGGCCCCCAGACACCACGCGGAGCCCTTGCCTCCCCCGACTTTGTGTTAGGCGGCAGTTGAAGGCTCGTTCAGCATCCCTTCATACCCCATTGCTCTCCTGCCTTAGCTCATTCTCAAGATAGGCACCTCAGAGGGTGAAAAAGAAACACCCCAATGGCAAAGACTATGAACGATGCCCACCCCCTCAAAAAAAAACAGCTACTAGAGGAGTAGAAACGATACAGAACAGTTTCTGGAGCCCTGACAGAGATCAAAAAGACAGCTTACCCCATCCTGGAACGGCTGACTGGCTGGGAGAACCCACTCCGGTGAGATCGCTAAGGGGTGCGAGATCCCCGGGTGGGGCGGGAAGCGGCTGGAGTCCCTCCCCTCCTCCTTCCCAGGCCAGCTGGCAGAATTGGGCAGGTGGTCCCCTCAAGCCACAGCGGCTGGGGTCCCCACCAAGCGCGGCCCCACGGACCAACTGAGAGAATTGGATCGGAAATCCCCAGGCCGCGGAGAACGGTGACCGGGGGGGTCCCTTCCAAACACATGACTCCCCAATCCGGCTGGGAACGGTGCACTCTCCCGGGCCGCGGCAGCTGGCACCCTCCTGCCACGCTTGGCGCCCCGGGCCGACTAGAAATTCGGATGGGCGCTCTCCCGGGCTGCGGCGGCCGGCGACCCTCCCCGCGTTCGGACCCCCGGCCGGCTGGCACTCTTCCAAGCCGCTTCGGCTGGCGAACCTCCCCCACGGTGAGAGTTTTCCAAAGTTAAAGGACCCACAGCACCTTTTACTGGTGGGACCCGCAGACAAACGTGTGCCACGAGCGCCACCTTCTGAGCAGGATAAGAAAAACAGAACCCAGAGATTTCACAGAAAAATCTTTCAACCTGTTGGGTCCAACACCCAGGGAAATCTGACTAAATGCCCAGATGCCAGCAGAAGATAACGGATCACGCTCAGAAAATTGAAAATATGGCCCAGTCAAAGGAACTAACCAATAGTTCAAATGAGATACAGGAGCTGAGACAACTAATGCTGAATATATGAACAGAAATGGAAAGCCTCTTCAAAAATGAAATCAATAAATTGAGGGAGGACATGAAGAAGACATGGGCTGAACAAAAAGAAGAAATAGAAAAACTGAAAAAACAAATCACAGAACTTATGGAAATGAAGGATAAAGGAGAAAAGATGGAAAAAACAATGGATACCTACAATGATAGATTTAAAGAGACAGAAGATAGAATTAGTGATTTGGAGGATGGAACATCTGAATTCCAAAAAGAAACAGAAACTATTGGGAAAAGAATGGAAAAATTTGAACAGGGTATCAGGGAACTCAAGGACAATATGAAGCGCACAAATATACGTGTTGTGGGTGTCCCAGAAGGAGAAGAGAAGGGAAAAGGAGGAGAAAAACTAATGGAAGAAATTATCACTGAAAATTTCCCAACTCTTATGAAAGACCTAAAATTACAGATCCAAGAAGTGCAGTGCACCTCAAAGAGATTAGACCCAAATAGGCATTCTCCAAGACACTTACTAGTTAGAATGTCAGAGGTCAAAGAGAAAGAGAGGACCTTGAAGCATCAAGAGAAAAACAATCCATCACATACAAGGGAAACCCAATAAGACTATGTGTAGATTTCTCAGCAGAAACCATGGAAGCTAGAAGACAGTGGGATGATATATTTAAGTTACTAAAAGAGAAAAACTGCCAACCAAGACTCCTATATCCAGCAAAATTGTCCTTCAAAAATGAGGGAGAAATTAAAACATTCTCAGACAAAAAGTCACTGAGAGAATTTGTGACCAAGAGACCAGCTCTGCAAGAAATACTAAAGGGAGCACTAGAGTCAGATGCGAAAAGACAGAAGAGAGACATATGGAGAAGAGTGTAGAAAGAAGGAAAGTCAGATATGATATATATAATACAAAAGGCAAAATGTTAGAGGAAAATATTATCCAAACAGTAATAACACTAAATGTTAATGGACTGAATTCCCCAATCAAAAGACATAGACTGGCAGAATGGATTAAAAAACAGGATCCTTCTATATGCTGTCTACGGGAAACACATCTTAGACCCAAAGATAAACATAGGTTGAAAGTGAAAGGTTGGGAAAAGATATTTCATGCAAACAACAACCAGAAAAGAGCAGGAGTGGCTATACTAATATCCAACAAATTAGACTTCAAATGTAAAACAGTTAAAAGAGACAAAGAAAGACACTATATACTAATAAAAGGAACAATTAAACAAGAAGAGATAACAATCATAAATATTTACGCACCGAACCAGAATGCCCCAAAATACGTGAGGAATACACTGCAAACACTGAAAAGGGAAATAGACACATATACCATAATAGTTGGAGACTTCAATTCACCACTCTCATCAATGGACAGAACATCTAGACAGAGGATCAATAAAGAAATAGAGAATCTGAATATTACTATAAATGAGCTAGACTTAACAGACATTTATAGGACATTACATCCCACAACAGCAGGATACACCTTTTCTCAAGTGCTCATGGATCATTCTCAAAGATAGACCATATGCTGGGTCACAAAGCAAGTCTTAACAAATTTAAAAATATTAAAATCATACACAACACTTTCTCGGATCATAAAGGAATGAAGTTGGAAATCAATAATAGGCAGAGTGCCAGAAAATTCACAAATACGTGGAGGCTCAACAACACACTCTTAAACAACAAGTGGGTCAAAGAAGAAATTGCTAGAGAAATTAGTAAATACCTTGAGGCGAATGAAAATGAAAACACAACATACCAAAACTTATGGGATGTAGCAAAGGCAGTGCTAAGAGGGAAATTTATTGCCCTAAATGCCTATATCAGAAAAGAAGAAAAGGCAAAAATGCAGGAATTAACTGTCCACTTGGAAGAACTGGAGAAAGAACAGCAAACTAATCCCAAAGCAAGCAAAAGGAAAGAAATAACAAAGATTAGAGCAGAAATAAATGAAATTGAAAACATGAAAACAATAGAGAAAATCAATAAGGCCAGAAGTTGGTTCTATGAGAAAATCAATAAGATTGATAGGCCCTTAGCAAGATTGACAAAAAGAAGAAGAGAGAGGATGCAAATAAATAAGATCAGAAATGAAAGAGGAGACATAACTACTGACCTCACAGAAATAAAGGAGGTAATAACAGGATACTATGAACAACTTTACGCTAATAAATACAACAATTTAGATGAAATGGACGGGTTCCTGGAAAGACATGAACAACCAGCTTTGACTCAAGAAGAAATAGATGACCTCAACAAACCAATCACAAGTAAAGAAATTGAATTAGTCATTCAAAAGCTTCCTAAAAAGCAAAGTCCAGGACCAGATGGATTCACGTGTGAATTCTACCAAACATTCCAGAAAGAATTAGTACCAACTCTCCTCCAACTCTTCAAAAAAATCGAAGTGGAGGGAAAACTACCTAATTCATTCTATGAAGCCAACATCACCCTCATACCAAAACCAGGCAAAGATATTACAAAAAAAGAAAACTACAGACCAATCTCTCTAATGAATATAGATGCAAACATCCTCAACAAAATTCTAGCAAATCGAATCCAGCAACACATTTAAAGAATTATACATCATGACCAAGTAGGATTCATCCCAGGTATGCAAGGATGGTTCAACATAAGAAAATCAATTAATGTAATACACCATATCAACAAATCAAAGCAGAAAAATCACATGATCATCTCAATTGATGCAGAGAAGGCATTTGACAAGATTCAACACCCTTTCCTGTTGAAAACACTTCAAAAGATAGGAATACAAGGGAACTTCCTTAAAATGATAGAGGGAATATATGAAAAACCCACAGCTAATATCATCCTCAATGGGGAAAAATTGAAAACTTTCCCCCTAAGATCAGGAACAAGACAAGGATGTACACTATCACCACTATTATTGAACATTGTGTTGGAGGTTCTAGCCAGAGCAATTAGACAAGAAAAAGAAATACAAGGCATCAAAATTGGAAAGGAAGAAGTAAAACTATCACTGTTTGCAGATGGTATGATACTGTACGTCGAAAACCCGGAAAAATCCACAACAAAACTACTAGAGCTAATAAATGAGTACAGCAAAGTAGCAGGTTACAAGATCAACATTCAAAAATCTGTAGCATTTCTATACGCTAGTAATGAACAAGCTGAGGGGGAAATCAAGAAATGAATCCCATTTACAATTGCAACTAAAAGAATAAAATACCTAGGAATAAATTTAACTAAAGAGACAAAAAACCTATATAAAGAAAACTACAAAAAACTGTTAAAAGAAATCACAGAAGACCTAAATAGATGGAAGGGCATACCGTGTTCATGGATTGGAAGACTAAATATAGTTAAGATGTCAATGCTACCTAAATTGATTTGCAGATTCAATGCAATACCAATCAAAATCCCAACAACTTATTTTTCAGAAATAGAAAAACCAATAAGCAAATTTATCTGGAAGGGCAGGGTGCCCCGAATTCCTAAAACATCTTGAGGAAAAAAAATGAAGCTGGAGGTTTCGCGCTGCCTGACTTTAAGGCATATTATGAAGCCACAGTGGTCAAAACAGCATGGTATTGGCATAAAGATAGATATATCGACCAATGGAATCAAATAGAGTGCTCAGATATAGACCCTCTCATCTATGGACATTTGGTCTTTGATAAGGCAGTCAAGCCAACTCACCTGGGACAGAACAGTCTCTTCAATAAATGGTGCCTCGAGAACTGGATATCCATATGCAAAAGAATGAAAGAAGACCCATCTCTCACACCCTATACAAAAGTTAACTCAAAATGGATCAAAGATCTAAACATTAGGTCTAAGACCATAAAACAGTTAGAGGAAAATGTAGGGAGATATCTTATGAAACTTACAATTGGAGGTGGTTTTATGGACCTTAAACCTAAAGCAAGAGCACTGAAGAAGGAAATAAATAAATGGGAGCTCCTCAAAATCAAACACTTTTGTGCATCAAAGAACTTCATCAAGAAAGTAGAAAGACAGCCTACACAATGGGAGACAATATTTGGAAATGACATATCAGATAAAGGTCTAGTATCCAGAATTTATAAAGAGATTGTTCAACTCAACAACAAAAAGTCAGCCAACCCAATTACAAAATGGGAAAAAGACTTGAACAGACACCTACCAGAAGAGGAAATACGGATGGCCAAGAGGCACGTGAAGAGATGCTCAATGTCCCTGGCCATTAGAGAAATGCAAATCAAAACCAATGAGATATCATCTCACACCCACCAGAATGGCCATTATCAACAAAACAGAAAATGACAAGTGCTGGAGAGGATGCGGGGAAAGAGGCACACTTATCCACTGTTGGTTGGAATGTCAAATGGTGCAACCACTGTGGAAGGCAGTTTGGCGGTTCCTCAAAAAGCTGAATATAGAATTGCCATACGACTCAGCAATACCATTGCTAGGTATCTACTCAAAGGACTTAAGGGCAAAGACACAAACGGACATTTGCACACCAATGTTTATAGCAGCATTATTTACAATTGCAAAGAGATGGAAACAGCCAAAATGCCCATCAACAGAAGAGTGGCTAAACAAACTGTGGTATATACATACGATGGAATATTATGCAGCTTTAAGACAGGATAAACTTATGAAACATGTAATAACATGGATGGACCTAGAGAACATTATGCTGAGTGAGTCTAGCCAAAAACTAAAGGACAAATACTGTATGGTCCCACTGATGTGAACCGACATTCGAGAATAAACTTGGAATATGTCATTGGTAACAGAGTCCAGCAGGAGTTAGAAACAGGGTAAGATAATGGGTAATTGGAGCTGAAGGGATACAGACTGTGCAACAAGACTAGATACAAAAACTCAAAAATGGACAGCACAATAATACCTAATTGTAAAGTAATCATGTTAAAACACTGAATGAAGCTGCATCTGAGCTATAGGTTTTTTTTTTTTTTTTTGGTATTATTATTACTTTTATTTTTTTGTCTATATTAACATTCTGTATCTTTTTCTGTTGTGTTGCTAGTTCTTCTAAACTGATGCAAATGTACTAAGAAATGATGATCATGCATCTATGTGATGATGTTAAGAATTACTGATTGCAAAAAAAAAAAATCATTTTGCATAGTTCCAGCAAACAGTTGGAAAATTAAATTTACAATCATTCACTATAACAACAAGTTTGTAAATTAAAAGGCTTAAATATAAATTCATCAAAAATTATTCAAGACCTTTATACTGCAAAATATTGTAGGAAATTCTAAATTATTTGAGAGATATAATATATTCATTAATTAGGGGGCATAATATTGTTAAAGTGTCTAGTCTGGCCACATAAATTTATAGATTCAAATTAATCCTAGTCAGAATACAAGCTGACCATTATTGTAGAAATTGATTGACAAATTTTAAAATTTTATGTTAATACAATTGGCCTAGCCAATCTTGGAAAGGAAGAACAAATTTGGAAGACTTATATAGAAACCGACTATAAAAGTGCAGAAATAAAGACAGAGTGCAGTCCTGGATCCATATGAAACAAGAAATAAATCAATGGAATAGGTTAGAGAGCACAGAAATGCACCCTAATATAAATGGTCTTTCGATTTTCAACAAAGATGCCGAAACAGTCTAATGAAGAAAGGCAAATCATTTAAATAAATAGAGCTAAAATGACTGAATACACCTACGGAAAAAAAATCAATGCCAATCCCTACCTCATATCACCCACAAAATTATTTCCTAAGCATTCATAGTTTAAAACTTGCAAGTTAAAACAAAAGAAAGTATCTTTTCAGCATGGGAAAAAGTGAAAGAAAATAACCTAAAAAAATAGGCATTATCAAAATTGAAAAATTTTATTTGCCAAAAGACACTGATAGAAAATGAATAGACAAGCTACTAAAAGAGATAAAATATTTGCAAAATGTAAGTGATAAATGACTAATATTCTGAATGTATAAAAAACATCTAGAGCTCAATAATGAAAAAAAAATTAATCCAGTAGTAATAGCCAAAAGGTTTTAATACATACTTCACAGAAGAAAATATAGAAATGGGCATTGTGCTGGTTTAAAAGGATTTATGTACCCTAGAAAAGCCATGTTTTAATCCTAATCAATCTTGTGGGAGCAACAGTTTCTTCTAATCCCTATTCAGCACTATAGGTTGGAAACTTGATTAGGTTATCTCCATGGAGATGGAGCTCAATCAATTGTAGGTATTAAACTTAGTTAGGTGGAGATGTGTCACCACCCATTCTATACGTGTCTTGATTAGTTTACTGGACTCCTATAAAAGAGACATTTTGGAGAGATTCCCTTTGGAGAATGATGAGAAAGCCATAGCAGAGCCAAGCAGAGCCACCAGCCAGCAAACTTTGGAGACAAAAGAGAATGCCCCTCGGGGAGATTCATGAGGCAAGAGGCCTAGAGAGAAAGCCAGGTGATGACGCCCTGTTCGGTATGTGCCTTCTCACTTGGGAGAGAAACCCTGACCTTCATCAGCCTTCTTGAATCAAGGTGTCTTTCCCTGGATGCCTTAGATTGGGCATTTCTATAGACTTGCTTGAATTGGGATATTTTCATGGCCTTGAAACTGTAAACTTATAACTTATTAAATTCTCCTTTTTTAAAAGTCATTCCATTTCTGGTGTATTGCATTCTGACAGCTAGCAAACTACAACGACCATTGAGCACATGAAAAAGTGTCTAGAAGCACAAAATTAGGGAAATTTAAAATAAAATTTAGAAATAAAGTTTCTTAATAAAACCCAAGAGTTACCACTATGCACACACCAAATCGGCTGGAATTAAAATGGCCAAGGTGACTAAGTGTTGCTGATAATGTAGAACAATGAGAACCCTCATAAATTTTTTATAGAAATGCAAAATGTTATCATCACCTTACAAAACGTCCTAGCATGCTCCTATAAAATTTAATATATGACTACCTTCTGCCTAAACAATGACACACCTGAAAGCTAAAATAAAAAAACAATTGAGTAAATTTCGGGTGGTGCAACAGTGGCTCAGTGGCAGAGTTCTCACCTGCCATGCCAGAGACCCAGGTAGGTAGGTAGATAGGTAGGTAGGTAGGTAGATAGACAGACAGACAGACAGACAGATAGATATATAGAAAGATATTAGATAGATGATAGTGAGATTAGAAGGACAGATATAGATGAATTTAAAATACCTAGCCTTCTGGCCAGAAGAATGTCATGTGTTGATTATTTAAGAACCCTAGTAAGTTAGTATTTGTAAAGGGGATGAATAACAGTTATTGGGCCAATTGTCACTCACATGAGGAAATGGGAGTGATAGTCCACCAATTCCCACTATAGTTCATTCCATTTCTGACAATATTTTTTCAACCTCTGTGTGCTGCAGATTTTGTCAGCTTTTAACAGTAAACTCCCACTTACCTCCAAAACCAGGAGATAGAAGGATGGTGAGATTGATTTTCTCCCACTTGTAAGCTGAGGAATGCATAGGTCTCTAGACCAGGTCATTCGATATACTAAGTAACTCCTATACAGTGGCAGGTTCTCACTTTTTTCTTTCAATTCAGGCAGCCTCTGGGAGATGGAGAAGGAAGACTTTTCTATTTTTTGCCTGAGTTCTGAGAGTGCCTTCACAAAGGTACCAGTCGATCATTCTTGATCTTTCCCTTTCAGCATTTGTTGTAAGTAGTCTGAGGTTTGCAATGGAAACTCAGCAATCTCTGATTCTCTAATGACCCTTTCCTGGCTTTTGTTAGTTCATAGAAATAAAATCTGTCATTCAGCAAATCACATCTTGCTGACTGGACCAGGCAAGCCTCAGGATAAATAGATCTATTTGTTTCCTTGGGATGTCCTTTTGGTAACACAAATTCTAAAATATATGTCTCAATACATTTCCAGCTCCTGAAACCCCAGACTGCCTTTTGCTGGTTCATGGCAATACTTTAGACTATACATGACATATTTGTCCCTCATCTGAAAGTTTTAACTTTACTAAATATATACTACTTACTGAGAATGTATCCTACTTAGAGAATAGCTTTTGGGAAAATAAAAAAGGAAGGAAGGAAAATTTAGCTCTGCCATCCCTTTCTCATCAAGAAAAATTTCCCTTGAATTTGAAAACAATCTCTGTACTGTAATAGAAACGGAGAAAATAATTATGCCTCAATATTTTTGGCAAACTATATATGTTCTTCAGTTGCTAGGATTCTACTTTTAGCCAAGTCCTGCAATGGGCAGGAAAGTGGAGAAAAGGACAGGTGGAAAGTTTGACTTGCTGTCCTGCTTATGTATCAAACTAGTTTTAGGACTGCAAAGCTTCATTTTAATTTAATTGAGTAAATCCTATAGACATTTGTCCATTAACTAGAAACCAACTGACCAATCCTCTACTAGATTCTGTAGAACAGTACTCAAGAATGGGTGTGGGCAATAGCCTAGAGAAATAAGGGCTTTCACACTTTATTTAGCAGAAGATTCATCTGGGCAATTTGTTAAACATGCAGAATTTCATGCTCCCAAAGGTTTTGCTTTACAGGCCTGGAGATGGGCCCTGAATCTGCATTTTATCAAATAGCACATGTATTCCAATGCAGATTATTTCAGGGGCTCTATTTTGTGAAACACTGTTGGAGTCCAGTTCAAACTAGTAATAAACTAAGAGTTCATGCAAATCTAGGGTGCTCTAGTACTAGAAAGAGCTATGTCTGCATTCTGATCATTTCACTTATTTGTAGGCCAATTATTATAGCGCCCCCCTGCCCCTGAAATTACTAACCTCTCTTCATCGCAATATTTTCCCTAGGTGAGGCACTTAAAGGCACAAAGAAGCTCACAAATGTGTTCTGTCTGTTTCACTCCACATGTATTGATTCCCAGTTGGAAGTACTTCTTTTTCTAGGCATATTAATGATTTTAGAGAGATTAACCCAAGTAAAAAAAAATTCCATGAATCTGATTCAGCAATACACTGTAATAAAATAGAGAAGCCCCAGGAAAGAGAGAGAGAAAGGTGAAGGAATTATAATGAAACCCTACAGAATATTATAATATGGTATTCTCAGCCATGGTTGGCCCCATCATGCCATCCTTAGGCAGTGCTTGCTTAGCCCACTTACAGTCGGGGAGTGGGCTGGTGGGAGTGGGACAGTGACTGCTTCTAAGGGGCCCTTGTCATATCCCACAAAGCCTGTTTGAGGCTCATCTGAAACTCCTGAGGCTGAATCTATTTGAACTTCATGAAAAGGGGTGCTGTGTTAAGTTTGTATTCCTTAAAGTCATTCCCAAATCATATTCTTATGATGTATCATGGGAGTAGGAGGTGGAGCAGGCATAAAGTGTGGGGGGTTTGATTAAGATTCATTTGGGAGATTAAAAAGCTTAAAACTATCATATTTCTGAGATTTCTCTGTCATCAATACATTTGGTTATCCCATGGAAAAGTTTATACTTAGATAGACTCAGCAAGTAGAGATGTATTATGGAGTCAAATATAAAATTCACTTGTAAGTGATACTACAGCAGGCCTAGGTAGGGATATGCACCTAGATGCTTCCATACAGCTTTGCTTATTTCAGTAGCCAAGACTTACTGACTGCCTACCTTGTGTCAGGCAATGTGGCACAGCACTCTGCCTGCTCCATTGCATTTTGCCTTCATAACACCGTAAAGTATGTATCACTATCATTCCTGTTTTACAGATGAGAAAACTAAGGCTTACAGACTAACAGACCCTTCCCACAGTTGCTTAGTAAATAAAAAAGTTCTAATAGGAGGCAGATGAGGTCTGTGCTCTTAACTACTGAGTTGTAATGACTACAGCTGTTATCTGTTACATCCTAGCTGTTAATAGGGCTGGAGGAAATACTTAATAATTAGTGACTTAAGTAAGAATAAAAGACTAGCTATATAAGAAGTTTCGTAACTAGAAATGTTATGTGAAACTACTCTTTTAATTTCCAGAGGCTCAACTGACTCATTTCCTTGTTCTGGCTTTTTATGTGAGAATTTAAGAGAAACACGGTGCATTTTTCACTCTGACTTAAGCAGCAGTAGGGCTATTATTTCTGCATTTGTCCCAGGCTAACTATTTATGCCTCTGTGCTTTCAAATTCAATCCAAAATCTTTGAAATGTCAAACACAGGTAGTTAGCTCCTTTGCTTCAGGACTAACCATACCCTGCAATTTGCCAAATAATATGTATGACATCAAGGTGTGTAAATACTCAATTGTGTCTTGAAAACAGGACAATTTAATTTCAATTATCTCTGGGTAATAGTAACACCTCTTTGCATCTGTCCAGCTCCTCATAAATTTAGTTCTCACAATGACCTGTGGGATGCGGTTAGGGGGTGGATTGTTAGGATACTGCCTGTTTTATAGACTGTCATATTTAATAAACAGCTAGGAAATGGTGGAGGCAGTCTCAAACTCAGCTCTTCTCATTCTGAGTCTGCTCTTCATCCTAACCCAACCCTGTCTCCCTTTGCTTCTTTCTGCTAAAGAAGCAAATAGTAGGCAATGTGGGATGACCATTGTGAATGATGAATCGCCTATTTTCGAAGTCTAAAGTTGATACAGTGCCCCACATTAGGATGAATTGTCAGTGATTTGTCTTTTCTTATCTCTCTCCTCACCTATCCCCTTGCTGATGTTCATTCCTGCTCCTGGGAATGCTGGCCATGGTTTTCCAAAGGTCTGTGGATTGTAGACTGCCCATCATTCCTGCTATCAGGTTCCGGTCTCTCTTATCAAGACCTTTCCTTATTGACATCCATTTCACTCAGAGAGTTGACACTTGAGAAATCAGATAACTCTCTAGCAAGTGTCTGCAACTAAGGATATTATTATTACTTCTCAGAATTTATTTTCGTTTTTGTCAGGGGATCCCTAGAGACTGTAACGACTTGACCCATAGTTTGCTCCCTCCCACCCTCCGTCTCTTCTTTCCTTTTTTCATGCTCTTTTCCTCTCTTTAGTCATCCCTTCTCCCTTTCCTCCCATTCATCTACACATGAATAAATTTTGCTAACAATGACTAAACATTTTAAATGTGCCAGGCAATGTGGCAGGTAGGATGGATTACAAGATGTAATTGCGAAGCCCTTATGTAGAATCTGATGAAGAAAGCACATATGTTGACAACTAACTGTATTACAAATAACTGTTCTGTTGGGGGGACTTTGCGTTGACTTTCTCTGAAAGATGATGTAAGAATTGAAAATAATGAATGGATTCAGGTTTAGAAGTACTTGAAATTAAGTGGGATTTTAAAAATATATATGAATAAAAAAGATACAAATAAGTTGCAGGAGAATTATTTGGAGATAACTTTGGTATAGGAGAAACTTTTTAAAAACATTTTTATTGAGATATGTCTATACACATACAGTCCATCCAAAATATACAATTGATGGCTCACAATATCATCAAATAGTTGAGCATTCATCACCATGACCATTTGGAGGACATTTGCATCACTCCAGAATAAGAAATGAAAAGAGAAAAAAAAACACTCATACATGCCATACCCTATACCTCTCCCTGTCATTGACCACTAGTATTTCAATCTACTTTTTTTTTTACCCCTTATATCCCCATTATTTATTTATATTTTATCCTTATTTTTTAATTCATCTGTTTGTACTCTGGATAAAAGGAGCATCAGACACAAGGTTTTCACAATCACCTAGACACATTGTAAAAACTTTATCATTATATAATCGTTTTTAAGAATCAAGACTACTAGAATACAGTTTAACAGTTTCAGGTACTTCTTTCTAGCCACTCCAATATAGCATAAACTGAAAAAGAGTATCTATATAATGCATAAGAATAACCTCTAGGATAACCTCTCGACTCGGAGATCTCTCGGGCATCGAAATTTTATTTTGTCTCATTTCTCTTACTCCTTTTAGTCAAGAAGCCTTTCTCAAACCCATAATGCCAAGTCCAACTCATCCTGCGAGTCCTGTCCTATGTTGTCAGTGAGATTTACACTCCTGGGAGTCATGTCCCACGTAGAGGGGAGGGCAGAGAGTTCACCTGCGGAGTTGGTTTAGAGAGAAAGGCCACATCTGAGCAACAAAAGAGGTTCTCTGAGGGTGACTCTCAGGTGTCATTATAAGTTTCATAGGGGCGAGCTCCAAGATCGAGGGTCCAGCTTATTGGATTGTTGTCCCCACTGCTTGCAAGAATGTCAGGAATTCCCAAGATTGGGAAGTTTAATATTTCCTCCTTTCTCCCCAGTCCCTCAATGGGAACTTTGCAAATTTTTTTTATTCTCTGCTCAAATTACTCTGGGATATAACAGGGCATCACATTAACCTGTACCAATCAATAAGATCTCATGACCTATTCAAGATTCCATGTAATTATGGTGTCTGAGTAAACTGATCATACAAGTTAAATTAGATTTTGGTACCAGAGAAGTGGGATGCTGCTGCAGTTTGTAAATATCAAACATTTTGGAATAGTTTTAAATGGATAAGGGGAAGATTCTGGAAAAATTGTGAGGAGCTTGATAGAGAAGGCCTGCAATGCTTTGATGAGACTGTTGGTAGAAATGTGGACTTGACTCTAAAGATATCTCTGATGAGGCTCTAAATAGAAATGAGGCTTGTGTTATTGCAAAGTGGAAGGAAAGTGATCCTTGTTTTAAAATGGCAGATAATCTGGCAAAATTGACTATTTGCTTTGGCTGAAAGGCAGATTTTGAAAGCCATGAACTTGGATATTTAGCAGAAAATATTTCCAAATTAAATGTGGAAAGGGCAGACTGTTTTCTCTTCACAGTTTATAGCAAAATGTGAGAGGAAAGAGATAAGTTGAGAACTAAACTCTTGGGAAACAAAGAAACCAGAAATTGATGCTTTGGAAAATTCTGGGCTTCCAGGAAGGGAGATCCCAGAGAATGGTGCCACACTTGAGGATTTGGCCAAATATGTAACTGGTCAACAATTTCAGAAAAAGCCAGATTGGAGATGGAGTTATCCAGGCAAGATTTGTGGAAACTCCTGCAGTCTGATTATTACAATCCTTGCTTGCCACATAGAAAACCAACAAGAGTGCTGTGGACCTGTATGAAAGAAACTGCTGCCATTCTCAACTGACAGCTTCAGAAAAGGGACAATGTGAAGGTAAAATTACTTCAGAGGCAGAACTATGGAAGCTAAAGTCAAGAAACCTCAGACCAGGAGAGCAGACATACCCAAGTACTTGGAGAGGGTGAGTTTGCCCCAAAGGCAGAGGATGGGCCTTCCACTTCATTGCAGTGGAAGAGTTGTGCCACCCCAGGCCTTGGAGAGGCTGCAGCATGTTCCTTGGGGACTGGGGAGACTCTGGCTGACACTATATTGGAGGGGTTGAGTGTGTGTCCTGGCGATGCAGAGAGCCTGGGTGCAGCCAGGATGCTTGGAGAAGGAGAAGTCTAGAAGAAGGTGGTCTCCCCAGTGCCCCCCAAGTTTACATCCAGAGACAGGCAGGGCATTGTGTAGGTCCTTGGAAAGGGTGGGACTGTCACGTTCTAAAGCCCCAAAGATAAGTGACTCTAAGACTATGAAATCTAGTGGAGTTTGCACTGCAGGTTTTTGAAACTGCTTAGGTCTGGTAGCCCCTGTGTTCCTTCCAATTTCTCCCTGTGGAAATGGATGTATTTAACCTATGACTGTCCCTCCTTTGTATGTTGGCAACAAATAACTTGTTCTGAGTTTTACAATCAGGGTCAGAGGAAAATTTTTCCTTAGGACAGACCATGCCTACCACAGACTTTGATGAGATTTTGTGCTCTTTCTGACTTTGTATGGTATTTGAATTGTTACTGAAATGGTTAAGGCTTTCTGATACTGTTATGGAATAAATATATTTTGCATTTGGAAGGAACATGTCTTTTTTGGGGTCCAAAGGGTAGAATGTGCAAGTTTGAGTCTGTGGTGGACCCCAAAAAGTCATGTCCTTTAATTCTCATTCAATATTACTAGCTGGGGGCTTTTGGATTGTTCCCATGGAGATGTGACCCACTCAATTGTTGTTATGAACCTTGTTTTGAAGGAGATGTGACTCCACCCATTCCAGGTGGGTCTTGATTAGTTTACTGGAATCCTTTTAAAAAGGAAGCATTTTGGGAAAGTCTTGAGGTTCTGAGAGAGCAGAGCCACTACAGGGTGGTAAAACTCACCTGAGCTGAAGCAGCCAGAGACCTTTGGAGATGAAGAAGGAAAACTGCCCCGGGGGAGTTTCATGAAACAAGAAGCTGGGAGAGAAAGCTAGCAGATGCCGCCATGTTCACCATGTGCCGGGTGAAAAACCCTGAACATCACTGCTTTCTTGAACCAAGGTATCTTTCCATGGATGCCTTAGATTGGACATTTCTTTAGTCTTGCTTTAGTTGAGACATTTTCTTAGAGCTGTGGATTTTTAACTTAATAAATTCCTCCTTTTAAAAGCCATTCTGTTTCTGGTATATCGCATTCTGGCAGCTAGCACACTAGAATAATAGTGTACGAATAAACTGGCCATAAAAGTTAAATTGGTTAATAAGCTACCCCAAAATATAAATTTTGCACCAAATAAACATCTCTCCCTTTGATCTTACACAGAAAACATCTCTCCCTTTGATCTTACACAGAAGTTGAAGTTTTAAAATATGGACCATATTCCTTTACCCTGTATTCTGATTTACGTTAGTCCTATCCAGATCAGCTTCATTCATATCTCGAGTCAAAGTCTGATCACTTCTTCAACTTTTTTGACGGTTGTTCTATGGGGTAATACTGACTTCCGTAGCTTCATTGTCCTGATTCTGAGTCTCAGGTGTCACATAAGTACATAAAATTTCAGGAAATCATCAGATTATACACAAATAGCTTAGTATCACAGAAGTTAGAAATAACAGTTACAACTCCTGAACATATGTGACTTCTGTAGGTGCTTACAATCTAGGACTCTTTACAATAAGCCCCCGACTTGATAATCCATGCTCTCGACTTCAAATCACCAAGTTTGTATATTGTGGTTAGTACATATGAGTGAGGCATGATAATATTTGTGTTTTTATTCCTGACATTTCTTTTAACATACTGTCCTCAAGATTCATTCACCAAATTGCATGCCTCACAACTTCATTCCTTCTTGTAGCCACTTACTAGTCCATTGTATATATACACCGCAGCTCCGCTCTTGCATTCCTCAGTCACTGTACTCTTAGACCACCTCCTTCCATTGTGAATCAAGAATGCCTCTGCCATAAAACCAAATGTCCCTTGTGTCCCCATTCTCAGCTCCTCTAGGTATATACCTAGCAGTGAGGTTATAGGATCATATGGCAAAACCACCCGTAGCCTCCTATAGAACCACCACACTGCCCTCCAAGGGGCTGAACCTCTTAGTTCCCTACCAACAGTGAATAGGTACATCTCTTTCTCCACATTTTCTCTAGCACTTCTTTCTCTCTGTGCATTTTTTTTTTTTTTTTTTTTTTTTTTTTAAAGAGAGAGGGAGGAAGGGAAGGAAAGACAGAGAGAAGGAAGGAAGGGAGGAAGAAAGGGAAACATATTTAAACATTTTCTTGTTTTTTTATTATATTTTGTTTGTTTGTTTGTTTTTTACATGGGCTGGGGCCGGGAATCGAACCGGGGTCCTCCGGCATGGCAGGCAAGCACTCTTGCCCGCTGAGCCACCGCGGCCCGCCCACTCTCTGTGCATTTTTAAACACTTTTATTCACACATCACAGAATCCGACCTAAGTAAATAGCCATGCCTTTGCCACTCTAATCTATATGAAGACATTTCTTTTTCTTTACATAAAGCCCATACCCCTCTGCCATATATTCCCTGCTTGTTGACAATTTGATTTTAGCATAATACCTTTGCTACATTCAGTGAAAGCATAATACAATGTTACTATTGCCTATGGACCTTAGCTTGCATTGATTGTATTCTTTCCTGTATACCATCCCATTTTCAACACCCTGCAATGTTGACCTTCATTTGTTTCCCTTAGGCAAAAACACTTTATATTGACATAGGAGACCGTTACTTCCTTAAAAGAAATATGTGTTATAGCAAAATCCCTCAAAGAAATTTAAAATTGTGGAGTTATTTTCCTTTCTCTTCTCTAAGAAATAGCAGTACTGGAAAAAATTGCCATGTGTGTTCTTTGGAAAAATTTTTCTTCAAAGGTTAAATCATCTATAAGTACTCAAAACAGCCTTCGTTAGGAAAGTGGACCCATTATACAAGGAAATGGAAATGGTCAGATCCTTGGAGTTTAACTGTTGAGAAGACAAAGCTAATTTCTATTCATGAATCCTTGGGGAGGGGAGGGAGATAAGAGTTCTAGGTCCATGAGGTGAAGAACACAAACACCAGTCCACTTATGCTTCCTGACCTGCGATGGGGAGTGCTCATTGGAAGAACTAAATGACCTGGTTGAAGTTCCATACGTTCTGTTTCAGAGCCCATAGTGCTGAGATTGACATCAAGGAAATAAGGTTGACTTCCCTTGGACAACTAATGACTATTTATTCAGGCTTTAGGTCACTGTTATGTTAGCTTTGTAGTGGACCCTCCTCTTTCTGAGGCTGGGTAGAACTCACAGGTAACAGAAAGGCCATGTAGCAGGAAAAGCAAGGCAACAGAGGACTGAAGCAATATCCATTTTTTTTCTCTGCTGGGATGTTGAGGCCCAATTGACCCCTACTCTACCACCCTCCCATACAAAACCTTTTTGGAGATTATATAATTTAAGAAGAGAGGGAAAAACACTAAGAAGAATATAATGAACTCCCCACTGATATTGCATGCACAATTGTGATTAGTACAATTAATAAAATAGGTGAAAGTGAATTTTCTTTTTATCCATTTGCAGAGCAGTTCAAACAAATTAGATGCCTCTTGAGTTAACTCCATGAATCTCTGCATGTCATTTACTCCCACCAAAATAACCAGCAAATCTTATTATGAAGAAAATAGCTAATCTGAAAGGATGTGCCATTGGTGATAAAATTTTCTAAACTTATTTTATAAAGGACAAATTACATTTCTTTTTATACCAATTGGCCCCTCTGAAAGCCTGGCATGTATCATGTGTTTAAGTTCTGAGAAGGACCTTAGGAGTTAAGAACACCTAATCAACCAATTATGATTTATAGCAATTATTTTAAATGTAAATTCTCGTATGTGTCTCTGACTAAAGATATTCATCTCATCATTAGCCCTCATAATATGCAGTAATGAGAAGAAATATGCTGTGTATATTTTGCTTCTTGACAGGGATTATTTGATCGCTTCATTTTTCTCTTTCATTGGTTGGGGTCAGTGTGATCCAAGATGCATGAAAATTTGAAGTAGAAAAGGGCCCAGGGTTGAAGTAGGATTTGTAATATGTAGGAAGGAAATAAGGGGTATAAAAATTCTCTTCCCCACATATGGGGTGAATACAGTAATCACTGCTGGCTTTGTTTCACGAATTGGATCACTGGGGGCCTGGCTTTGCGGGCAATCATTGTTTCTACCCACCCAGAAGAGGAACGGCATCAGAGGAGACTAAATGATGCTGGGCTTCCTCAGGGCATGGGGACAGTTGGCTGAAGGGCTGCTTTTGCTGGGCAGGTCAGGAAATCTCAGCTTTGGGGAGCCTTCGGAGAAGCTATTGACATCTTTCTGATCCCCTCTCTGGACATTTTGGAGCTGGCCTGTGCCCCCTTTGTGGTTCCCAGGTCTTTTATCAACTGGGAAAAACTGATTTTGGCAAGTCCTCTCTGGTGTGCCCCTCCTCATAGAATTTATCCTCCAGGAAAAAGCAGCCTGAGATAAGAAAAGGAGTGTTAAGAAATTATAGAGATGGACAGTCTGGGGCAGAGGCCTACGGACTTCAGCAGATGCAGAAGAGGGAGGTCTGTCTCCTGGGAAACAGACAGCAGTTCAATTCCCAGAAAAAGAGGAATGCCAAAGCAACTAACAATCAAAAGCCCAGACAAGAGATAGGCCCCGAAAGAAAGGGAACCCTGCACACTGCTTTCACCTTGGGCAAGCCACCTGGAAAGGCTTAAGCTCAAGAAAATCTCCATCATATCACCAACTGGTTAAAAGATTAAGAAACAGATATCTCAAGAAGTAAATCCCAATGTAAACATTTAAAAAATTTTAATTGTACAGCATACGACAAGATGAAGAAATAGGAAATGTCCATCAAAGGAATAGAGTAAAAACTGAAAAAATACCAGTTAAGAAGGCAAGAATGTGATCTTAAAAATGCTCAAGGAGATGAACAAAAATACTGAGAAAGAGCTAAAGGGTATCAGAAAAACAATGAATGAGCAATATGAAAATCATCGTAAAAGATAAAGACTTGTAAAAGGAACCAAACAGAACGACTGGAATTGAAGACCACAATAACTAAAATGAAAAATTCCCAGAATTTCAAAAGCAGATTAGAGCTGTCCCAAGAAAGAATCAGTAGAATTCAAAGGCATGACAATTAAAATATGTCAGATCGAGGAGCAGAAAGACAAAAGAATTATTTAAAAGTGAAAATAGCCTAAGACCTCTGGGACAACATCAAATGCACCAATATATACATTATGGAAGTCCCAGAAAGAAAAGAAGGAAAGAAAAGGGCAGAAGGAATATTCAAAGACCTGATGACAGAGAACTTCCTAATCTTAGCAAAAGACATGGATATGCACATACAAGAAGCCTAGAGAACAACAAACAGGATAAGCACGAAGAAGAATACACCCCAATTCTATTTTGGTCACACTACTGAATGCAGAGGATAAGGAGCATGTTCTGAAAGCTGTGAGAAGAATGCAAAGTGTTATGTACAAGGGAGTCACAATTAGTTTGAGTGCTGATTCTTATCAGAAACCATGGACACAAGAAGGTAGTAGGTGGAAATACTTAAAAAGTTGAAGGAGGGCCGGCCACAGTGGCTCAGCAGCTAGAGTGCTTACCTGCTGTGCTGGAGACCCAGGTTCAATTTCCGGTGCCTGCCCATGCAAAAAAGAAAGAAAAAAAGAGCTGAAGGAAAATAATTGCCAACCAAGAATTTTATATATGGTAAGACTTTCTTTCAAATATGAGGGAGAGATTAAGATATGCTCAGATAAACAAAAACTGGAGGAGTTCATCCCTCCTTTTATTCCAAAGGGAATTTTTCAGACTGAGAGGAAAGAACATTAAACAGTGGTTCAATCTGGTATAAAGTAATAAATACCTTCAGTAAAGGTAACCATTGTAGTAGTTATAAATACAGGTAGCATTATAGTGTATTGTTGGATATGTAACTGTACTTTTTACTTCCTAAAGATGCTAAGATGCAAATGCATAAAAGGTAATGAAAAACTTATGGTTTTGGACATTACAATGTACAGTTATAAGTGGTAACAAGTACAAATAAAAGGTAGGAGACAGAAGGGTACAGGAAAAGTATATATGAAAGGTATTGAAGTTATGTTAGTATCAAACCAAATATGATTGCTATATATATTTTATGTAAAGTTTTAACCCAATGATAATCATAATGAAAATAGATGAAAGCAAAGGATCCACCAGCCAGTGACTTTTGGAGATGAAGAAGAAAAATGCCTCCTGGGGAGCTTCAAGAAACGAGAAGCTGGAAGAGAAAGCTAGCAGACTTTGCCATGTGCCCATTCAGCTTAGAAAAAACCCCTGAACATCATCGGCCTTCTTGAACCAATGTATCTTTCCCTGGATACCTTAGATTGGACATTTCTATAGGCTTGTTTTAATTGGGATATTATCTCGGCCTTAGAACTCCAAACTAGCAACTTATTAAATTCTGGCAGCTAGCAAGCTAGAACACATACCATGTATATTCTCTAATCACAATGGAATGAAGCTTGAGATTAATAACAAGAGGAAGGAATAGAAAAGTCATAAATACTTGGTAGCAAATAGCATACTCTTAAACAATCAATGGGTTAAAGAGGAAATCAAAGTGAAATTAGGAAATATCTTGAGACAAATGAAAATGAAAATGCAGTGTATCAAAACTTATTGATGTAGTGAAGGCAGTGCTGAGAAGGAAATTTATAGCTCTAAGTGCTTATATAAAGAACAAGAAAGACTTCAAATCAGAGGACTAACATTAAACTTGAAGAACTAGAAAATGAAGAGCAAACTAAACCAAAACTAATCAGAAAGAAAGAAGTTACAAAGAATAAGGCAGAGATAAATGAAATAGAAAAACCACAAGATAGAATTAACAAAACCAAAAGTTGGGTCTTTGAAAAGATCCATAAAATTGACAAAAATTTACCTAGAATGAAAAAAGAAAGGATACAAAAAACTAAAATCGTAAATGTAAAATGGAATTTATTTATAGCATGGTACTAGCACATAGACCAATGGAACTGAATTAAGAACTCAGAAAACCCTGAAATTTATGGCCAACTGATTTTTGACAAGGGGCAAAGACCACTCAATTGGAACAGAATAGTCTTTTCAGTAAATTATGCTGGGAAAACTTGATCTCCATTTGCAAAAAAAGAAATAAAAATAAAAATGTATGAGGACTCCTATGTCATACCTTATACAAAAATCAACTCAAATGGATCAAAGACTTAGGTATAAGAACCAGAACTATGAACTTCCAGAAGAACATGTAGGGAAGCATCGTCAAGATATCGTGTTAGGCAATGCTTTCTTAGACTTTACACACAAAGCACAAACTTTAATTAAAATTAATTAAAATAAAAAACTTTTATGCCTTCAACCACTTTATCATGAAAGTAAAATGACAACCTACACAATAGGAAACCATATTTGGAAAATACATGTTTGATAAAAGTGTAATACCCAGACAGTATAGAGAAATCCTTTAACTTAACAAAAAGACAACAAAACTAATTTAAAATGGGCACAAAATTTGAATAGACATCTCTATAAAGAAGTATATACATAGCCTGAAAACACATGAAAAGATTCCTAATATCATTAGCCATCAAGGAAATACAAATCAAAATCACAAATGAGGTACCATTTCATGCCCATTAGAATGACTGCCATTAAAAAAAACAGAAATTAACACGTGTTGGAGAGGATGTGGAGAAATAGCTGTTGGCAAGAAAAAACAGATCAGCCACAGTGGAAAACAGTTTGGCTGTTCCTCAGAAAGGTACGTATTGAACAACCATATGACTCAGCAATCTCACTACTCCATATATACCCAAAGGAACTGAAAGCAGGTACTCGAAAAGCTATTTGCACACCAATGTTTACAGTGGAATTATTCACAATTGACAAAAGATGAAAACAACCCAAGTGTCCATCAGTAGAATAATGGATAAATAAAATGTGATATATATATACAATGGAACATTATTAAACCTTAAAAAGAATGAAGTCCTGATATATGGGACAAAATGGATGAACCGTGAAGACATCATGTTTAGCGAATAAGCCAGATACAAAAGGACAAAGATTGTATGCGCTCACTGATTTGAAACAATTAGAATAATCAAACTCACAGAGTCAGAATCTAGAATACAGATTACGAGGAAACAGAGTGGAGATAAGTAATGGGAAGTTAAGGATTAAAATGTATAGAGCGCGTATTTGGAATGATGAAATGTTTTGATAATGGGTGGTGGTGAATAAAGCAGCCACAGAACATTGTGAATGTTATTTGCAGTACTGATTTTATATTTTATATATATATATATATACATATATATATATATCCATCACCATAAAGATCTCTCATATTGCCCTTTATTACATACTTCCTTCCCTAGCATCCCCACATTCCCTTTTAATTATCTGCATGTAACTAAAATGGGAAATGCTGGATTTTATATACGGTAACAGAATAAAAATTAGAAGAAAAATATCCAAGGTTCTATGCCACACAAATAACAAACCCTAAGTTAATAGCACAATTATAAAAATATGCTATCATCAATTGTGATAAATATCCCGCATCAATGTAAGGTGTTAATAATAAGGTGGGATATGAAAATCCTCTATTTTATGCATAATTGTTTGGTAAACACACAACTTCTCTAATATAGAAAATAATAATAATTAAAATAAAAACCCAGCAACATGAGGGCAGTGAATAGAGAAGGGATTTACAAGAATTATAACATAGAGAGGTGATAAGGCATTTGAAAGGTGCAAGTTAAGTGAAGGGGAAAGAAACAGTGAACATATACATGTTCTTTTTATCATATTAACAATTCAAGTTAAAAGTTATTCTTTTAAATTGATCTCCTGTTTTCTGGACTGCTTTATTCATTGTAGCTGGGCTCTAGAACTGAACCAGATGTGTGATTGCTTTTTAAGAATTACGTATCACCATTTTCCTAGAGGTTATTTAATTGAAGACAGGGATTTGAAAAAGATAGCCCATGGGCCAAAACCAGTTTGCTACCTGTTTAAGTAAATAAAGTTTTATTGAACCCCACCCATGCTTATCTATTTACTTGTTGTTCATGGCTTCTTCTGCACTACATTGGCAGAGGTGGGTGGTTGAGCAGAGACTATATGCCCTGCAAAGCCTAAGATATTTACCACTTGGGCTTCTAAAATTAAATTTTTAATTTGAGATAATTTTAGATTTACATTCAGTTTTAAGAAATGATAAGGAGAGCGCCAGTGTACCCTGTACTCAGTTTTCCTTAGTGGTAATATCTTTCCACACTGTAGAACAGCATCAGACAAAGGATACTGGCATTAAGACTGCCAGTATAAAGCTAAAGAACCAGCCCTTTTTTTTATTGCGGAAGAGTATTCCATTATACATATGTAAAACAGTTGGTTTAACTAGTCACCAATGATAACTGCCATACTTTTACAAATAGCTTTGAATATTTGTGCATAGGTTTTTGTGTGAACCTAACAGGTTCTTTCTTTAACCCAGAAGTATAAATTTTGGGGCTGTGTGGTAGTTGTATATTTAGGCTTTATAAGGTACTGCCAAATTATTTTCCAGAGTGGCTGTACCATTTTATATTCCTCACAGCCATGGAAGTGATTCCCACCAGAATGAGTAATCCAGTTTCTCTACATGCTTGACAAAATTTGATGCTGTCATTATTTTTATTTTGACCACTCTTAAAGGTATGTAGTGATATTTCATGGTGGTTTTAATATGCATTTCCCTAATGGTAAATGATGTTTAATTTCTTTTCCTGTGCTTATTTTCTGTTCTATTTGGTGAAGTGGCAGTTCACGAATTTTGCCCATTTTCTAAATATATTGCTTGTTCTTTTAATGTCAACTTTTGAGAGTTTGTTATATGTTCTAGTTACTAGCTGTTTGAAAATCGTTCCTCTTACTCTATAACTTGTCAAAGTTTGCAGTTTTTTAAAACTTTTTTTTAATTTTATAATGTAACATATATACAAAGCAAAGAAATAAAAAAGCAATAGTTTTCAAAGCACTCTTCAAAAAGTGGTTTCAGGATAGATCCCAGAGTTTGTCAGGGGCTACCATAAGATCCTCTCCTATTTTTTCCTTCTAGCTGCTCCAGAATATAAGAGGCTAGAGAGAGGGCTTAAATACTTTTTTGTCATCACAATGGACTTTTTCCCCTTCTTTTATTGTGAACAATGGCATATATACATAAAAGTTATACATTTCCAAACACAGCACCTAAATTAGTTGTAGAGCATATGTCAACCTTTGACATGGGTTACAATTTCACAATTTTAGGTTTTTACTTCTAGCTGCTCTAAAATACGGGAGACTAAAAGGGATATCACTTTAATGATTCAGCATTCATATTCATTTGTTAAGTCTTATCTTCTATGTATAATTCCACCATCACCTTTGATCTTTCCATACCTCTCATTGGGGTTGTTTGGGCTGTGGCAATTCTACATTTTTGATATTGGAAGGGTCTGTCACTAATATGGGGTAAGGAGATGGAACTATCAGATGTTCTGGAGAGGCTGGGCTAGATTTCAGGACTTCTCTGGACTGGGAAACCATCTAGAGGTTGTAGGTCTCTGACAAGTTACTCCAGTGCCTGGAACCCCTGTGGAATCCTATAAATTGCCCTAGGTGTTTTTTTAGGATTGGCTGGAATGGTCCTGGTTAGGGGTTGGCAGGTTATGATAGGTAGCAAGGTCTACCTGAAGCTTGCGTAAGAGCAATCTCCAGAGTAGCCTCTTGACTCTATTTGAACTCTCGCTGCCACTGATACTTTATTAATTGCACTTCTTTTTCCCCCTTTTGGTCAGGATGGAATTGTTGATTCCATGGTGCCAGTATGGGATCATCCCTGGGAGTTATCTCCCATGTTTCCAGGGAGACTTTCACCCCTGGATGTCATGTCCCACATTGAGGGGAAGGCAATTGTTTCACTTGCAGAGTTGGGCTTACAGAGACTGAGCCCATATCTGAGCAACAACAGAAGTCCTCCAGAAGTAACTCTTAGGCAGGCCTATAGGTAGTCTAAGCTTCTCTGCTACCTATATAAATTTCACAAGAGTAAGCCTCATGATTGAGGGCATGACCTATTGATTTGGGTGTCCCTAAAGTTTGATATAATATCAAGGGATTCCCTGATGGTAAGATGTAATAGTTTGATAGTCTTTCTCCCCTTCCTCAGGGGATTTTGCCAATACTTTTGATTATCTGGTTAATATACTCTAGGATGTTTCCAGGCGTTACAATAGTCTATGCAGGAATAAAGGACCTCCTCCTCATTCTGTGCTCACTATGTTTCAGTTTTTCAAATGAACTATACAGATAGGTTGAATTAGATTATGCATTACAAAAATTTCAGTTCCATATCAAATAAACCTTTCTTCTGTTGGTTTATGAGGTTCTAAAATATAGACACTGTCTTCCTTACCCCTATGTTCTGAATTACTTTAACCCCAACCTGTTTGGCTTCATTCTTATCTCTAAATATCAGAATATATATATATATAAAACAGCCTCTCAAAATCCAGAAATAATAATCACCACTCCGGACTTAATGTGTCTGCTCTAAAGCTTACAATCTAGGTCCCTGTTTTCTTATAAGCCTTTTCCAAAGGCGACCATACCATTTTTTTTGTTTCTGGCTTGTTTTGTCTCACCAAATATCTCACATGTTCATTCACATCATTGCATGCCTCATGACATTGTTCCTTTTTGTAGCAGCACAGCCTTCGTTCATAAATATACACCATCGTTCACCATTCTCCTTCTCCATCAGTGCATCCTTCAGCCACCTGCATTCATTGGGCACCATGTAGAGGGCCCAAAGTCCACAGTCCATCAAATTCTCAATTTTGGATAATTTCGTTATTCCTCAGAGACAGAAAACCAATAAACACATCCTCACCAAATAGGAAATCTAAACCCCAATAGGTTGGGGTTAAAGTAATTCAGAACATAGGGGTAAGGAAGACAGTGTCTATATTTTAGAACCTCATAAACCAACAGAAGAAAGGTTTATTTGATATGGAACTGAAATTTTTTGTAATGCATAATCTAATTCAACCTATCTGTATAGTTCATTTGAAAAACTGAAACATAGTGAGCACAGAATGAGGAGGAGGTCCTTTATTCCTGCATAGATTATTGTAATGCCTGGAAACATCCTAGAGTATATTAACCAGATAATCAAAAGTATTGGCAAAGTTCCCTGAGGGAGTGGAGAAAGACTATCAAACTATTAATTCTTAGCATCCAAACCCCTCTTAACTCTTGTCCCTCCCACCATTATTTACCTCTTCTGTTGCTGTGGTAGTGCTGATGGTTTCCTTTAGAACATAGCTCATAGCATACAACAGCAGTTTTCCCCTGTCCCCTGGACTTAAACACTCTTTATACAAGAATCGTGTCTTTGAAGTAATTCTTAGAAGAACTCATTCATACTTCTAATGTGAGTCAGTGGTACATGTAGATCTGTACAACCCCTTTCAATCTTGTTCATCTTCAATATGGTAATATTCTTATAGACCCACTAGAGAATCACCTTCACACCTATCTATTCCCTTACGTTGGTGTTCAACTTCATTAGCTAAAGGTTCACCCATCTCTAGCTCCTATGTATCTCAAAGTCCCCTATATTCTGTATTATAAGTCTCTTATTATACCTTTATGCTGGTCATAAAGGTGGAATCATACAGTATCTGTCCTTTTGTGTCTGGCTGATTTTGCTCAGCATAATGTTCTTAAGACTCATCCATCTTGTCATGTGCTTCAGGACATCATTTTGTCTTACTGCTGCATAATATTCCATTGTATGTATATACCACATTTTGGTGATCCAGTCATCTGTTGATGGGCATTTTGTTTGTTTCCATCATTTGGCGATTGTGAATAATGCTGCTGTGAATGTTGGTGTGCAAGTGTCTGTTTGTAGTGAATAAAAAAGTATTTGCAAAGTCCCCTTGGGGGAATGGTGAGAAAGGGGGAAAATTCAACTTCCCCAAGTTGAATTCTTAATATTCTCACAAGCAGTGGGGACAACCAAAGCAATAGGCTGAGCCCCAATCTTGGGGTTTGTTCTTATGAAACTTAACCCCACAAAGGATAGGTCAAGCCTACTTAAAATTAGGCCTAAGAATACTCCCAAGAGAACCTCTTCTGTTGTTCAGATGTGGCCACTCTCTCCAACCAATACAACAGGCAAACTCACCACCCTCCCCCTGTCTACATGGGACATGACTCCCAGGGGTGTGGACCTTCCTGGCAACATGGGACAGAAATCCTAGAATGAGCTGAGACTCAGCATCAAGGGATTGAGAAAAC
The DNA here is from genome assembly GCF_023851605.1 of Tamandua tetradactyla. Classification (NCBI taxonomy): domain Eukaryota; kingdom Metazoa; phylum Chordata; class Mammalia; order Pilosa; family Myrmecophagidae; genus Tamandua; species Tamandua tetradactyla. Next base: position 43,229,027 of record NC_135335.1, on the reverse strand, counting down.
CTTCTCGACCAAAAGGGGAAAGAGTGAAATGAGACAGAATAAAGTGTCAGCGGCTGAGAGATTCCAAACAGAGTCGAGAGGTTATCCTGGAGGTTATTCTTATGCATCAAATAGATATCACCTTGTTAGTCAAGATATAATGGAGAGGCTGGAGGGAACTGCCTGAAAATGTAGAGCTGTATTCCAGTAGCCATATTTCTTAAGATGATTGTATAATGAGATAGCTTTCACAATGTGACTGTGTGATTGTGAAAACCTTGCGTCTAATACTCCTTTTATCCTACCTTATCAACAGACGAGTAAAACAAATAGAATAAAAATAAATAATAGGGGGAACAAATGCTAAAATAAATTTAGATTGAAATGCTAGTGATCAATGAAAGGGAGGGGTAAGGGGTATGATATGTATGAATTTTATTCTGTTGTCTTTTTATTTTTTATTTCTTTTTCTGATTTGATGCAAATGTTCTAAGAAATGGTCATGATGATGAATATGCAACTATGTGATGATATTGACAAGGCCGCCAAATCCTCTGAACTGGGACAAAATAGTCTTTTCAATAATTGGGCATGGAAGAACTGCTTATATATGTGGATCAGAATGATCATCATAAAAAAAAAAGTAAAAAATAAAAATAAAAAATGCCTGTTTGTGTTGTTGCTTTCAGTTCTTCTGGATATATACCAAGTAGTGCTATCTCTGGGTCATAGGGCAGCTCGATATTTAGTTTCCTAAGGAACCGCCAAGCAGTATTCCATAGTGGCTGCATCATTGTACATTCCCACCAGTAGTACCTAAGTGTCCCAGTTTCTCCACATCCTCTCCAACATTTAGTTTCCTGATTGTTTAATAGTAGCCATTCTTATAGGTATGAGGTAGCATCTCATTATAGTCTTCATCTGCATTTCCCTAACAGCCAGTGAAAATGAGCATCTCTTCACATGCTTTTGAGCCATCTGTATTTGTGTCAGAAAAATGCCTTTTCATATCTTTAGTCTATTTTATAATTGGATTGTTTGTTCTTTTGTTGTTGAGTTGTATGATTTCTTCATATATATAGGAAATCAAACCTTTGTCTGATATGTGATTTCCAAATATTTTCTCCCATTGAGTTGGCTGCTGCTTCACCTTTTGAACAAAGTTTTTTGAGGTACAGAAGCACTTGATTTTGAGGAGTTCCCATTTATCTATTTTTTCTTTTGTTGCTTGTGCTCTGGGTATAGAGTTTAGGAAGCTACCTCCTATTACTTTGTCTTGGAGATGTTTCCCTACATTTTCTTCTAGAAACTTTATGGTGCTAGTTCTTATATTTAGGTGTTTGATCCACTTAGAGTTAATTTTTGTGTAGGGTGTAAGATAGGAGTCCTCTTTCATTCTCTTGGCTTTTGATATCCAGTTCTTCCATGCCCAATTATTGAAAAGACTATTTTGTCCCACTTTAGAGGATTTGGGGGCCTTGTCAAAAATCAGTTGACTGTGGATTTGGTGGTCTATTTCTGTACTCTCAATTCAATTTCATTGGTCAATGCTTCTGTCTTTGTGCCAGTACCATGCTGTTTTGGCCACTGTAGCTTTATAATAGGTTTTAAAGCCAGGGAGTGTTAATCCTCCCACTTCGTTCTTCTGTTTTAGAATGCTTTTAGATATTTGTGTCTCTTTCCCTTACAGATGAATTTGGTGGTTAGCTTTTTCAAATCTTCAAAGTAGGTTGTTGGGATTTTGATTGGTACTATGTTGAATCTGTAGATCAAGTTGGGGAGAATTGACATCTTAACTATATTCAGCCTTCCTATCCATGAGCAGGGAATATCTTTCCACCTATTTAGATCTCCTTTGATTTCTTTGAGCAATGTTATGTAGTTTTCTGTGTACAAGTCCTTTACATCCCTAGCTAAGTTCATTCCTAAGTATTTGATTCTTTTAGTTGCTATTTTGAATGGAATTTTTTCCTTAACTGACTCCTCAGCTAGCTCATTGCTTGAGTATAGAAATGTTACTGATTTTTTCACAGTATTTTTATATCCCACCACCTTGCTGAATTTGTTTATTAGCTCAAATAACTTTGCTGTAGATTTCTCAGGATCTTCCAAGTGTAGTATCATATCATCTGCAAATAATGAGAGTTTTACTTCTTTCTTTCCAATTTGGATGTCTTTTATTTCTTTGTCCTGCCAGATTGCTCGAGCTTGATCTTCTAGCACAATGTTGAACAACAGTGGCGACAGTGGGCATCCTTGTCTTGTACCTGATGTTAGGAGGAAGGTTTTCAGTCTCTCTTCATTGAGTATGATGCTGGCTATCGGTTTTTCTTATATTCCCTTTATCCTATTGAGGTAGTTATCTTTGATTCCAACCTTTGGAGTGTTTTCATCAGAAAAGGATGCTGATTTTTGTCAAATGCTTTTTCAGTGATTTTTCCCTTTTGATTTGTTAATGTGCTGCATTACATTAATTGATATTCTCGTGGTGAACCATCCTTGCATTTCTGGTATAAACCCCACTTGGTCATGGTGTATAATTCTTTTAATGTGTTGTTGGATTTGATTTGCTAATATTTTATTGAGAATTTTTGCATCTATGTTCATTAGGGAGATTGTTCTGTATTTTTCCTTTCTTATAGCATCTTTACCTGGTTTTGGTATTGAAATGATATTAACTTCATAAAATGTGTTAGGTAGAGTTCCTTTTTCCTCAATTTTTTTGAAGAGTTTGAGCAGGATTGGTGTTATTTCTGGAATAATTGATGAAATTCCCCTGTGAAGACATCTGGCCCTGGGCTTTTCTTTGTAGGAAGATTTTTGATGACTGATTGAATCTCTTTATTTGTGATTGGTTTATTGAGATCTTCTATTTCTTCCTGAGTCAGTGTAGCTTATTAGTGTGTCCCCAGGGATTTGTCCACTTCATCTAAGTTGTCTAGTTTGTTGGCATATAGTTGTTCATAGTATCCTCTTAAGATTTATTTTATTTCTTCAGGGTCTGTGGTAATGCACCCCTTCTCATTTCTGATTTTGTTTATTTGCATTCTCTCACCTTTTTTCTTTGTCAGTCTTATTCTTTTGTTCTCCCATTCATTTATATCTGCTTTAATCTTTGTTATTTCTCTTCTACTATTTGCTTTGTGGTTAGTTTGCTGTTTCTCAAGTTCCTCCAGGTTTGCTGTTAAGTCCTTGATTTTTGCTCTTTCTTGTTTTTTAGTGTAGGCATTTAAGGCAATAAATTTCCCTCTCAGCACAGCCTTTGGCACATCGCATAAGTTCTGATAAATTATATTCTCATTTTCATTCATCTCCAGATAGCTGTTGATTTCTCTAGTAATTTCTTCTTTGACCCACCGGTTGTTTAACAGTGTGTTATTTAATTTCCATATATTTGTGAATGTTCGCATTCTTTGGTGATTATTGAGATCTAGCTTCCTCCCATTGTGATCAGAGAAAGAGCTTTGAATAATGTCAATATTTTTAAATTTATAAAGATCTGTGCCCCAGCATATGATCTATCCTAGAGAATGTTCCATGAGCACTAGAGAAGAATGTATAACCTTGTGCTTTGGGGTGCAATGACTTATATACATCTGTTATGTCTAATTCATTGATCAAGTTATTTAACTTCTCTATTTCCTTCTTGATCTTCTTTCTGGTTGTTCTATCTATAGAGGAGAGTGATGTATTGAAGTCTCCTATGATTATTGTTGAAACATCTATTGCTCCTTTCAGGTTTGCCAATGTTTGTCTCATATACTTTGGAGCTACTTGATTGGGAGCATAAACATTTATGATAGTTATATCTTCTTGGTGAGTTGACCCTTTAATTGGTATATAGTGTCCTTCTTTGTCTCTTATGATATCTCTACATTTAAAGTCTATTTTGCCCAATATTAGTATAACTACTGCTTTCTTTTGGTTACAACTTCCATGGAAGATCTTTATCCATCCTTTCACATTCAATCTATTTGCATCCTTGTGTCTAAGATGAATCTCTTGTAAGCAGCATATAGCTGGATTATGTTTCTTAATCCATTCTGCCAGAATATCTTTTAATTGGTAAGTTTACTCTGTTAACATTCAAAGTTATTACTTAAAAGGCATTTCTTGATTCCACCATCTTATCTTTTAATTTACTTGTCAGATCTATACATTCATTTCCCTCTTTCTCTTTGTATTCTTTAAATTTCCCTTAGTGGTACTCTTCAATTCTGGGTCTTCCTTGAGACGTCCCTCTCCTGTCTTTTTTTTTCACCTGGCAGAACTCCTTTTAGTATTTCTTACAGGACTGGTCTCTTGTTGACAATTCTTTCAGGATTTCTTTGTTTGTGAAAACTTTAATCTCTCTCTCAATTTTAAAGGACAATTTGGCTGGGTACAGAATTCTTGGGTGCAAATCTTTCTCTTTCAGGATCTTTAATTTATCATTCCACTGCCTTCTTGTCTCCAGGGTGCTAGTTGAGTAGTCTGAACTCAATCTTATTTGATTTCCCTTCTATGTAGTACATTGTTTTTCTCTTGCTGCTTGCAAGATCTTCTGTGTCTCTTCAACATTTGGCAGACTGATTAGTATGTTCCTTGGGGGAGGCCTATTTGAATTTATTCTGTTTGGAGTCCGTTGGGTTTCTTTTACTTGTATATTTGTCCTCTATGAGGGCTGGGAAATTTTCCTGCATTATATCCTCAACTACTCTTTCTAGCTCTTTACTCCTGTCTTCTCATACTGGGACACCAGTGATTCTTATATTTGTGCGCTGTGCTTTGTCTGCCATTTCCCTGAGTTCCCATTCAATTTTTTCCATCCTTTTTGCCATTTACTATTTTAAGTCTTTGAGGTCAATTATCCTGTCTTCTATATCACTTATTTTTTCTTCTGTCTCTTCAAATCTGGTGTTGTGTACCTCTAGTATGTCTTTTATTTGGTCAACAGAGTTTTTAATCTCTGTGATTTCTGCTATTTTTCTATTTATTATTTCAAATTCCTCTTTGTGTTCTTCTACTGTCTTCTTGATCTCCTTTATGTCATTTGCTATCCCATTTATTTTATTAAGTAGAGTTGTATGAACATCTTTGATTAGTTGTTCCGATGTCTGTGTCCCCTCAGGTGTTTTAATTTGGTGATTAAGCAGGGCTATATCTATCTGCATTGTGAAATGCTTAGTGCTCTTCTGCTGTCTTCATCACATGTAGACATCTTGATTGATCTACTTTGGGAGTTGATTTCTTTCAGTAGTCTAAGGTCTTGTGTTTTGCGGGATGGTTGTACAGCAGAGAGCAGGACACAGGGTGGGGCACTCAGTATGGTAATTTGTTTCAAGGCAGATATGGGCACAGGTTGGAGATGTTATTCTGGTGCTTGTGAATGTGGGCGCCCAGCAGCCAGGGAGGATATAGCTGTACGGGTGCACTGGTCTGGGGGATGTAACCCTGGTGTGCACTGGTCTAAGGCACGGGGCCCTTTTTGCACATGTGTAGAGCTGTGACAGCAGGTCAGCATTACGCGTTTGTGAATTTGGGACAGATGTGACCCAGCTGTGCAGGTCGGCACTTTCTCAGAGCTGGGAAGTGTGGCTGAGGGCTGTGCACATGTGCAGTTCTAGGACTGCTGTAAGGGCAGTTCCCAAAGCTGAATGATGTAATTGGGGGCCCATGTGCATGGTGGGCCTGGGAGTGATGTAAATGGATATGCTGAGCTCAGGGGTGGGTGGGGTGAGGCTGTGTGTAGTATGGGCAGGTGGGATGGGGGTAGCCTAGGTATGGAGGTTAGTGCCCGCAACCTTTCTGCACTGGCAACAGCCTGTAGGAAACAGGGAGGGGGAGGTAGTGCCCACGAGGGGTGCAGGAGAGGTGGGTTGGGCTACACTTAGGGTGGAGTTGGGGGGCAGGTATGTGTACTGGGGGCTGATGGAGTGGGGGCACCTGGAGCATGGGGAATGGGAGGGGGTTCAGGTGCATGGGATGTGGGGTAAGTCATCAGTCACCAGGCTGTGCTGGTGAGGGTAACATTCCCAAGGAACGCGCCTGGCTTACTTCCTAGTCCCGTGTACCCATCCGTGCACTCCAGTGGGCTCCATGCCTCTGTGCCAGGCTCCAGCTTTCTGCCTCTCAGTTCCTCAGCCTCTGCAATCAGAGCTGCTGCATGGGGTGCTGAAGGCTCTCCCAGGTCAGCTGCACTCCTGAATTGCTGCCTCGGTCGCCCTTCTGTTCTTTCTCTAACTTTCCTGTGGAGCAGGGCTAAATTGAGCTTCTCTAGTCAGCCATTTTCCCGGCCAAAGTTTGTAATTTTGATGAGGTACATTTTATCTTTTTTTTTTTTTTTTAACTTTTTGGATTATGATTTTCGTGTCAAGTCTGAAAACTCTTTGCCTAACTCCTAGAACCAAAAGATTTTACCTTATAAAATGTTATCTTATAAAAACTAAAAAGTCTATAGTTTTACATTTAGTCTGTGATATATTTTGAGACCACTTCTATATAAGGTATAAGGTGTAGGCTGTATTTCTTTTTCTTTTTCTATGGATGTCCACTTGCTCCAGTAACATTTGTTGAAAAGGACAAAAAGAGAAAGGACTACCTGGGCTTTTGCAGTAAAGGTTTGCTAACCTATAGTTCTAGGCTATTATGAACCATTTTAAATTCCACTTAAATTATGGAACAGAAGCCAATCTAATTTACTGCACATCAATTTAAGCATATATATTCAATAAATCTTTTAAAAATATACAGTGAAGTTTTATATAAAAAACAACCTGCTGTTCCTTTCTCAGTAATAAATGAGCAAAAACAGTATAATCGATAGAATATTGTCTGTCTTATCTGGCCTATGTTTCTCTTCATGTATTCAAGTTCAAATTGACCTCTGATCCTTTATTACCAAATTTGTAGCTGGGTGTATGAATTTCTGGAAAGTAAAGTCTACCTATTTCATTTATTCCTACCCAGGATAGCTTCAGTTTCTTCTGAGCATTCTTACATTTTGCATTCTGATCCCCTTAATGCATTGCAATTAGAGAAGAACATTTAAAACTACTTGGCATATTGGATAGCCCTTAGAGAAAAAAGTGAATTCCATTTTTTAAATAAACAGTATTAATTATCAACTCCTTCCCATCTCAGCCTTAAAATTCTGAAATATCCTCCTGTTCATCAATTTAAGGACCAATGTTATAAACGCCATAGTCTTATTAGCAAGTATTTTATAATCCAAGGAAAGTGATTTTTCATAAAAGTAAGTTGTCCAGATACTCAATGATTTAAGTACTACAACTTTCTTTAATTTTAAGGCCTTCTTATGAAAGGAAATCTTTCATAAAGCAATCTGACCCTTTTCTTGTCTTCTACAGAAAATACTGCCCTTATTGTAGCCGTTCATTGAGAACCAGGAATCATTATTACGCACAGCAGTTACTGCACCAGATGCTAAGATAGTGATCGCTTCAATAGCAACTCAAGTGTGCACAGGATGTTCACCTCTCCATGAAGTATCCACAGAATGCTGGCATTGTGTGATTTTGATTTTGCAAGCAATTTCAATAGTTTTCCCATTTTTGCATCTCTACTTCCATTGACACCTTATTGTTTTCTTTGTCCTGGTACTTTAGTATGGTGCTTCTACTTTGCTGTATATTAAACTTTTTCTTATTTTTATATAGTAATATATACATATTACATATTATAGTAATGTATTTTTATTACTATATGATAATACATCTATTACTATAATATATGTACAGTAATATATACATATATATGTGTATATATACAACTCAAAATTTGCCCTTTTAGTCATGCTAAAATCTACATTCAGTGGCATAATTATATTCTCAATGTTGTGCCACCGTCACCTTCATCCATTACCAAAACGTGTTTAACAAGTAGAGGGCTTGTTTAAGGGGTTTCTAAGTTAAGAGAAAAGTATCCACTTTCCCTTCTAGCATTCCTCTTCCCGTTCTCTCCCATCAATTCATTTCACCTTCTTCTTGGGACCTGCTCCTGGCATTAAATGTTGAGGCATGTGCAACTCAAGGGTGAGAATCAATGCAAGGGGTGGTACACAAGTCCCTTTATAATGCAAAGAAGCTCATGCTACTTCCTTTTTTTTTGTATACTGTATGGTGGGGGTCACATTTCATTCTTTTTTTATGCTGGTATCCCCTTATTGCAGCACCATTTGTAGAATTTTTGTTTGTTTTTATTTCTCACTTTTGTTTGCGTATTTGTTTGTTTTTTGGGAAGTGTATAGGCCAGGAATTGAACCCGGGTCTCCCACATGGCAGGCAAGAATTCTACCATTGAACTACCCTCGCACCCCATGTTACTTCCTTTTATTGAGATAGGCGATATTAAAAAGTATGCAAAAATATGGTTATCAAATCTAATTTAATTAAATATTTACAGCTAACAAATTAACTTTTTTGTTAAACATAATGCATGATGGCTATGCAATTTACATGACAATTGCATAATTCTTAACAATGATTGCTAATGCATTACAGCAGTATGGTCAGGTAATAGAGCACAGATTTAAAGATATATGTTGACAATATTAGGCTTCACTTCTGTCAAATGTATCAGTTTTGCAATTGTATCTTCAATGTATGGAGATAATGTCAAATTGTAAATTTGACACTCTTTGTGAATATGAGGTCCAGGCAGGGTGGCTTCCCCTTGATGTGTTAGGTGGGACTGGCTGTAGTCAGCAAATCTTCTCCAATGCTAAGGGCCAAGATAGAGTGGAAAGTCCAAAAGTAAATAAACACCAACTACACAAAAAGCTCAGGAACAATCTAACCCAACCCTAGGTAGAGCATATAGTTCCGTAATTTCCAAGAAAATAGCCATAGGTCTTTTGAACGGGAAGAGTGAAGCAAAACAGCAAGATGATACCTATGTCGGTGGGAGTATTGGGTTTCTCAGGTAGAATCCTTCTTTGCCACCAGGTATGGTTCTAGGAGAAAATACACAATCCCTGAATGGTTTGTTTAGAGCTTCTGGGGTTGGTATTTAATTAAAGTGGCACTTTCGGGATAAAGCCTGACAGATACCTCTGTATCAGTTTACTTAGTAAGTACAAATTCAAATGAGAAACTGTGACCAATTCATAATGGACTGTAACAGTGATATTTGGAAGATGAGCTTTAGACTTCAACAGACCTGGGTTAATATATTAGTTATAAAGTAACACCCTGCCGGGGATTAACTCAGCTGGGCGGCGGACTGGTACACTGGGTGGTTTTGGGGGCGAGCTCGCAGGGAATTAACCTGGGTAAGCTGGAGCCGGCGCTTTCCCCAGCCGGCGGTCGCGAGAAAAGCCTTCACTGAGGCCAGATTCAGGTTAAAGCTTTATTGATACACTCCGGGATGGGCCACCCAGGAACCCCAGGAGTGAGACGTCTGGGGTCCGAAGACCCCGGGGCTCGGACGACCCAGAGCGGGGTAAGCGTGGGGCTTAAGTACTCTCGGGGAGGGGTGGAGTCTTGGGCGCACACGTCAAGAGGAGGCAGCCACTCACACACGCTTAGCGGCAGTTGCTAGGCAGAAGGGTATGTTTCGGGGATAGGGAAGTATAGAGAATAACAGGAAGGCCTGTTGTTTTGTGGTGGGCTATGGAAATGGGCGGTCTACGACAAGAGGGGGAAAGGGGGAACAGAGAGCTAGGTTACAGATACGGAGGGCAGAGAGTGAATGTAGAGAGGGAGAGAAACATTAAAAAATTTTAAGCATGGCTAGGCTCCAGTCCCTGAGAAATATGCCACAACACCCAACTTATTTGATATTTTTGAGCAAACAGATCTATTTCCCCATCTGTAAAATGGGGATATTAATAATGCAGCCTACTTCATGGGGTTTTTGTTCAAATTTAATGTGACTCCTAATGCAAGACACTTTATACTGTGCATAGCACAAAATATACTTCCAAGGTGCATATGATTTATGATCATTATTATTGATATCTCATTTCAATTGTGAAGTTTGAGTGACATGGTTCTTTGCTAAGCTATAGATAGGTATTACAATGGCTAGGTAACACTGGGTAGAAATTTGCTATTTATTGATTGATGGGTAGATTAATTTAACCAATAACTATTTACAATTCATTATGTTCAAGAACTCTCCTTATGTAAAATACAAAGGTAAGTTCCTTAAAAATAGTATCCATTTGTCTTTTTAAAATTTGCTTCTCTTTATTTTATATTTATTTTCATGTACACCTCCACCATTGCATTTCTTTTGCATTGTGAAAAGCTCAACATTTAAAAATAGCTCAATTTTCCTAAAATATGATGAAGGCCTTATAGAGTACTATTGAGAGTAATATGCCATCTCCCCATTTTGCAATACTTCAATTATGGTAATATAATCTTGATAGAGTTGCCAAAATCAGAGTGTGCTCACCCACATTGTAGGCAAAGAGCCAAACCAGGCTTTGTGTTAAAGGCAGGTTTCTGCCTACGAGGCAGCTCTGTTAACGTCTTAAATGACTCTCACTTTGCTTGACAGCGCCATGCAGCTTGGAATTTGAGTCTTAACAGAGGAGGTGGAAATTAATGGGAAATGTCTCACCCTGAAGAACCACAAGGAATCCTCTCATGATATTTAAGGCTGCCTTCTGCTCCTTCCACTAACATGACAGAACCACATGGCAGACAATTTCCAAAATGTGGTACTGCAGAAAAGCAGCATGCTGGGGTTTCTCCAGGGATTTGTGCAACACGCATTTTTCATGGGAATTACTTTTCCCAGAGAAAGAACACAAGTGGGAACAAGATCCCGAAGTATCTGGAGTCCAAATTTATCTTCTGAGTAAAAAATATCAAGATACAAAATAAACCCTTCATCACTGGTAATGATAATATTTTAATGACACCTTAATGGTGGTCAGTGTTTTAAGGAGTCAACCAACAATTCTGAAAAAATTGTCATGGGGAGATAATGTTTTGAAAGAGACCCTGGAAAAGAGAAGCTAAATGGAAAATGAGGATTAAACAGAAAGCTAAAGACATGACAGATTATAAAAACAAGGAGCTTATTCTTAAATTGGTACAAATAATGATTGATACACAAAAAGTGAATCAACAAGATTACTCAATCCTGGCACTATGAATGTTTTTGGCCAGATGATTCTTTGTTGTGGGGAGCTGTCCTGTGCATTGCAGGATATTTACCAATATCCCATTAGACACTGTTATCTGTTATCCCACGGCTCTACACATTAGGTGCCAGCGGCAACCATAGTGACAACCAAAATGTCTCCAGATATTACCACATTTACCTGGAGCAGGGAGAGGCAGAATTGCCCATGGTTGAGAACACCGAGATAAGATAAGGGCATCTGCAAAATGTTAAATCAAGGCCCACTTCCAAAGCAAACAATATAGTGATAACATGGAATTTACCTAGGTACAAGGTCCGTTTCTACCTCTATAATAGCTCAGAATCCTCAGTTCAGTTACCAAAAATTTCTGATAAGAGAATCCTCATCTGTTTAGTAGGGTTATGTTATATCCCTCATATATGATTTTGATAAATCAAAGGCTTTCCATAGAGTTTGGCATATAAAGTTCTCTCTCTCTCTCTCTTTCTCTACCTCTTTGTGTGTACCCAAGAGAATATATGTACATATGTGTATGTGTGTGTGTGTGTATATATATATATATATATATATATATATATAGCAGTCAATTTCTTTGTTTTGAAGTTCTATATTTAAGAATGCTGTCTTTAATTGGCTTGAAATCTGTCTCCCTCTAACATTCACCTATTGATCCTTGTTCTGACCTCTCAAGCTGCTTAGAATTACTACTAATACCTCAATGAGATAGTTGATAAAATTCTAAAAGATACCTCTTCTGTACTTAAATTTTGCTTTCATGACATGTATATCATAATCTTCAACTGCCAAAAATTTATATTTGTTTAGTTTTATATAAGCGCAATGTTAGATTTCCATTCTCTGAGGGCTGCCCAGTGCTTCTCTTTTCCGGATGGTATGGAGATGACTCATGTTAGCATTAATAATGATAATAGTTGTGGAAAAGGTCAAAATTGACAACTCCCTTTATTTGAGTAACTGAGAAGGGCACTTTTCATGTTTTGACTTCTCTTGTCCTCACTGAGACTTTATGAGGTAGGGGTTCATTATGGGTACGTGTTTTAAAGTGCTGAAATTCTTCCAAAAGCTACATGACATGGTCAAGCCTGGGCCTGTCTGGCTCTGAAGCTAGGCCTGCTCCCACTCATGTATCTTTATCCTCTCTGCTCAGCCTCCCTAAAAAGGGGGCTGTAGCAAAGCCAAAACCAGAAAGTAATCATATCTAGATCTCAAATAAGGACCTTCTTGGTGGTATTTGGAGGAACTGGATAAAAACTGGGGAGATAAATCCCAAACCTGGATACTTCCCAGCTCTGCCAAATAGTCCGGATTTTAATCTCACATGTAGACATCAAGTTGACTTTGCCTTTTCCTTGCTTCTTCTCTGGGCATGGTAGTATTTCTTCTTAGTTTCTGAGTAAAAGTAGATTATAAATTAGAGGTAAAAGGAATTTCTGTTAAGAGGATAAAGGGAAAGTTTTTTGTTAGCTGGTTGCTTGGGTTTGTTCATGATTAACTGGAACTAAAGATGAAGAAAGTATTCTAGAGAGCACTCAGAAACAATACCCCTGACACACACACACACACACACACACACACACAGACACACACACACAGACACACGCAAGTAGAAAGAATCATTCCTTTTTTTCTGATCTCCAAAGCAGTGTTCCTTAAACTCTGTTGAAAAATCCCTTATAATATTAATATATGTATGAATACATTTTTTTAATTTTCCAGTAGGTTGAAGACATACTTTTTTCAGTGTATGTGTATATTTCAGTCCATTCCTTTGTTTTGAAGCTCTTGTATTTAGCAATGCTATCGTTAAGTGACTAGAAATCTGTCTCCCTATAACATTCACCTAATTTAAAATATAGAGGTACTTGTTCTATAAGGAACATTGAGCTAACTTCCCCGCATGCTGCCTGCTTCCTTTGCACAGAGTCTGCACCTGATAAAATTTGTTGAATGATTATGAATATATATTTAAATAATTAAATATCAAAACAATAAACAAATACAAACAACAATAGCAAAACACATATGTGAATCAGAGCTTATATTTTAGATGGAAAAAACACAGATAATTTTAAATCTAAAATCTAGGATGTGTGTTGGTATTGTATTTCTTTGCACCTAATATAATAATTTCCTCAAACCATAAAAATATCCACACCAATTAATTTGTCACAACTAAGTAGTTATTCATTTACTCATTTGTTTGCTCATTCATTCAGCAAATATTTATTGACGTATTTTTGGGGGCAGGAATGAACTAAAGCAACTTGCACACATTTGAAAGCAACTTTTTAAATGGAAACATCTTTTTATATGGTTCACTTCTGGGGATCTTTTCAATTTTAATTTCAAAGCCATTTAAAAATAACTGAAACATTTTTGAAAATTATTTGTTTTATGAAAGAAATGGCTTGATTTTAAATATGCTGCTACTTTACGAGTCCTATGAAGGAGGCCTGTGGTAAACAAAAATGGGCCTAGTTAGGGTTAGAGACCAAGTCTTTATTCCTTCCTTCACTTCCTTTTTTTGTTGTTGTCTTCTCCCTTTTCCTTTCTGTTGTATTTTCATTTGTTTTCCTCGTTCCTAGCCTTAATTCTTCTTTTTACTAGTTGCATTCTTCTATAATATTACCGCCCCCTCCCCCCACCCCCCATTTATCCTTTCTCCTCTTTGCCTTTCCCTTTCTTGTTTAGGTATGATATATTTAAATTATAAAAACATATCAAGAGAAATACAGAATGCCACCTATGAACCCATCCTGGTTTAAAAAATATTGATCGTTTGCTATGATTTTTTTCCTGACTTTTTTAGGAAATAAAATATTTTACGTACAGGGAAAAATAATTTAATTCTTTTCATAGCCCTCCTGGTATCCTCTATGCTGAGATTTAAATGTTTCATTCTTTTCTAGGGGCTAGCTTTCACATTACAGGGGTCAGTCAAAACCAACACGTGTATCATTTAATATATTTCGAAGTTCAGAATTGTTATCTTAGTAATATACGTCATTTAAAAAATGTCCTTTGTTATTAAATATTATGTTTGAGAATCAAGTTGACATATATAAACTGGGTTCCTTTATGATTCTTGATATATAGCATTCCATTGTATAGATAAGTCACTGTTTGGTTATTTTGTTAGCCATTGTCATTAGAAGGATTTTAATATTTTCTCAGACTTTTGCCATTATAGATTCTGCTGCTGCAACATCTGTGTGCATATATCCATACATACTTTGGGAAGAGGTTTTCTAGCATAGAGTCCAAAGGGTAAAACTAGATTTTTTTTTTCTTTTTTTGCATGGGCAGGCAATGAGAATCTAACCCAGGTCTCCAGCATGGCAGGTGGGAATTCTGCCACTGAGCCACTGTTTCACCTCCCTGAAACTAGATTCTATACACAGAATAGCCAAGGAATTTTTGAAAATGTATGCAACTTGTCTGCTTCACTATTTTATCTCTTATCCAATCCTTGATGTTGTGAGTTTTCTTAAACTTTTGTCAACGGAGGAGAAATGTTAACTTATTTTAATTTGCATTTCAATTACTAATGTGGCTAATATTCTTTGTATATTTACAAAGGGAATTCTTCATCTGGATTTGCCATTATTTGCTCATTTTTTAATTGAATGTATTCTATTAAATTTAAAATTTTTAAAAAATTAAAGTTTTAAATTAATTGAAAATAATTTGTAGGTGTTCTTAAACTATGACAGAAATAAATCATTTGTCTGTGGTATGGGGTAAAATATCTTCTCCTAGGCTGCTAATTGTTTTCCTTGGTAAATGTTATTCTTTGTTTAACAAAGAATTTAATTTATGCAATATAATGTTTCTTATTATTTTTGTGCTTTCTCTGCCTGCTCTAGAAATTCTGCCCCTATAGTGGTGTCATAGGCTTATTTTCCTTTATTTCATTCTGAGTTTAATGATGATTTTTAAAAACATTTTCATGTACATCCATCTGAACTTAATATTTGTCTCTTTCTTTTCCATTATCCATTCAGTTTTGTTATACCTTCCCCCCAAAAGTCTATTTTGCTTCTTGAGGCCTTTTTCTTTTTCTCTCTTTTATTTTGTAGTCAATATCATTCAAAACTATCTAGCAACCAGCCATCAGTGATGCCATTAAAAAATATTTAGAATGGTGTTGTTTATATATGGTGTTATTTCATATATTTTAGTATTGGATTTTCTTGTCATTACCATACTTAGCAATCCCTGGGTAAACAATAAATATGAATTGGGGGGGATTCAGTGCAAAGTTAGTACTGCAGAAATTTTTCTTTGCTTTTCTAATATCAGATAAGAATATCTTAGGTGCTCTTCTCTGGGTAAATGGATATATGGAGGACTAAGCATACATTTAATGTCCTCTTACTGAGTACTAGGAACTTTCATAAAACTTGCCTGATTTGATCCTTCCAACAACCCTAGGAGAGACCTATTACTGTTCCCATTGTTTGACCCACAAACTTCCAGTCACAATTCCCTATGGCTGAGCTGTAACTTTTCCCTTTCTGTCCCACTCTGAAAAGCAAACCCATGAATAAAAGGAATATGGAATGCTGTGGATTAGACTGAAAATGTGATCGAAAAGCAAAACTTACCCTACTCTTACCATACATAAAATCTTCAACATTGGTAACAATGTATGGCACTTAAAATCAAAATTAAAAAGAAACTCATTTCCCTCAAATTAGAGACAAAATATTTCAAAGACTGCATTGAAAACATGACAAGCAACACAGATTGCTCTAATCCTTAGCAGTTGGCTAATAGAAATGAATTTCAGATGAATCAGTAATTTACCAAAATGATTACTCAGTAAATTGATGATTGCGTGAAGTAATCTTTGAAGAATTGGTCTTTCAGTTAATTGGTATTTTCACAAATTGACTTTTGGCTAAGTTTTCTCAATACCCTGATTATCTGGTAATGTGGAAAGCATTCCTCTACGTGAGAATGCCACACTCTAGTTTGTCCCAGTCTCCACTGGGACAGTTTTATTCATTTATTTTACCTGTCTTTTTCCCTATAGGCCCTTGAGCTTGTGATCCTTGTCTTACACTATTTTATGTATGACTGATCTGCTTGGATATCAAAATATGCTTTGTTATTGTCAAAGAACTGGATATATCAGTCTAAATTTCAGAGAGCCCTGCACCTGAGCTCTAATTCTAGTTAAACCTCTTTTATAGTAATTATCACTCTAGAATTTATGAGCACTATTTCTCCCTGATATAGACATAGCACTGCTCTTTTATTAGATGACTCTAAGATGCTGCTGGCTTTTTAAAGAAAACATATCTTACTGTTGGATAATTTTCATATTGTGACCATTTAAAACCCAGGCTTTTGTTGGTTTCTTCACATAAACCACTCCAGAACCACAAGGTCTCCTTTGTCTTGCCTTTACTGATTTTTTTTTTGAGGTTACAGGGTGACGTCTGCTTTGTTCTAATTCTCTTTAGCTTAAATAACTTATGTGATTACAATTTACTTATGTTTATATGCAATTCAGTGGAAAATAGTATTGAGAATTTGTAATACATAAAATACTTATTCATATAGCCATAAAACTAAAGAATCTTTTGAGACCATTTCACTCAAATTCCTCCTACATAAATATTTCTGTATGTCCCTGACAAGTAGTCAATACTATCTCACCTTACTTCTAATATCCGGAAAGACAAAGATTTTTTATCGGAAGATGTTTGTTTGAGAATAAGGGTGGGCAGGCCTGGGTCTGAATTCTAGTTCCATGACTAGTTGCATTACTGGTGCATTAGCTCTCTTGACCTAGTTTCTTTATGCTTGAGGTTGGAGATAATTAAACATATCTGGAATATGACTGTGGGGATTGAGTCAGATAAGGATGCAAGTGCTGTGCATATAATTAATAATTCATAAATTGTAATCCCTACCTTTTACTTATTGACAACTTTAGTTAGCAGGATGCAAAAGATCAACACACGTGGGACCTGTTCAGCCTATTCCCTTAAAATCAGTGCCAGACTGGGCACCAACAATTTCAGGTGTTACATAGTAGATCGATGAGCTTCATGTGAATTTAATTAAGAATGATTGTGAAAATTACAGGCCTCCCTTTTCCACCTCAGCCGTGTTAACATAGGAGGCTGTCTGTTTAAAAGAGTGAGTCTCCTTTGTCGAGAGCGTTGAGAAGCTGTATTTTCCTTGATCACTGTCTGGAAAGGGCTTATTGACAGCTTGTTCCATTTTGCTGTGTTAGTTAAGTAAGGTGATACAGAAAATGCCTGATAAAGATTGCTGGGGAAATAAATTGGGCATCAAACCACCCATAGGTGGCCGATCCATTCTGTGATTGATGAATGAAGGAAGTAAATTGAAAGGGCCTTTTCAAGTTGCGAGAATGATCATATTGTTTCTGAACCTTTTCTAATGAGCCCTATTAGCCCAAGTTTACAGTGCTGTGTATTGTTTCTCTAGCCTTCAGCAGCCAGCCAGCAGCCTTTGAAATGAGGCTGGCAGAAGAACCTGCTAATAACAGGGCACCAATTCTAGAACATACGGGGCTCAGACTTTAGTGCCTTGTTACTCCAAGTGTGGTCTGTCTTCAGGCAGCGGTGTCATCACCTGGGACCTGAGAGAAATGTGCTTTATAGGTTCCACTTTGGGGCTACAGGATCAAAAGCTGCATTTTAAGGGGATCTCCTGGTGAGTGATATGTGGTAAAAAGTCGAGACCCTTTGCTGGTTTTATCTTTACTGATCAGCCCTATCTCTGAGACAGAACTATCTCAACAGCACCTCTATTTGAAAATTTATACACTATCTGCCATTTAATACCTAGACTTGAAGTAACCGTGGCACATATATTTGCTTGTCGCACGTGTATAGGTATTGCTCACTCATTATTCACTTTTGTTTCACTGTGTAAACGTAAACAGAGAAGAATACACTGGTGTAATAGAACCATGTTTGTTTGGATTTTCTTTTTTTGGAGAAAATAAGGCTCTAGTAAATAAATGGACACATTTCTTTAAATGTTGGCAGCTCCACCAGAGTTTTTGAGTGCCAGGAGAATCAGTGTTTATCTCTACAAAGTAAATTGAATGTGTTTAATCATATTACTCCAGGGAGATCTGCAAGTGGTAGAATTCAGTGGGAAGTGACCTTATGTCAGGGTTCCTCTTTGCTTGCTAATGCTTTCTTTCTGCGTTATTTTGTTTTAAGGGGAGTGGTGAAAACAATTGATTTTGGAGTATCTGTGCCAATCTTCATTCCCAACTAGACAGCACCCTGCCAAGCCTGAAAGGGGAAAACAAGCGGGTTGGAATTAAATAGGAAGGAGAAGAAGAATTCCACAAATCCTGGTGGAATTGCTTGGAGAAAATGTGCAGAGAAGTAGGTTTACTTGTTGAGGGAAATATTTTGTTTCAACTTTGAAAGGGATAAATTTGAGTGAAGGGACCTACGCCAATACGCATAGGAAGCACCTGCTTACAGAAATGCAATATGCAATTGTAGAATGCCAAAAGTAGTAGGATCCTTAGAGAGCATATGGTCTGTGCTGGTTTGAAAGGGTGTATGTCCCCTAGAAATGGCATGTTTTAATAAAATCCCATTTCATAAAGGCAGAATAATCCCTATTCAATACTGTATGTTTGAAACTGCAATCAGATCATCTCCCTGAAGATGTGATTTAATCAAGAGTGGTTGTTAAGCTGGACTAGGTGATGACATGTCTCCACCCATTTGAGTGGATCTTGATAAGTTTCTGCAGTCCTATAGAAGAGGAAACATTTTGGAGAATGAGGAGATTTGGGGAGAACAGAGAATGCTGTAGCACCATGAAGCAGAGAGTCCACGAGCCAGCGACCTTTGGAGATGAAGAAGGAAAACGCCTCCTGGGGACCTTCATGAAGCCGGAAGCCAGGAGAGAAGAAACTAGCAGATGATGCCATGTTCGCCATGTACCCTTCCAGATGAGAGAGGAACCCTGACTGTGTTTACCATGTGCCTTTCCAGATGAGGGAGAAACTCTGAGTGTGCTCACCGTGTGCCCTTCCACTTGAGAGAGAAACTCTGAACTTCATTGGCCTTCTTGAACCAAGGTATCTTTCCCTGGATGCCTTAGATTGGACATTTCTATAGACTTGTTTCAACAGTTTCTCAGCCTTAGAACTGTAAACCAGCAACTTATTAAATTCCCCTTTTTAAAAGCCATTCTGTTTCTGGTATATTGCATTCCAGCAGCTAGCAAACTGGAACATGGTCTATATTTCAGAGAAGAAGTGACCCACTAAAAATTTAGAGACAGAGCCAGAAATTGAGTTTTCATCTCCTGGGTTTCTTCAAGAAATTTGTGAGACATTCTCACCTCCATTCTCTCCCTCATGTCTATTTTAATCCATCAATAAGTCTTGCCGCTTTTACTTCCAAATCTAACCATGTATTCCCTATTCTGAGACCATCCAATTCCAGCCTTCTAAGTTCCAGCCACATCAGCTGCCATTCACATCAAACATGCCAGAGTTTTTCTCACTGCAGGGCCTTTGCATAAGTTTTTTTCTCTGCTTCACTGTTCAACGGTCACATGTTCCCTGTTGATTTCTGCTTATAGTTTAGCTTATGTGTCTCTTCTTCATGGACACTAGCCCTAAAACATTTTATTAAGTTTGTCTTCCCTGTTATTCCACTTCAATGCATGCTTGGCATTTATCTCTGCATTTATCAAAATTTATTATATATAACTTATAGTCTATTGGGCTCTAGTAGATTGATAAATAGAATAATTAAAGTGACTATATAATTTATTGTACAAACCTAGATACTTTTGAGAGGGAAAGGGGCACTATAAATAATTATGCAAGGATGATAGGCTCAAGCCAGAGCTATATTGGGCATACTGGAATATATGGTCATGATAGCCGTAAAGTTATTCTATTGTGGAAGTAGGGTTTGTTAATATACGAGTTTTTGGAGGCAAGGAAAGCTAGAATAACTGCACTGGAGTTTAAAACTTTGCCAAGAAAGCATAAAGAAGCTTTAGGTTTTGTTCCTGAACATGTTTGTGTTCTCTTAGCTATATTTTATGACATTTAAAAATAAATGGTATCTGAAAAAAAAAAAAAAAGTAAATAAATGGTATCTGATATCCCTCCCCATGGAAGTGTAACCCCTGGCCTTGCCAATCTCTGTGCTAAAGGCAGGTTCCTCTTCCTCCTAAGTTTCCGTTAGCAGTGGCCCCTCTGACTAGGCTCCATTTCTATCTGCTTTTCCTCAATACCTGCAAGCTAGCATTCAATGTGATCATTTATCGTGAGCTTTGAAAATTCCTTGAGGTAGCCTACCTAGCCATCCAAGTAATCTCCCAGGTGACAAGTTATTGCTGTAGTTGTTGCTCTGGTTACAGAGTCGTATAGGTTCTGAGCAGTTTGTTCTGATTTTTATTTTTCATGTAAGTCCTGCTATTTGCATGCCCAATTTGGTGGATTTTTTTTTTCACCAAACATTTATTGGACCAGAGCTGAAACATTGAAATTGCACATACATATATAATACTTACCAGTGACTTTGACAATATATGTTTGGTTTTTGTTTATTTTCCTGGTGAGAGGGTGCTTTGCAGGGCAGGGGCTCTCTGACTGCATTCACCAGTGATCCCAGCTCTCAGCACAAGAGAACATATAGTTGAGTCATGAAAAGTATTTCAGTGTTTATTGAGTAAATACCTTCTTGTGAGATTAAGGCAGGTTAAAATATCATGTTTCTAAGCACCTGAGAATTTGGAAAGTTATAAGAGTTCATATAGTTTACTAGCTTTCAAGATTTTTTTATCACAACTCACAGTAGAGAATGTGTTTTGTATCATGACTCTGTCCATTTATATTTTAGTGTTCACATATATTTAAACACATGCATGTCTTTGTTTTCTGAGTCTCTATGACAAATATCACAAAACTGGTTGGCTTAGAGAACAGGAATGTATTGTCTTGTGATTTTGGAGGTTAGAATTCCAAAATCGAGGTTTCTGCACACCATGCTTTTTCCTTAAGCCTGTGGCATTCTGGGGCTGGCTTGTCACAATCCTTGGGGTTCTTTGACTCACATCTCTGCCACTGCCCCATGGTAATTGGCCTTATTCTCTGGCTTCTGCTGACTGATGACATCTGAATTTCCTCTGCTTATAAAGATCAAGGCTCACCTTAGTTCGATTTGACCTCATCTAAATAGAATCTTTGAAGATCCTTTTCACATCAGTCTACACCTTACCTAACAATAACATCTCCAAAGGTCCTCTTTACAAAATAGTTTATACCTACAGGATTGGAGGTTAGGACTTGAACATGTCCTTATAGGGGACATGATTCGATCCTATATATAGATATATATCACACACCTATATATTTAACTGAAAAGGGTTGACCTGAAATTTATCCTTGCTATGTATAAAGGGCTAGGTTATTTTCTGTTTAATGTTATTAAATTCTGTTACTAAAAAAAAAATGGTTCTGGTGAATTAAATTTTATTAGAATCTGGTATTGTGAGAGAAAGCACACAGTTTGAAAAAGATTGCTGTAATCGACCCCACACACCAATACACATTAAAGAAAATAAGGAAACCAAAGAATTGAATGATCATTTGTTAAAACTTTTTTGTTGTAAAATAGAGCATATATACGAAGCAAAGAAATAAAAAGGAATAATTTTCAAAGCATACTTCAACAAGTAGCTACAGAACCGATCCCAGAGTTTGTCATGGGCTACCATTCTACCATCTCAGATTTTTCTTTCTAGCTGCTCCAAAATACTGTAGGCTAGAAGGAATATTAATATAATGATTCAGCAATCATCCATTCATTAAATCCTGTATTCTCTGTTATACCTCCTCCTCCTTCTTTGCGTGGATTCTGGGGATGAGTTTGGGCCTGGCACTGGGGATTGACAACACCTTTCAGACCAAGAGGAGAAAAAGAAGCGTAATAAAATAAGTCATCAGTGATCAAGAGAGATCAAATGGAGTCAAGAGGCTGTTCTGGAGGCTGCTCTTATGTAAGCTTCAGTTAGATAGTGCTAAATTGTCATGATTTGCTAAACCCCAACAACATCACTCCTGTTGACTCTTAAGAATACCTAGGGCTTGAACAGAGACTCTATGAAGTCTTCATGTCCTAGGTTTGCCTTCCTGGAATGTATAATTCCCAGACAATTCCTAGGTCAGATAAATCCTGAAGCTCAGAGGGATTAGCCTCTCCAAGAATATCAATTAATTACATCCCCCTATCCTGAAGCCCCCCTCAATATGGAAAAATCAGAAGAGACATTGTATGATCATTTTTATCGGTAGAGACCATAGGAAAAAAGCTGTTTATTGAGACCGTGTTGCTGTGTACTCATTAGTGATGACTTGTTCTATGAATTCACCATGTTAGCCAGGTTCTAAATGTTGATCCAGGTAGCTACATATGAGTACAGATTTAGAACCTAAATCTGTTGCAAACCAATAAAGGAAAATAATCACTAGGAGGTGGAAATTGAATCTTTAGGTAATTAATGCAAGAATGACAAAAATTTGAGAAATAAGAAAGTAAACAAATTAAGAATTTTAGTTGCTAGTGTCATGAGGTAATTATTGGAAAGAAGAGTTAATCTAAGAAAGCTTAAGCAGAAATTGAAGTTGGATATTAACATTTCTTGGACTGGAAGATGAAGACGAGAAGGTAGGGGTTTTTTATTCACTAAATGTGGGAAGTAGGGGACCTTCTCATGAACTCCCATCTATTTGAGGTCCCACTATTCTTATAATCCTCTGTGTTTGTAGTTTACTTCATATGCTTAGTATAATTTGGACTTATTTTAATTTAAAATTTATAATTTTGTTGCTTTTATTTTGCTTTTCCCCTGCTTATTATAATCAGTTCTTGGAAGACAGGCACCACATATTTCCTGATCACTATTATAATCACTGTAACCTGGTTCCCAGAACTGGCACATAGTAGGTGCATAATATGTATTTGTTAAAAGAAAGGAAATGAGCTAAAGATGACATGTGGATATCAAATCTGTTTGGCAAAATAGTTCTTAAAGCATAAAGGACTACAAATCTGGAACTTATTTTTAGTATCTCCAGGGGTGGCATGGATTGAGTTGTGTTTCCCAAAAGGATATATTGAAGTCCTAATCCCAGTACCTCAGAAAGTGTACTGATTTGGAAATAGTTTTATTACAGATGGAAATAGATAAGGTAAAATGAGGTCATGCTGGAGTAGGGTGGGTCCTTAATCCAAAATGAATTGTGTCCTTATAAGAGGAAATTTGGACCCAGCAGACTGAGAGGAGATGGTTTTATGACATCTTGAGGCAGAGGTTGAAGCCCAAGTGTTGCTGGGAAACCACTAAAAGCAAGGAGAGAAGCATGAAACATGTGCTTCCCTGGAGATCCTAGAGGAAGCATGGCCTTGCTGGCAGCCTGGTTTTGACTTTTCAGCTTCCAAACTGTGAGACAACACATTCCTTTTCTATTGTTTTAAGCCATCCAGCTTGTGGTACTTTACTATGGCAGCCCAAGGAAACCAAACTCAAACCAAATGGGGGAGAAATAATGAACTTTTAAAAGTCATGATGTGTTTGAAGTTATGAGGGGATATACAAATGGAAATTTCTAGCAAGTAATGGGTGACTTGGGGCGATTTGACTTTAGTCCAATCTATAAGAATTGATGAGATTTTGGTGGTCAACAAGAAAGAAAGGAAAGAACAGAGAAATTTTAACCGATACTTGGAGAATATTTATGTCTAGGGTTAGAGGTAGAATAGGAATCGATGATATTATGGAGATTAAGAAGTAGGCAAGTAGAGTGTGGCCTATAAGGGAACCATATTAGAGAAAGAAATTTGCCTTATCAAGTGTTTATTTGCTCAATATTTATTTAACATACACACACCACGAAATCAAGGTATTTGTTTTGTTCACTGCTTAATCACTGACAGAAAGTGTGTAGCACATAGTTGAAAATTCCTGTCTCTTTTTCTCCCATATCTATCTCTCTATTCTTCTCCAGATAGAAGTAGTTAAAGAAGTAGGTAGAGACATTGTTACATACCCACACATACCACACATACTTTTTCTTTTTCGTTTTGAAAGAAAATATTGAGTTTGAAAGAAAATATTCACTTTGAATTTGGCACTAGGCTAGACACTTAGGTAGAATGAATGAATGAATAAGAAATGGCTCTGTCTTTATGGGTCTCTTGATGAAGTGGAAAATGAAAATGTCAGGTGAGGTGTGCAGATTAAGCTAGTCTCAGCTCCAAATTCATGTTTCCGTACTGTGCAATGTGAGCTGTGGCTGGAATTTTACAAACCTCATTTCTAACTTCCCATCTAGCTAGAAGGTGACCCAAAGTTTTAGAGAGAAAAAGGGACTTGCTCTTTCTTTTCTGCTTCCTGTTGGCTTCAGGTGAGCTTCCTGTCAGTTCCTTGATCCTGTCAGCATTTCCCCAGCCTTGCTTCTTCACAACGCCAGTGGCAAGTCCATTCCTATAGCGGTATTTGAATCCAGCACATGCTTTTTGTAACACTGGCAGACTCAACCTCACTGCACCTCTCTCAGAGGCGACACACTAGTCAGGGCCCTATTCTTTAGGGATCAGAGTTTCAGCCCCTCAGGATCAGCCTCAGAACACGGATAATCAGTGTAAGCTTAGCAGTGACTCCTCAGCAGGGAGCTGAGTTTCAGCTCCAAATCTCTCCAAGCTTCTACAGTTCAATAATTCCAGCCTCTTCCCTTTGTTTTCCCAGCTGTAGGGTTTAAGCATCATTTCCTGATGTTTTTAATTCCATGATGCTTTGGTGTTCTCTTTTTGCCTTTTCAGTTACCTAATAAAAACCATATCCTTAGTTATAATCTTTCACGTTAAGTTATCTCTATTCAAATAACTAATAAGGTGCCTGTGCCTTGATTAGACCTTGACTGATACTGGAATTGGTGCCATAGTGGTCTCAGGAAACAGGCACCACAGTTGGTCAGAAGAGTGCCTCCTAGGGGGACAGAGAATGTGCTTTACAATGTCACAGGTAAAACTTATTAAAAAAGGAAAAGAGCAATGAGTTTTTCATTTCTGTATTCCTTTTTCATTTATGCATATGCAAAGCCAATTCTTAATGTTCAGCGCCATAGAGGATTTACTGAAAATCAAATTAAGCCAAAGACAATCAAAGAGATATGATGGTATTACTAGAAATAAATAATACCTATCAGAAGATTTTTGGCTAATGATAACATGGTACAATTTTCACTGCCTAAGTAGCATCTAATGGTTGGGTTTAATTAGAATTTAACAATTGTTTCATTTCTCTAATATTATTTATGCCACCTTTCGATTGTTTTCAGCATCATTATTTACAGAATCATTATTTTAGAACAAAAATTGCATCATTATTTATATAGTTGAACTATATATGTGAGGTGAAATGATATGACATAAGTACTGATAAGTGATCACCCTGAGGAGAAGAAACTCCAACTTATCCCTCTGTCTACACATCCAATAGTCTAAGTATCTCTTCACCTACAACCCTTCCAATGAAAGTTGCTTTACTTCTCAGTCACATATAAAGGGAATGCATGTTTTTATGGTGCAAATTTTACCTATTTGTAAAGTACACCTTTAGCTACTAATCCAGCTTTTGCAGTATTCCATTCTGGCATTCTATTCTAACTTTTGCTACAGATGCCCAAGGAACCTGATTGGTATCTGCTTAGCTTCCTTTGTAATTTGTCCATGACAAAGAAAATAGTAGTATGCTATTGGTAGATTACAGAGGCAATACTATGTTATGAACCTTGTAGTTAGAAAATTCTGTCAGTATAGTTTCTACCCCTACTGACTATATGATATCGGGCATATAATTTAACCTCCAATTCTCAATTTTGTTGGTATTTTTAATGGAACTATTAACATCCTGTCATGGTGTTCTTGAAGGACTGAATTAGAAGATGCATGTGACTGCTATGCAAAATGCCTGACATGTGATTTGTCCTCAATTAAAGTTAGATACTATTACATTATTTCAATACTAAAGTCCTGAGTAGCTTATTTTTCTTTATGACAACTAGAATTGGCCAGTAACTGGGGGCTTAGCTCAAATGAGAGAAAACCACTGCATTTCATTTGTTCTCGGATGTATTCTTACATTCAATATGACCTTTAATACTCAAGTAACTCAAGATATACTGAGATTGATATAACCAAAGAGTTGATAAAGGAAAGTTGATATCTTGTGCTCTAAGATGTTAGAGGAAGGATTAGTTCTACAGGGATGATCAAGGAATATTTGATGAAAGAAACAGTGTGTGAGCTAGATCTTGAAGGATTAATACAATTTTATGAGATAATTGGAACAAATTATATGGAATTGTTTGGCTATAGCAATGATGCAAGAAGAGGCATAAAACTTCTCTATTTTAACTGGAAGAGTATTTATGAGAGGTGGTTAAAAAACCTTGAACATTTCTCTGGAGTATTTTAAAGTCTGGGTTATTGTATATTTATTTGAAATCCAACTAGATAGGACAATAATCACTTGTTCCGAAACAAGCATAATAGTACCAAAAATAAGAAGCAGTTTCTATCTCAATTTTTATTAGCATTCCTTTAAAAAATAATATTCATTTTTAAAAGATCAATGGGAAGAAAATACAAAGTTGATTAGCAACTCATGCCATGTGCACAGTAAAGAGAGCATTTATTTTCTGTAAACCCAGAAGCTTGAGTCCAGTTCTAACTCAGTCACTAATCAAAGGTGTGATATTGATGGAATTATTGTTTCCATGCATCCACATTGCATGGATCAGAGATAAGTCATACATACCCACTATGCCTTGTCTGAATTCTTGATCCATAAAATCATGCACTAATAAAATTAAGCCAGTGCATTTTTTGGTCACAGTTATTTGTACAGCAATATATAGCTGAATGAGAAATTGGAACCTAGTATTCGGGTGCTACCATAACAACCACCTAGAACACTAGACTTTAGCGTGTGACTGAGTAGCAAATGGATGCCTCAGGTGCACCAAGGAGACTGTTAAAGGCAATGAAAGGGAAGCATGGCTATTACTACTGGAGGCTAGAAAAAAGTGGACCCAAGTGATGAACTAGAGCAAATAGCAAATTGTGATCAGTTGAAAGTGTCAACTGCCTCCTTTTAGTTACTTGTTATAATGTATGAATAAAATATGACAGTAGTAAGGTGAGCTAAATTTCAAGCATAATTTAAAGGAAATAGGAAAGAGTCAGAACTTGGTGGGTATTAAAATAAAACCTTCTCATCCTGAATCTTTCCTAGCAAAAGATTACCAAATTAAAATAAGTACAATGCAAATATCATATACAGGGGAACTCCAATAGAAATACTCCTTAGGGTAAGGATCAATTCGGTAGTACTCTGGAAAGATTTTCTGTTGAAATCTCAGAAAGATTTAAAGCTGCTGCAAGCTAGGCAAAAAGGATTCTAATATGCTAAATGTGTGCTTTGTAGAAATGTTCAGACAATAGACCTTCTACTATCACATAACAATTTCCTACAGCACCCTGACTCAGTGTCCAAAATCGGTTCTGTTTTCAAATGGTTGCATATGCAATTTTTCTGTAATGAATGGATTATAATTTGACATGTAGAAAGCAATTTTTAAATAAATATAACAGCTTCAACTAAAAGCAACAGAGTAAAAATTCAAAGGGGTCTTTGGACATGCAACTTTTTGCGGTGAGGAAACAGACTGAGAAAGTAACATATACAAACCTAGACCATTATTTGGTTAAGATTGATAATTAATTCAATTTCTTTAATGAACATAAGGATAGTTCCTGTTTGTTTTTAAAATCCATTTAGTGTTTGTTTTAATAATTTCTCTTTCTCAAGAAATTTGACCAGTTTCACCCAAGTTGTTGAATTCATTGTCAAAAAGTTGTTCACAATATTCTACATTGTCCTTTTAATATACATAATGTCTTTAGTAATTCTCTTTTTAAAGTTTTGAGATCAGGCTGTTTGTTGACTTCCTTTTGGTTCTTTATCAATATTGCTAGAGGTTTATCAATTTTAGCAATATTTTCTGAAGTGTAACTTTGGTTTGGTATTTTTCTGTTATTTGTCTATTCATAGTTCACTATGTGTGATTTTATCTTGTATTAATTCATAAACTTACTTTGGTTTTAATTTGCTTTTGTTTTTAGCTAATCTGCTAATTACGTAACTAGGAGCCAAAATAAAACCCAATGCTCTTTAAAGGAATAGAACAAAATGAGAAGCCACAAACAAAATTCACAATGTCTGATATCTAATAAAAAGATGCTTTGCATGCAGATAGGCAGGGAAATACTACCACACCTAGGAGGGGAGGAAATAATCATTAGAAACAGTGACAGAAAAAATAGAGGTGGTAGAATTAATAGACAAGGTCCCTAGAGTATTTATTATAATTATTTTAATATACCCATTTTTAAAGACTATACAAACATAATGAGAGCAATACAAAATAAGAAATAAAACAAATGACAATTCTAGAAATGTAGAGAAAATATGTTTAATGAAAAATATACTGGCTGAAATTAACAGCAGATTAGACACTGCAGATGAAAAGATCAATGAGCTTGCAGTCTTAGCTATATTAACTATAAAAATGAAGCACTTTTTTTCAAAAGTCTGAAATAAGTAGCAGCATCAATGATATATAGAGTAATATCTAGTGAAATTAATATCCTAGAGGTTGGAATTGTAGTGTGGCAGAAAGCATATGTGGAGAAATAATGGGCAACTATTTTCCAACTCTGATGAAGACTGTAACCCCTCAGATTCAAGAAGCTGAATAAATCTCAATTAGAAGACAGAAAATCACAAGACAAGGAAAAGGCTAAAAACCAATTATAAGCAGGAAATCTTAAAAGAAGCTCAAGGGAAAAAAATATACATTATGTATGGAGGAGAAAATATATGGTTCATAGTAGACATCTAATCTAAATTTCTGCAGGTTAGAAGAAGGTAGAATGTGACTTTTAAAGACATGAAAGAGAAAAAAAAATTGTTAAAATTCTTTACCCAGAAAACATATGTTTCAATTATGAAGGCAAAAAAAAGAGTTTTTTAGAAAATAAAAGCTGAGTGAATTCACTGCATAAGACCTGCACTATAAGAAATATTAACAGAAGTTGTTTAAGCAGCAGAAAATAAACAAGACGAAAATTTCAATCCACACAAAGGCATGCAAATGGAAAATATCTGGATAAATAAAAAGGACATTTTCCCTCATTTTTACATATTTAAATTATAACCATGAATGCATAGAAATATTTAAAAATCAATTTATTGTGACCTTATAGTCTTTATGACATTAAAATAATTTTCTGGTTTAAAACATAGTAGCTATTACACAAAATACAGGAGCTAGAAAATGGAAGTAGAGTTTTAAGATTTTCACAGTATAAATTAAGAGAAATATTTTTCACATATGGAGTGTGATAAGTTGATATATACTATAAACTCTAAAGGAATCACACAGAAAAATAAAGAATTAAAGTTAATAAGTCAGTTATGGAGATAAATAGAATCATCAAAAATAAATAATTCAAGAGAACACAGAAATGAGGAAAAATGAACAGATAGATCAAAAAGAAAACAAGGAGCAAGATGATACTAACTTTTCTACAATTAACTTAAATATACATCATACGAGCACTCTACTTAAAAAAAAGATTGTCAGAGTAGATAAAAAACCAAGTCCATCTATATGCTGTCTATAATCAAAGCACTGATAGATTTAAAGTAAAAAAGGAGGAAAAAGATTTACAATTCAAACACTTATCAAAGAAAAACTGAAGGACTGTTTTGGTTTGCTAAGCTGCTGAAATGCTATATACCAGGAATGGACTGGCTTTTAATCATGGGGATTTATTAACTTATAAATTGACAGTTCTAAGACTGTGAAAATGTCCAAATTAAGTCATCAAGAGGAAGATACCTTCTTTGAGGAAAGTCTGCTGGCATCCAGGATTCCTTGGGCATATGAGAAGGCACATGGCCAGTGTCTGCTGGTTCTTTACTCCCAGTTCTCATTACATTCAGCTTCGGGTTCTAGTGTCCTCTTCTCTGAGCATCTGCATGTCTTCTCTTAGCATCTCTAGGGCATTTCTCTCTCTCATAAAGGGCTCCAATAAGACCCATCTTGCATGGGCTGGTCACATCTTAATTGAAGCAACCTAAACAAAAGGTCATATCCACAATAGGACTGCTCCCACAGAGATGGATTAAAAGGACATGGCCGTTTCTGGGATACATAGCAGTTTCAAATAAGCACAGTCTCCCCACTGGACCACAGTAAGGACATTTATTCCATCACAATATCACAAATGCCTTAAGTCATTTCAGTAACAATATTAAGTGCAAAGTCTCATCAAAATCAATTTTAGGCATGGTCTTTCCTAAGGCAAAGTTCTCCTCTGACTGTCAACCTGTGAAACTTAGAACAAGTTATCTTCTTCCAATATAAAAAGGAGGAATAGCCATAGGATAAATGCCCATTTCCATAGAGACAAATTGGAAGGAAAACAGGGGTCACCAGAATCAAACTGTTTCAAAAACCTGTAGGGCAAACTTTATTAGATTTCATGGTCTCAGAATGATCAATAGAATGATGTTTTCTCCTCAGAGCGTGAAAGAATGACAGTCCCAGTATCTCCAAAGGCTTATGCAGCAGCCCTGCTCTCTCCAAATGCTAGGGTGAGGGTTCCAGCATCTCCAAGCACTGGGGAGATAACCATGCTCTGGGCCCCACCCTCCTCAAATATCTGCGTGGCAGCCAGATTCTCTGCCAAGGTCCAGTGGGGTGATGGCCAGGCTGCGCGAGGAATGTGCTCCACCCTCTCTGAGGCATGTAGAGAGAGCACTCTTCCTGAACAAGGAGTGGCCCAGCTTTCCTCAGTTCCCCAGGCATCCAAGAGCCCTGGGGGGGTAACACTCTTCATGAACAGTGGGGAGAGAGGCCCGCCCACTGCAAACTCTGGGGCAAACTTGTCCTTTCGACGACAGGCATGTGTGGACCTTGTGTCCTGGCTCAAGGGGTCTTAGCTCCAGGCCTTGGTTTCTGTGGTTCTGCCTTTGAAGTCATTTTTCCTTTAATATGTCCCTTTTCTGTCCCTTTTAAAGTGTTTCCATTCATACAGATCACACAACAAACTTCTCAGTTTTGCATGCAGCACACATAGTTCCCAACCATTAGACAAATGAACTTTCCACAAATCCTTTCTGGATAATTCCATCTCCAAGCCTGACTTACATACACTGAAATGGCTGACTTGTTCATCCACGATTGTTTAAATCCTCACCTGGGGCACTAGCCTCTGAGGTCTCACTTTCTAGAAGTCCATAATTTTCTAAACCATCAATTTCTGGTTTCTCTATACCCAAGAATTTAATTCTCAGCTTATCCCTTTCCTTTCACATTTTACTACAAGCTGCAAGGAAAGGCCAGGCTCCATTTTCCATATTTAATTTGGAAACCTGTTCAGCTAACTATTGCAGCTCAAATTTTCCATTCCATCCAATATCAGAACTCAGTTTTACCAAATTCTCTGCCACTTTAAAATAAGGATTACCTTTTTTCCATTTGGCAATGACACATTCATTATCTCTCTCCAAGATCTCATCAGAAGTAACTTTAGCATCCATATTTCTATCAGCAGTCTCTTCAAAGCAATCTATGCCTTTCCTATCAAGCATCTCACAATTCCTCCTGAATCTTCCACTTATGCTTTTATAAAGTCCTTCCACCATTTTTGGGATTTGCAAATTGCAGAACCCCACTCTTCTGGTACCAAAATTTATTTCAGTTTGCTAAAGCTACCAAAATGCACAGGCCAGAAATGGACTGGATTTTACCAATGGGGATTTATTAGCTTATAAATGTACAATTCCAAGGCCATAAAATGTCCAAATTAAGGCATCTAGAGGAAGATACCTTTTCTGAAGAAATGCTTCTGGCATCCAGGGTTCCCCTGTTATATGAGAAGGCACATTGCTGGCATCTGCATTAACATATGCATGCTTGAGCTTGAAGCAAAAATAAGAAAGCAAAAGCCAAGAGATGGAATGAGTGAGCAAGAACTGGAATGAACTTTTTAGATATGAAAACAAGGAAATTATTTTTAAAGCATAATAATTGTGAGTTAAGCTTCTTAGATAAGAGTTTAAGTGACAAAGTAAAATACAAAGTCCTCAAAAAGGCCCATCTCCCAAACTACTACTTCCACATCCCTTCTGTCCCTACTCAGTAATAAGCTGATAAACTATTTGAGGAGCTGTGGCCTAAGAGCTCAGCATGGCCACAAAAGAGTGGTGCTCAGCGCAGCAGTGAAAGACATGGTTCACCCAAAAGCAGTTGCTGCTTCATGTTGCCTCCATCAAGTGGCCAGCAGGCAGGTGCTCAAAATCTAAGAACTTGAAATATAAAACGTTAAAGAAATTATTCTTATGTCCATATGTTAAGAATCCCTCAGAAATAGGTAGAAATACTTTGAAGAATTGCTGGTAAATAGTGCTCACTCTAGTGGGACTGGTATTGTGGTCGGTTGTGCTTTGATGGTAACTGACTTCACTTGTACTCAATAACAGGTCAACTGGGACACTGGACAATATAAACCACAGGGAGAAGTTAGCAAGCTGAGAAGTTGGAGTGGCGTTCCAGAGAGTGAGTACATCATTGGTAGATAAAGGTATGCAGGAACGCAGCTACTGTGGGAAACAGCAAATGGTTATGTCTTACTGGGGCAATGGTGCTATCTGTTTAGGGGAAGAGGGTGAAGGATTAGAGATGTGAGTCTAGCGCTCTTCCATTTTCAAGAAATATTAATGCCTAAATTTTGCTCTTTAGTCTGCCATCCCATTCATTTTCAGCCGAAACCTCCCCCTCAAATGTAGCATCAGCAAAATTCTTCTCCCTCTGTGACTGAGTGGGTGTATCGTTCTTGGTTCTCCCCAGTTTTTGCTCACAGCTCTTCTCCCTGCCTCCTCTAGCAATTAGAACCCTCTGCATTCACTTGATGCTAATGATAAATTACTTTCCATAGTAAGTTTTCCTTTGTAAAGTGCTTCCATCTTATTTTATGAAACTGGTCTGTCACCTTTTTGAGGGACAATGTAGAAAGCATCATGTTCCTTATATTCCATACTGTAAAGGACCTAGTGTAGTTCTCAGCGTATAGCTTCCAGTGAGCAAAGTTTGATACTTTGTAGATGAGATTAGAAATGATCAGTTTGTGGCTTTCCTTCAGCATTTTATATTCCTGGGAAGCACCAGAATCAGGACATAGTCCTGGATATCATATCTTCTTACAAGTAATTTGGAAGGCAACACACCGATCTCACTCTTGAGACAGACATCCTTGCTTTAACCATCCTAGTAGGTCTTGACATGGCCTCAGTGTCTTTGTCCATGCCCACTGGTATCAGCTGGGGCTTTCAGAGATTCCCAGCTGTGAGACAGGCTGATAGGAGGAATCTTGTGGCCTGCCTATACTCAGCCATAGAGTTTCCTAGGAGTTGTTTTTAAAAAATATTTTCTTGTTTTCCCTAACTTTCAAAAGTTACTTGCCTCCAGTACCCATATAGTTGACTGGGCTATGTCACCTGCTAAAATTCCCCAGAATCAATTTCCCTCCCGGAGGAACATTTTCCAGTGCAAAGCTGATCCCACAGGGAAAAAGCAGTTAGGGAGGTGAAGTGTTGTTCCCTGGACACCCACTGACTGTCATGACAGAGGGTAGGGGTCTTGCTTTTGCAGCTTCTAGGATTTAAAGATATGTTTCAGGAATTGCATTTTTTATTTTGTGAAAGACATTTTGAATAGTAGAAATTTTAACAGCCTAATCACATGAAATATCAAAAGGGTGCTGTCTGGCAGCTTGATTTATCAGAATAATGTAGATTATTTCCCAAGTTATGTGGCTTGGATAACTAGTTCTGCAGGAAATCAATGGGAGGAAGAGTTTGTGTGATCAAATAAGTTAGGGGATTGCTAGATTTTGTTACTGCAGGATTTCCCAGAGCCTGGGAAATTTGCTCATGTGTCTGGTGAATTTCCACGCGGTGGTTATAGAGTACAGCATTTGGTGAACTTACTTGACCATGCAGACCACACTAACATTTTCACACAGAATGTCAGTTAGCATCTTCCTAGAATTGACAATTGTGGGGAATGGTGTCCTAGATGCTCTTATGTGAAGGGGAGGAGAAGGGAAGTTATTGTTCCTTTGGTAGTTGAGTACTCTTAAATTCTATTATGTTAGTTGCGTGGCCTATGAGCCAACTCCCCTTTCTGTATGTATATATATATATCTATATACATATTCATTCATTCATCAACACACATTTATGGTGCAAGGTACTCATTACATAGGACTTGACTTTGCTTCTGGTCCATTTTAAGTCCTCTATACTATATATGCACCATGCTTTTCTTTCTACACTAGTTGTTTTGTCCTCTATGTCCAAGAGAAAGAGCTATAGTAGAGCTATAGGAAACCCTTTAAATGACAAAATTCCCTGGACACCTACCACATGATGATAGTTGCATTTTTATTTTCTGTTATATTAAATACATTTAATTTAAATGTACTAAAACATTATAGATGTGTTTATTCAAAATGGCTTACTTAAATCCTATTTTGTAAATGTATGAGACAGTACCCCTTTAGTTTACAGTCAGTATTTACTGCACATATAGATTAAAGAACTTCTTATAATTACTCCAGTGTCCCTAAGGCTCTCCACATAAGATGGAAAACATTGCTCTAGAACATATTGATTGAATCAGAGAAACCTGGGTTTGAATATGAACTCAGCCATTGACTAACTATGTGGTACTTAATAACTGATTTCTCATTATGAGGATGATTTTGAGGATTAGAAAAGTTAATATAAACAGACATCTATCCTGTCTGGCATGTGCTAGATACCTTGGCCTTCTCCTTCTTTGAGGTCAGAAATGAAAACAAAATTCTACATGCAAAAAACATTCTGAGGCAAAAATGTGGTGATTGTGCTATTTGTGTTTACTTTCTGTAGTGCCAAAGCAAATGTAAGAAAAGGCAATTCTCATAATTATTGATGTCCTAAATAAATAAATGTCAATATAAACATTAGTAATGACATACTTACTATATAATTATGATATAATCACTAATATAATGATTATAATAATAAATAAACCAATGTCATTAGATTATATTAATGCTGTGTTTTAGACACTGTTCTACGTGCTTTATATGGCTTAACTCATTTGATCCTTTCAAAAATCTTGTAAATATTCTTTATTATTCTCAATTTGAAGATGAAAAAGATGAGACAAATAGTTTACATAAGTTGGCCAAGTTTCACATCTGGTAATTAATGAACCTAAATTTCAAATCCAAGCAGTCTGGCTCCAGTAGCCATATTCTTAGTATCATGGTTATCTACCCTATGAACAACTTGTTTGGTGTGTTTTACTAACTCATTGTTTTAAAGACCATGTGGCATTTGAACATTGAAAGATTGTGGTATTTGCCTAAGAACAGTAATCCTATCATTAGGAAATTAATATGTGTGTTTAATTTTGCCATCCCATTGCTACAGTGGAATATAGAAACTTCCATAAGTCATGCTGAGAAATGGTTATTTTTCAGCTATAGTAAAGCAGAATAATAAACTTTTCTAAAAGCATAAAATGTTTTACTCTAATGAGGCATTTCAGTGTTTTAATAGCAACCTGGAATAGTAATAAGTTTCCCTCATAGACTTGTGTTGAGGCATAATGATGTTGGGAGATATTCGAGAGGTCCTCTTGCTTTTTCTTCAGATTATAAACAGCAACATTTTTCAGTAGCCATTTACCTAGTGCTTACCTATTTCCAATACTGGGCCACTTACTGGGAGATGAAAAGAATAAAGAACTGTCTCTGCCCTTGAGGAACTCAAGATATAGAAGGAGGAAAGGGCAGGTAAATAAATTATGACCTTTTTTGCTAACGGAAGCATGTATGAGAAGTCTAGTGATACAGAGAAAGGCATGTGCATCATAGTTCAGCATGTAATAGAGCAACTTCAAAATTTTGTCTGATAATGGTAACAGCATATAATGATGGCCCTAACTGTAAAAAGTTTATTCCTGAATGTAGATATAATCTGTCTTTATTTTTCATTTGTGTCTTCAGTTCTCCATTCTCATGAACATAAGAATGTACCTGTTCCTGGAGTTGAGTGGCCTGGAATTTGCCAAGCCAGTATGGCAAAGACCACATAATGGATTGGTTTAAGCTATGGGAATTTATCGTCTCATGGTTTCGGAGGCTAGAAGGGTTGCTTCTTCCAAAGGTCAGTAGTGTTCTGGTGCTGGTGGGCCAGTGGTCCTGGGGTTCCTTGGCTTTCCCACTACCTGTGAATGCCCTCTTCTTTCTCTTCCAAGACCCAAGTGACTTCTGACTTTTCCCTGTGGCATTCTCTGACCCTGATTTCCACCTTCTTTTATCATCTCAGTAATAGGGATTAAGGCCTACCCTTCTCCACTTGGCCACACCTTAATATAAAATTAAAATCTTCAAGAGATCCTATTTACAATGGCCAGACACATACCAGAATGCAGATTACAATTAAGAATTTGTCACATTAGGGTAATAATTCGATCTATCATGGGCTTGAATCCAGCTTCACTCATTAATAGCTATCTAACCTTGGGCAAATTACTTAATCCCTTAGTACTTTAGTGCCATCATCTATAAAATGGAATAACAGATGAAATGAAATAAACCAGGTAAATATTCATTACACATAACTTGCAGCTATTATTTTTGTTGTTGTTGGGAGTAAACTGATGAGTGAAACTGATGACACACTCAAGTTTAATGTTGATACACACAAACACACAATAACAAAGGAAAAGAGGGATTTGGGGAGTATAAAGTCAAGCACATATTTAGAATATCTGGGGTACTTTTACCACTGAGGCTGGTCAGATCAGTGAAGTTAATACTTTATGTAGTTTCATATCTATATAATTCACTGTTCACTTGTTAGAATCATTGTGTGTAATAAACCATAGGAAAGGAAGAGGGGCAAAAGGAAAAGACTCATTTTGTTGGGATAAAAGTGGTTAAGAAAGTCTGTTCCATGGCCTCCTGTCCTTTTACTCCCCTTTTCATGGTCCAGCCAATCCAAAAGGGGGACTAGAACAGGGTCAACACTTTTTAGCAACGTATTTGTGTATTGGGCTTTGTTTTAGTTTTGAAGAAAATAGATTTGGAGACCGTTTCTGCCTAAATAATTTGGGCTTGAATATTTGTGCTGGTGCTAGATCTATTAGACATTACCACCAGAAGGAAAAAAAAAGTAATGATTCAAGCCATTTGGAAATTTGGGGCTATAATAATGACCAAAATGTGGCTATCAGTTTTCTTTAAAATAAAAATGGCAGCTTGAATAATGGAGTCAATTAAAATGACCAGATGGTTTGCACTTGGTTAAATGCATTCTAATTAACCAATCAGTACAATCATCTGATTAATCTTTTGCTACTGAATTTTCAGTTTAAAAAAGTTCAAACAAGTTTCTTTCGCTTTCTTCTCTCCTGGCGTGGGGAAGTTGTGAAAGGAGAAGCCACAGACAATAAATTTCCTCCCTCGGTATGTATGTAGTTAACCTTTGAAACTCTGATTAAAAAATTAAGTTTCAAAAGAAGAGACAGAAACTACTCAGATGGACAATAGTGCAGGCATACCCTGTTTTCCTGTGCCTTGCTTTATTGCCTATCACAGATACTGAGTTTTTTTTACAAATTGAAGTTTTGTGTCCACCCTGTGTCTGTCAGTACCTTTCTTCCATTAGTATGTGTTCACTTCGTGTCTCTGTCACATTTTGGTAATTCTCACAATATTTCAAAGTGTTTCCTTATTATTATATCTTTTATGGTGATCTGTGGAACTTTGATGTTTCTATTGTAATTATTTTGGGATAACACTAACTGTGCCCATTAGCACAGTGAACTTAATTGACAAATATGTAGTGTTCGTTCTGATTGCTCCACCAACTAACTGGCTGTTTCCCCATCTCTTTTCCTCTCTTCAAGCCCCCCTTTACCCTGAGACACAACAATATTCAAATTAGGCCAACTGATAACCCTGCAGTGGCCTCTAACTGTTCAAGTGAAAGGAAGAGTTGCATGTTTCTCACTTTAAAAAGCGAGAAATCGTTAAGCTTAGTGAGGAAGTCATGTCAAAGGCTGAGAGGGGCTAAAAGCTAGGCCTCTTGAGCCAAACAGTTAGTCCAATGTGAATTTAGGAAGGAAATTAAATATGCTACTCCAGGGAGTACACAAGTAATAGCAAAGTGAAACAGAATAATCGCTGATATGGAGAAAGTTTTAATAGTCTGGATGGAAGATCAAACCAGCAATCATACTACCTAAGCCAAAGCCTAAACTGGAGCAAGGCCTTAGTTCTCTTTAATTCTAGGAAGGCTGGGAGAGATAAGGAAGCTGCATAAGATGAGTTTGAAGCCAGTAGAGGTTAGTTCATGAAAAGTAAGGAAAGGAGCCACCTACATAACCTAGAAGTTCAAGTTGAAAGCAGCGAGTGTTGATGTGGAAGCTGCAGTGAGTTATCCAGAAGACCCAGCTAGAGTCATTGTTGAAGGTGGCTATACTACACAGGAGATTTTCAGTGTAAATGCAGGAGTCTTTGATTGGGAGGACATACTATCCAGCACTTTCATGACTAAAGAAGACAAGCCAATGCCTGATGTAAAAACTTCGAGGAACAGGCTGATTCTCTTGTTTAGGGCTTATACAATTTGTGACTTTAAGTTAAAGCTGATGCTTTATCATTTATCATTCTGAAAATCTCAGGGCCCTTAAGAATTATGCTAAATCACACTTCTGGTGTTCTATAAGTGAACAAAAGCCTGAAGGACAGCAAATCTTTTCACAAAATGATTTACTACATAATTTAAGCCCACTTTGTGGCTTTTGCTTGGAAAATGATTCTTTTTGCTATATCACTGCCCATTGACAATGCACCAGGTCACCCTGAAGATCTGATGGAGATGTACACTGTGATGAATGTTGTCACCTGCTAGCACAACATCCATTCTGCAGCCCATGGATCAAGGAGTAATTTTGACTTTCAAATCCTATTATTTAAAGCACTGTTAAGACTATAGCTGCTATAGACAGTGACTCTTCTGATGGATCTGGGTAAAGTAAATTTAAAAATTTTGGAAAAGATTCACCATCCCAGATGCCATTAAGAGCATCTACAATTCATGGAAAGAGGTCAAACTATAAATGCTAACATTATATGTATATATAACATTTATCATGTGGCAGAAATTGATTCCAACCTTCATGGATAAAGTCATTTGAGGGGTTCAAGATTTTAGTGGAGGAAGTAACTGCTGTTGTGGTGGTAATAGCAAAAGAAGTAGAATTAAAAGTGGAGCCTGAAAATATGACTGAATTGTGCAATCTCATGATGAAACTTTCATGGTGGAAGAGTTGCTTCTTATAGATTAGCAAATAATATGGTTCCTTAGATGGAATCTACCTCTGGTGAAGATGCTGCAAACATTGCTAAATTACAACCAAGACATTAAAATATTACATAAACTTAGTTGATAAAGTAGTGGTAGGGTTTGAGAAGATTGACTCCAATTATGGGAGAAATTCTACTGTAGGTAAAATGCTATCAAAGAGTATCACATCTGTGATTCTCTACAGAGAAATCTTCCATGAAAGGAAGGGAGATTCAATAAGGCCAAACACAGTGGTTTTTCATTTTAAGAAATTGTCTTAGCTCCACATCACCCTTCAGCAACCACCATCCTGATCAGCCAGCAGCCATCAACATTGAGTCAAGACCCTCCACCAGCAAAAAAGAGTATACTGAGCTCAAAGATCAGGTGATGGTTAGCATTTTTTAGCAAGAAAGTATTTTCTAATTAAGGTATGTACTTTTTTTCATGTATAGTGTGACTACACACTTAATAGACTACAGTATAGTGTTAACAACTTTTATATGTACTAGGCAGCCCAAATTCATGTGACTTGCTTTATTGTGATACTTTGTTGTGCTAGTCTGAGACTGAACCCACTATAACTCTGAGTTTATGCCTGTATTGAGGAAATTTAATTTTTAAATTTACTATATTTATGTTACCACAATCACCCAATTAATTTTAAAAGTACACAATGAGGTATATTTCTATCAGACAGGCAAAATTTCATAAGACAGATGATATACTCTGAGAGACTTGGGAAACAACTACACGTGCATTGCTGATAGGAGTACAAAATAGTGCAACCCCTATTGAGGGGGAATTTGATAATAATTAACCACACTACATATGTATTTATCTTTAGACACAGAAAACTAATGTTCAGGAATTGATTTTGAAGATATAACTCCAAAATTGCAACCTAATGTATGCATTAAATTGTGAATTCATTGAGATATCACTTATAATAGTAAAATAGTGGAAACAGTCTATATAACCATCCACAGGAGAGTAGTGAATAAACGATATGGAGTGACTTACAGGATATACCACAAAGTAAAAATTGCATTTGGAAAAAGTTACACTGCATTATGTTTAAGAAGGAAGGAAACAAAATCATAATCATCTATTTTTACAAAAAGGTACACAGGAAGAATAAATGGGAAACAAAATACAGGTAAGCATGGGATTGTGTTGATAATGTTATGGGAATTATCTGGTTTATATTTATAATGTTTGCATAATTACTTGTTTTATATAAATATACAAAGATAGCTGAAACATGAAGGGAAAAATTGCATAATTTTAGGAGATGAATTAATGGACATCCTACCAAAATTCTAGAATAACTGGCTGAATCTGTCAAAATTATGAACATCAAACATGGAGTCTGCTTTATGCAGGTTTTCTCTTAAGAGAATGCATACACTGAAGCCTGCTCACTGCTATGTTAAAAATAAAATAAAAATAAATGTACATTATTGTGCATAGAAAATAATAAACTCTATTAGTAAGGATATGTTTTTTGTTTAACTTATCTATTTTCCTATATTGACCACATTTCTACAATAATTATTGATTAGTTTTATTTTGTAAATATTCCTTTAACTTCATTTTATGAAATACACAGCTCTGAGCTGTCTGCTTTGTAACTTGGCCTTCAATGCTCCCAAATGTAAGGCATATGCAACATTTCCTTATTCCTTCCCAGAGGCCTTTGTACTAGAATTAACTGTTCCCTCTGCCAAGACTGCTCCATCCCAACATATTGGGGTTCTTGTCATTTAGGTTTTATTGCATCATTTGATCTCATCTTCATTAGCCCTTACTGGCAACCTTGTAATGGCATTCAAAGCACAATCTCTATCTGTCCATTATAGTTAAAATAATAACATAATATTTATCTTTTTATTTGTATATTTGATTATTATTTAATGAATTTAAGCTTCATGAGAATCATTCACTTGAACTGTCCTATTTATCCTCCAGCACCGGTGTATAGTATGTGTAGTACATAGTAGATGCCTGACAAATATTTGTTGAAGAGTTGAATTGACATGAATTCATGTCACTTTAATAAATTAATTGAAGTAAAACATACAGCCAGTAAAATCTTGGGCTATATCATCTGTCCATTTATTAAATCTGCAATCAAAGACCTGTAAGTTCTTTTAATAGATACCTTCATACCACAAATTGACAGGATGTTGCCTTATATCATTTGACTTGCCCTTATGGAGATAGTGAAAGCTTAAGTGACATGATGTTTTGAAGGAGATGCTGATTATTCCAAGCAGCACTCGATCAATAATCCATTTAACCTGGGAAATTGGAATAGTTCATAGCTTATAAATAGTTCATAGCTGGAATGGAGCCAGTAGATGAGAAAAGTTTTTAGACTAGCCTTTAAGCCAACTCAACCCAGTAGGACATACTTAGTATAACCATTTTTCCAAAACTCCATTCACTAGAAGGAAAAGATGCAAGGTAACTGATTTTCTACTTAGAGCCCTTTTAAAAGCTTTTGGAACAGAAAGCTTATACTTTATTAAGCAGAGTATGCATTAGTAAATTCATACACTCAAACTCATGACTAATTGTGTTTACTAGTGTTTCGGGATCATTCAAAAGATGTCCCTATGAGAAAACCTCTTGAATCTTCTCTTCTCTCCCAATTTCTATATACCTGCTTGATTTGTATTATTCATAGAATATTAATTCAATTATTTAAACTCAGTAAATATGTATTGAACACCTACCATAAACCAAAGATTATTTCAGGTGCTAGGGATAAAGC
Source organism: Tamandua tetradactyla (assembly GCF_023851605.1). Lineage (NCBI taxonomy): Eukaryota > Metazoa > Chordata > Mammalia > Pilosa > Myrmecophagidae > Tamandua > Tamandua tetradactyla. The sequence goes on along the minus strand of NC_135335.1, from coordinate 43,186,566 downwards.
ACTGAAACAAATAAAAATTCCTGTCTTCATTGAGTTTACATTCTAAATTAATTAATGAGAGATTAATATATAATAAAAATATATAAAGTATATTAGATAACTCTGAGTACTAAGGAGAAAAATAAGGCAGAGATAGAAAATACCAGCACAGAATAGAGAGGAGGGATAACTTCAAATGCCCTGAGGTAGAAACTTTCCTAGAAGTTCAAGCCAAAGCGGTCAGTAATTGGAAGAGATATAATGTCTTCAAAGAGAAGAAAAGTTAGAGGTGACTCAGAGAGGTATTGAGAGCCAAATCATAGATAACCTTGCAGACCACAAAAAGTGCTTACCTTTTACTCTGAGCTAAGAAATTAAGGGAGGATTATGAGCAGAGGATGACCTAATATGGCTGCATTTCAATAAAATTTATTTATAGAGTTGGGCAGGGGCTAGATTTGGTTGGAGGGGTCATAATGTGCCCATCCCTGGACTAGTGTGATGTCCAGAAAGCAATAAGGTACTACCTGAGATTAATTATCATGATCAAGTAATGCCATTTTCTTTCAAACTAAGTTCTGAATGTTGAGTAAATGGAAACTGATTTGCAAGGTAAGTGTAACAAATAGAGTTAGGTAGAAGGGAACTGAGTGTATATGTAAATGGACTAGTATAGCACTTACCATTAATCATGGAATCTAACAAAGGTTTTTAAAGGAGAGCATAGGACATAAGTAGGGTGAAGAAGAATAAGAAGCTGGTAGGTTCGAAGGATTGCAGTTCTAGTTGAAGAAATGCTGGAGTAAAGGCATGTTAAGAAGGAGTGGATTGGGCGGGCTACAGTGGCTCAGCGGGAAGAACGCTTGCCTGCCATGCCCGAGGACCCGGGTTCATTTCCCCGTGCTCTGCCCACTTAAAAAAAAAAAAAAAGAGTGAATTAAAAAGATAGGAGTGATTTGGTGAAAGGGGTGGTTGGAATTTATTTTCATATGCAGTTAATAGTAATAAAAAGGTCCAAGAAATGTTAGTGAGTGACTACGTATGTGGAGGTAAGAGTCTCTGAAGCAAAGAAGGACAGGAATAGAGAGGTCAGAGAATTAGAAGGATTATTATCTGGCATATTTAATGTGAGAGGATGGGAATTTTAGATAGTGTTGGTAAACCATGTGCTAAAGGTTTAATGAATAATTTGAATGACCAAGAAAAGGATAGGTAATGGTGGTGTAATTTGATGGCTAAAGCTTCAAATCTGGGTTTTAGGGAAAAGTTAGAGGAGATGGGGAGGAGCATGGAAGAACTTAGTATACCCCCAGGTAGAGACAGGGATGTGGAAGGAAGCAAGCCCTCAATTGAGAGAATTGTAGGGAAGCAACATCCTCAGAGGAGAATCAGGTCTCAAGAGAAGAAGGAGAAGGTAACATTCAGCAGAGATGGTGAGAATATTGGAAGTTTGTTCATATTTGACCCTCAGTTTCAGCAGGTAGTGGAGAAAGGTTTGGGAGCCCGGGGAAGCCAGGAGAATGGTACAGTAAAGGGGATGCATAGTGTGAAATAGAAATTAAAATGAGGGATTATATGGGATTCCTCATAGTTGACAACAAGAGTAAAAGGTACAATGAGATTAGTCCAGATGGTGGATGATGGTAAGGAGGGAGTGTTAGAGAGGAAGGAGGGTCGGTGGTCTTGTCCAGATATTTCTAAAGAAGGAAAGGACTACCTTCTGGAACCCTTTCCAACATTTAGTTCCCAGTTCTGATTTGTACCTTTGAATCATACATCTTAAAGAAATGTTAAAATGTCAAGAATTATTTATTTCAGTTCACAGAAGAAATCCAGTACTTAGAATCCTCCCCTTTCCCACCCCTAACCAGAGCTTTTCATGTCCCTCACTCTTTCTCTACCTAATTAACCCTTGGCTGTGGTTTTGCTGTCTCTGTGGACTGCATTGACTTTTCTTGTTTTTTGATAGGCAGGTATTCTTAAAGTTAAAAGCCATTGCAACCCTGCAATGGTGAGAGAGTTTTGAAAGCCATGTTTTTCAAGAATAAGGATTGTATTCAACTGCTTTTTTGTCAGTATGCCCTTATCTTCAAAGGCTTTGTAGAGTTTGTCCTATTTCACTTTCAAACCTTAAAAAGCATCAGTTTCTACCCTTCAGATTGTTCAAAAGTGAGAGTACATTTTATAATAAACAATTTAGTTGAATAATAATTCTTATCGGGGAAAAATATTTCTCATGGTGGAAGAATAAGTGTACAATTTAATAATAACTTCTGTGTTTATAGCTGAAATGACTTTCATTTATGATCCAATCCAAAGGCATGCTTCTGAGTGTGAGGGGGGTCCTTTTAATAATTAAACTGTGACAGCGGGTGCTGTATTTATGTCCTGCTAATCTGCTTTAATGAAGACATCTCAAAGTACATGATCCATGGATATAAAGTGGCCCTGTTTTCTTTTTGTCTCTTCATCTAAGAGCTGACTCATTAATAATTTTTCAGGGCAAGGATATGGTGGGGGCGGGGAGCTGGTGAGTGGCAAGCAGCTATGATTTAAGGACTTGCCTCAAAAATTGCACATATTGCTTCATTCATGTACCATTGGACAGAATAGAATGAAACAGATGTTCTGTGCCTAGCTAGAAGGGAGGGTGTTCTCTAACTGGTGGCCATTGTCCCTCGTGAAATTTGGGGAATTGGTATTGGGAGAGTAATTAACAATATCTGCCAAAGGGATGTTTACAGTGTGATAAATGTTCGTGGTTGATAAATGTCAAAATTACCATTTCTTTGAATTGCCTGAATTGTTCATTACCTGATTTCTTTACATTTGCTCTTTCCTCTGCCTGAAACACTCTTCCATTTCTCCTCATAGTTCAACTGATCACTAATTTCAGTTCTTTATTCAACGTCATCTTCTCAGTGAGACCTGCACCATCAATTTGTTTAAAATTCCCATCCTTACTGCATCCCCGTTTTCTGCTTGGATATATTTTTCATTGATCTTATTCAATTTAACCTATTACATTATTTTCTTCATTTATTGTATGTTCTCTCTCCACTGATGATGGTCTCCCTGAATTTAGGGACTCTTGTCTCCTTTGTTTAGTCCTTAGGGTCTAGAAGAGAACTAGAGTCCAGTTAATGCTCAGTATATATTGAAGTGTTGCCAGCATGACAGTGAGCAAACATATGATCTGTAGTCTCTGTTTTTATAGACTTATCTGTTAAGTCTTTTATTCACGGTAATAATTACCTGTGTTAAAGAAGATAAAAATAAATCTTCTCATGCTGACTTATTATTTCAGGTCAAATAATATCACCCCCTGAAAATATACACCTATTATTTATTAACTAATGCATTCATATATCAGTTCTTTTTGTTTTCCTATATTTTTTATTTTTCTTCTTTCAGTAAAGGAAGACTTTATTGCATTTATTGGCTCTTGAGAGTGGAGAGATTTAAGGGAACAAAAAGAGAAGTTCCCAGGGGCAAACTCTCTTTTTGGTACATTTTTTCTAGAGTATAAGCTATTTAAAAATGGAATCATAGATCCTCATTACTTCCAGATTTTGTGTTCTCAAATTTTCCTACTAGCTAAAATGTATTTGTAACCATAAAATCAATATTCATGGTACTTTCACCATCATTCTTGGCCATGCACAGAAGTGGTGAATACTTAGAGTCACCTGATAAGTATGCTCTCAGTTGTGGTTGAACAACAGTACCTTGCCTTCTTCTTTCAGCTCTTATACTCTAAAATGTCTTTTTGCAGTGTATTTAGTGCCATATTTTCACATTTTTGTGCTTTATGTGAGTGATTTCACTTTTAAAATGGCTCCCAAACATAATGCTGAAGTGCTATTCAGTGTTCCTAAGTGTAAGAAGGTATAATATGCCTTATGGAGAAAATACATGTGTTAGATAAGCTTTGTTCAGGCCTGAGTTATTAGCCTTGAGATCAATTTTAATGAAACAAAAATATATATTAAATAAGATGTCTTTAAACAGAAACATATATAAGGCAAAATTAATAGAGATATTTGACCAGAAGTTCGTGAGAATCAAACCCTGTATTTCCCCTGCCAGCAGTGGTTCAGTTTCTTCTAATTTGATGTTTGCAGTGACTTTATACAATGTAACTACCATGAATAACAAGAATCAAATGCACTCAGTTACCGTACATTGGGTGTGTTCACAGTATTTGTCACACTCTCCTTCTGGCAGCATTGGTAGGACCACTGGTGGCATTGCACTTTTTTTCTCTGTGTTTCATCGAATTCAGACATAGTCTTAGAACTTGCTGTGGCATGGAAATGCAGAAGTGTGAGCAGTGCCGATGGCTGAAATTTGCAGGTTGAAGTTTAAAGAGACCGTGCACAATTTTCCAAAGTTCTTTTTCTCTTCTTCAGAGTTATTTTTCTCCAGACAGGTGCTGCTTTTATATCCCAAGTCCCAAAGTGCAGATGACAAGGATGCAGAACAAAGTTCCCAGCCATCCCAAATGATGTAGTATGAACAGGAAGTAAATCACAAACATGTATGGGTTGTTTAATAACACAGCATAATCTGCCCTACCTTTACTGAGATAATTATTCAACTGGGGAACACAGAGAAGGACTTCTTTGAGACTTATCGGGATCAGTATGCCTATCTTAATTGTGGTGATGAAAACATTGTGGATCTACTAAAAACCAGTGAATTGAATCCTTAAAAAGGGAGTAAATAGCATGTTGATCTATAGTTCAATAAAGTTTTTTTAAAAAGCAGAAGAAAAAGAAAAAAAGGGAAGTTTTCAACCTTCTGAGGCTTAGCCAGGAAGCAGCAAGATCAGCACCTTTGGAGGGAGATGGCAGAAAGGACTGCCAGGAGAAATTGTCTTTGATTTAATCATGTTCCAAAGCTGGTTAGGGTTGGATTTTCTTTTCCCCTAGACCATCAAACAAATGTCAAGGTTTTGAGCAAGGGAAAATAGCCCTTGACATCTAGAAGCTGGCCTGCCACCCCCAGCTGTGACTATGTCTTCTCCTGATGAAATAAACAATCCTATAGAACACCAACATCAGACATGGGCACTTGATGACTTCAATGGATCAAGACAGGAAAAAAAAAATACCTTAATAAAATTGTTAAAAAAAGATCAGTGAAGGACATGCTCCCAGATGGGGGAGGAGGCAAGCACCTGTAATTTCCACTAATCGTGTTCTTGTGATTGCCAACAATGCCCAGGATAATTGATGGTCTTCCGTATTTTTAGATATAGTCGTAATATTTAGGGCAGTAGTATTTTTATACATATGTATGCATATGTGTGCGTGTGTTTGCAAATATGTATTTTTTTTCCTTCTTGAGGTGAAATTTATGTGACTTACAATTAATCATTTTAAAGTTAACAATTCAGTGACATTTTACTATATTCAAAATGTGTACGAATACATTTAAAAATGTGTTTTCAAACATTGTCATCATCCCCAAAGGTAGCTCTGTACTCATTAAGCTCTTTTTCCCTATGCCTGGATTCCAATCAAGCCATTATGAACCATCAATCTGCTTTCTATCTCTGTGGGTTTACCTAGGCAGGATATTTCATATAAGTTGAATCATGCATTATGTGTCTATTTATGTCTGGTTTCTTTCACTTACCATACTGTGTTAGAATGTATCAAAAGTTCATTTATGGTTATAACTGAGTAATGCTTCATTGTGTTTATATGCCATATTTTATTTATTGATCAGGTGATGAACATTTTGTTTTCCCCACCTTTTGGTTATTGTGGATAGAGCTGCTAAGAACATTCATGGAAAACTATTTTTTGAATACCTGGTTCCAATTATTTGAGGAATAGTTTGGTGAACTGGTAATTCTGTGTTTATCTTTTGGGGAACCACCAAACAGTTCTCCATATAGGCTGAACCATTTTACATTTCAACCAGCAATGTATGAGGGTTCCAGTTTCTCTGCATCTTAGTCAACTTTGAGTTTTCCCTTTTTTGGATTATAGCTATCCTAGTGAATGTAAAGTGGTAGGTCATTTTAGTTTTGATGTCCCTAATGGCTAATGGTGTTGAACATTTTATTTTATGCTTGTTGGCCATTCATGTATGTTATTTGGAGAGATTTCTATTTAATTAATTTCCCCTTTTAAAATTGGGTTGTTTGTCTTTTTGTTGTTGGGTTGTAAGGGTTTTATATCATGGGTACTAGGCCCTTTTTAGTATATGATTTGCACATATTTTTTCCCAGTCTGTGTTGCCTTTCCATTTTATTGGTAGTACACTTGGCACAAACATTTTTAATTTTGATGATGTAAAATGTATTTACTTTTATTTTATTGCTTGTACTTTTGGCATTTTATTTGAGAATCCTTTGCAAAATAAAAGATCAGAATGATTTACCATTATGTTTGCTTCTGGTAGTTTTGTGGTTTTAGCTCTTATGTCTACGTCTTTGATCCATTTTGAATTCTTTTTCTCATATATATAGTATAAGGTAGGGGCCCAACTTCGTTATATTGCATCTGGATACCCAGTTATCCTGGCATCATTTACTGAACAGACTAATATTTGACCATTGAATGGTCCTTCTATCATTGTCAAAATCAAATGACTACAAAGCTATGTAGTCTTATTTCTGGACTCCAAGTTCTATTCCATTGGTATACCTGTCTATCCTTATGCCAGTAACTTGTTTTGATTATTGTAACTATGTAGCAAATTTTTAAATTGGAAAATGTGAGCTCTCCAACTTTTAAAATTCATTTTCAAGGTTGTGTCAGCCATTTGGGGTTCCTTGCAATTCCATATGAATTTAAGGATCAACTTGTCCATTTCTGCAATATAAAGTTGTTGGGTTTTCAATAGGGTTTGGCTTGAATGTATATAGATCAATATGAGTTGTACTGCCCTCTTACGAATATCAGGTCTTCCAGTCTATGAATACAGGATCTTTCTGTTTATTTAGGCCTTCTTTAATTCTTTGCACTAAGTGTTGCATCATTTTCAGTATATACGTCTTTCACCTCATTGATTAAATTTATTTATAAATATTTTATTTGGCTGCTATTTTAAATAGAATTGTTTTATTTCATTTTAAGATTGTTCTTTGCTATACATCAAAATACAATTGATTTATACATGCTGATCTTGTAGCCTGCATCTTTGTTAAATTCATATATTAGCTGTAGTACTGTGTGTAGCAATTCTTCAGGATCTTCTGTTTATAAGATTTGTCATCTGTAAACAAATATAGTACTACTTACTCCTTTTCAATCTGAATGCCTTCTATTCCATCTTTTTGGCTAATTCCTCAACTTCACTGTTGATTAGCAGTGGTGAAAGTGGTGTCTTTGTCTTTTTCCTGATTTTTGAAGGAATCCTTTCAGTCTTTCACCTTTGAGCAGGATGTTAGATGTGGATTTGTCTGTTTTTCATTTGCATGGACAGGCACCGGGAATAGAACCTGGTGTGGTAGGTGAGAATTCTGCCTCTGAGCACCACCCTGGATTTGTCTTGAATGTTCTTTATTGTGTTGATGAAACACCTTCCTATTTCTAATTGATTGAGTGTTTCTATGACAAACGATATTGTATATTGTCAAATGTTTCAATTGAGATGATCATGTTTTTGTTTTTCCTTCATTCTACTCTAAGGTGATGTATAACATTGTTCAATTTCTTATGTTGAATCACCCTTGCATTCCTGGGATAAAACCCACTCAGTCATAGTGTTATAATTAAACATATGTTGCTGGATTAGGTTTGCTAGTATTATGTTGAAAATTTTTACATCTATATCCATTAAAGATAATGGTGTGACACTTTTCTTTTCTTGTGGTATCTTTGTCTGTCTTTGGTATCAGGATAACATTGGCCATATAGATGAGTTAGGGAGTATTGCCTCCTCTTCAGTTTTTTTTTTTTGAAGAACTTGAGGATTGGTGTTAATTCTTCTTGATGGTGTCTCACAAGTTTCTTAAACTCTTTTCATTTATCTTTGTTCTTTTTTCTTTTTGGTCCTCAGACTGGATAATTTCAATTTCAATTTACCTATCTTCTGGTTTTCTGATTATTTCTTCTACCTGTTCAAATCTGCTATGACACCTTCTAGTAAGCTTCTTATTTCAAGTGTTATGCTTTTCAGCTTCAAAATTACTCTTGTATCCTTTTTATAATTTCTGTCTCTCCCTTGAATATCCTTCTTTGTTTATACATTGCTCTCCTGGTTTCCTTTAGTACTTTGTCCATGGTTTCTTTTAGCAATTTAAGCATATTTGAATATTTAAGACAGTTGGTTTAAAATCTTTGTCTAGTAATTCCAATGTCTGTCCTCCCTCAGGACATACTTCTTTGAGAATAAGGTATGCTCTGCCATTCTTTTCTGGAGCCAGGGACCACAGTCTCACACTGGGAATACTAGTTATTGTCTTTAAGATGAGGAAGCAGGGCTAGGGAAAGGGCAAATAAAAGCAAAGCTTTGCTATTATTTTTAAAGTTTCCTTTATCTTGATTCAGTATTCAGATGCTATAATCCTTTGACTATTTTCCAGAGTATTGACAGAATTGATTATAATACCACTTTGCTTAATTATTTGATTTTCCTGTAAAAGAATAGGCTCTAGGAGCTGCCTGTTCTGGCGTTCTCACTGACATCACCTCACGGAGGAGTAGGTCAGGGTAAATATGCTCACCAGGCAGGCAAATACCAAAGAGAGGGGCATGTCCACTTCCTTCTTCCAGAGTACTTATCAGCTAAGTCTCTCACAGAATAGAATATGGGGTATTTTACTATATTTTCAAAGTGAAAATAAGTTGACAATCTTTCTATATTCCCAACAGATTTTGCTTAAAGTATATAAATATAGTTATATAAATTATATAAATAGATATTTACAATTATAGAGGAACTATTGAGAGAGTGAAAGATCCCAAGAGAATTTTTTTATATCATCATCATCTTTTAGATGATCGACTAAGAATGGCCCTTTGGATGTGATTTGCTCTATTGCTTAAAGGCTATGTGAGCAGGTTCTGGTAGACTGGAATCCACTTACAATAAATATAAACTCAAACTTGGACTTCCAGATTAGAGGACGTTGGGGAAGAAGACATTGTTTAAGATATGGTTGTCAACCACCTCATACTGACATGTTATGATATATTTAAACTTTATCATTTGCACTTATTATATCATATTTATATTTTGGTGAAGTAACTTCTGTTCTAGAATATTAGTGCTGGTAGGGAGGAGAGTGACCATCTAGTCCAGCAATTGGGACACTTTTCCAGTAGAAGGCCAGCTGCAAATATTTTATCCATAATTGGCAATTCAATCTCTGTCTCAACTATTTCACACTTCTGTTGTAGCACAAAAGAGGCATACTCAATACATGAACAAATAGGTATTTGTTTTACAAAAAGTCAGTGCTTACATTTGGCTTGTGGGCCATAGTTTGCTAGACTCCTAAATAATCATACCTCTTCCTTTTCTTCAGATGAAGATTGTTGAAACTGAGGCACAGAATTGTTGAAACCTGCCCAAAGTTTTGGAGATAATTAGTATTTTAACCTGGGAAGAAATATATAAAAATTATTTCTGAATCCTTTTGTTTATTTAATTTTCTACGAAGTGAAATTGCTGAGCAAAATACCACGTTAACTTCCAAGTTGCTGGCTATAAACATTTGTTCTGTTATGTACACATGGCTTCTCGAATTGGCCCCATCAAAGAGATGAACATGCCCTAACTGCAATACCAATGAATAAACATGACTTATGCAGTGTTTTGGAGTTCTAAATTGCATACTTATTTCAACACTTTAAAATTGCCTTAAAATATACTGCCTGTTCTTAATTTGGTATTTCTGCCATGAGCTTTATAATGAAAGAGAAAGGACTTTAATGCATATTTTATGTTTTAAATTAAACACACACATTAATAGCTTTTATTGTTTCGGAATAAATAAGTGAGGTTGTATTTCTTTATGATTTGACTGGTATAAATATATATATAAACTTTCTGTATGCGTTATGTTATTTCTTTCCAACATGAATAGTGCAAACTAATCAATAATAGTGCTTTTAGCCAGAGAGCTCATGCAGGGAACTAGCATACACCCTTTAAAGTGAAAACAAGTTGACAATCTTTCTATATTTAGGGACCCTACAAAAGCACTACAACTTGCCAAGATGATGCTGAGCTCGATCGCACGGTTGAGTGAATGTCACTTAATATGTGTGGCAGTGAGAAGTCTCTATATCATCAAGTAGAGACCAGGTCTCTACAATAAAAGCCAAGTTGAATGTTGAGAATGAAATGAATCTCTATCTCAAGTTCTAAAGAGATCATTTCTACCCAAGTGGAGTGGAAGCAGAATGACCTTATGGAAAATGTACTCAAATTGGTTTCTGGCTTTTCAGGAAGGCAGGGGAACTTACACTGTCATTTAAAGACCAGATCAAGATGTATGAGCAGAAAGAATGAGAGAAATAAAGCTGAGTAATTGTTTTAGCTTACTAAAGCTGACACAATGCAATATACCAGAAATGGGCTGGCTTTTACAATAGGATTTTATTAACTTACAAGTTTACATTTCTGAGGCCATAAAAATTTCTAAATTAAGGCATCAGCAGGTGATACTTTCTCCCTGAAGACCAGCTACTGACAATTCTCAGTTCCTCTGTCACGTGACCAGGCCCACAGAGACATCTGCTAGTCTCTCCTTTCTCTTCTGGGTTTCATTCCTTCCAACTTCTGGCTTCCATAGCTTTCTCTTTTTTTTTCTGTGTCCTCTTTCAGTTTCTGTGGCTTTCCTCCCTGAGCTTCTCTAGGGCTCTCTCCTTATTCATCCCATTTATAAAAACACTCCGTAAAAGAATTAAGACTCACCTTTAGTGAAGTGGATCGGACCTTAAATTAAGATCCTGCTCACCGAAAGATCCTACTTATAAATGGGTCCACTCCCACAAGAATGGATTAGCTTTATGCAATGATTTTATGGGATTCATAAAACCTCCAAACTATCACAGTGACAAAAAAAAACATACTATGCATAACAGTAAAACATCAGAGGCAACTTAAACCATAGACGCAGAGGGAAATGAGAAATGTATTTGAAACTATTGAATACCCCAGAAAAACCATGTTCTTTAATCCTGATTTAATATTAATTTTTTTTTGCTTACGTTGTTTCCATGGAGATATGATTTACCCAGTTGTGGGTGGGACCTTTTAATTAGATGGGTTCCATGGAGTTGTGTCTCTACCCACTCAAGATGGGTCACTTACTAGAGTCCTTTAAGAGGAAATGATTTAGGAAAAAACTTCAGAGCTAACACAGAGAGAGATGTTTGGAGATGCAGAAAGAAAACATCCCCTTGGAAACCCCCTGAAAACCAAAAGCTGAAAGACCAGCAGATGCCAGCCACATGCCTTCCCAGCTGAAAGTTATTCTAGACCCATCAGCCTTTCTTCAGTCAAGGTATCCTTCCCTAGATGTCTTAGTTTGGACATTTTCATGGTCTTAGGTACCTTTATAAAAGCGAACCCATTTCCTGTATATTGCATTTCTGGCACATTAACAAATTAATACATGGTTCAATAATAAATATTTGAAATTTCTGGAAAAAAAAAACAAGCCTAAAATATGCTGTGGATGCTAAAGTGATTGTCATTTCCTTTTTCAGGGGAGGTTATCTGTATTGTCTTATTTTTTTACAATGCAGAAAAAAATTCCATTATATGAAAACTAGAATAAAATGTATTACAAATAAAAGGAACAAAAATATACTGTGTAAATATAAAATCTTTGATTGAAGTAGTAAGAATTACTAACATGAAAGGTTCTTGCAGATCATACTTTGTAAAACAGAAATTGGGGTATGTAGTTTAAAATACACATACATACATATAATCTTTTCCTAATTTATGATGTGTTTATTTGAAAGGTCTTTAAATGCTATAAAAATTAAATCTAATTTAGTTTTATATTCAGTGAATTGCATGAAATGGTATGAAATTATGTCATCTCTCCTGGAACATTTGGTACAAGTAGTAGCTACATCATGTCTTTCTTCATTTAGGTTACCGATATGAGTGAACATAAAGTTTATGGTCCAAGAAAACTGAAGATCATTAATACATTCAGTATTAGGATAATAATATTCATAATACCAGGGGACTTTTAGGACCTTTCTGGAGAGGTAATTTAGTGCTCATTTGTAAGTGTTGTTAGTAGACAAATTAATGTTATTTAACAATAACTTACCCTTGTTTCACTAATGGCATTGAATTTTTTAAAAAGTCAAAATACACTTTAGAGGAAATTTCAAAGTTTGGGAGAATTTTTAAATGAATATTTTATGACTAAATCTATAAAAATATTCTATTCAAATTTATACATTCAGAATGACTATGCAAGTTAACTAGGGCAAATGTAAGACATTTCATTTTAGATGCTTCCATTAATGCAATTCAGGCTTATACAGATCAATGTGACTATGCGACCATTACCCATTATTTATTTGCAACAAAATTATTTTTATCATGTGTAGTCACTATTGTAAATTCATAAATGTGCCCTTCTTTCCCTCAAAGCCTCAGTCACCACCTGCTTTGCAAAAGGACATAAATTAAGTCATCAGAAAATATCTTCATCTTTTCATTACCTTTGGTATTTTATTTTATTCACTTATATATAAGAGTATTTTTACTTTATTTTGAGTATTTTATTCACTTAAATATAAGAATGGAATACATATACTTTTTTTAAGAATTAAAATTTTAAGAATGCATCTTGGAATGCATCTAGTTTTATAGAATCCTAATACAGTTATGTTGTTCAAACTTCATGATTGTGCAAACATGAAAGTAGTTGTGAAAGCCATTCAAAAGAGGTTTGTGTTCTAAATCTCCTAGGCCACTTTCCCTACCCACAAATATGGCATAGGATATAGGTACACTGAAAAATGACATTCTGAACATCAAAAGGTACAATATGTAATGTTTTCTGCTTATGAGTTAAGATTGAAAACTGTTTATTACTTTCAGATTTTGACAGTATAATTCCCCTGAAGAGTTACTTTTTAAAATTACTGCATTTAATATTAATGAATTATGTAGGGTTTTTTTGTATGCTTTATGGTGGGGTCACGTTTCTTTTTTCCATGTGAATATCCTATTATTGCAAAACCATTTGTTGAATTTTTATTTGTTTGTTTTTTGTCTGTTTTGCTTGTTTGTTTGTTTTTTGGGAAGTGCATGGACTGGGAATCGAACTTGGGTCTCCCACGTTACAGGCAAGAATTCTACCATGGAACTACCCTTGCACCCCCAATATTAATGAATTATATATTTTTAAGAGCTAATATAGAATAGAAATTTAAGTTTCTATTTATAGATGATGATGGTAATAGAAACAAATAATTTAGTCATGATAAGATTGACAACCGGAAAAGGTGCTAGAATAGGGAAACATTATATAACTCTGAAAGGGTATTTAATTGGTTGGTCATATTGTATTTCATCTAAAATGAGATGGATATTGAAATGGATAATTTTTCATTAATTTGCATGATTTCATCTTAAAACATGACCACAAAATAACTGAATACACTGAGTTGTAACTAACAATTAAGAGCATATACTAAGGGTGATTTATTCCTACAAGCTTAACTGGTATTTAGAAATTATACCCCTTCTTGATATTGTTTTTATTATGGAAAGGAAATATTGCATCTGGCATGACCAGCCATAAGTAAAATTTTCAAGTAGTGCATTGCGTACCTACCCTTGTCCATTTTCACACACCCCTATCTCTCTCTTTCTCCATCTCTCTCAATATAAATACATATAGAAACACATATCACATACTTAAATTGCAGAGAAAATGTATCATTATAATGTGTTGCCCTTTTGTCATTCTTGTTAACCAAATTCCTTGTTATGATGGACTAAAGATAGTTTGTTATCAAAATAAGATTGGGAGACTGATGACAGCCAGAGGATAAGGTAGGAAACACCAAAAATCTCATCGCTCCAAAGGAACATCTAAAAATAAGCAGATTCTGTCAGAACCAGTTTTCCCAGAACTCTGGAAAACTGTCAGGAGTAAAAAGAAACAAATGTATGCTGATTCAGGAAAAAGAAAACCTGAGAGGATCAGAAACCTGTAGGATACTTTCACTTGCTCTGGCAGCACCCTCTCACTCAGCTCGGTGTGGCTGTTGGGATTGATAGGGAATGACAATCCATGTTCCTGGTGTTGCAGCTCATATTCTAGGGTGAATCCCTGATATCAGGTTATTAGCATACATAATGTACAAATTAATTGTGGAAATTTAGTGTTCTTGTACGTCCACCCCAACTCACTCTCTGAAGGACCAATTCAATGCATTCAACTGTGTCTTCTAATCCAGAATTGATTCGTGGCCAAGAAGCAAATGGCGCGGAGCCAAGCAACCTGCAGTCATCTCAAGTGAAAAAGTATGGCTGAGTAATACAATAGAGCACCTGGAGCCTGGGAGGAGAAATCGGCAAGAAAGTTTCTTTCCTAGGAGGGATAATGAGGACACCAGAACATCCATGCATAGTGGGGAACTGTTGGAAAGTACCATGGAGCCCAGGGCAAGGTGCACATGCAGGAAGGCCTGAGAAGGACTCAACTGATTGCTGGAAGCTGATCTATAGACTCAATGTAAATAGGGCTAAGTGTTGAAGGAGATTCTTAACACAAAGTCAACCTATACAACAGCATTCAACAAGAAAAACAAAACAAAATGCAACAACAAAACCAAGCAGCAAACCCTTGGGAATGGGGAGAACCTGTCTTTCAGCATTGACATACTAGTATATTCAAATATCCACATTGCAACCAAAAAATCACACAGCATAATTTTTTTTTAATCCAAGAAGATATGGTCTATTTAAAAATCAAAATAAAGTGGCAAAATCTATTGCTAAGAATGAACAAACATTGCAAATAATAATCAAAGATGTCAACTCTCCTAAATAAGTTCAGTGAGTTAAAGGAAAATATGAACAAAAAAAGTAAAAAAAATCAGGAGGGAAATAGATGAAAAAAAGGAGAAATTAGAAATTTTTATAGGAATCAAATTCTGGAGATTAAAAAGCACAAAAACTGAAATAAAAAGTCACATGAGGTGTTCAAAAGCAGATCTTAACATGCGGAAGAAAGAATCAGTCAACCTGAAGATAGGATATTTGAAATTATTCAGTCTAAGGAACAGAAAGAGAAAAAGAATGAAAAAAAAAAAAAAGAACAGAGCCTAAGATGACTTTTGCAACACTTTAAAGCAGTCCAGCATATGCATTGTGGGAGTCCCAGAAGAATAAGAGAAAGGAAAGGGGGAGAAAAATATTTGAAGAATTAATGGTTGAAAACCCCAAATTTGACAAAAGACATGAATACATATACCCACATATCTCAGTGAATTCCAAATAGGATAAACTCAAAGAGATTTGCACGTATAATAGTCAAACTCCCAAAGGCCAAAGAAAAAGAATCATAAAAGTAACATAAAAGAAGCAATTCATCTGATACAAGTGGTCTTTACTAAGAGCATATGCAAATTTCTCATCAGAAATGATAGAGGCCAGAAAGTAATGGATGACGTAATTAAAATGCTGGAAGAAAAATAAAAACTATCAACAGTTTTATTTTTGGAAAAACTTATTTGATAATTAGGGAGAGGGTACTTGGGTGGTTCAGTGGTAGAATGCTCACCTTCTATGCAGGAGACCCAGGTTCAATTCCCAGAGCATCCACCAAAAAAAAAAAAAAATTAGGTAGAAATCAAGGCATGCTCAGATAAAAAAAAAAACTAAGTGAGTTCATTGCCACTAGCCCTTCCCTATAAGAAATGCTAAAGGGAAGAACACTAAACAGTAACCTGGAGCCATAAAAAGAAATAAACTTCCATCAGCCTTTTTCTGAATCAAGATATTTTGTATTTACTCATGTAAATACACCAGTAAAGTAAAATGCCAGAATTATTGTTTTCTTGCTTTGTAACTCTACTTTTTATTTTTTACATTATCTAAAATAAAAATGCACAAAAATAATCGTATGTTCTTGTTATTGGACACATAAAGTAGAAAGATGTAATTTTTGACAAGGATAACATAAAGAGGGGAGGTAGAAGCATACAGGAACACAGATTGTGTATACTGTTGAAGTTAACTTGGTATTCATTTGGACTAGATTTCTATAGATTAAGGTTGTTAAAAAAAATCCCCATGGTAACCACAAAGAAAATTTCTAAAATATGCACAGAAAAGCTGATGAGAAGGAAATCATACTGTCTCAGTATAAAAGAAAAACTATAAACAAAAGAAGACATCAGTGGAGGACATTAGGGACAAAAAATATGCAAGATGTATGAAAAACAAATGCAAAAAATGGCTGAAGTATGTCTTGCCTTATAGCAATTACTTTTGATGTAAATGGATTAAACTCTCCAATCAAAACACAGAGACTGGCAGAATGAATTAACAAAAGTGTGATTCAACTGCATGCTGTTTTCAAACAATTCACCTTTGACCCCAAAACACAGATAGGTTGAAAGTGAAGGATGGAGATAATATTCCATGAAAATAGTAACCAAAAGAGAGCTGAAGTGGATATATTAATGTCAAAGTAGAATGTAACTCAAAACTGTTACATGAGGCAAAAAAGGACACTAAAAAGGTCAATCCACCAAGAAAATATAACAATTGTAAACATACGAACACCTAATAACAGAGCCCTAACCCCTAAGAAAGCAAATATTAATGGGATCGAAGGAAGAAATAGACATTCCAAAATAATAATTGGAGGCTTCAATAGATCATTTTCAGTTATGACTATAACAGCTAGATAGAAAATCAGTAAGAAAACAGAGTATTTAAATAATATTTGAAACCAAATACCTGACATAAATAGAACACTAACCTAACAACAGCAGAACACATTTTTTCTCAAGTACATCTGGATAAATGATTGTAAAGTTGCAGAAATTAAGTAGTGCATTCTTAAACACCACTGGGTCAAATGAGAAATCACAAGAGAAATCAGAAAATTCTTAGAGATGAGTGAAAATGAAAGCACAACATACCAAAACTTATGGGATACAGTGAAGATAATGTTCAGAGGGGTATTTCAGAGGGAAATTTATAGTTGTAAATGCTTACATTAAAAAGAAAGATTTTGTGCTAGTCAGGGTTCTCTAGAGAAAGAGAACTAACAGGAGAGATATGAAAATATGAGATTTATAAAGGTGTCTCATGCAACTGTGGGAATGGAAGAGTCCAAAATCCACAGGGCAGGCTGTGAAGCTGGTGGCTCTGATGAAGAATCTGGACAAACTTCAGCCAGAGTCTCACTGGCTGAAGAAGCAGTGAAGGAGTTTCTCTTCTCCCTTAAAAGCCTTTGATTGATTGGATTATCTCACTGTAAAAGGTCACGCATTAGATGACTGCAGATGTGATCACCCACGGATGCAATCAGCTGACTGATGATTTAGTACACCAGCCTGCCAGGTTATCAACCAGCCAAGAATTATCCTTGCAGCAATGTCAGGCCAGGGTTGCCTGACCAGACAACTGGGCATAATCTTTTGGCCAAGTTGACACCAGAACCTAAGCATAACAGGTCTCAAACAATAACCTAACTTAACATTCTAGGAACTGGAAAAGGAAAGGGAAATTAAACCTAAAATTAGTGGAAGGAAGGGAATAATGATGATTAGAGCAGAAATATGTGAAATAGAGAAAGAAAAACAATTGAGAGAATCAATAAAACCAAAAATGTCTTCTTAGAAAATATCAGTAAAAGTGAAAAATCTTTAGATAGTGTGATAAAAAAAAGATAGCTAAAATAAGAAATTAAAATGGAGTCATTACTATTGTTCTTAAATTAATGGCAAGGATTCTAAAGGACTACTATGAAAAGTTGTATGCCAACAAATTAGATTATATAGATTTAATGGACAAATTCCTGGGATCACAAATTATTCAAAGAGAAATAGAAGATCTCAACCAACCTGTAACAAGCAAAAACATGAATAAGTAATCAAAACCTCCAAACAAAGAAAAGCCCAGGAACAGATGGCTTCTCTGGTGAATTATACCAGATATTTGAAGAATAAGTAACACCAATTCTTCCCACCAATTGGAGAGACAGTTCTTTTTAAGTTCACTCAGTGGAGTAGGGATTACCCTTATACTAAGTCAGACAGTGACACTACAGGAAAAGAAAACTACAGACCAATTTTTCTTATGAATATAGATGCAAAATTACTAAAAAAAATACTAACAGAATTCAACAGCATATTAAAACATAATACACCCTTGTCAAATGGGACTGATCCCAGGAATACAAAGTGGTTCAACATAACAAATGTCATTTACCATATTAATGGAACAAAAGGAGAAAGTTAAAAGCTGATCATCTCAAATGATGAGGAAAAAAAATCTGACAAAATTCAGGACCCTTTAGGACAAAGCCATCCAAAAAACTAACAATAAAAGGAAACCCCCTGTGTTGGTCTGAAAAGATGTATGTCCCCTAGAAAAGCCATGTTTTAATCCTATTCCCACTTCATAAAGGCAGAATAATCCCTATTCAATACTGCATGTTTGAAACTGTAATCAGATCATCTCCTTGGAGATGTGATTTAATCAAGAGTGGTTGTTAAACTGAATTAGGTGAAGACATGTCTCTGCCCATTTGGGTGGGTCCTGATAAGTTTCTGAAGTCCTATAAAAGAAGAAACACTTTGGAGAATGAAAGAAATTCAGAGAGAGCAGAGAAGAATGACATAGCCATGAGAAGCAGAGAGCCCACAAGTCAGCGCCCTTCGGAGATGAAGAAGGAAAACGCCTCCTGGGGAGCTTCATGAAACAGGAAACGAGGAGAGAAAGCTAGCAAATGAAGCCTTGCTTGCCATGTGCCCTTCCAGCCAAGAGAGAAACTGTGACTGTGTTCACCATGTGCCTTTCCAGGATGAAAGAGAAACCCTGAATATCATCTGACTTCTTGAACCAAGAATCTTTCCCTGGATACCTCTGATTTGACATTTCTATAGACTTGTTTTAACTGGACATTTTCTCTGCCTTAGAACTGTAAACTAGCAACTTATTAAATTCCCCTTTTTAAAAGTCATTCAGTTTCTGTTATATTGCATTCCGACAGCTAGCGAACTAGAACACTCCCTCAACCAGGTAAGCGACTCAGTAGAAACCTGAAGTCAGAGGTGAAAAACTGAAATCTTTCCTCCCAAGATTAGAAACAAGATAAATATTCCTGCTTTCACTACCACTACTCAGCATTATATTAGTGAGTATATAGCCAGAAAAATTTGGCAAGAAAAAGAAACAGCTTTTAAATTAGAAAGGAATAAGTAAAAACTCTGTCTCACAGATAAAATGACCTCACATTTAGAAAATTCCATAGAGTCAACAAAAAAGCTACTAAACTAAAGAAAAAATTGGCAAAGATGCAGGCTACAAAATAAATAGCTCAAAATCAGTTTCTAAAAACCTTCAAAGAGCAATTCAAAAAGGAAATTATCAAAAAAAGAAAAAACGGTTACATTTACCATAGTATCTAAAAGAATCAAATATGTAGTAATAAATTTAACCAAGGTTTTAAAAGACTTAACACTGAAAACTGTGTAATTTTGCTGAAAGAAATTATACAAGACCTAAATAAATGAAAATGTATCCCATGTTCATGTATTGGAAGACTTAATATTGTTTTAAATGTCTGTGCTACCCTATGTTATTTACAGATTGAACGCTGTTCCTGTTATAAACCCTACAGTCTTTTCTGCAGAAATGAAAGCCAGTCCTCAAAATCATATTGAATTGCAAGGTAGTCTGAATACCCAAGACAATTTTGAAAGACAGTAACAAAGTTGGAGGACACACATTTTCTGATTTCAAAACTTTCTACAAAGCCACATTAATTAAAACAGAGTAGTACTGGAATAAGGATGGACATTTAGATCAATGGAATCAAATTAAGAGTACCGAAATAAACCCATGACCTAATTAATTACCAGTTAAGTTTTGACAAGGATGTCAAGTTCATTCAATGGGGAAAGAATCATCTCTCTAATAAATGGTGTTGAGAAAATTGGATTCCTATATACAAAAGAACGAAGTTAGACCCCTACCTTACACCATATACAAAAATTAATTCCAGTTGGATTAACAACCTGAATAAGAGCTAAACCGATGAAACTGTTAGAAGAAAACATAAAGAACAATTTTCATGACTTTGGATTCACAATAGATTCTTATATAACAACATAAGCATGAGAAACAAAAGAAAAAAATAGATAAACTGGACTTAAAATTTAAAACTTTTGTGCTTTAAAGTTATTTTATTTAAAAAGTAAAAAAGGAAACTGGAATGGGGAAAATAGTTGTCAAACATATATCTGATGAGTATTTAACATTCAGAATATGAAAAACTTCCTAAGTCAACAATAAAATGATAAGCAACTCAATTAAAAAATGGGCAAAGGACTTGAACAATATTTTTACTAAATGAGATAGAAAAATGGCCAGCAGGCAGATAAGATATGTTCAGCACCATTATCCATTAGGGAAGAGTTAATCAAACCACAATGACACAAAACTTCATACCCATTAGAATGGTTTTATTAAAAAAAAAACTGAAAAGTGTAGTTTCCATGAGGATGCAGAAAAATATGAACCCTCATACATTGTTAGTGGAAATGTAAAATGGCACAGTCTCTGTGGAAATCGGTTTGGCTGTTCCTTGAAAAGTTTAATACAGGATTACCATATGATCCGGCAATTCTGTTCCTAAGTTTATATCCAAAATAATTGAAAAGGGGACTCAAGCATATGCATATATTGCAATGTTAGTAGCAGCATTATTCACAATAGTCAAAAGATGGAAACCATCTAAGTTTCAATCAACAGTTGAACAGATGAATGAAATGTGATATATACATAAAATAAAATATTCAGCCATGAAAAAAGAACATTCTACTACATGACAAACATAAAATTACAAAGAGTATATGATTCCACTTATAAGAATTAAAATAATATGCAAATTCATAGACACAAAAAGTTGATTAGAAGTTATCTGGGGCAGTAGGGAAGGGAGAATGGGAATTTATTGCTTAATACAGGGTTTCTGTCTGGGGTGATAAAAAAGTGGTGATGATGATAGTATTACAACATTGTAAGTGTAATTAATGCCAATGAATTGTACATTTTAAAATGTTTGGAAAATATCATGATATATATTTGATGATATATGACTATATTTTATTGTAATAAAACAAAATATGAACATGAACAATTAAGAGCAAGCTTTACATATATCACTTTAGAATATCCTTCAGTTACATGAGAACTTTAAAAGAACACCCTTTTATTTAAAAATTATCCAATGCATCAAATGTGTATCAGCTCATCATTATTTCCTTTCATCTAGGGTCTATGCAATCTAGGATGGTAAAACTGGACTATATACCAAAGGAAATCGCTTTTACTTTCTCTGATTTATCTTCCACAGCGTCAAATGCAATGTTAACTGTAGAAAGAAATATGAAATATTCATTTATAATTCCCTTATATTTTATAATAAGCTATAGTATATGATTAGTATATAGTATACTATATTATATATAGTTTGCGTGTAGTATACTATAGTATATGAGTAGTGTGAGCAGTTACATTATACACAGTAAATATGTTTTCCTTGAGTAACCGCCAATTCTAAAAAAAAATCAGACAATTTTGCTCAAATTTTTTTTGGAAAAATGCAAAAATGTATAGTTACATCATATATTTATATGTATGTGTTGATTGTTTCTTTCCCTATGTCTATTTTTAGCCAATTGAGAGCAGCACTTCACCTGAAAATGTTCTGTTTAAATGGTTAGCATTTATATATATACTGAATTATTAGCACACACCAGCAGACATTAAATGCACACAGCTTAGAAAAATGAAATCATTAAGTAATTTCAAGTTTAAATAAGTATATTGTTGCC
This sequence comes from Tamandua tetradactyla, assembly GCF_023851605.1. Lineage (NCBI taxonomy): Eukaryota > Metazoa > Chordata > Mammalia > Pilosa > Myrmecophagidae > Tamandua > Tamandua tetradactyla. The sequence continues at coordinate 43,164,553 of NC_135335.1, read as the reverse complement.
TGCGGTATTAGCATAGACGGTCCATATTAATGGACTGTGCTGCTTGAAATCATTGATAGATTGACCAAGCTGTCTCATGTCTGGCTGCCTATCATCTACTTACGGGTCTAGGCACTAAGCACTCAGAGAGACTATATCAGGGAAGATGTGGGGGAATGAATCGATGCTTTATGAAAGACATCACCACAAGACTTGGGCTTTCATTTTCATTTTATTTACCTTATGTAAAAAGTCCAAATATATCTGACATTAATTTCTTATAACAGGGATTTGGTTGGCATTAGCATATGATGAATATACTTGGTATAATATTAAAATATGCCCTTTACCAAAGGCAAAGGACAAAAGGAAATAATTTAGTCTCTCATCATTCTTTTCTGTATAGTTTCCCAATACTTTCCTTTGTTATCAAAATTGGTTCCTGTTTTGTCATTTGCTTATATTGTACATAATCTGGACTGTGATATATTTTATGTATTACATACTGACATTTAGGCAGTTCTTAAAATATATTACATAATTTTCTAGTTTCTCAGTTTCTACATTATTTTCTTTTATATGTGGCATATGATGATTATTTTACCAATCTAAACATGTTCAGTAATTCACAGCCCTAATTCACAGTTACATTTCAGGAAACTTTACAAACACACTCTTGTTTCACTTTCATTTGCCCTGTCCTATATGATATTGACCTTAATCAACAAGACCTTCCATTTCTTTATTTTTTTGTCATATTCATAGTTGCACATCAAAAGCAGAATTAACCCCTTTCTATTTTTTTATATGACACTGTACATGATTGCTTGACCTTAGGTTTTTCCCCAGCTAAAAATACATTGTTGTATTTTGCACTTTTAATTTGAATTTAAATAAAGAGGTCTGTAACTGAGTTTCATCCGTCATTATTTTTAGCCTCTTTCACCTTTCCTTTGTTGACTTGTGCATCACAAATGTTCTTTTTTATGTGCTTTTGCAATGAATAATTGGTTTGTCTGTTTTTCTAGGTTTTGTGATGATATTTTTCAAGGAAAGGCAAAAGCTGTCTATTTAAGATATAATATGATTTTAAAAGTACCTACTTTTTAAAGACTTGATATATACATTTTTCTCCTATGCTAAGATTTTAATTATAAGGCTCTATATAATATTGCCCTTTATTTGAAGACACAGTGAATTTTTGCATGTAGAGTGACAGTCATAAAAGCTTTTCTCTCCTTTTAAAAACACAGCTCAATCTCTAGAAGGAGTAATAATAGGGGAGTTAGAAAGCTAATTTACTGCACTTGATAATGTTAGACAAGAAGGGTTTTTGTCAGGTAAAAGAAGGTGCTTTATTTTGTAAGAGTAATTTTTGCAAAAAGAGAGTATTAAGTAAGGTATTTTACCCCCCACCAGTGCTTTCCAAATGTATGTAGTTGGTGAGTTATGTCAAAGGCATATATTTTCCTCATACATTTCAAGAAATTTTCTTAACCCTGCTTCTCTGTAGGTGCTCTTATCCCAGTAGTGCTGGCTAACCATGTACAAAATACCTCTGGGCAGAACATACATTTAGTCTTCATCTTGGCTATGTTTTAGTACTATGATTTGTTCAAGAAATACTGTTTTAAAAACTTATTTGTTATATAAAGAAATTGCACAAAATTACTGTCTCTGAGAAATAACATTTTTAAAAACTCAACACAAAAACAACTTTTCACACATCTTTGATGTTTTACACAGTTCTTTTGAGAGGAACTAATGTTGATGGTTGATGACTTCCAGTGTTTTAGAATCCCACAGCTTCTGTATTTCAGGGTTATATAGTTTCTCTCTCTCTCATATATGTATACATATAATCTACTTCCTGCAAGTTGAACATGATTTCTCCCATTTAATTTATGAGGCTACAGGCATGGTGGTTAGTAAGCACTTTGCAGCCCTTGAGATGTTCAACTGACTGACAATTCTATCATTATGTTTCCTTAATACATTTCCTAATCTGTTAGTTAATATTTATTTTTAGTGGTTACTAACTGCTATGGATTATATAATACAATGAAAGGAATTATGGTCAATTAATTTGAAGAAATTTACCATTCAATCAAGCAAATAACGTACCACCAGGTTTAGAGGAATTTTGGGCAAAAAATCAGAAGACTTACTTTTTCTTGCCAGGTCCCATTCCAATAATCCATCCTTTAAATGAATCACTGGGTGGTAATCTGGAATGCTTAGGTTTCCAGAAAGGTCTTTTGACAAATGTTTTGCAAATCACCCAAAGATCAAATATTATCCTATATTGCACAGGTGCTATTGGTCAAAGATGGTAGATTCTTTTGCCCTTGTGCTCAAATGACCAATTTCTGAAGATACAGAGTTTTCAAAGAGAGAAAAAGTTTATAACTAGGTGCATAGCTGGCGATCAGATGGCCTAGAGGCCCAAAAATCTGTCTCCCCAAGTTTAGGGGGTTCAAGGTTTTTATGGATTCTAGAAAGAGGAAATGAAGTCATTACAGTTTCAAATAATCCAGTCTAAGTAGAAAGGGAGACAGTGATTGTTTCAAAACTGTAAGCCAAAAGGAAGGGAGGCAGGGTCACCATTTCAGTAGTAAACATGTAAGCTGAAAGGAGAGAAGGAAGAGTTATCATTTCAATGGCAGAGTCTTGCTGATACAATTTACAAATGTAAAGGGCTGGAACTAGTTAAGACCTGACTCAAATTTTTCATTAGCATCAGGACCTTTGCCCTATAAGTTACTTTAAGAGAGAGACTGGATAAAGGGAGCAACAGCTGTTATAGTCAACAGGGCACAAGATAAAGGCTTTCACAATAATTTCAGACATCAAGGCAGCTGAATGATTATTCAGAGATTTCAGGTATTACTTTCTGTCTACTTCAACATATCATAAAGCAAAGAGGAATATCTACATAATGATTCAGCAACCATAATTAGCCCTTAAATCCTAACATCTTGGTTACACAAGTGTCTATCTGCCTGTCTCTCTCTCTCTCTCTCCTTCAAATGTTTAAGTATATCCTCAAAAGTAAATATCCTGGGTCTGAGGTTCCAAGATGGTGGCTTCGTGAGCTGTGGAATCTAGTTTGTCCTCTGGAGCAGCTAGTAAATAGCCAGGAATGGTACAGAAAAACTGCTGGGGCCCCACCAGTGACTAGAAACACAGTGTACACTAGTCTGGACAAGTTGGACCAGCTGTGATTTGGCACAGAACTGTTAAGTTCTCAAAGACATAGAGACTGGTGCCCCTCCCCCATGAGCATAGCAGCTTCGTTCCCAAGGGGAAAGGCAAGAGACTTTACTAGCAGCAGGAGCTTAGCTCAACCAAGTTCCACTTGTGGAATTAACAAATTCTAACTACTGAAAATAGGTCCCCAGCTCAGATAAACTTCAAGTATGAGCTGAAGGTACTAAGAGTTTTTGCCCTGGCACAGAGGGGCAGGGCTGATGGGGAGGGGAGGCTTTTTGGATGGGACAGCACAAAATATTTGAAAAGGGCTGGACCCTTAAAAATATGAGGGATGGTGCACATAGATTCTGGAGACACACAGAACAATATATCAACTTACGCTCTTAAATAACAAACCTGATGGGTCCTGCTCTGAAAATGATTTTTTTTTTTTTGCTTTGTTTCTACTACTTAACTATTTATTACATAGAACTACAAGGCTTCTCAGGCTCCAACTGCCCCAGGAGAGGGTGAAATTAAGCTTGTCTGAGAGACAAAGAGGCTGGTCAGGTGAAAGGAATTAATTCCCTGCAGGCTATGCCTTCCGCAGGAGAGGGGTGGGGCCCAGCTCATGTGAAATCCCTCCTTCAAGGAATTCAGACCCCAGGGACTGGAAAACTGAAACAATTAAAGCCAGCCTACAACCTCTCCTCTGTCTCAACCATGCCCCCAACAGGGAGAGTCTGTTGAAGTTAAAGGCACCACATCACTTTATATTGGTGGAAAACTGAAGGCAGAGAAGCACCACATATTGTGCCAGATAGGAAAAACACAGAGTCTAAAGACTCCATAGAAAAGTCTGTCAACCTGCTGAGTGTCACCGTTAGGGAAAACTGATACAGGTGACTCTTTCCTTATGAGAGGAGGCTGGCTTGTCTAGGAAAATCTGACCAGGATCTATAATATCTAAGTAGACCCTCCTAAGGAAAAAGAAAAAGGTTCCATATAGACTGGGAAAGAAACAAGAAAACAAAAACTGAAAAATTCTGATCCATTAAACAAAACTATGCTAGAGGTCTACATAAGTTGAACTGAATGTCAAAGAAGAGACAGAGAACAAAGCCATCTAGCAAGAAAATCCTAGGTAAAAAAATGAAAACAATCTCGAGAATAAACTAATTAAGGAAATCAAATGCATAGATGCAGCAAAAAATAAGGAGTCATACTAGGAAAATTGAAGATAGGGCCCAGTCAAAGGAACAAACCAACAATTTAAATGAGATACAGAAGTTGAAATGACTAATTCAGATGTCTGAACGGACATGGAATATCTCATCAAAAAATCAAATCAGTGAGTTGAGGGAAGATATAAAGAAGACAATGGATGAACAAAAAGGAGAAATCAAAAGTCTGAACAAACAAATCATGGAACTTATGGGAATGAAAGGCACAGTAGAAGAAATGAAAAAAAAACAATGGAAACCTAAAACATTGGATTTGAAGAGGCAGAAGAAAGTATTAGTGAACTGGAGGATGGGACATCTGAAATTTGACAAGCAAAAGAAAATATAGGGAAAAGAATGGAAAAACATGAGCAGGGACTCAGGGAATTGAATGACAAGATGAAGTATATGAGTATACATGTTGTGGGTGTCCCAGAAGGAGAAGAGAAAGGAAAGGAAGGAGAAAGTCTAATGGAGGAAATTGTCACTGAAAATTTCCCATTTCTTAAGAAAGACATAAAATGGCAGATCCAATAAATGCAGTGTACCTGAAGTAGAATAGACCCAAATAGACATAACCCAAGGCAGTTACTAATCAGAATGTCAGATGTCAAAGAGAAAGAGAGAATTTTGAAAGCAGTAAGAGAAAGCAATCCATCACATAAAGGGAAACATGATAAGATTATGTGATTTCCCAGCAGAAATCATGGAGGGGAAAAGACAGTGATATGATATATCGATGATTCTAAAAGAGAAAAAAGTGCCAACCAAGAATTCTATATGCAACAAAATTGTCCTTCAAAAATGGTATGGGGGGGGGCGGGTGGCATGACAGTGGCTCAGTGACAGAAATCTTGCCTGCCATGCTGGAGGCCTGGGTTCAATTCCTGGTGCTTCCCCATGCAAAAAAAAAAAGGGGGGGGGGAGGAATTGAAATATTTTCTGACAAAAAAATTAGAGAGAATTTGTGACCAACAGACTGACTCTGCAAAAAATACTAAAAGGCACACTAGAGGCAGACAGGAAAAGACAGGAGAGAGAGGTGTGGAGAATAGTGTAGAAATGAAGACTATCGGTAAAGGCAAAAAGAGAAAAAAATTAGATATGATATACAAAATTCAGAAAGCAAAATGGTAGAAGAAAGTACTGCCTTTACAGCAATAACAGTAAATGTTAATGGATTAAGCTCCCCAATCAAAAGGCATAGACTAGCAGAATGGATTGAGAACCAGAATCTGTCTATATGCTGCCTACAGGAGATACATTTTAGACCCAAGGACAAACATAGGTTGAAAGTGAAATGTTAGGCAAAGATATTTCATGTAAACAATAATCAGAAAAGAGTAGGAGTAGCTAAACTAATATCTGACAAATTAGATTTCAAATGTAAAACAATTAAAAGAGACGAAGACCCTATGTATTAATAAAAGGAACAATTCAACAAGAAGATATAACAATCATACATATTTATGCAGAGCCAAAATGCTCCAAAATGCATGAGGCAAACACTGAAAACACTGTAAAGAGAAATAAACACATCTACCATAATAGTTGGAGATTTCAATTCCCCACTCTCATCAATGGATAGAACTTCTAGACAGAGAATCGATAAGGAGACAGAGAACCTGAATAATACAATAAATGAACTGGACTTAACAGACATTTATAGAACATTACACCTCACAACAGCAGGATATTCCATTTTCTCAAGTGCTCATGGATCATTCTCAAGGGTATATCATATACTGGGTCACAAAGCAAGTCTCAATATAATTAAAAAAACTGAAATCATACAAAACACTTTCCTGGATCATAAAGAAATGAAGATGGAAATCAGTAACATGAGGGCCAGAAAATTCACAAATATATGGAGGCTCAACAACACACTCTTAAACAACCAGTGGGTCAAGGAGGAAATTATAAGAGAAATCAGTAAATATCTCAAGGCAAATGAAAATAAAGACACAACATATCAAAATTTATGGGATGCAGCAAAGGCAGTGCTAAGAGGGAGTTTTTTTTTTTTTTTTTTTGCCTTAAATGCCTATATCAAGAAAGAAGAAGGAGCAAAAATTGAGGAATTAATTGTTCACTTGGAAGAACTGGAGAAAAAAAAGCAAACTAAATATAAAGCAAGCAAAAAGAAAGAAAGAAGATTAGAGCAGAAATAATAGAAATTGAAAATATGAAAAAAATCAAGAAAAACAACAAAACCAGAACTTGGTTCTTTGAGAAAATCAATAAAATTGATGGCCCTTTAGCAAAGTTGACAAAAAGAAAAAGAGAGAGGATGCAAATAAATAAAATTAAATAAATGGAAGAGGAGACATAACCACTGACCCTGCAAAATTAAAGGTGGTAATGAGAGAATACTATGAACAACTTTATGCTAATAAACTGGACAATGTAGATGAAATGGACAACTTCCTAGAAAGGTATGAACAACCAACATTGACTCAAAAAGAAATAGGTGGCCTCAACAAACTATCACAAGTAAAGAAACTGAGTCAGTCATCAAGAAGATTCCAAAAAAGAAAAGTACAGGACCAGATGACTTCACATGTGAATTCTACCAAGCATTCAAGAAAGAATTACTACTAATTCTGCTCAAACTCTTCAATAAAAGAAGGAAGAGGAAGGAAGGCTACATAACTCATTCTATGGAGCCAACATCACCCTCATACCAAAGCCAGATAAAGATACTACAAGACCAATTTCTCTAATGAATATAGATGCAAAATTCCTCAACAAAATTCTTGCAAATTGAATCCAGCAGCACATTAACAGAATTACACACCATGACCAGGTGGGATTTATTCCAGCTATGCAAGAATGGTTCAACGTAAGAAAATCAATTAATATAATATACCATATCAACAAATCAAAGCAGAAAAGCCACATGATCATCTTGATTGATGCAGAAAAGGCATTTGACAAAATTCAACATCCTTTCTTGATGAAAACACTTCAAAGGACAGGAAAACAAGGGAACTTCCTCAAAATAATAAAAGGAATATATGAAAAACCCACAGCTAACATAATCCTCAATGGGGAAAAACTGCAAACTTTCCCCCTAAGATCAGAAACAAGACAAGGATGTCCACAGCCACCATTGTTATTCAACATTGTGTTGGAAGTTCTAGCCAGAGCAATTAGACAAAAAAAAAAAAAAAGGAAAAAAGAAAGAAATATAAGGCATCAAAATTGGAAAGGAATGGAAAGGAAGAAGTAAAATTCTTACTGTTTGCAGATAATATGATACTATATGTTCTAGTTTGCTAGCTGCTGGAATGCAACACACCAAAGACAGATTGGCTTTCAATAAAAGGGGATTTATTCAGTTAACATACAGTTCTTCAGAGGAAAGGCAGCTAACTTTCAACTGAGGTTCTTTCTTATGTGGAAATGCACAGGGTGAGCTCTTCTAGCCTTCCCTCCAGGCCTCTGAGTTCCAACAACTTTTCCTGGGGTGATTCCTTTCTGCATCTTTAAAGGCCTGGACTGAGCTGTGGGTGCTGAGATGAGGTATGCTGAGCTGCTTGGGCTGTGCTATGTTGAGCTCTCTCATTTTAACACTATCCAATTAAATCAAACATCATTCATTGCAGCAGGCATGCCTCCTAGCTGACTGCAGATGTAATCAGCAACAGATGAACTTCACATACCATTGGCTTATGTCTACAGTAATAGAACTAGGTACTTTCACTAGCCAAGTTGACACCTAAATCTAACTACCACACTATATGTTGAAAACCCCAAAAATCCACAACAAAACTACTAGAGCTAATAAAAGTACAACAAAGTGGCAGGTTACAAGATCAACACTCAAAAAACTGTAGTGTTTCTATACACTAGTAATGAACAATCTGAGGGGGAAAATCAAGAAAAAAAATTCATTTACAATTGCAACCAAAATAATAAAACATTTAGGAATAAATTTAACTAAAGATATGAAAGACTTATACAAAGAAAGCTGCAAAAAATTGCTAAAAGCAATTACAGAAGACCTAAATAAATGGAAGGACATACTGTGTTCATGTATTGGAAGACTAAATATAGTTAAGATGTCAATTCTACCTAAATTGATTTATAGTAGAGTCAATGCAATATCAATTAAAATCTCAAAAACTTACTTTGCAGAAATAGAAAAACCAATAACCAAATTTATTTGGAAGGGCAGGGTGCACTGTGCTCTAGCTTGCTAGCTGCTGGAATGCAACACACCAGAGATGGATTGGCCTTTAATAAAAGGGAATTTATTTCATTAGTTCTTCAGAGGAAAGGTAGCTAACTTTTCCTCTGAAAGGAAGAATAAGGTTCTTCCTTACGTGGGAAGGCACAGGGTGATCTCTTCTGGCCTTCTCTCCAGGCCTCTGGGTTCCAACAAATTTCACCAGAGTGATTTCTTTCTGTATCTCCAAAACCCTGAGCTAAGCTGCGAGTGCTGAGATGAGGTGTGCTGAGCTGCTTGGCCTGTGCTACATTGAGTCTCTCATTTAAGCACCAGCCAATTAAATCAAACATTCATTGCAGCAGGCACTCCTCCTAGCCAACTGCAGATGTAATCAATAACAGATGAGGTTCCCATGCCATTGGTGCATGTCCACAGCAATAGAACTAAGCACCTTCACCTAGCCAAGTTGACACCTGAATCTAACTACCACAACCTGAATAACTAAAAATATCTTGAGAAAGAAAAATGAAGTCAGAGGTCTCACACTACCTGACTTTAAGGTGTATTATGAAGCTACAGTGGTCAAAACAGCATGGTACTCGCATAAAGAGAGATATGCTAACAAATGGAATCAGAGTGTTCAAATATAGACCCTCCCATCTATGGACAATTGATCTTTGATAAGGCAGTCATGCCAACTCACCTGGGACAGAACAATCTCTTCAATAAATAGTGCTTGGAGAACTAGCTGATGTTCTGACGATGCTGGCCCCTCTAGGTTTCAGATCACCCTAGGTATTCTTTAAGATTGTCTAGAGTGATTTTGGTTGGAGTTTGGCAAGTTATGATAGGTAGCATGTCTAACTGAAGCTTCCACAAGACTGACCTCCAGAATAGCCTCTTGATCCTGTTTGAACTCTTTCAGTCACTGATACCTGTTAACATTTCTTTTCTTCCTTTAGGTCAGGATGGCATTGCTGATCCCACATTGCCAGGGCCAGAGTCATCCCTGGGAGTCATCTCTCATGCTATCAGGAAGACTTTCACCCCTAGATATCATGTTCCACATAGCAGGGAGGGCAATGATTTCACTTACAGAGTTATGCTTAGAGAGAGTGAGGCTACATCTGAGCAAGAAAAGAGGTTCTCCAAAAGTAACTCTTAGGTATACCTATAGGTAGGATAAGCTTTTCTGTTAAATACAAAAGCTTCATAAGAGCAAGCCTGATGATCAAGGGCTTGTCTTATGGATTTGAGGGTCCTTAATGTTTGACACAGTATCAGGGGTGGTAACATTTAGCATTTCCATATTTTTCTCCCATCCCTCAAGGGCCTTTGCAAATAAATTTATATCATCTGCTTAATATACCCTGGGGTGTATCCAGGCATTATGTTAAGGTATACAGGGTTAAAGGCCCTCATTCTTATTCTGGGCTCCCTGTGTTTCATTTGTTTAAATGAGCTATCCAGACAGGTTAAGTTAGATTATGCACTACAGAAAATTTCTGTTCTGGACAAAATAAACCTTTCTTTCTTTGGTCTCAAAGAGTAGGTGAGGTTCTAAAATAGAGACAATGTCTTCCTTACCCTGTGTTCTGAATTACCTTAATCCCACCTGATTGGTTTCATTCTTATCTCTAGATATGAGGTTATACATATATAAAACAATGTCTTAAAGTTCAAAAATAATAATTACCACTCTGGAATAAATGTGTCTGCTATAAGAGTTTACAATTTAGGCCTCTGTTTGCTTATAAACATATTCTAAGGGAGACCATATAATAATTGCTTTTTTGTTTCTGGGTTATTTTGCCTCATAAATATTGCACAGGTTCATTCACAGTGTTGCATGCCTCACAACTTCATCACAATATTTCATCATATTTACACACCAGCATTTGCCAATCTTCTCAGTCACTGTATCCTTCAGCCACCTCCATTGATTAGGCATCATGTATGATATTCAAAGCCCACAGTCCATCAACACTGTCAATTTTAGAAAATTTCATTGTTCCCAAGAAAAGGTAACGAATATTCACATCCTTACCAAATAGGAAATCTAACCTCCCCTAAACACTTGCCCCTCCCCCCATTATTTACCCCTTGTATTGCTGTGGTACTATCGATGTTTTCCTGTTAACATAGCCCATAACTTGCATTGGCAATTTTCCCCTTATACCTTGAACTTGTGCATATTTTGTACAAGAGTCATACCTTTGAACTAGTTCATGCAAGAACTTATGTGTATTTGTAGTGTTAATCAGTGGGACAGGTGGGTTTATACAATCCCCTTCAATCATGTTCACCTTCAATGTGGTAATATTACTTATTGACCCACTAGTGAACCTCCTTCTTCTATGTATTCCCTTACATTTGAGTTCAACCTCATTAGCTAATCATTCATGCATCTCTAGCTTCCCTGTATCTCTAGGTCCCCTATATTATGTATTATAAGTCTCCAGTTTTACCATTACCATAGTCATAAATGTGTAATAATACAATATCTATCCTTTTGTGTCTGGTTTGTTTCACTCAGCCTTATGTCCTCAAGGCTCATCCATCTTGTCATGTGCTTCAGGATGTTATTTTTGTCTAAAGCTACATAATATTCCATCATATGTATATCCCACATTTTGTTAATCCACTCATCTGTTGATGGACACTTGGGTTGTTTCAATCTTTTGGCAATTGTGAATAATGCTGCTATGAACATTGGCATACAAATGTTCTTTGTTTCACTGCTTTCAGCTCTTCTGGGTATATATTAACTAGTATTATTCCAGGGTCATAGGACAACTCGACATTTAACTTCCTGAGGAACTGCCATACTGTTTTCCATAGTGGCTGTACCATTATACATTCCCACCAGCAGTATATAAGTGTCCCAATTTCTCCATATCCTCTCCAATATTTGTAGTTTCATTTTTGTTTAATAGCAGCCATTCTTAGAGGTGTGAGGTGATATCTCATCATAGTACTGATCTGTATTTCCCTTGTAGCCAATAAAAAATGAGCATCTCTTCATGTGCTTGTGCCATCTATTTGTATTTGCTCTTCAGAAAAATGCCTATTCCTATCTTTAGCCCATCTTATATTTGGGTTGTTGGTGTTTTTGTTTCTGAGTTGTATGATTTCTTTATGTATACAGGATATCAAATGTTTGTCTGATGTGTGATTTTCAAACATCTTCTCTGATTGAGCTTGCTGCCTCTTCATCTTTTTGACAAAGCCTTTTGAGGTGCAAAAGCATTTGATTTTGAGGAGTTTCCCATTTATTTATTTTTTTCCTTTGTTGCTTTTGCTTTGGGTGTAAAGTTTAGGAAGCCACCTCCTATTTGATATTTCCATACATTTTCTTCTAGGAGTTTTATGGTACTCATTCTTATATTTAGGTGTTTGATCCACTTTGAGTTAATTTTTGTATAAGGTGTAATATAAGGGTTCTCTTTTTTCTTTTGGCTATTGATATCCAGGTCTCCCATGCCCATTTATTGAAAAGACTTTTTGCCCCAGTTCAGTGGATTTGGGGGCCCTGTCAAAAATTAGTTGATCATAGATTTGGTGGTCTATTTCTGCACTCTCATTTCAATTGCATTGGTCAATACTTATATTTTTGTTCCAGTACCATGCTGTTTTGACCACTGTGGCTTTCTAAGAAATTTTGAAATAGGAAATGCTAATCCTTCCACTTCATTCTTGTGTTTTACAATGCTTTTAGCTATTCAGGGTTTCTTTCCCTTGCAGATGAATTTGGTAAATAGCTTTTCCAAATCTTCAAAGTAGGTTATTGGAATTTTGAGTAGTACTGCATTGAATCTGTAGATCTATTTGGGTAGAATTGACATCTTAACTATGTTTAACCTTACTATTCATGAGCAGGGAATATCTTTCTATCTATTTGGATCTTCTTTGATTTATTTTAGCAACGTTATGTAGTTTTCTGTGTACAAGTCCTTTGCATCCCTAGTTAAGTTCATTCCTTGGGACTTGATTCTTTTAGTTGCTAATTTCAATGGAAAATTTTCCTTAACTCCTCAATTAGGTCACTGCTTGTGTATAGACATGTTACAGATTTTTGCACATTAATTTTATATCCTGCCACCTTGCTGAATTTGTTTGTTAACTCAAGTAACTTTCTTCTAGATTTTTCAAATATTGTATCATGTCATCTGCAAATAATAAAAGTTTTACTTTTTCCTATCTGCTCTGGATGTCTTTTATTTCTTTTTTCCTGCCTGATTGTTCTAGCTAGAATTCTACTATCATGTTGAATAATAGTGGTGACAGAGGGCATCCTTGCATTTTTCTTGGTCTTAGAGGGAAAGCTTTTAGTCTCTCACAACTGAATACCATGCTGGCTATCAGTTTTTCATATACGCCCTTTATCATATTGAGGAAGTTACCTTTGATTTTTACCTTTAGAAGTATTTTTATCAGAAAGGAATGTTGAATTTTGACTAATGCTTTTTCAGCATCAATCAAGATCATCATGTAATTTTTCCCCTGAAAATTTGTTGATATGCTGTATTCCATTAATTGATTTTCTTGTGTTGAACCATCCTTGCACTCCTGTCATAAAACCCACTTGGTTATGGTGTATAATTCTTTTAATGTGTTGTGGATTCAATTTGCTCATATATTATTGAGAATTTTTGCATCTACTTTCATTAGGGGGATTAGCTTGTAGTTTTCCTTTCTTATAGCGTCTTTACGCAGTTTGGGTATTAAAGTGATTTTAGCTTCATAAAATGACTTATATAGTATTCCTTTTTCCTCAATTTTTGGAAAAGTTTGAACAGGATTTGTTTTAGGTCTTTTTGGAATGTTTGCTAGTATTCTTCTATGAAGCCATCTTGCCCTGGGCTTTACTTTGTAGAAAGGTTTTTGATGACCTATTGAATCTTTTTACTTGTGATTAGTGGTTGCGATCTTCTATTTGTTCCTGAGTCAGTGTAGCTTGTTTGTGTGTTTCCTTGTGTGTTTCCAGGAATTTATCCAATTCATCTATGTTGTCTAGTTTGTTGGCATATAGGTGTTCATAGTATCTTCTTATAATTTCATTCATTTCTTCAAGGTCTGTGGTAACAACCCCCTTCTCATTTCTGATTTTGTTTATTTGCATTCTCTTCTTTTTCTTTGTCAGTCTTGGTAGTGGTCCATAGATTTTGTTGATTTTATCAAGGTACTAACTTTTGGGTTTTATTGACTTATTTTATTGTTCTTTTGTTCTCTCCTTCATTTAACTCTGCTTTGATTTTTGTTATTTCTCTTCTATTTGCTTTGGGGTTAGTTTGTTGTTCTTTCTGAAATTCCTCCAGGTAAGCAGTTAAGTTTTCAATTTTTACTCTTTCTTCTTTTTTAATATAAGCATTTAGGGCAATATGTTTACCTCTCAGCATAGCCTTTGTCACATCCCATAAGTTCCGTTATGTTGTATTCTGAATTTCATTCTTCTCCAGATGACTACTGATTTCTACAGCAATTTCTTTCTTGACCCACTGGTTGTTTTAAGGGTGTATTATTTAATCTCCATATATTTGTGAAAGTTCTCATTCTTTGGTGTATTGATATCCAGCCTCATTCCATTGTGAACAGAGAAAGAGCTTTGAGTAATTTCAATGTTTTTAAATTTATAAAGACCAGTTTTGTGCCCCAGCATATGATCTGTTCTGGAGAATGTTACATGAGTACTAGAGAAGAATGTGTATCCTAGTGTTTTGAGTTGTTATGACCTATATATATTTGTTAGGTCTAATTCATTTATCAAATTGTTTAACTTCTCTATTTCCTCATTGATCCTCTGTCTGGTTGTCTATCTATAGAGAAGAGTGGTGTATTGAAGTCTCCTATTATTATTGTTGAAACATCTATCACCCCCTTCAGTTTTGCCAATGTTTGTCTCATGTATTTTGCTATTTATTCTTGGTGAATTGTCCCTTTTATTAATAAATAGTGTCCTTCTTTTTCTCTTATGATATTGTTACATTTAAAGTCTATTTTGTCTGATATTAGTAAGGCTACTCCTGCTTTCTTTTGGTTACAACTTGCATGTAACATCTTTTTCCATCCTTCCACTTTCAATCTATTTGTAACCTTCTGTCTAAAATGAGTCTCTTGTAAGCAACATATAGCTGGACTATATTCTTAATCCATTATACCAATCTGTATCTTAATTGGTAAGTTTAGACTGTTAATGTTCAAAGTTATTACTGAAAAGGTGGTTTTTGAATCCACCATCTTATCCTTTGGATTTTATTTTTTGTCAGATCTATGTATTTTTTTCTCTTTCTATTTTTTTATCCTTTAAGTTATCATTATTGGTACTCTTCAATTCTGTGCCCTCCTGCACACCTCCCTCTCCTGTCTTTTTTTTCAGCTAACAGAGTTCTCTTAGGGCCAATCTCTTGATACAATCTTTAGGGATTTGTTTGTGAAAATTCTAATCTCTCAGTTTTGGAGGAGAATTTGGTTGGGTACAGAATCCTCTGGGAGTCTTTCTCTTTCAGGATATTAAATATATTATACCACTGCCTTCTTGCCTCCATAGTGGCAATTGAGTAGTCTGAATTCAATCTTATGTGCTTTCTTTCATATGTAGTAGATTGTTCTTCTCTTGCCACATTCAGGATTTTTTGCTTCTCTTCAACATTTGACAGACTGACTGGTATGTGTTTTGGGAAAGGCTTATTGGGATTTATTCTATTTGGTGTCCTTTGAGTTTCTTTGACTTGCTTATTTATGTCCTTTATAAGGGTTGGAAAGTTTTCCCCCATTATATCCTCAACTAATCTTCCTAGCCCTTTTCTCTTCTCCTTCTGCAACACTGATGATTCTTGTATTTGCATGCTTTGTTTTGCCCATCATTTCCTTGAAATCCAATTTAGATTTTTCCTTTTTTTTTTTTTTTTTTGCCATTTGCTGTTTTGTTCTAAATCAGTTATCTTGTCCTATAGTTTGCTTATTCTTTCTTCTGCCTTTTCACATCTGCTGTTGTGTGTGTCTAGTATGTTTTTTTATTTGGTCTACAGCATCTTTAACCTCTATGATAGCTGCTATTTTAAAATTTATTCTTTCAAATTCCTCTTTATGTTCTTCTAGTGTCTTCTTGATCTTTTTGTCATTAGCCATCCCTTTTATTTCATTTAGTAGAGTCATACGAACATCTTTGATTAGTTGTGCCAAAGACTGTGTCACCTCTGGTGTTTTAATTTTGTCATTAGGCTGGGCTATATCTGTCTGCATCTTGATATGCTTAGTGATCTTCTGATGTCTTTGAGGCATATAAACATCTTGATAGGGTTACTTTGAAAGTTGATTTCCTTCAGTAGTCTAAAGCTTTGTAATTGCAGGATGGATGCAGAGCAAGATGTGGGACATGGGTCAGGGCACAACAGTGCAGTGAGGGTTACAGTGCAGGTATATACAAAGTTGGGGATGCTGTGCTGGTGCCTGTGAGCATGGGGTGTGTGGCCTGAAGTTGTGGAAATATGGTGCGGGGGTGGAGCACAGCTCAGGGAGGCCTTGGGGCATAGGAGCAGGGTGTGGCATGGGGGACATGGAGGTAGGGCATGGTGGGAGGTGGATTGGGGGGACTATGTGGATGCACAGGGGCTGGTGTGCAGGTAGGATGTGATTGAGTAGGTGGAACATGGGTGTCGTGGGTATCAGAGTATCAGATAGGTGGCACTGAGGTTGGTGCACAAAGGAGGCAGGGCACAGGTGTGTTCTTGCACCCAGGAAGGGGACTAGGGGACCCCAGATGCAGATGTGGGAGTATGTAGTGGTGGAACACAGGTCACAGGGGTTGTGGTTCAGGGTGGGGTGGTGGAAGGGTGATTTTGGGTGGGGTGCAGCCCTGGCATGGGTACATAGTTGTGGAGGGAAAAAGAGCAGGTGTGCACATGTATGCAGGGCAAAGGCTATATAGCATAGATGTGCACGTGAGCACCTGTCAGATGTGGAAGCGGGGTACTTATGCCAGGGGCTGGGTCAAGGGTTTACATAAGTAGGACATGGGGTTGGGATGTAGTGATCAAGAAGTCAGTGCACGAATGTGTGGGTGCCTTGGGGAGGATGTGGCTGTGTGGGCATGCAGGTCTGGGTGTGCACTGGCCTTGAGGGCAGCGCCTTGCTGTGTGTAAACACAGAGCTCAGGAGCAGCAGACCAGAGTTGAGCCTTTGTGGGCTGGGGGTGAGTATGAACCAGATGTGCTGGTCAGTGCTTGTCTAGAGCTGGAGGCTGTGAGTGGGAGCTGTGTGCATGCATGTATCTGGGGGGCCATAAGCTGATATTATGTGCTCAGAGCTCAGGGAAGGTGGGGTGGGTTCTGGGACTGTATGGGATGGGGGCAGCTGTAGCCTCCATATGAAGGTAAGCGCCTGCAGCCTTGATGCTCCTGAGACCGCCTATAGTGGGCAGGAAGGTGGAGGTGGGTGTCAAGGGGCTGGGAGCAGGTGGGTGGGTCTTGGGAGGGGCAGGGCGAATCTATGCCCTGCATGCCTTTGGTTTGTGGGTGTGGGGCAGGTGTGCACAGGGGTGGGGGTGGGGTCAGGGCAGCAGTGCTTGGAAGGGGGATGTGGGTGCTGGGGCTCAGGTGCACAGGGTGTGGGATGAGTTGTGGGTCATGGGACTGCGCTGAGGAAAGTAGCACACTGAAGGAACATGGCTTAGCTTATTTCCTAGGCTCCATTTCCCTGTCCTTGCACTCCTGAGGGTTCTGGGCTTCCATTTAAAAAGGGGTGGATTAAGCTTTTTGTACTAGCCCAGACAGTCTCTGATTCTCTGTGTCTCAGTTCTTCCACTTTTGCAGCCAGGGTCTCCCTATGTGGTGGAGAATTCCAGGTCACTTACACCCTGAATTGCCATCTCAGTCCCCTTTGTGTCCCTTCTCTAGCTGTTCCTTGGAGCAGGAGTGAACTCAACCTATCCTATTCTGCCATCTTCCCAGAACTCCTATCTAAATAATGTTCTTAAAGTTACTTAGGACTGTGTCTGACATATAGTAGATACTTAATTTAGGTCAGAATTATTATTTTTGTTGTTTTATTTTTATTATTTTTATCATACAGGAATAAGCATTCCTGTGTAATAGTTAATGATCCATTTGTTCACATCTATTTCTGCTCATAGTAAAAAATAATTTAGTTGGAAAATTGAAGGGAGAGGGAAAAGAAAGTATATGTTTCTTAAGGTATCTTCTGAATTTCTTCTCTCTTGTAGTCAGAGGCCATGGATAAAAAGCAGGTTCAAATATCCCATACAAAACATACATTTGGCTTAAACTAAACTAAGACCACCCATCAAAACTACAAGATTCTTTAAATGAGTTTCCCATTCTCCTTTAAATATGTTTGCTTTATCTTTGCCCACATTTTCTTAGCCATGATTCTCAACACTTTAAATCTGCTTTTTGCTTCTTTTCTCCCCACTCCTGGCTTTGCCTACCCCTTGAACCCTTAGCTCTTACCGCCCTTCAGGGCTCTTCTGTATTTTTTGTTTCCTTATTTTTTTCTGCCCTCTATTGAACACTGACTATGGTTTATTAACAATTTATGGTGTCTTTCAATTATCTTCTCATTAGAAATTGGGCCCTGGGGTTGGCCCAACTCTCCAGTAAGAGATGTACAAACCTCTTTCATTTTCTCATTTACTATCCTGAAAATCAGTGCTAAGAACCTATGAGAGAAATGTTGAATCTTCTCTATTCTTAAACAAAAAGTTGTTCTTTGTCTTCTAAATAGACTATTCATGCTCATGATACAAAAAAAGAGAAAGTTTTAAGGTTGTTTTTTTGCAACTAGATGCCAGAAGTACCTTTCTTGTGCATGCATAATGGATATCCAAAGAGCTTTTCAGTTACTGAATCAGAACCTGAAATTACTAAAAGGAAAAAAAAAGAAGTAATTTGACTGCACTTAACCTTTTTTTCCTCTGTATTATTATTTTGTGCTAGCTCATAAAGCATTGACGTACATCGTGTATAACCATTTTGAATATTGAGAAAGACTCAAGCAGTGTCACACACAATAGCATAATGACATTCTCCCCTTCTTGGCCTCACTTTTGTTGTATAATGGTGTCCATTGTAAATGTTTATATAAAAGAGATCACACACATGAATAGAGCCTAGGCAAAATGCTGCAGTGGACTTTTATTACTGGCTCCTGATTACTCTGAATCTGTCTCCATCTCCAAGTTTTACCCCATTTGAGACACTTCTGCATATATAGGGACCCCAGTATATGGAATATTTTTCTCTTTACCATCAAACTTATCAACCTGAAATCCAGAAAGGAGCTGATATCAGCATTAGCTTTGGAATAAGACAATTCTGATTCCAACAAACTATGGCATTTGCTGTTGGTATGACCCTAGCAACTTATTTAGTACCCAATTATTTACTTAGTTGATATCCTTTAAAAGCTTAGTTTCTTTTCTTTAACATGCAGGTCATAATAGGACCTAGTCCTCATAAAACCTTTGTGAGGTTTCCATGAAGCATTAGATGCAGTGCTAGGCAATGCTGTGATTGTTGGGGATAATTCAAATCTAGAATCTTTCTTTTCTTGGAGAAATAAATAAATGAAAAGTCATTGCTTATCTTAGAATAAAAGGTTTGGTATTTCCCTTCGCAGAGATATTGATTGGTCATTAAGTACATGGGATATTTATGATACTGTTTTTTGAAGAAGTCAGTTATTTCCCATGTCTCTAAAAGAACACCATGTAAGGGTTTACTCTTTTATCCTATAGAGTAAGCTCTCTCCATTGTTTTGTTCTGTCATACTTAATTTGTTTCTTCAAGGTAAAAACGATGCTTTCACAGTGAGTGGTGAAAAATTATTACCTTTAGATGGGAAATCATGGAATGGAAAAAGTACTTAAAACAGGTGTTTGGGAATATTTTCATCATGTGTGAATTTGTTTTGAAAAAAATGTATGTCACCTACAAAACCTCTCATATCTACCACATGTTCAGAAATAGAAGTTTCTATGCTGTTTGAATGTGCACTAAATGAGAAATTTCCATGAATTTTTATCATTTTGATTAAATTGTAAAAACACGTACCTCTGACTAGTTTGAAAATACAGCTGACAGCAAAAAAGATGGAAATTACTAGACTATTTAGAATCAAAGCATTACCTTAATTGGTGGTTGAGGTTGAAAAATACATTCCATAATTTAATAAGAACCGTCAAGAAAGCTCCTTTCACCAATCAACCCATGTATTTCTGTAGGGTTGTTTTCTAGTTCTGACAGCCATTAGAATACGCTGAATCTGAGCAAGATTTTCTCAAAGCTTTATGGCAACATGTTAGCACAAGATTAAAATATATAGCAGGGGGCATGGGTGGTTCAGTGGTAGAATGCCCACCTTCCATGTGGGAGACCCGGGTCCGATTCCCAGAGCATGCACCACCACCTCCCCCCAAAAATATATATATATATCAAATACAATCTGACTGCTTTCACTAAAAGTGTTCTTACTAACAATATGTCATATAATATTAATTTAGTGAGAGAAATATTTTATGTATCATTAATAAATCCCATAGAGTTTCAAATATTCCTTTATTCATTTTTATTTCATATTAAGTACTATTTTTGTTTGTATTATAATTAAATAGATGTTAGTATATAAGCACTTTTATCAAGTCTTTACATAGATAAATATACATCAATGGATGTATATAACCAAACATTTTTATGCTGATCAATTTGAAAAGTCAAAAGCATTTCAAAACCTCCCGACATGGGCACTACTGATATTGTTGGTGCACTGAGACAACTGATGAATTTATGAATGCTTTTGTAGGAGAGAAATGGTTGCGAGAAGGCGAGTGAACTTATACTCTTCGGCTTGCAGCATGGGCCTGTCTTGTACTCTGTGCCCCACCCTCCAACACCTTTCCCCTCCTCCCTGTTCTCTGCGCTCATTGCTTTAATTTTATCTACTAAACCAGGTGTCAGTGACTTTTCTGGGGGCTCTCCATCCCTTCCCCATACCCCATTCTGTGGACTAAGGTATTCACAGCCCTTGTCCAGATGAAATGGGACATGAGGTCCTCACTAGGAGGAGATTGGGCCAGAGCAAGGCACTGTAGGGTTATGTGGTATGATTCCATGCTCATATTGGCTTATTTAATCTCTGTAGTACTCAGTATTCAAGAACCTAAGTGACAGCAATTGTATGTCTTTTTAAAAAATTATCATTCTTTTACTCTTTTGTGGCTGTCACCATGAACTCCAGGGATTATGCTATGGCATCCAACACTAATAAAATTTAAGTAACTCGTACTTTGACCCCAAAGGGGGACCAGTTACTCTTTCCAGATACACTCAGAGAGGTATCAGGTTGAATACATCAGCTGCAATTACATCTTTGAATCTACTATCTAGAGGTTTATACCATCTGGACCTATTAAATAAAAGCATTCCCATTTTCCCTAATAGTCTGAAGATATTATTTCTTGTTTAATATTTCCTGGCATGTGTTTTAGTCATCTAATATTTATTATGCATTCAAAAATACAAACTAGGTATAAAGCATCTCATAGAAATGTGTACCTTGATTTTTATGATTTAGTGATTGTGTTAGTTAGATTCAGTTGTCAACTTGGCCAGGTGAGCATACCTAGTCTTGTTGCTGCGGACATAAGCCAATGGTACGTGAACCTCATCTGTTGCTCATTACATCTGCAGTCAGCTAGGAGGCATGTCTGCTGCAATGAGTGACGTTTGACTTAATTGGCTCGTGCTTAAATGAGAGAGCACAATGTTGCACAGCCTAGCAGCTCAGCATTCCTCATCTCAGCACTAGCAGCTCAGCCCAGGCCTTTGGAGATGCAGAAAGAAGTCACCCCGGGGAAAGTTGTTGGAACCCAGGGGCCTGGAGAGAATACCAGCAGAGACCATCTTGTGCCTTCCACATAAGAAAGAACCTCAGTGGAAAGTTAGCTGCCTTTCCTCTGAAGAACCAACAAAATAAATCCCCTTTTATTAAAAGCCAATCCATCTCTGGTGTGTTGCATTCTGGCAGCTAGCAAACTAGAAAGTGATCCATTTTATTTTTCAACTCTGAAGGTCCTTAAGCCTTTTCTTTAACTTTTCTATCTTTTCTCTCTTTTGTTACGAGATTCCTGGTACTGAGTTTTGGTGGCATAATGGATTTCCTTGTTTTATTATTGCTATGTCTTCCCTTCTATCAACTAGCAGTTGTTTTTCCCCTCTTGCGTCTCACCTCACTAATTCATCTATTTCCATTGTAATGGATCTTTCTGCACTACCATCTTCATTTTATCTCTTTTGCTTTTATTTCCTCCATTGCTGCCCAGTCATTCCCTATTTTTTACTTTCTTTCAACCAATATCTTAGACTTGAGTATGTCAGCCATTCCTAATTCACTTGCAGATTATCCTTCCTGAGTAGGCTCAGTGAAAATGATTTCTTTGTCCTTGTTTTCTTTAAGACTACCTTAATGTTAATGGCACTCTTAATAGCTGAACTAACTGGTCCAAAAAAATAATTTCAGAAAATCAATAGGCAGCAGACATTTGATTTTATGAAAGGCAGAAACTGTTTCCCACTGAAGAGCATAGAGTTCTTGGAGTAAAAAATAGGAGGCAGTTTTGCTTTTCATGTACTAAGGAACATGTCCCTTATTCACACAAATTGTCATTCAAGTTGATACAGATTCTACCCCCTATAGTGTTGTGATAGATGAGCTTTTCATAATTCATATTTAAAAGCTTTAAATTAGAGGCATAGATAATAATCATAACTTATTTTGCTATCCTCTGTTTCTTTAATTTTTGCCCACTTGCCCTAGCGATAGTGTTGCTGGCTTCTTTTCTTTAAAAGTCTCAATTCCTTATTTTAACTTGCCTTCCTTTAAGGAGTTATTTGGTTGCAAAATACTTGCTCTTGCAGTTTTATTCCCCAGCTTACTTCTTGCTAACAGTCCTCTGTTGCTGTCTTCACTTTCTCTATAATCCACATAGTTTTTCTGTTTACCTCTTTTACCCTTTTACCCTGGCATATTTCCTCCAAGTACAAAAGATAACTGTGTGATTTGTGGTTTTGTTTTGTTTTGTTTTTTAACATGGGCAGGCACCAGGAATTGAACCCGGGTCCTCTGGCATGGCAGGCAAGCATTCTTGCCTGCTGAACCACCATGGCCTGCCCAGATTTGTGTTTTTTAAACATTGTTCTATTTGCCACATGTGGACATTCTTTTTAGTGACTGTCATAGAAGGCAAACCTCTGTAAAGGCTTTATAGTGTGAGTTCAGCTGCAGAAATGTTTTCCAATATTTGATGTTTCCAGAATCTCCAACTTTCTTGATCAGTTTTGTCTCTTAGACTTTGCCAATTCGATTGTCATCAAAATGGCCTGCCATGAGCTTACTTTAAACACTGCAAACTCTGTATGATATGTGGTAGTGAGCACATTTTCTTTTTAGAGTACTTCCTTTACTTCAAAAGCCTTATTTTTTCCCCTTCTTTCTAAAGGTGTGCTTTCATGTATTCAGTTTTACCACTACTCAATAGTTGTATAACAATAAGAAAATGGTAATCCAGGGTCATTGGCATCTGATGGACCTGGGAGTGAATCCCAGTTTTGCCACAGACTAATTGGATCATCTTCTCCAAGTTAATTGTTTTTAGTCTTAAATTCTTTGAGTCTTCACTTGTGAAATGGATAGTAATAGCATCACAATTATCGGGCTATTGAAAGAATTATATGTGACCATGTTTGTGACTGTACCTGACACATGGGGAGTGGTCAACAGAAATTAGCTATTATTTTTTAACAAGTAAATCCAGAGCATTCTCCAATGTCTTATCTATTTCTGTTTCTGTAAGCTAATGTGAAACATGCTCTTCTTTTATTTCAATGGTTTATTTTGCCCTACTTTACTCATTTGTTTGGACTTTTAAAGACTTGATAGTTCCTTATGGTTTAAGTCTCTCGCTAATTTTACTCTTTATAAATGTAGATTTATATAAGGCTTTCTTTCCCATGCTTTCTTTTTAAATAAAATATTTGTAAAATATAGAATAACTAAACAATTGAAATCACTCCAAATTTTACCACATAAATACATATATATATATATATATATATATATATATATATATATATACACACATGTTTGTAAGTTTTATCTGTACCTATGTGGGTGGTATTTATATGTATATAGATAGATAGATGGGTATAAATGCATTTCTCTCTACAACTCTGATGTCTCTCCATTATCAGCACCAAAAAGCAACTTTGTTTTCACAATCTGATGTGAATCTGGACACTCTTTCTGCTGTGCTTGTAGATAAATACTATTTGTACCTATACTTTTGCTCAAGAATACATTTTAATATCCATCTTTATGTGCCTAATTAATGACAGTTCTTAAGCAATTTTCATGTTCTTTGATTCCTTTGGATGTTTCTTTCCTATAGACATTAAATAATTAATTTCTAACAGCAAGATTAATCATCCTGGCCATGTTGTCTCATTTTGTGTCTGCCATTAGGCAGTGAAATGGGCAAAAATATTCCTATTTAACAGATGAGGTTACTGCAAGTCTCAAGAGTTATATGGGGGGAATTGTGGATCGCAAGCTAGAATGCAAGCTTCTGGGTCCTAAATCAGAGACCACTTCCTCCAATACTACTGTTTTCTTTCCATCATCTCCTGCAGCCTGATACAATGCTAGCCTGTATCTGTCCATCACCAGTACCACTTGATATCCAAAATTATGTTCATTAAATTTTCAAGACTCTTAACATACTTCTCTGTCATCCCCAAATCAATTTGTACCATAAGCAATTCTATGAAAACAGGTATATTACCTCGTGTTCCTAAATCCCAGAGAGGCTGAATTTTTTGTTCCCCTAAATGGAACTCATGTACATAGTTTCCATCTTGTAGATGTAATAAAGGATTCTAGGAGTAGGCAGTAAAGTAGCTGAGAAGTTAAAATTGCATGCTTTGGAGCACCACTGACTGTTTTAAAATCCCAGTTCTGAGGCTGCTTAGCTGTATCACATATGTCTGGTCCTCAGTCTCTCTGTCTGTAAAATGAAAATGATAATACAAACCTTATAGAAATGGTTAATGGACTCACAATCCAGCTTTAAACATTGACATTATAATATTGTGTCTTGTCCATAATCTGTGCTGAAAAAAATGTTAAGATAACTATTATGGTGAAAATATAACGCACAGCTTTTTCAGATTGTATTAAAGCTGGTGAAAAAATCATTTCCTGCCCATTTTGATATGCTTTTAACTGAACAGTTTTGTATTAGTCATTTTACAGTAACTAATGGTAGTTTTGCAAAGAGTAGATGTCAAAATTATGTTCTAATAAGTGTATACAAATTGAAAAATATTCCTTTGACTGTATATAAGTTGGTAAACCTGTTTTCAAATATTTGATTATAATGATGCATTTGTATTGTCAGTGCATACACTAAATATATTATTATGCATCAACACATTTGTTTTTCTGATTACTACTCTTAAAATACCTTATGATAAACAAATGATACTGTGGCTTTTCAATGTAGATGTTTCTATTACAATACTGAAATATTTATACAGTGGCATGGGTTTCAGAAAATAGTGAGAGGTTAGTAGCTGCTGGGGTTCTAGTCATATCTGCCCCTAAATTGTGACATCTTTCATACACAAATTAATATATTTGGGATGGTTCTTAGCTTCTACACGGCAGCTTTGGGGTAGGTGATTTCTAAAATTACTATCAGTTATGACATTGTAGATTTTCCTCTATGAATAATTTATATTGGTGATAAATGTGATCTGGATGGTGAAAGGATCTTAAAATTCTGACTCTGAATAGCAGAACATCCAAAGAGCTCCAATATTTTTGAAGGTAACTTCTATGTGATTTGGCATGCTAATGACTAGCAATTACTGCCCCTCACATCTAACTTAAGACCCTGAGGTTACTTTCTACTGTTCCTAGGAATAAAACCCAAAGTTGTTCAAATAACTACTAAGTATAGTATAACCTGGACCCATCTAGTTCTCCAGTCTCATCTCTATCAATTTGAACCATGTTACTTTATCAAAAATAAGTATTTTTGATACTCAAAAAAATTTGATACAAAAAAATATTCCCCTGAATCCTCAGAATAATGTCTATCCTTGGATAACTCCTTAATATACCATTCCCAGGATCCTATAAGCATCCATCAAAGTAGTTACCATAATTATAATAAGTAATTTTGTGTGGGTATACAATAGATTTAATGTATATATTCTCCACTATATTGCAACATGTATAAGAACCACATATATATACTGTAACATATATAAAGCTTTGTCTTGTCCTACTCTAGTCTTAATACCAACCACCTTGCCTGTTCTGTGTTACAGTATTGCCAACAATACTGAATATTGTACTCAATACTGAGTGTTCAGATTGTGCCAGATACTGATCTAATGTTTTAATTATGAACTGATTAATGATTGGATGAACTGACAATTAAACTTCTATGAGAACGTCATTCTATTTTAACATTATTCATTGTGAAATTCACTACAAAAAAAGCAATAAATTTCAAAGTACATTTTTAACAAGTAATTTTAGAACAAATTTCAAAGTATGGCATGGGCTATAGTTCCATCATTTCAGGGGTTTCCTTCTAGCTGCTCTAAGACATTGGAACTAAAAAGAAATACCATATAATGATTCAGTAGTCACAATCATTTGTTAAATCCTATCTTCTCTTATACAACTCCTCCTTCTCCTTTGATCCTTCTCCCAATGTTTAGGGATATTTTGGCAATGACCATTCTAACTTCTTCATGTTGAAAAGGAGTGTTGACTTTATGGGGTAGAGGGATGCCACTGGTTGATGCTCTTGGAGAGACTGGTAACTCTGGGTTTCAGGGATTATCTGGCCTAGAAACTATCTGAAAGTTATATATTTCTGAAAAGTAAACTATAAGTGAAGTTTTTATAGAGTCCCAAATAGAGCTCTGGGTATCCTTCAGTTTTACAGGAATACTGTAAGTTGGACTTGGCATACCATAGCAATTAGTGATTATCTGGCTAAAGCTTGCATAACAGTAACCTCCAGAGGAGTTTCTCAACTCGATTTGAATTTTCTTAATGACTGATGCCTTATTTTGTTACTTTTCTTTTCTCCCTTTTGGTCAGGTAGGCATTGTTGATCCCTTAGTGCCAGGGTCAGGCTCATTCCTAGAGTCATGCCCCATGTTTCCAGGGAGAATTCTGCCCCTGGACATCATGTCTCATGTCGGGGGAGGGTAATGATATCCTTGTGGGTTGGGATTAGAGTTAGAAACACTACATCTGAACAACAAAAGAGGTCTCTGGAAGTAACTCGTAGGCATTATCATAGGTAGGCTTAGCTCTACTACAGATATAAGATTCATAAGAGCAAGACTCAAGACTAAGGTCTTGGCCTGTTATCTTGGGAGTCCCTAATGTTTGAGTGAGTATATATTTTATCCAAAATAAACAATCAGTATTTCACAGTATCCTCACTTAGTTGTACGAACCTTGTCATTCTCCACTTTAGACAATTTTTATTGCTCTAAAGAGAAAAATGACAGACACATCTACACCAAAGAGAAAACCCAAACTCTCCTTAACTTGTGACCAACCCCACAACAATTTATCCTTAGTATAGTTGTGGTCCTAGTGATATAGTACTAGATAAATATAGACCATAGCATGCAATAAGTAGTTTTCCCCATATACCTTCTTATTATTAACTCTTTGTTAATAAGTGTTATAGTGAAGTAGTTCATGCAAGAACTTATTTATATTTGTAGTGCTAATGGGTGAGGTGCATGGCTCTAAATAATTCATTTCAGTTACATTCACCTTCAACATGGCACTATTGATATGGCAATATAACCTGCTAATGAACTACCATCATCTCTATTCATTTCCATACTTTTAAGTAAAATCTTGTTAACTTGTCTGTACATATTAGCTAACTGTTCTCCCCTCTCTAGCATATATCTATTTCTAAGTCCCCTATATTCTGCATTTTAAGACTCTGAGTTTATATTTTTGAGGAGGTTCATGTTAGTGAAATCATTTACTATCTGTCCTTCTGTATGGTTTATTTCATGCAACATTATATGTGCCTGGTTCATCATGTTGTTATAGGCTTCAGGACTTCATTTCTCCTCATTGCTGCATAACATTCCATTGTAGGTATATGCCACATTTGTTTATCCATTCATCAATTGATGGGCATTTGGATTGTTTCCATCTTTTGGATATTGTGAATAATGCCACTATGAACATATATAATGTTCTTGACTTTGCAGTAGCTCATACAAGAACTTATTTATATTTGTTGCATTAATTGGTGGTACACATGTCTATACAATCCCTTTCAATCATGTTCACCTTCAATATGGTAATATTTCTTATGAACCTTCTGATGAACCACCATTACTTCTATCTGTTCTCTTACATTTGAGTTCAGCAACATTAGCTAAGCATTTACCCATCTCTAGCTTCCAAATATCTCTAGGTCCCTTATATTCTGTGTTATAAGCCTCTGACTTTACCTTTACAATGGTCATAAAAGTGGAGTCATACAATATCTACCCTTTTTGTGTCTGGCTTATTTCACTCCTCCATCCTGTCATGTGCTTCCAGAAGTTATTTCATCTTATTGCTGTATAATATTCCATCATATGTATATACCACATTTTGTTAATCCACTCACCTATTGTTGGGCACATGGATTGTTTCCATCTTTCAGTGATTGTGAATAATGCTGCTGTGAACATTGGTATGCAAAGGTTTGTTTGTTTCACTGCTTTCAGCTCTTCTGGTAACATACTAAGTAGTGATATTGCTGGGTCATAGGGCAACATGATATTTAGTTTCCTAAGGAAACGCCAAACTGTCTTCCATAGCAGCTGTATCATTATACATTCCCACCAATGGTGCATAAGTGTCATATCCTCTCCAACATTTGTAGTTTCCTGTTTGCTTAATAGCAGCAATATTCTTCAAGGTGTGAGATGTTATCTCATTTTAGTCTTGATCTGCATTTCCCTTATAGCTAATGAAAATGAGCATCATTCCATGTACTTTTATTCTTTTTTGGGATGCTTTTGATTATTTGGGTTCTCTTTCCCATGCAGATGATTTGGTAACTAGCTTTTCCAAGTATTCAAAATAGATTGTTGGAACTTTCCTTGGTACTGTGTTGAATCTGTAGATCAATTTGGGTAGAACTGACACCTTAACTGCATTTAACCTTCCTATCCATGAGCAGGGACTGCCTTTCTACCTATTTAGATCTTTGATTTGTTGTAGCAATGTTATGTAGTTTTCTGTGTACAAGTCCTTTACATCCCTAGTTAAGTTCATTCCTAGATGCTTGATTCTTTCAGTTGCTATTTTGAATGGATTTTTTCCTTAATTGAATCCTCAGTTAAGTCATTGCTTATTTATAGAAATATTACTTGAATTTTGCACATTAATTTTATATTCTGCCACCTTGCTGAATTTGTTTATTAGCTCAAGTAACTTTACTGTAGATTTCTCAGGATTTTCCAAATATAGTATCATATCATCTGTGAATAATGAAAATTTTAATTTTTCCTTCCAATTTGGGTGCCTTTTATTTCTTTCTCCTACCTGATTGCTGTAGCTAGAACTTCTAGTACAGTGTTAAATAATAGTG
This sequence comes from Tamandua tetradactyla, assembly GCF_023851605.1. NCBI lineage: Eukaryota > Metazoa > Chordata > Mammalia > Pilosa > Myrmecophagidae > Tamandua > Tamandua tetradactyla. The sequence goes on along the minus strand of NC_135335.1, from coordinate 43,135,269 downwards.
GTGACAGACGGCATCCTTATCTCATTCCAGATCTTAAGAAGAAAGCTTTTAGTCCCATGTCTTTGAGTACAATGTTGGCTATGGTTTTTCATATATGTCCTTTATCATATTAAGGAAGTTACCTTTGATTCCTACCTTTGAAGTGTTTTTATCAGAAAAAGGATGTTGAATTTCATTTTGTGCTTTTTCAGCATCAATTGAGATGATTATGTGATTTTTCCTATTCAATTTCTTAATGTGCTGAATTATATTAGTTGATTTTCTTGTGTCGAACCATCCTTGCATTCCTGGTATAAACCCCACTTGGTCATGGTGCATATTTCTTTTAATGTATTGTTGGATTCAATTTGCTAGTGTTTGTTGAGAATTTTTACATCTATGTTCATTAAGGAGATTGACTGTAGTATACTAAGTACACCATGTACAAGTCATATAATGTGGTGTTGCATTTGATTTACTAGTAGGTTGTTGAGAATTTTTGCACCTAAGTTAAATTAGGGAGATTTGCCACTTGTTTTCCTTTTTTGTATAACCTTTACCAGGTTTGGGTATTAAAATATTATCTTCATAAAATGAGTTAGGTAATGTTCCCTTTTCCTCAATTATTTGCAAATGTTTGAGCTGTACTGGCATTAGTTCTTTTTGGAATGTTTGATAAAATTCTCCTGTGAAGCCATCTGGCCATGGGTTTTTCTTTGTAGGAAGATTTTTGATGACTGATTGAATCTCTTTACTTGTGATTAGTTTGTTGAGAGCTTCAATTTTTCTTGAGTCTGTATAGTTTGTGTTTCTAAAAATTTGTCCATTTTATCTGTCTAGTTTGTTGGCATATAGTTGTTATCATTTTGTTTAACAAAATCAGGGTCTGTGGTAATGACACCATCTAATTTCTGATTTTGTTTATTTGCATCCTCTCCCTTTTTTTCTTTGTCAGCTTTGTTAGTGGTCCATTGATTTTATTGATTTTCTCAAACAACTGGCTTTTGGTCTTATTAATTCTTTCTATTGTTATTTTGTCCTCTCATTCATTTAATTCTTCTTTAATCTTTGCTATTTCTCTTCCTCTATTTTCCTTGAGGTTAGTTTACTGTTCCTTCTCAAGTTCCTCCAGGTGAGTAGTTAAGCCCTTGATTTTTACTTTTTCTTCTTTTCTAATATTGGTATTTAGAACAGTGTATTTCCCTCTCAGCACAGCCTTTGCCACATCCCATAAGTTCTGATATATTTGATTCTCATTTTCATTTATCTTCAGTAGCTACTGATTTCTCTAGCAATTGCTTCTTTGACCCACTGGTTGTTTATAGTGTGTTATTTATTCCCATGTATTTGTGAAAGTTCTCATTCTTCGGTAGTTATTGATTTCCAGCTTCATTCCATTGTGATTAGAGAAAGTGCTTTGAATAATGTCAATGTTTTTTTTAAATTTATAAAGACCTGTTTTGTGCCACAGTGTATGATCTATCCTGAAGAATGTCCCATGAGCTCTAGTGAAGAATGTATATCCTGGTGTTTTGAGGTTTAATGACCTATAAAGGTCTTAATTCTGTTTTCAAATTTTATTATCCATTTCCTTATTGATCTTCTATCTGGTTTTTCTGTCTATAGAAGAGAGTGGTGTACTGAATTCTCCTACTATTATTGTAATGTCCATCATTCCCTTCAGTTTTGCCAATGTTTGTCTCACGTACTTTGGAGTCCTTGATTGTGAACATAAACATTTATGATTATTTCTTCTTGGTGAATTGTCCATTTTATTAATAATCCTTTATTATTATTTATTATTATTAATAATTATTTGTCTCTTTTGATGTCTTTACATTTAAAGTCTATTTTGTCTGATCTTAGTATAGGTACTCCTGTTTTTTTGGTTACAGTTTGTGTGAAGCATCTTTTTCCAGCCTTTCATTTTCAATCTATTTGTATCCTTGTGTCTAAGATGAGTCTCTTGTAAGCAGCACATAGCTGGAATATATTTCTTAATCCATTCTGCCAGTCTATATCTTTTAATCAGTAAGTTTAGTTAGTTAATATTCAAAGTTACTACTGTGATCCTTTCTTGAATCCACTATCTTACCCTTTGGAGTTTATTTCTTTTCTCTCTATGTCTTTTAATTCTTTAAGCTACCCTTACTTGTACTGTGCAATTCTGCCCTACTCCAGACCTACCTCTCCTGTCTTTTTTTTTTTCAGCCAGAATTCCCTTTAGTATTTCTTGCTGTGCCAGTCTCTTTTTGACAAGTTCTTTTAGCATTTCTTAGTCTGCAAAATTTTTAATCTCTCTTTTGTTTTTGAAAGACCACTTTTTGGATAAAGAATTCTTGAATGGAAACTTTTCTCTTTCAGAATATTAAATATATCATACTACTACCTTCTCTCCTCCATGGTGCCTGTTGAGTAATCTGAACTTTATTTTATGTGGCTTTCCTTTTATGTGGTGAATTGCTTGTCTCTTGCTGCTTTCAGTACTTTCTGCTGCTCTTCAACATTGACAGTCTGATTAGTATGTGTCTTCAGGTGGATCTATTTAGATTTATTCTATTTGGACTTTGTTGGGCTTCTTTAATTTGCATATTTATTTCTTTTATAAGGGCTGGGTAGCTCTTCTCAATTATGTCTTCAAGTAATCTTCCTAGATCTTTGCCCTTCTCCTCTCCTTCTGGGACACCTATGATTCTTAAATTCGGGTACTTTGTGTTGGCCGTCATTTCTCTCAGATTCAATTAAAATTTTTCCATCTTTTTCACCATTTGTTCTTTTACACATTTGAATTCAGTTGCCTTGTCCTCTAGTTTGTTTATTTTTTCTTCTGCCTCTTAAATCTGCTGCTGTGTGTCTTTAGTATATTTTAATTTGATCTACAGTATCCTTCATTCCCATATGATCTGCTGTTTTTCAATTTATTCTTTAAGATTCTTCTTTATGCTCTTCTAGTGTCTTCTCTTTATCCTTGTTGTCTTTAATCAACTTACTGAACTTATTTGGGAAATTTGTATGAACATCTTTGATTAGATGTTCCACATTTCATATCTCCTTTGGTGTTTTAAATTGGCCATTTGACTGGGCCATATTTTCCTGCATTTTCATGTTTTTTGTTATTGTTATTTTCTTCTGCCTTCAAGACATTTGATTATCTTGATAAGCTTATTTTGAAAGTTGATTTCACTCACTCATCTACTATATTGTGGTTGCTTGGGTTTGTGTTGAAGGTCTCCTTTTACTTGGTTTGTCAGTAATTCCCCACCAAGCCAAGGCTGGGACATGTGCATCTCTAACTAAAGATCTATTTAAATTGTAGGGACGAAGACACTTTGCCAGATTGGCACTCTTCAAATTTTCCCAGCAGATAGTGCTCATGAACTGCCTCTTCTCCTTGGGTCTACCTTTCCCTAAATCAGCCAGCAGGACCCAACCAGGTGCAAAGCCAATCAAGGCTACAGTTCTCCATGTGTGCTGAAAGCTGCCAACTTTGAGGCTTGGGGGTGGGCAGTGTGACCTTGGTGGAGAATCTGCTTGTGGGCATGATAGTAGTCCCCAGGTTCCTGCGTGAAATGACCTTGGACTGTGGGACTGAGTATTTCAATTCCCCTTGCCCATAGTCAGCCCAGGAGTGCCTGGTGATGTGATATGGCTTGCTCCCATGTCCCAACCTCTCCATCTGCATATGCTATTAGCACTTCAGGCCTCCATGGCCAAAGGATAGAAGCAACAGGACCCAGGGTGTCTCTCTTGCTACCCAACTGTTAGATCCGATCAGCTGTGTGACCCTCCCCCCTCCCCAGTCTCAGCCCAAACCAGGTGCCCACAGCAGCCTGCCTGGGGTGGGGATTGGCACTGTGCCCTGGCAGCAAGGTCTCTGTGTGTAGGTAGACCAAGTCTGCTGGTTTCAGTGTTCCCCATCATAGCTCCCGGCTGCAGAGCTGAGCGGGAAGATCTCTCAAGTGGGAGTGCAGGAGAGCAGCATTCCTTTAGCTCCCACTCCAGCCTCCACAGTGCAACCTGCCCCAGATGTGGGTAAACTCACTCCATCCTCTCAATTGTAATTTCTCCACTTTCTCATCCGGTCCTCCCTATATCATGCAGAAGTTCCTCTTTGGTCACTTGTACCCTGGAACCACTGTCTCACTCATTTTTCTGCCACTTCTCTTGTTATTCCACAGAGCAGAGGTGAACTCAGTGTATCCTTTCTGTCATATTTCCACATGATCACTTTGTTCCTTTTCAAGGCTGTATAATATTCCACTATACACATATACCAACTTTTGTTTATCCATTCATCAGCTGATAGGTATTATTTACATCTTTAGCAATTGTGAATAATGCTGCTATGAAGACCCATGTGCAAATAACTGTTTGAAAAATTGTTTTCAATTATTTGGGGTATACACCTGAAAGTAGGATTGCCAGATCATATGAAAATTCTGTACTTAGCTTTCTGTAGAACCACCAAACTATTTTTCACAGTAGCTACATCATTGTACCTTCGCATAAAAATGAAATAGAGTTTTTATTTTACAACATACTCTTCAACACTCATTTTCTGTTTATTATTTTTTTAATAGTAGTCGCTCTAGTAGGTGTGAAATGGTATCACATTGTGGTTTTGATTTGCATTTCCTTAACAGCTAATAATGTTGCTCATCATTACATGTGGATTTTGGCCATTTGTATATCTTTTTTTAGACATTTATTCAGGATCTTTGCCCATTTTTAATTGGGTTGTTTGTCTTTTCATGGTTAAATTCTAGGATTTCTTTATATATTCTAAATATTAAACTCTTGTTTAATATATGGTTTCTAAATATTTTCTCCCATTGTGTAGGTTTTCTTTTTTACTTTCATGATTAAGTACTTCTAAACAAAAAGTTTTTAATTTTGACAAAGTTCCAGTTGTCCATTCATTTTCTTTTGTTGCTTGTGCTTTTGAATAAAATATAAGAAAACATTGCCAAACACAAGATCCTGAAAATACTTCCTTTATTTTCTTCAAGGAGTTTTATAGTTTTGCATCTTATCCTTTGCTTTTTGATACATTTGGTATTAATTATTTTATATAGTGTGAGATAGGGTACCAGCTTCATAATTTCATATAGGTTTCCAAATTTCCTAGAATCATTTGTTGGCAATAATATTCTTTCCCCATTGAGTCAACTTGGTACTTTTGTAAAAAATCAATTGACCATATACATGAGGGATTTTTTCTGAAGTCTCAATTTTATTCCATTGGTCTGTATATCTATCCCTGTGCCAGTACCTTATTGTTTTGATTACTGTAGTTTTGTAATAAGTTTTCTTTTCTGTTCTTTTTCTTCAAAGATGGAACGCTTCATGAATTTGCGTGTCATCTTTGCACAGGGGTCATGCCAATCTTCTCTGTATCATTCCAATTTTAGTGCATGTGCTGCCAAAGCGAGCACTGTGTAATATGTTTTAAAATCAGGAATTGGGACTCCTCCATCTCTGTTCTAATCTTTTTCAAGATAGTTTTGAATATTTGGGTACACTAGCTTTTTTTTTTTTGTATGCTGTTTGGCAGGGTCACATTTCATTATTTTTCCATGTGCGTATCCCATTATTGCAGCACCATTTGTTGAATGTTTATTTGTTTTTGTTTGTTTGTTTCACTTGTTTGCTTGTGTTTTGAAGTACATGGACCAAGAATTGAACCTGGGTCTCCTGCATGGGAGGCGAGAATTCTACCCCTGAACTACCCTTGCACCCCCTACACTTAGCTTTTCATATAAATTTGAAGAATGACTTTTTTATTTCAGCAGAAAAAGCTTTAGGAATTTTTATAGGAATTGTGCTGAATCTATGAATTGTTTAGGGAAGAAGTGATATCTTAAAAATATTTAGTCCTCTAATCAATGAACATGGAATGTCTTCCATTATGTAAGTCTTCTTTGATTTTTTTTCAGGAATATTTTGTAATTTTTACATGTAAGTCCTTTGCTTGGTAAGATTCATTCCTAGATATTTTATTCTTTTAGCTGCTTTTGAAAATGGAATTTTTTTTTTCTCGATTTCGTTTCCATTACTAGTGTATAGAGAAATCAGTGATTTGGGGGTGTTGAAGCGAATTTGCTTAATAGTTCTAGTAGCTTTGTATAGATTTCTCAGGTTATATATGTTTTTAATACAAAAATACTCATACACAATTTTAAAACACAACTTTCCACTTTAAATGCTATTTCCCCCAACTGGCAATGCTTAAATCTACATTTTATATATTTTTTGTGCATATATATATGTGTCACATGAATATATATATTATATGTGTATATATATATATTTATTTATGATTGTGTCATCTGTAAATAGCGAAAGTTTTACATCTTTTTTTCAAATTTGGATGCCTCTATTTCTTAACTTTTCCTAATTGCTCCCAGAAATTCCAGTACATTGTTTAATAAAAGATTTATAAGAAGATATTATCATATGTGGCTCCAGCTGGGGACCAGACCTTGTCTGGGAAGTTCTCCATCAGACCCGAGTCTCTCGGACAGGGTCTCATCTAGCTCCTGGTGGTTGTCCTCTTCCAGATCCTCTTCCGTCTTTTCATTGTCACCCTTTGGGAGGAATTCCTCCTGGGAGAGCTGTGCCCCAGGGCCAGCGGCAGGGGTGGTAGCAACCCTGGCCTGTGGGACACCTAAACAAAAGACCAACCCCCTACCTCCTGCTACCATTGCTCCTGAGACAAAGTGACACTTAATTTTATTGGGGCTCACTCGTAACACAATACTTTTCTCTTGCAGTGTTCAGAACTCTCTATTTCTTGGCATTCACCAGTTTGGCTACTATGTATCTGGTGCCTGGGAAGGGTTCTTTTTGAAGTCTTACCTTATTTGGACTTCACTGGGTTTCTTGAATGTGTTTATTCATATTTTTCATTAAATTTAAGATATTTTCTACCGTCATTTCTTTGAATATTTATTCTGCCTCTTTATTTCTTCAGCTTCTGGGACTCCTATGATGTGTGCATTATCATGCATGATTGTGTCCCAAAGGTCTTTTATGCTCTCTGTACTTTTTTTTTAATTGTTTTTTCTGCTCCTCAGCCTATATCATTTCAGTTGCCTTGTCTTTTGAGTCCACTGATTTTTAATTCTGCCATCTCCAATCTGCTGTTGAAACTCTCTAGGGATTTTTTCACTTCAGTTATTATGGTCTTCAACTCCTGTATTTCTGTCTGGTTCCTTTATCAAATTTCTTTTTCCTTATTGAGATTCTCATATTGGTTATGAATAATTTCCTGATATCCTTTAGTTTTTTCTCCATAGTTTCTTTTATTTCCTGGAGCTCATTGAAGATAATTTCTTTTTTGGGGGGGTGCATGGTCCGGGAATTGAACCCGGGTCTCCTCCATGAATGGCGAACATTCTACCACTGAACCACCTGTGCACACTGAAGATCATTTTTTAAAAATATTTTTCTTCTTTTTCCATAGTCTGGTCTTCTTCATTAATGTTTACTTGATTTTTACTGGTTCCTTTGTATTGGCTGCACTTACTGTTTCTTTGTCTTATAATCACCTTTTTTTTAAATTAACTAACACAGCATTTAGAAATCATTCCATTCTACATATGCAATCAGTAATTCTTAATATCATCACATAGATGTATGATCATCATTTTTTAGTACATTTGCATAGATTTAGAAAAAGAAATAGCAAGACAACAGAAAAAGAAATAAAATGATAATATAGAGAAAAAAATAAAAATAAAAAATACAAAAAATATATATAAAAAACAAACAAAGAAACAAAAAACTATAGCTCAGATGCAGCTTCATTCAGTGTTTTAACATAATTACATTACAATTAGGTAGTATTGTGCTGTCCATTTTTGAGTTTTTGTATCTAGTCCTGTTGCACAGTCTGTATCCCTTCAGCTCCAATTACCCATTATCTTACCCTGTTTCTAACTCCTGATGGTCTCTGTTACCAATGACATATTCCAAGTTTATTCTCGAATGTTGGTTCATATCAGTGGGACCATACAGTATTTGTCCTTTAGTTTTTGGCTAGTCTCACTCAGCATAATGTTCTCTAGGTCCATTCATGTTATTACATGCTTCATAAGTTTATTCTGTCTTAAAGCTGCATAATATTCCATCGTATGTATATACCACAGTTTGTTTAGCCACTCATCTGTTGATGGACATTTTGGCTGTTTCCATCTCTTTGCAATTGTAAATAATGCTGCTATAAACATTGGTGTGCAAATGTCTGTTTGTGTCTTTTCCCTTAAGTCCTTTGAATAGATACCTAGCAATGGTATTGCTGGGTCATATGGCAATTCTATATTCAGTTTTTTGAGGAACCGCCAAACTGCCTTCCACAGTGGTTGCACCATTTGACATTCCCACCAACAGTGGATAAGTGTGCCTCTTTCTCTGCATCCTCTCCAGCACTTGTCATTTTCTGTTTTGTTGTTAATGGCCATTCTGGTGGGTGTGAGATGATATCTCATTGTGGTTTTGATTTGCATTTCTCTAATGGCCAGGGGCATTGAGCATCTCTTCATGTGCCTTTTGGCCATCTGTATTTCCTCCTCTGAGAGGTGTCTGTTCAAGTCTTTTTCCCATTTTGTAATTGGGTTGGCTGTCTTTTTGATGTTGAGTTGAACAATCTCTTTATAAATTCTGGATACTAGACCTTTATCTGATATGTCATTTCCAAATATTGTCTCCCATTGTGTAGGCTGTCTTTCTACTTTCTTGATGAAGTTCTTTGATGCACAAAAGTGTTTAATTTTGAGGAGCTCCCGTTTATTTATTTCTTTCTTCAGTGCTCTTGCTTTAGGTTTAAGGTCCATAAAACTGCCTCCAATTGTAAGTTTCATAAGATATCTCCCTACATTTTCCTCTAACTGTTTTATGGTCTTAGACCTAATGTTTAGATCTTTGATCCATTTTGAGTTAACTTTTGTACAGGGTGTGAGATACGGGTCCTCTTTCATTCTTTTGCATGTGGATATCCAGTTCTCTAGGCACCATTTATTGAAGAGACTGTTCTGTCCCAGGTGAGTTGGCTTGACTGCCTTATCAAAGATCAAATGTCCATAGATGATAGGGTCTATATCTGAGCACTCTGTTCAATTCCATTGGTCGATATATCTATCTTTATGCCAATACCATGCTGTTTTGACATCATCTTTTATCATGTACCTTTTAAAGTATTAAATTATTAATATTAAAATATTAACTCTTGGATTTAGAACCTAAGTTCATTGTTCCTTAAGTCTGCATTCAGTCAATATTATGACAGGCATTTCCTTGAGAGCCAGGAGCCAACAAAAATGAAAAAACAAATACAAAAATAACTTTCACAGTCTTTGCATATTGGCTCTATGCTGGCTGTTCTATCCTTCAGGTTTTGCCTTTTTGTCAGGGAGATTAGTTCAAAATGAAATTCAGGTGCAAGCATCTTCTTTTTCTCTGAGCTTGCATCATGTCCTAGATCGAAATCCCCTAGGAATTCAAGTGTCCCCTCTATTCCTGTGAAATAGACTCCCAGGTATATACTGTATTTCTTAAAGCAGGTAATCCTTTGCTTCTTACACTGCTTCTGTTCTCTGCAAGTTCCTTCTGTCTACAGAGAAAGTCGTGGGAGAGCAAGCCTGAGATGGGTTTCCTGCTTCAGTCTTTCATCTGTCATACAGTAGATTGGCACCAATGTGCAGCAACCCAATATGTGCAAGGGTGTTATTCTGCTGTCTCTAGAATAGGGCCAGGGACTCACAATGTAAGTGCAGTCTTACTCCACCCCACCCTTGTCCTACTATTTTTAAAACTGCATTTTTTTTTCTTTTAATTCAGCTCTTGCTTAGTTACTGTAACCCTTTAACTGTTTTCTGGAGTTTTGAGGAAATTGCCTCTGCCAGTGTCTGTTAGTTTTTCAAAGATTCTGCAGGGAAACACTGCCATTTTGGTTGTCTTTGTATGTGATTTTAATTCACTTCCTCTGCTTATTTTTAAAATTTTAAAAGGTTTTAAAATATATATTTAAAGTTTTGTAAAATGGTCATCATTTCATATATTATTCAGAAAAATCAGTATCTTAATTTAAGGCTATTTAAATAAACAGTGTAAAGTATAATATCTCCAACTTCATCTTCATCACCAGCAAATTCTGAGGAAATTTAACTTTCCATTTGTCCAGGAAACTTGAATGAAATCTTTAAGTATCTTTTCATTGTCCTAGTCGGAGCAGGATATCCTGCTGTTGTTGTAGGATCCACTGACTTACAGTTCAATTCCCCAGTACCTTCCAGTTGCAAAAAAAAAGTGATCTTTATGTCTTCAAAGTTCTTTGCTGAAGAGGTATGTTTATTGTGTGGTTTTTATTGACCATCTGGTCTCAGTGATTCAAATTAAATTTTGAAAAGCTTTCTCACTCCAAATTGGCAGTTGTTTAAAGATACTGAGGACAGAAGACTCTTGTCTTTCATCATGTATCAAATCCTGTGAGACTTTATACCATTTTATAGGTTTCATTTCCTTTAAACCTATGGATATTTTCTGAGAATATGTTGGATATCTACAATGCATCTTCTTAATGCAACAGGATTTTTATACCATGATCATACATTTTTATAACATTCAGTTTTAGTTTTTAAAGGCATATTATGAAATAGCTATTTAACTGAGATTTATGTAGTCAAATTTTTAAATGGAAGAATTATTTTTTATTATAAAATTGTTAATTGCAATCACAGATTTTTAGAGTTGGATGGGACCTCAGAGATTACCCAGTATACTTTGCCATCTGATGTCTAAATTATCACCACATTGTACTACCATTTCCTTGAATACTCTGAGTGAATGAACATTTTGTCTTATTTGGTAGGATTTTCTGAATCAGATAGCTTAAATTTTAGACAAACTTCTTTAGAGAACTTAAATCCCAAGGTTTCTCTTTTGAAATGCTAGTGATTAATCCTTGTCCTGCCGTTTAGAGTCAAAGGGAACAATTTTAATCTTTCTCTCATGTCCCAGATGGAAATGACTTGTTGCAGGCTACACTAAACCATCACAAATTGACTTAAGCAAAAAATTTAATTTACTGAATAAGGCAGGACTGAAGTGCGGTTTGCTCCTAAAGTGCATGGCATAATTAGGTCTTTGGTTTCCTATTTGGAAAACTTTCTCAGTTGAGAGTAACAGTCTTAACCATAGGTAAATTAGTTACACTTAAAATAATTTTAGCTATTGTAATTATTGAACTACAATGCTATAATAATGTTATACATTATTGAACTACAATGAATTAAATTAAGTCTTTAGTTTGTGCTTTACTTCATGTATTCCTTTTATTCATACAATCTGATCTTTAGTTTGTGAATTTCCTTTAGGAGCCAAATTCTGGGACATATATTTATGAGACTTTTCTTGTCTGACACAGATTATGATAGCAGCTGATTTTACCTGATTCTGTCATACAACACAGTAGCTATTCTTCTCTAGTTTGGGTCACCCATATTTTTAAAAATATGTCAATTATATATATATCCTTAAATGTTATAATGTATATAGATTGCCTAACAGTAAGCTTGAAGCATATATATGCTCAATGAATATTTAAGCTGATCTATAAAACCTGACTCTTAGATAATGTCACCTTGCTCTTCAACCAATTATTGTACCATTAGCTTAATGTCTTACCTAGGCTTTGTTCTGCTGACTTGCTATGAAGCAAAAGATTTATTACATGCCTTGCACATGTACACATTTACATATATATACTTATGTACATATGTATATATTCTTGTATATATGCAATCTAGTCAAGCAATACTTAACACTGTAGCTATTTCTTCTCTTGGACTATGTTTTTTTATATTCTATAATTTTCCATAATAATTTTATTTTCATTTTGACATGGAAAATATAGTTTCTTTGTGTTGAGTTTACTATTGTTTATAACCCAAAGGTGTTTTATTATCTTAACCTTCAGATTTTTAGTTAAGTTGGCACAACTTCATGGGTGAAGATAATGAATCATGGAATAGAGTATTCTTCCTAGAATATACTATTTTTTAGTGCTCTAGCTTACAGATAACACCTGGCTTTCTTTAAGAATGAATATAATTCATTTACTTAGTAAAATTGTATGAAATTGGAGTTCTGGAGAAGATGGCGGCTTAGTAAGACGCGCGGGTCTTAGTTCCTCCTCCAGAAAAGCAACTAAAGAAACAGAAACAATACAAAACAGCTCCCGGAGTCACGACAGAGACCAAAAAGACAGCGTACCCCATTCTGGAACAGCTGAACGGGCAGGGAGAATCTGCTGCGGTGAGATACCTGAGGGGCGCGCATTTTCCCGCTGGGGCGGCTGGCGACTGGGGTCCCCTCCACGCACGTGGCTCCCCGGTCTGACTGGGAACGTTGGATAGCGGGGCCCTCCCGTCAAGCTTGGCGTTTCGGGCCAGCTGGGCAATTAGGACCGGCACTCTCCCAAGCCGCAGCGGCCAGCGACCCCCGCCTCCATGCGCGGTTTCCGGGGCCGACTGCCGTGCAGACAGACGAGCGCCACGAGCGCCACCTACTGGGCAGGAAAAGAAAAACAGAGCCCAGAGATTTCACAGAAAAAGCTTTCAACCAGCTGGGTCCCACACCCAGGGAAATCTGATCAAATGCCCAGACACCAGCAGAAAATAATGGATGACGCTCGGAAAATTGAAGACATGGCCCAGTCAAAGGAACAAACCAATAGTTCAAATGAGATACAGGAGCTGAGACAACTAATGCTGAATATACGAACAGAAATGGAAAAACTCTTCAAAAACCAAATCAATAAATTGAGGGAGGACATGAAGAAGACATGGGCTGAACAAAAAGAAGAAATAGAAAATCTGAAAAAACAAATCACAGAACTTATGGGAGTGAAGGACAAAGAAGAAAAAATGGAAAAAACAATGGATACCTACAATGGTAGATCTAAAGAGACAGAAGCTACAATTACTGAACTGGAGGATGGAACACCTGAATTCCAAAAAGAAACAGAAACTATAGGGAAAAGAATGGAAAAACTTGAGCAGGGGATCAGGGAACTGAATGACAATATGAAGTGCACAAATATACGTGTTGTGGGTGTCCCAGAAGGAGAAGAGAAGGGAAAAGGAGGAGAAAAACTAATGGAAGAAATTATCACTGAAAATTTCCCAACTCTTATGAAAGACCTAAATTTGCAGATCCAAGAAGTGCAGCGCACCCCAAAGAGAATAGACCCAAATAGGCGTTCTCCAAGACACTTACTAGTTAGAATGTCAGAGGTCAAAGAGAAAGAGAGGATCTTGAAAGCAGCAAGAGAAAAACAATCTGTCACATACAAGGGAAACCCAATAAGACTATGTGTAGATTTCTCAGCAGAAACCATGGAAGCTAGAAGACAGTGGGATGATATATTTAAATTACTAAAAGAGAAAAACTGCCAACCAAGACTCCTATATCCAGCAAAATTGTCCTTCACAAATGAAGGAGAAATTAAAACATTTATAGACAAAAAGTCACTGAGAGAATTTGTGACCAAGAGACCAGCTCTGCAAGAAATACTAAAGGGAGCACTAGAGTCAGATACGAAAAGACAGAAGAGAGAGGTATGGAGTAAAGTGTAGAAAGAAGGAAAATCAGATATGATATATATAATACAAAAGCCAAAATGGTAGAGGAAAATATTATCCAAACAGTAATAATACTAAAAGTTAATGGTCTGAATTTCCCAATCAAAAGACATAGAATGGCAGAATGGATTACGACCCAGCAATACCACTGCTAGGTATCTACTCAAGGGACTTAAGGGCAAAGACACAGACGGACATTTGCACACCAGTGTTTATAGCAGCATTATCTACAATTGCAAAGAGATGGAACACAGCCAAAATGTTCATCAACAGACAAGTGGCTAAACAAACTGTGGTGTATACCTACGATGGAATATTATGCAGCTTTAAGACAGACTAAACTTATGAAGCATGTAATAACATGGATGGACCTAGAGAACATTATGCCGAGTGAGTCTAGCCAAAAACTAAAGGACAAATACTGTAAGGTCCCACTGATGTGAACCGACGTTCGAGAATCAGCTTGGAATATATCATTGGTAACAGAGACCAGCAGGAGTTAGAAACAGGGTAAGATAATGGGTAATTGGAGCTGAAGGGATACAGACTGTGCAACAGGACTAGATACAAAAACTCAAAAATGGACAGCACAATAATACCTAAGTGTAATGTAACTAGGTTGGAACACTGAATGAAGCTGCACCTGAAATATGGTTTTTTGTTTGTTTGTTTGTGTGCTTGTATCTTTTGTTTTTGTTTTTTTTCTTTTTCCTTTTTATATATATATATATATAATTAGTATTATTATTTTAATTCTCTTCTCTAGATTAACATTCTATATCTTTTTCTGCTGTTTTGCTAGTTCTTTTCCTAAATCGATGCAAATGTACTAAGAAATGATCATACATCTATGTGATGATACTAAGAATTACTGAGTGCATTTGTAGAATGGAATGATTTCTAAATGTTGTGTTAATTTCTTTTCTTTTTTTTGATTAATAAAAAAATTAAAAAAAAATTGTATGAAATTGCTTGAAGTAATTAAAACTTCAGTAACTAGCTGATTATAAGATAGTAGTTCATACTTTTCTTACATAGCAACAATGAGTTTGAAAATAAAATGTCCATGCAGGGTCCTGCCCAAAGGAGCATGTATAATTTAATATCTTTAAAATAAGTATAACAAAAGTTTAAAGGGCCTATATGAAGAAATCTATAAAATGTTATTGAAACTTATAAGTAAACATTTGCAGAGTTAAGGAAACAAAGGTCATGAATCAAAGGATAAAATTTTGGAAAGAAATTGCTATTCCTCCTAATTATATTAGTAATTTTATTAGATAATGATAAAAAAAATCCATGCACATTTTTTTGACAAATTCTAATTAGATTAATAGCTGTGTAAAAAATGTGGCATATTCTGAAAAGGAAGAATCATGAATGGAAATTTTCCAAAATACGTATTCAAATATTTTTAAATTGATTCATTAAAATGTGTTTTTGATATAGTACTAGAAACATAAATATTTAAAATAATAGATAAAGATAATAAATGACAAATGTAATATTTCAAATTCATGGAGTTGATGGTTTGAGGACAATTATCTTGTTATTCATAAAAATCTAGAGTTTATCACATGATCTTATTCCTTAAACAACTTCTGTTCAATGCCACCATTCCCTTTGTGGAAAAGGTAAGCATAGTAGCTGGAAATGGGCAGAAAAGGAACTTTGAGATATTGATAGTACTTAATTCTTAATCTAGATGTTCGTTGCATGTGTGCTCAATTTTTGATATTTCCTCAATTTGTGTTCCTCAATTTGTGTTTGATATGTCCTCAATTTGTGTGTATTATGATTTGTGTTCTTTTGTCTATATATCATAGAATTCATTAAAAGTTAATTAAAATATATGTTTGAGAATCTATACATATATATCCAATATGGGAGATATATCAGTACAAAAGTATGCACATTCAAGGCCAGTGATTGTATTTCTTTCCATTTAGACATGCTTCATATGAGGTCAGGTCGTTTACTTTTTCTTAAACCCTTATCTTAAATCAAGCTAAGTAATATTTTATCATTAGAAAACTTCGACTTGGATTGCATTTCTATAAAATTAGCACCATAGTCTACATAATACAGACTATTTTATTCATCCTAGTCATTTCATTTTTATGATTTTAATTGATGCACAGTAAAGAAAAATATCATTGCTGAAATGGAATTTTCATTTAAATATTTATGGTATGTGCACGATATGGTCTATAACAAAACAGAAAACCCATATTATATTAACCATGGTAGGTTTAACAAGAGAAAAATAATGAGAAATTTGACTAGAGTTTAAGGTAAAGTTTTAACTTAACAAATAAATCTAAATGCATTGGTTTTTATATTCTCCTTTTAAAATGTTGATATTAACCCTGTAAAGGAAAATTAAATTCTACTATTTCAAATTATATCAAAAATAGTGAATAAATATTTGATTCATACCTTATATTTTGAAAGGATTTGTTGAGCTTAACATTTCATGGTAATATTCAGATTCTTGCATCATAGTATATTAGTTCTCATGATAAAAGAGTATTTTTACAATGTTACTATGGCCTTTTTCTACCTTCGTAAATTGGCTTTTGGCCTTGGAGAACATCAAGCTAAAGAGTAAAGATAATCTTATTTACTGTAGTGAAATCTGATCAGTTTAGATCTTTTCAATCTTTGAATTTACCTGGTCCCAAACGATAATGGTATTGTTTTTATCTTTCCTATATATTTTTGAGATTTGTGGAGCCCAGGACATAACCTATATTGTAATCCCCACATAGTTAAGTAGAATTCTAGGTATATATTAGTTGGTGAACGTTTGACTGATTGGGTTTCATTTAATATAATGGGAATTGTACTTCGATGGCTTAGTCAAACTGAGCTTTTTATCTGTCGTCTTG
Organism: Tamandua tetradactyla; assembly: GCF_023851605.1. Lineage (NCBI taxonomy): Eukaryota > Metazoa > Chordata > Mammalia > Pilosa > Myrmecophagidae > Tamandua > Tamandua tetradactyla. The sequence goes on along the minus strand of NC_135335.1, from coordinate 43,118,759 downwards.
TTGAATTACATCTCTCTTCCTCCCTCAGGCATTATATCTTCACACGTCCTTTTGAAGTATATATTTAGATGCCCATTCATATCATTCTAGATGTAGACCATGTTATTTCCCCTACTATTCCTGCCTAAATTGCTAACAAATAATTTCCTTTCCTTGACTTAAGATATAAAGTCGTCTCTCTGACACTACCCCACCCATGTCCATACCCAGGTTTCTGAATTCTGTTTCATCATTTGCTTTCTTAGATATTCATTCATTAATTGTTGGTTGAACACCAACTGCACAATAGACATAGTGTTACTATGAAATGGCAAGAAAAAGCAGAGATAGAGTCTACCTCATCAGACATAAAGTACACTGAAGGTGGTAGATACGCAAAATCATAACATATAAATACATAAGGAATAATTTATCTAAAATAATAGTACAACATTATGTGAAAGCAAAGAGCAACAATTAATTGACAGTTAATCTCTCAAGAAGGAGAAGAGGAATCTAACAGATATGAGAGCCTAAATGTGTTATCTTGATGGCTCCTCTTTTTCTACCTCCTCATCAGCTTTTAAGAACATGGGTGATCTGATCTTTACCAAGAAACCAAGAAAATAGGCATAGAGAAAATGTGCTGATTTAGATTGAGAAGGCATTTGAAGTAAAAACCAACACTCCAGTATTAGTTCTTACATCATCCTCAGCAACTCAGTTTTAGTTTAAAAAAAAAAAAAGCATACACTATTGTGGTCCCAGAATGACAATTTGAGATTAATTACATATTCTAAAATTATTCATAAACTATTTTAAAATTTTGTAAAACCTACTTAAATTGGCTTTAAAGGAAATAAAATTTGAATTTCATTGTTTTGATTTGCTAATGCTGCCGGAATATAACATACCAGAAATGGGTTGATTTTTATAATGGTGATTGATTAATTTACAGCTTACAGTTCTTAGGCTGTGATAAATGTCTAAATTAAGGAATTAACCAGATGACAGCTTCTTCCTGAAGAAAGGCTGCTGCCTATCTGGACTCCTTTTTCCACATGGCCAGGCATATGGCAATGTCTGCTGGTCCTTCTCTCCCAGGTTTCATTGCTTTTGGCCTCTGACTCCTCCATCTGTGGCTTCCTTTGTCAATTTCTATGTCTTTTTCTGTGAGCTTCTTTGGGGACTTTTTCTGTGAGCTTTCCTTAATTTCATTTCCTTTATCTGTTTATGAATGATCCAGTAAGAGGATTAAGACCCACCTTGAATGGGGTGGGTGACATTGTCAATTGAAAGAACCTAATCAAAATGCCCTCACCATGATAGGTCTACATCCACAGGAATGGATTAATAGAACATGATCATTTCTGGAGTACATGCATCCCCCAAACTATCACATTCATTAACTTAGAAAAGTCATAATTCTTACCCAAGTATGATAAATCAGCAGAGAGTCTTTTATCAAGTTGAATGGCCCCAAATTGTTTTAAAAAAAAATCTATATTTAGAATCATGGGATTAAGTCAGAAGGAGAGTTGAAGAGTATCTTGCCCAATTTTCCTCCATATATTAGAACCATACTTCAGCTTTCTTGGTAGATGCCCTTCAGTGAATGTCTGAATATTTCAGTGGTAATTAACTCCTGTCTGAAAAGAGCAGCTATTCTATATATGGCTCTAATGGCTGATCTTTGTAACTTCCAAAAATCTGCCTTAGTTAACAACATAGGCTATGATGTCAAATTTTTTTTAGATCTGATCCTGGCTACGCTACATACTAGCTGCATAACCTCAACCAAATTGTATGACGTTTTTTGTCTTGATTTTTTCATCTAACAATTGGGATAATAATAGCATTTACCTCAGAGAGACTGCTAGAGAAATTTGATAATGTATGCCAAGTCCTTAAAATTGTGCTTAAAATAAAGTATTGCAATGAAAGTTTAATTATAATTTTGTTGTAATACATGTCATCCTATATCAGTGCACTGAATGGATCCCTTCTGATACGGTGTGCTCTATAGAAAAGCCTAACTCTGACTGGTATGACTAAGATGTTACCTATGAAATTTGTGCTTCCTCTTTTGTTCTTTTCTCCACACAACAGTCAAAGACTAGCATTCAAAAATTCAATCAAATGACATTCTTCCACTGTTTAAAACACAAAAAAATAAATGTCAACACACAATAAAATTCAAATGCTTCACTACATGCACAACTCCCTACATATGACCTCTGCCTAATTTCACCAAATTCAGGCCCACCTATGTTTATAGCAACCTACTCACACTGGCATTTTCTTTTCTCTCCCATAAATAGGGCCTTTGCATTCACTGTTTCTTGAGCCTAGAAGAATCAGCTGTATCTGCAGAGCTTATAAAAGTCCCTGGCATGTAGTAGGCAATCAGTGAATGTACACTGGTTGAATGGATTCTGCTCCTAAAGTTGATTTTTGGTGATGAGCTGCATAATGTATAAAGAAACACATTGGCCTTTCTCTGGGGATAGGCTCTTGTCACCTTTTTGTATAGCAGTGTTTCCTGTATGAGACTTTTATCCAGTGGATCCATTTAGAAAAATGCTTTATCACTAGCCAAGCAAAAAAAAAAAACAACGCTCTGGAAGGAAGTAGTCCTGTATTTATTTTCCTCCATATATTGCAACCCTTATTATAGAGTGACAGAGAACTTGGGTTCTAATGTCAGGTGGAAGGCAGAACTTATATAACTAATGAAATTGGATAATTAGATAAGATTTCCAAGATAAGTGTGGAAAGTTCAGCCTGACTTCTCCTTGCAGTATTTAATAAAATGTGAAAGGGAAGGGATGAGTTGAGAATTGAGCTCTTTTGCACAAAGGAACCAGTATTTTATCATTTGGAAAATTCTCAGCCTATCTAGACAGTGCACTCTGAGACTAGGGCCAGAAAAATATCTCCCAGGGCCCTCTCTGAATTTCTGGAAAGTGAATCACCAGAGAATAGGACTCGACATGAGGGTTTAACTAAAAGGGTTAGCAAAGGAAATGGTTGGGCATGAATCTAGCCAGACATTTCAGAAAAAGTATGAATTGGAAATGGAGTTATTCCTGAAGGATCTGTTGGTTTGGACTCCTTTGAACCATATGCAGTGCAAAAAATACCTTTACAAAAATCTGTATGAACATTGTCAGCCTGGACTGAAAAGGGGAGAACATAGAAGGGGTGAACTGCAAGAATGACTTCAAGGGCAGAACCATGGAAGCTGATGTTAGGATCTATGAGATTTCCTTGGGTCAAGAGAATTGGCTCACCCATGTGTTTGGAAAGGGCAGGTCAGCCTCTGTGCTCGAAGGGGGAAGATTATCTTGCCCAGCACTTAGATGGGGAGAGGGCTCCTACCCTGATGTTGATAGAAAGTTTGGCTGCCACTCCAAAGTTTGGGGAGAGTGGGGTCCATGTCAAGGTGTTCAGGGAAAGGTCATCTGCCACCCCAGTGCTTGGGGAGAGTGAAGCATAACTCCATTTCTCAGGCAGAGCAAAGCTGCCACTCCTGTGCTTAGAGAAGATGTGGCCTACATCCCAGCATTTGGGGAGAATGTGGCCACTGTTCAAGTACTTGGAAAGGATGAAGCTGCTACTCCATCAGGCCTGGAGGACAAAGTGTTGATCCCCAGATGATTCCCAGGCCTTGGAATCTAATGGAGTTTGCCCTGCTGGGTTTTGGACTTGCTTGAAACATGTGACTCCTATATTCTTTCCAATTTTTTTTCTTTTGAAATGAGAATGCCTAACCAATGCCTATCCAACCATTGTATTTTGGCAACAGGTAACTCACTTTCTAGGCTTCACAGTTCCATGAGACAGTGAAGAATTTTTCTCCAGGATGGACCATATCCATAACTGATTTGGTTAGATCTACTAATTAGCATTGTTAGTGAAATGGTTTAAGGTTTTTGGAATGTTGGGATGGAATGAATGGATTTTACATGTAGAAAGAACCTGTCTGTTTGGGGTTCCAAGGGGTGAACTGTTATAGATTCAGTTATGTGCTCCAGAAAATAATATATTCTTAATCTTAAACCACATTCCTATGGCTGTGGCTCATTGTAAATAAGACCTTTTTAAGATTTTATTTTTAGTTAAGTTATGACATGTCAAATCAAGATAGGCCTTAATCCTATTACTGGAGGCTTTATGAAGAGAAAACCATGGGGAGGAGCCAAAGGAATCCAAGAGAAATGAGAAGACATCATTATATTGTAGAAAAGCCAGGGTACCCAAGAATTGCTGACCAGCCACAGTGCTACCAACCCTAAGCGAAAGCAAGCCATTTAGCATTTGACACTGTGAGTGTTATGGTATGGACACACCACAGGATAGACCATATCCTGGTACATAAAAGAAACTACAAGAAATTTAAAAGAAATGAAATTATGCAGCATTTATTTCCCAGCCACACTAGAATCAAACTGAAAATCAATAACAAAAAGTTAACAATAAAATCTCTAAAAACTTGGAAACTAAACAAATACTTCTGACAAATCTTCTAAATAATCCATTGGTCAAAGATTATATCTCAGCAGAGAAAATACATTGAACTTATTAAAAATTAAAATACCAGCATGGTAAATTTTGTGGGACACAGCTAAAGCAGTTTTGAGAGGGCAAGTTATAGTACTAAATGCTTTCATTAGGAAATAAAAACAAAAGTCTCAAATCTACAATCGAAGCTACCTCCTCAGGATCCTAGTAAAAGAAAAGCAAAATAACCCCAACGCAATTACAAGGAAGGAAATTAGAGCATAATTCAAAAACATTAAAGCAATGGAGAATGTCAGTCAAAGAGCTGAGTCTTTGAAAAGATCAGTAAAAATGACAAAATTCTAGAAAGATGACAAAAAATAAAAATAGAGAAGACCATAATTGCCAATGTCAGGAATGAAACAGAGACTATCACTATAAAATCTCCAGACTTCAAAAGGATAATAAGGAATGCTCCACATAAATTTAACAATTTAAATATAGTGGGCCACTTCCTTGAAAAATAGAATGATTCACTTAATATGAAATAAGTAATTTGAATAGCTCAGTAACTATTAAGGGAGTTGAATTTATAATTTAAAACCTCCCACAAAAAAATATTCTCAAGACCTAGATGAATTCACTGGAGATTTCTACCAAATATTTAAGTAACACCAAATCTACACAATCCAGAGAATAGAAGACAAGGAAGTATTTTCCAACTCACTTGGTGCTGCTAATATTACCCAAACCAGAAAAAGACAATGCAGAAATGTAACTCAAATCGACCTCCCTCATGAATATAAGTCTCAAAAATTCTTAATAAAATATTAGCAAGTAGAATTCCAAAAGTATTGAAGTAACTGTGCACCCTGAACAAATGGAATTTATTCAGAAGATACAAGTCTGATTCAATATTTTAAAAGCAATAAATGTGATTCACTGTATTAACAGACAGAAAAGAATAAACGTGATCATATCAATCAATAGGGCAAAAGAATTTGAAAAAAATTCGCCACCAATTCATGGTAAAAACTATCAGAAAAATATGAATAGAGGGGGGACTTCCTCTTCTTGATAAGAGAAATCTACTAAAAGCTTTCAGTTGGTATTATACTTCATGGCTAAAGACTGAGTATTTTCCCCTTGTAATAGGGAAAAAACAAATTATCTGTTCTCAATAATCAATATAGTTCTGAAAATTTAGCCAATTCAATAAGATAAGGAAAGGTAATAAAAGGCACACAAATCATAAAGGGAGAGGGAAAAAACCTGCCTATATTGGCAGATGATATCTTTGTCTACATAGAAAACCCCAAAAAATCGACCCAAAAAAATGTCCTAGCACTAACTAATGAGTTTTTCAAGGTTGCAGGAAAAAAAGGTAAATATAACACATTCCATTTCTATATATTGATGGTAAGCGTATGGACACCAAAATTAAAAATGCAATACCACTTATAATCACTCAACAGCTGAAATATTTGGGGGCAAATCTAATACAATATTAAAAGGATTTAGATGTTGCAATTTAGAAAATGCTGTTTAAAAATCTTCCCCTTATCCATTTGAAAAGCTGTTTCAACATGTTTGGTATTTGCAAACCACAGCAGCACCCCACTTCTCTGGTACCAAAATCCATTCTAGTTTGCTAGCTGCTTGAATGCAATATACCAGAAACAGAATGGCTTTTAAAAAATGAAATTTAATGAGTCACTAGTTTACAGTTCTAAGGCTGGTAAAATGCCCCAATTAAAGTAAGTCTATAAAAAGTCCAAATTAAGGCATCCAGGGAAAGATACGTTGGTTCAGGAAGGCCGAGGACATTCAGGGTTTCACTTTCAACTGGAAAGGCACATGGTGAACATAGGGATGTCTGCTTGCTTTCTCTCCAGGCTTCTTGTTTCATGAAACTCCCTTGGGGATGTATTCTTTCTTCATCTCCAAAGGTCTATAGTGGTGTGTACTCTCTTCTTCATGGCTCTTGTCATTCTCTCATCATTCTCTGCTCTCTCAGAATCTCAAACCTTTTCCAAAATGCTTCCTCTTCCAAAGGATTCCAGAAAAGTAATAAAGACCCACCTGGAATGAGTGGAGGAGTCACATCTCCTTCTATTCAAAGTTCATACCCACAATTGGGTGAGTCACATCTCTGTGGAGATAACCTAATAAAGTTTCAGCCTACATTATTGAATGGGGATTAAGAGAAAATATTCCTCCCACAAGATTGGTTCAGGATTAAAACATAGCTTTACTAGAGTACATAATCCTTTCAAATCAGCACACATATTCAATGTCATTAGCCATTAGGAAAATGCAAATTAAAACCACAAGGAGAGGGTGGTGCAACGGTGCCTCAGTGGCATGCCAAAGACCCGGGTTTGTTTCCCCATGCCTGCCTATGCAAAAACAAACACACAAACAAAAAAAACACAAGCAGATATCATTGCATACTTTTCAGAAAAGATAAAAAAAATAGTGGGGACCAAATGCCATTGGGAGTTCAGGAAAAGTAGATTGCACATACATGACTGTTGGAAATGTACAAGGTACAACAGTCTGGAAAATACTATGAAGGTGTCTTAAAAATCTAAATGTGCAACTATAACATAGAAACTGTACTCTTGGTCATTTATCCTAGATAAATAAACCTATGTTGAGATAAAAACCAGTACGCTAATGTTATAGTAGCTTTATTCATAATAGCCCTAAACAGGGGGGGAAAAAAACAGTTGTCTTTCAATGTGCAGGTGGTTAAACAAGTGTGGTACATGTATACCATAGAATATTACTCTCCAATCAAAGGAATGAACTATTTGATACATGCAATACCTTGGATAAGTCTCCATAGAATATGAAATGGTAGCATACTACATGACTCTATTTAAATAACATTCTTGAAATGCCAGAGTAATTAATATGCAGAAAAGATTAGTGTTTGTCCGGGCTTAAGGAAAGGCTGAGGGGTTGGAAAGACATGGTGTGTGGCTATAAAAGGGCAATATTAAAGATCCTTGTGATAATTGACATGTTCCGTATCTTGACCATATCAATGTCTGTATCCTGGTTTTTAAGTATAGGTTTTCAAAGTGTTAGTACTGGGGTAACTGGTTGAAGGGTGCAGGGGAACTCTCTGTATTATTTCTCATAACTTCGTGTGAATCTACAATTAACTCAAAGTAAAAAATCTGATTAGAAGAGAGCTAGTATGTGAGTATCTACAAAAAATGAATTAAAATATTAATATGTAAACAGCTCAAATAAAGTAAAGAGGAAATTATTAGCATCCCATAATAAAAAATGAAGCAGATGTGTCTGGGTAATATAGCTGGCTCTACCACTTATTAACCTGGATCACAGAGCAGTGTACTCAATCTCTCCACACATCGATCACCTATATCAAATGTGAATCATAATGCCTATCTTACGGCATTAATGTGAGGAACAGAAGATATAACGCATCTTCAAAAATATGTCACCTAGCACTTGTCACTGCTCTAAATTAATGACTCTGCTTAATTATCTCAAAAGAAATGCGAATGCATGTGTATGTTTATGTATATATATGAGCATTTATTGGCATAAAACAAAGGGAAAAATTCCTCTTTCCGAGAAATAACAGAAATTGAAGTTGAAACTTTGGGGACACCATATTTTTAACTTATAAAATTGGCAAAATTTTAAAGAAATTTGGTTACAACACTATTTAAAATAGCAAAAAAATTCATAACTACTCCACAAATAAGAGAATTATGGAATGGAATTCTATATGTTGTCTATTCAGTGAAGTTATTTTAAATGGTGTAATCATATAATTCTATTGTAGAATACCATTTGATGATATGAAAAATATTCACCATATACTTACTAAAAGGTTTATGAAATGTCATATTTTGTACTTGTATACATGGACATGGACACAGATGTAAAAGAAAGCAAAAAAAATTTAAAAATAAATATACAAAATCTTTATCCAAAGTAGACATAAAGCTCACAAACCTTTAACCATGTGGAAAGAACAACTGACATTTAAAAAAAATTTTTTTATTAATTAAAAAAAATTACAGAAAGAAACACAAACATTCCCAATATGTGATCATTCCATTCTACATATATAATCAGTAATTCAAAATATCATCACATAGCTGCAGATTCATCAGCCTGATCATTTCTCAGAACATTTGCATCAATTCAGAAAAAGAAACAAAAAGACAACAGAAAAATAAAACGAAAACAGAAAAAAAAACATACACACCATACCCCTTACTCCTCCCTTTCATTGATCACTAGCATTTCAAACTAAATTTATTTTGAAAGAGAGAAAAATGTATATTCTAGTAGCTAGCAGGTTCACAGATATATAATTGATGTGCTACATTAAGCAAAGGGGGAAAAAGAACCAGAATTTTTTCATAGAAAATCATGTTTTAATTGTGAAGGGGAACCAAGTGGGAAATAATGCCAATGGGAGGATATTCTGTTTGCTAACTGGTACTTTTATGGAATACTAAGCAGGGTTACATCATATTATCCTTGTGCTTGTAAATCTCTGGGTATTCTATCCATTACTGTGAAAAATAAGTAACGTTTTTTTTTCCAAGTATTTCCTTCACTGGAAGTTTTTGTTTTTAATGCATTCATATAGCAGTATAAAGGATAAGCATCCTGAAACATTACTGAACTTTTTCAAGAACACTGGAAAAAGAGAGATCCCTGTTAGTGAAAAGAAAATAACAATAATTTCATTCACATTTATTGATACTTGGTGAGATCATTTGTAAAATTATGGAAATTGGTTGAAAAGTTCTTATATGTTTTTTACTTGTAGAAAAAGATATTAATATTGAGTGTGACAATACCACAGGGAATTGCATGTTACATCTTCAAGTCAATTTGAATTTAAAATATCAATTACGTAAAATAGAATTAAAAATGAAGAAAAAAGTAAGTCCTCATAGAATAATTTGAGACCAACAAATGGTAGACTACCACTTGTAGTCAGAAAAATATCAATGAGTGTCACATAGTCTCTGTTTTTGTGATACACATTTCTGGAAAATATTCAATATAAATAAAGCAAGTTATTAGGGGAGTAAAGAGTCCACTTATTCACATGTTAATTGTATGTAAAACCCCTCCAATTTTTGTGAAAAGTTTCCAGTAATGCAATTAGTACATACTATAATTGATTTTAAGTGATTTTATCTTTTAAAGTTGCAGATAGATAGATAGATAGATAGATAGATGGATGGATGGATGGATGGATGGATACAAATGTTTTGCTAAAGGATGATAGAAAGAGAACCAGCTAGACACTTTATAATTAAAAGATGAGTTATTCAACATTGAAGAAATTGGTAAAACACATAATAGAATGGCACATTCTCAGCCCATATTTTAGAAATCCCTAAAGATTTAATTCAGTGTGTTCCAGTCAATTTTTTGAAGCAAGAGAGAAAGAGACAGAGAGGACAAGAAGAGAAGGAAGAGTGATAAATAGCTTCAATGAATACTTACTAAGAGGAAGGAAATAAAGGGTGTGAACCAGTAACTTCCTTCTACCACCTCCCATCCTTCTGCAACTTCAAGGGGAAGAGGTTCTGTCTCTTAAATCACATCTAGATTAATAGGTTAAACTTTATTTCTGCAAGTTCTGGTATCATTTTTTGAATTGAACAGGGAGTGACAAACATAATTGAAGTAGGTTTCTGAAGAAAAGGTATGCATATATTTACATACAAATGTTCCCTTTCTCTGAGAAAAGGGAAAGTTGTTTTCATTTTGAACTCATGGCATATTAATTATCAATAATTTAAGGTCAGTGCTTTATTTTATCACTATTATCGAACCTCCATTGACAATTTAGAGAGTATATCAATATTTCTTACATTAAGTACAAGGGCATAGTTTTTCCTGCACTAGGTTGTGTTTTGTTTATCAGTTGTATAAGACAAAATTCTTTCAGTGGTCTGAAAGTTGTTTCTTTCTAACAAACAAAGAACATAATTTAGATTTCACTATGGACCCATCAATAGGAATGAAACAAAATGGTTTCTTATGTATACATATGTATGTGACAGTGAAGAATAAGTGAAGCTAAAATGTGTTGGGCAAGACCAATTATCTCCTTTGTCTCAAGTATGCATAAAGAGTCTTCAGAAAACACAGAATTTACATTGTTTGAGTCAACAAATCATTCCGTATGAGAGCCTTCTTCTGCTCTTCACACAGTGTAATTAGTCAACTAAACAGAGTATACGGCAGATCCAGGTGTGCAGATGATGTTTAATTAAAACAGAACTACTTCCAAAGAGTTTAGTTGTTTTGAGTTGCAATTTTTGAGCCTTTGCATTACTGAGCACTGAACTATATTTCCAAAATGGAATCACTTTAGAGGGGGTTAATTTTGCTTCTCTGAAAATGAGCTACTGTAATCGTTTTCCCAATGAATATTCAGAACAGCACAGAAATGAAAATTTCATTTTGGATACATGTACTCTATTTAGATTCATTCATTCAAACATTATTTTTACTACATGTGAAGCAATGTCAAGAAGTCTTCTAGATGTGGGGGGTATGATGTAAATAGGACACATATTGTGTTTTTGTTATGAAATTTATATTGAAGTAAGAGAAGCAGAAAGTAGATAAGTAAAAATATGATTAAATATAAAACCAATCTCAGATAAGCAATAGTTGGAGGCAGTCACTTTAGATATGATAGAGAAAAAAACCTTTGGGGGGCATTAATCTGTTACTGGATGATTGGCTATGAGTCTTACAAAAGTGAAGGTAGCAGGTTTTTGTAGGGCGAGAGTGAATGTTTTGAATCAGGAAAAGCTTTGGCTCATTCTACCATTTTTCAAAGGCCCATGTAGATAGAGGATACTAAACAAAGAATGGCCCTCTATTAAGATAGTGATACATATATTGTCTAATCACAACAAATTTTATAGATCATGGTTAATTTTTTATTTTATTCTAAGTACAATGAAAAGCATGATGATTTTTTAACTGTGAAGGGATATGCAATGAGTTATGATTAGACATATAAAGATACAAATAATAGTTCAGGGGAAAACTGATGGTGGCTTGGATAGAGACAGTGCTTGTATAAAAACATAAGACTGAATACATTTCATCTGTACTATCAAAACAGTATTTTCACCTAAACTCGATCCTATTTTAGGAAAAGGTACCTAGCAGTAGCTACCACTCTGTGCCGGTTTGAAAAGATGTATGTGCCCTAGAAAAAAGCCATGTTTTAATCCTAATCCCATTTTGTAAAGACAGCTGTTTCTACTAATCCCTATTCAGTACTGTATGTTTGAAACTTTAATTTAGCTCATCTCCTTGGAGATGTGACTCAATCAAGAGTGATTGCTTAACTGGATTAGGTGGAAATGTGTCTCCCCCGATTCCAGGTGGGTCTTGATTAGTTTACTGGAATCCCGTAAAAGAGAAAACATTTTGAAGGAATCAAGAGATTCTAAGAGAGCAGAATAACATAGCCATGGAAAGCAGAGAGTCTACCAGCCACCGACCTTTGGAGATGAAGAAGGAAAACCTCTCCTGGGGAGCTTCATGAAACATGAATTCAGGAAAGAAAGCTAGCAGATGATACTGTGTTCACCATGTGCCTCCTCACTTGAAAGAGAAACTCTGAACTTCATAGGCCTGCTTGAATCAAGGTATCTTTCCCTGGATGCCTTAGACTGGACATTTCTATAGACTTGATATAATTGGGACATGTTGTCAGCCTTAGAAACTGTAAATTAGCAACTTATTGACTTCCCCTTTTTAAAAGCCATTCCATTTCTGCTATATTGCATTCTGGCAGCTAGTAAACTAGAACACACTCTATCACAAATTTTCAAGAACAGCACTATTGATATTTTGCCCCAAATGATTCATAGTGTGGGAGGCAGTGTTGTGCATTGTATGATGTTTAGCAGCATTCTTGGCCTCTGTAAACTAGTTACCAGTTGCACTGCCCCACACTTGTGTCATGACAGTCAAAATGAATCCAAACGTTGTCAAATGTCCATTGAGGAAAAAATCTCATCCAGTTCAGGGCCACTTCCCTATAGTGATAGGTCTGGTGTCTGGTTTTCTGAAGAGTGACTAGCTCAGGGAAAATAAAAAGAGAGTGAGAGTGAGAGACAGGATAGAGGAAGGGAGAAGGAAGGAAGGAGAAAGAGGGGAAGAGAGAGAAAGAGAAAGATAGAGAAAGAGAAAGAGCAGGATGGAAGGAGGAAGAAAGTTTGTTAAATTTGATTTCAGGGAAAGTAGGAAAAACAGTTTCAGAACATTGGAGAGCTCCACGGCCATCATATGCTGTGTAGCAAAACAGAGTATTACTCTGCTTCCTAAAGTTTCATTATGTGATTATTACCAAACTCCCCTGATTTTGAAGCCTATGTATATATAAGGGTAGCTTCCATTTAGGTTGAAGTGTCAACAGGATTTAGCTGAGTTTTCAAACTCTGGTGCATATCAGAATGTTTTTATGATTTGGGAAGTATACTTCATTTTTTATTTCATTCAACAAATATTTATTAAGGGCTCACTGTGCCAACCATGTTTTAGATATTAAGGAAATGATAGTAAGGAAGAGACGAAACTTCTGCTTTTTTTGGAAAATATATCTAGTGGGGTAAAACTTGATAGAATTTTTAAATTTTCAAATCATACCTAGAAAAAGTCTCATTTAGTAGTACTGGATGAAGCACAGGTATTTGAATTTTTTATCAAGCATCTAGGCTTGATAAACCTTTCTATATGCTTATATGTGTATACATGTCTACACATACAGCAATATAAACAAATTTTGTATTTGTGCAGAATCATTATTTTAAACATTTCACAGACTTTCACCAAATATAGACTATATGGCTGAGGTGGTCTAACTTATTGTATAATCTCATTGAGATGTTAAATTCAATTTGGAGAGTCCCAGGTAACCATCGTTCATACCATTTCTAAAATTTTGTAACCAAGAGTATCCTCTATGATTGGCATACAAATATAGTGTTTTGGGTAGAAGAGAAATCGTGGAGCACCTTCAAATAAAGAGCGTATACTAATAGCCTCATAAGTAGGTATCTCAAATTTCAGGCGTTTCTGTTTAAGGGCTTTGGGGGGTGGTTTTAAAATATGTATCAGAGTAAAGAATGCAGAGGCTCAGGTTTGTGGGAGTACAATATAGTCTGGCTTCAGAAATTCCTGTTGATTCTCATACACACCGAAGGTTTTGAGGACATCTGTGCTACAAGGAGAAATGCAATAATTATTTATTTAACTATGATTTGTGATTCTTGCAGGTGATATAGGAGACTACCAAAAAATGCAGTGTAAATGTATCTAAACATTTTCAAAAAGTCCCAAATAATCATAGGCTTTGGCTGACACATTTTTACCTATTTGATAAATGTAAATTATTTCAGTTTAGTTTTAGTTTACATTTCTCCCATTATTAGAGAAGTGGAACATCTTTTCAATGTTTAAAGGTCATTTATATATGTTGGAAATTTTATGTTTGTCATTTGTAATACTTTTACAAATTTTATGAGTGCTTTACATTTAATGATATTAGCCCCTTGTTTTTTAAGTGAAACAAGACTGGCAGGCAAAGAGAAATGGGATTTAGAACCTCAAACACTGTGATATTTGAATCTAGTGAGCAATTCCCAAATGTGGGATTACTGTGGAATGCATGAGCAGTGGTTTTAGATAATATGTGGAAATGATGCTAATCATCTTTGAATCATCTTTCTGATATATAAAAAATGAGTCAGGTTTATAATATTCAGTGGTCTCATGTACTTTTTAAGAGATAAGAGCCATTGGCAGTAAATAATATCTAACTATAACTTAAACTATCACTCTATCATGTTTTACTGTGACCTTCTGTTTATGGAAAGATTTTCTATTTATGGGTTAGGGAGATAGTGTCATTTGAAACTCATTTATGCCATCAAAGTGGGTTATTATGTAAAAGACAAAATCTCATAAATAATAATATAGGAAATACATGGACATAGGAAAATCATGTAGGTCATTCAGAAATAATTTAAATTGTAGTCCAAGATTTACTTTTTATAAGTAGACAATGAATGGCTATTGACATTTGTAACTTTTCCTTTGTTTCTCTTTTTAAGTCATGTTATTTGGAATGTCCTGGTTCAGAGAAGATAGTGGTACATTCTAATGATGTGGCTTTTGATCCCTAGTTCAGTTGTTTTCAAGGTTTTCCTTATTTCAATCCTCATCAACTTTCTCGTAATAATTATAAGTAATTTTATATTTTATATAAGTAGGCTTGGTATGTGAATAAGACAATCATTTATGATAAGGATGAATGATAAACCAGTGTCTAATTCCTAATAACCAAATTTTTAAATGATTATAATACTAGGTGAGTAATTAAAAAATTACTAAAATTAACTTATATTCACTTCTAAATATTTCAGATCTTGTGTGTTAGCTTTTTAAACTACTAATAGTCATATGAAGTGAAACATACTATGATCTCTATTTTATAGATGGTGTTTATAGAGTTTAGGAACTTGGTCAAAGTAACACAGCTGATTGTGAGATGTGGAGCTTGGACTCAAATAAAAGAAGACACTAATGCCTGTGCAGTTAATGCTGGTTAGATCAGGCCTCCAAATGCACTGTGGTTTATGAAGAATTTCCTACGATTACATAATTTCACTTATCCAATGCAGCAGTTCTCTGAAATAAGCAAAATCAGAAACATTTCCCTGTGAAAGTGTTTAGATTTATGAATACTGAGGGGCTCAGCCACAGTATCTACCATAGAGGTGGTGCTACATCATCTGTCCTAAAAATGTTGTAGTCTATTTGCTTTTCTGGGATATTTTCTCTCAGTACCTTAGACTCAAAAGTTAATTAAGGTTTTTACTGAATCTTTGTGAAACTCTCCCAACTACTTAAACTGAATCATCCCAAAATTGTAGGACTGTATTTTTTTATCTTCTGCTTAGTCTTCAAAGATCTGGGGCATTTTGGTGATGCTCTTGTCATTGTGCAAAATTCACATCAAGAACGATGGATTGTACGATGATGGTGGAGTAGGGAGCTCCAGGACCCAGACCTTCCACCAAAATAGCTATTAAAGAGGCAAGAATTATTTCTAAAAAAGCAAAAAAAAAATAAGTATTTTGAAACTCTGGAGGCCGGAAGAACACTATATAACATCCAGGAATGGGTAGTAGAAAGAGGCTGATAAATTAAGGTAAAGAGTAAATTGTTCTCTCTGTGCAGTGACTACTAACACCCATCTCCCACTCTCAAAGCAGGCTGCTGTGTGTGCCTGCTTACTAGCTAGCCTACTGGTAACCCAAGAGGGCATGAAAAACCTCTGCCCCAAGACCAGGGGTGGGCACAGGCAATCACTGATCAAAGCTTTTGATTGGAGACTTGAGATTATTGGGGACCTGCACCTGAGCACAGCCACTGATCAATCAGCCCTGGACAAAGGCCATAGCAGATGAGACTTAAACATGGAATGCTACCTCAGGGCTATGGGGCAGAGTTAGTTGAAGGGCTGCTATTGCTGGGCAGGCCAAGAAAGACCAAGTTTGGGAAATCATGGAAGAAGCTCTTGGCACCAATAATAACTGACTGTCCAGTGCAATTTGTAGTCTGTCTGCCCCCCACTCATGTGTCTCTTACCTTGTTTTTGACTTGGGAAAGTCCTCCCTGGAAGACCACTCTCCAAGAATTTATCCTCCAGGCAAAAGTAGCTTGAGACAGTGAAAGGAGGTGGACAGTTTAGAAAAAAAGTTTGCTGGCTTCAAACATTGTGAAGGGGAGTTCAGTCCCTTGGAAAACATAGGAGGCAACCACACTCCTATAAACAAGTGAATTCCAAAATGCGTAACAGTGAAAAACCCAGGAGAAGACACAGGACCAGAAAAGCAGGGGAAACTCTGCACACTGCATTTTCCATGGGTAGACTTTCCTAAGAGGAAAGCTGAAACTCAAGAATATTGCTGTCTTATCAATGGCTGCTTACAAGATCAAGAACCAGTTCTCTCCAGGAATAAAGCCCATAGTTAACATTTTTAAATCCTAAAATATATAGTGTACTATATATTGTACAACAAAAGAGTACAAGACAAACACAGAAACAGGAAATGATGGCCCATCTAAAGGAAAAGGATAAAAATACAAAAAAAAATTATCAGGGAAGGCTGATATGTGGCCATAACTAACAGAGCCTTTAAAAATGATCTTAAAAATGATCACAGAGGGCGGGCCGCGGTGGCTCAGCGGGCAAAGTGCTTGCCTGCTATGCCGGAGGACCTCGGTTCGATTCCCGGCCCCAGCCCATGTAACAAAAACGGAGAAACAAAATACAATAAAACAAGAAAATGTTAAAAAAAAAAAAAAAAAAAAAAATGATCACAGAGATTCCCAGACCATGCACCCCCCCAAAAAATGTTCAAAGAAATGAAGGAAAATATAGAGAAAGAACCAAATGATATCAGGAAATCAATAAATGAGAATATGAGAATGTTAGGAAAGAGATCACAATTTTAAAAAGGGACCAAATAGAACTACTGGAATTGAAGACCACATTAATTGAAATGAAAAATCCCAGGAGGGATTCAAGATCAGGTTGGAGCTGGCAGAAGAAAGAATCAGTGAAGCTAAAGACAGGATGCTGGAAATGAGTCAGCTTGAACAGCAGAAAGAAAAAAGAATTGTAAAAAGCAAAAATAGCCTAAGACAGCAATGGGACACCATCAAACATACCAAAATGCATATTATGGGAGACACTGAAGGAGAAGAAAGGGAAGAAAGGGGTAGAAGGTATATTCAAAGAAATAATGGCAAAGAATTTTAAACATAGCAAAGTGGTGAATATATGTATCCTAAAAGCCCAGAGAACACCATGAAGAAAAATACACCCCAACATATATTGATCACACTATTGCATGCAAAGGAGTAGGAAAGAGTTCTGGAAGCTACAAGAGAAAATCAATGTGTTATACACAAGGGAGTCACAATTAGAAGGAGTGCTGATTTCTTATCAGAAACCATGGAGGCAAAAAGGCAGTGGGTTGAAATGTATGAATGCTAAAGAAAAAACAGCTGCCAAACAAGAATTTTATGCCTAATGAGATTTTCTTTCAAAAATTAGGTAGAGATTAAGACATTCCCAGATAAACAAAAGCTAGACTTGCTCTACCAGCAATCTAAAGGGATTCTTCAGACTGAAAGAAAAGGACATTATACAAATATCCTTTCAAAGTCCAAAGTGGCATAAAGAGATAAAGACCTGTGACAGATAACACACACACACAAAAAGATAGAAGGAGCGAGGTGTATAGGAAAATATATGTATATGATATTGAAGCTAACAAATATGATTGTTATATATTTAGAATGCTAAATTTTGAGGCCATGGTTACCACAAGAAAATAAATGAAAAACATAGCCAGAGAGAAAAGCAAAGACACACAGTATGGCACAAACAAACAAATCAATATCAAAGTCAGCATTCATGGAACAATTGAGGGTAAAAAGTGGTATAAGACAAACAAAGTCTAAATAGGCACATTATCAGTTACGACTTTAAATGCAATGGATGAAACTTGCCATCAAAAGGCAAAGATTGGCAAAATGGATAAAGAGAAAGTATGACACTACTATGTGCTTTACAAGAGACTAACCTTAAATTAAAATTTCAACTAGGTTAAAAGTGAGAAGATGGCAAATATATACTGTGCATGCAGTAACCAAAAGAGAGCTGAGGTTGCTATACAAAAATCAGAAAAAATATACATGAAGTAAAAAAACAAAACAAAACAACAGTTATGAGGGACAAAGATAGTAATTACATACCAGCAAAGGGGACAATTCAACAAGAAGATGTAACAATTACAATATGTATATATACACACACCTAACAGCAGCGCCCCAAAATATATGAAGCAAATATTGCCATGTTTAAAAGGATACATTGATGGTTATACATTAATAGTAGCAGAATTTAATTCACCACTTTCAAAAATCAATAGAATATCAAAAAGGAAATAGAAGACTTAAATGACAACCTAAACCAACAAGATCTAATAAACATATATAGTAAACACTTCACTCAGCAAATGCAGATACATATTCCTGAGTGAACATGGAACAATCTCCAGGACAGATCATATACAGACTTCATAGGGCTATTTTACCAAACATTTCAACAAGAATTAACATCAATTCTGCTCATAATCTTCTAAAAAACTGTAGTGGCAGGAACACTCCCTAATTCATTCTACAAGGCCAACATCACCCTCATGCCAAAGGCAGATAAAGATACCACAAGGAAAGAAAACTACAGACAAATATCTCGTATGAATATAGATGCAAAAATCCACAACAAAACCAGTAAACCAAACTCAATAGCATATTAAAAGAATTATACACTATGATCAAGTGGGATTTATCCTCTGTATGCAAGGTTGGTTCAACATAATAAAACTAACTACTGCAATACACTATATTATGGAATAAAGGGAAAAAAACACATGGTCATATCAGTTGATACAGCAAATTCATTTTATAAATTCTAGCTCCACTTCTGGATAGAAACACTTAGAACACAATAATCGAAGGAAATATCCTCAACATGATAAAGGGCATAAATGAAAAGCCTACAGCTAACATCCTACTTAATAATGAAAGACTGAAAACTTTCCCTCTAGTCATGAACAAGACAAGGATGCCCACTGTCACTACTGTTATTCAACATTGTACTGGAAGTTCTTGTCAGAGAAATTAGGCAAGAAAAAAAAAAGCTTTCTCTAAATTGCAGATGTCATGATTCGTTATAGCGAAAATCCTGAAAACTCCACAATAAAATACCTACACCTAATAACTGAATTCAGCAAAGTATCAGGGAATAAGATCAACACCCCCAAATCAGTAGTGTTTATATACACAAGCAATGAACAATTGCAGGAAGAAATCAAGAAAAAAATTTCATTCACAGTAGTAACTAAAAGAAGCAAATGCCTAGGTATAACACTAAGGATCTTTATACTTATACAAGAAAACTGCAAAACATTACTAAAAGAAGACAAATAAATGAAAGTATATTCTGCATTCATGGACTGGAAGGCTAAATATTATTAAGATGTCATCCTACCCAATGTAATTTATAGATTCAATACAGTCCCAATCAAAATTTGAACAATGTTCTTTGCTTTTTGCAGATATGGAAAAGCCAATACTTAAAGCCATTTGAAAAAGAAGAAGGAAACTGGAGGACTCACACTGAGCACTTATTAGAAAGCTGCAGTAATCAAAACAGCATAGTGCTCACACAAGGAGAAACATATAGACAAATGGAATCAAATTTAGAGCTCAGAAATCAACCCTCACCTTTATTCACATGTATGGCCGCCTAATTTTTCACAAGGGGACAAAGAATTCCCAATTGGGTAAGAGTAGTCACTCCATCAGATGATGCTGGGAATACTGGCTCACTATTTGGAGGGAAAAAAAAGAAAACAAAAAGAAAGGGGACCCCTACCGCACACCTTTTGCAACACTCAACTCAAAATGAATCAAAGACCTAAGTGTAAACGCCAGACTATCAAAATCCTAGAAGAAATCTTAGGGAAGCATCTTCATATCCTTGTTTTAGGCAATGAATAAAACTTTATACCCAAAGCACAAGCTACAAAAGAGAAAAGTAGATAAATGGGACCTCATCAAAATTTAAAACTTTTGTGCCTTGAAGGATTTTATCATTAAAAAAATGACAACCTACTACACAATGTTAGAAAATGTTTGGGAACCACAAATCTGATAAAACATTAATGTCAATAATTTAGTGAAAAGGTAAAAAGAAAAATGGGCAAAAGGCTTGAAGACATTTCTCTAAAGGAGATATACATTTAGTCAGAAAAAAAACATGAAAAAATGCTCAACATCATTAGCAATAAAGAAAATGCAAATCAAAACCACAAGATACCATTTAGCACCCATTAAGTTAAAATCATGGAAAATAACAAGTATTGGAGAGGATGTAGAGAAATAGGAGCACTCACTCATTGCTGGTGGCAATCAGTGTGTAAGACAAAGTTTGGTGGTTCCTCAGAAAGCTAAGTATAGAACTACCATATGACCCTGCAATCCCACTGCTAGGTATGAACCCAAAACAATTGAAAGCAGGAACTCCAACAGATGTTGGCACCCCAGTGTTCATATTGGCATTATTCAAAATTGCCAAGAAATGGAAGCAACCCAAGAATCCATCTGCTGATGAATAAATAAATAAAACGTGGTATATACATAGAATGGAATATTATTCAGTCATAAAAAGTGAAATTCCAATACATGCAAGAAAATTTATGAACCCTGAAAATATCATGTTGAGTGAAATAAGCCAGACAAAAAA
Source organism: Tamandua tetradactyla (assembly GCF_023851605.1). Lineage (NCBI taxonomy): Eukaryota > Metazoa > Chordata > Mammalia > Pilosa > Myrmecophagidae > Tamandua > Tamandua tetradactyla. Next base: position 43,097,845 of record NC_135335.1, on the reverse strand, counting down.
GGATATATATATATATTGTATGATCTCACTGATTTGAAATCATTAGAATAATTGAACTCATAGAGTAAGACTCTAGTAATGGATTACCAGGGGACCAGGTTAGGAGGATAGGGAATGGGAAATTAAGGCTTAAAGTGTATAGGGTTCCTATACAAAATGATGGAAATGTTTTGATGATAGATGGTGGTGATAGGAGCATCATCATGTGAATTATCTGTTCACTATTATGTGAACATAATTAACAGCACTGAAATATATATCTGAGTGTGATGAAAAAGTGAAATGTGAGATGTATATATGGTAACAGGAATAAATTTTTTAACAAAAAACATGAAACTGCACTACACAAACAGCAAGCCCTAAGTTAAACCACTATATTTAACAGTACAATTAAATGTACTATCATAAATTGTAACAAATATGCCACCTCAATGCAAGGTGTTTATATTAGATTGGTATATGAGAATCCTGTATTTTTTGCATGATTGTTCTGTAAATCCATAACTTCTTTAATAAAGAAAAAGAAAGAAAAACGTAAGTGCTGACATTCTTTGTGGTGTCTCTGAAGTTCTTTGCATCTTTGCTTCTTCAACCCCAGAATTCTCATGTCAGTAGATCTTCATGCTATCACTGTGGACAGGTCCGTGACTCTGTACAGTGCAGTATTGAACAAGAACTTCGTTCAAACTATGATTAATTAAGACTTTTATATTAAATATCCCAATTTGTCCTCATGAAAACTATTTTTACAAATTTTAAAATTGATATAAAGAATATTTAAAAAAAATATTTAACCCCATAGCCAGAATTAACATGTAATAGTATCTTGTGTTATTTGCTTGTAATTTTTTAAAACAAAAAAAATTTGAACTAAAGCAAAATCTGTTTTAATTCCATTGTTCTCTTTCTAATATCCTCCTCACAGGCAACAATTTTCATGAATTAATTCTTCTCCTAGGGTATTCATTGAAAGCCTTCACTGGAGTTTCAGCTTGCAGCCTACCTTAAGGAATTTGAATTTGCCCATCTCCACATTTTCACGAGCCCATTCCTTTAATAAATCTCATAATATTTACATATCTTGTCAATTCTCTTTTCCTGGAGAAGCTGACTAATACATGTGTTGGTCCAGACATTATAACATCTCTTGCACTTTGTGAGAATTGAAGAGTAAATGCAGGTGGAAGGAGATCAAGAGAAATTGGTGAAAGATGACATGTATGGGATCATTTAGAAGTGACCAGGAATATCTGGCATTGGTTCAAAGCAAAAATAATTGTATTAGTACACATTTAAAAGTAATAACATTGTTCAAAACTACTGTGTGCTAAGTACCATGCTTGGTTTTTATAAATATCATGTTAAATATCATAGTAACCATAAAAGAAAAAGTAAATGCTTGCCATTTTACAGAAAATAAATAGAATCTGAAGTCTAAATAATTTCCCACACCCATACCCTGAAAAACTGGAGAAACCAGAATTCTAATCCAATACTCTAAGAAACTCTTATTTTTAACCAAACACTATGCACAGAAGTAAAGGACTAGAACTAATTGCTAAACCAGACCACTGGTATTCTTATGTATCTCATGTCATATACTAGTCCAGTCACGTTGGTGCACAAAAGGCTGCTTTATATAGATAAAATCTATCTTTCTCGAAATCACCTAGTTTTACATTTTTTCTTTGTATATTTGTATGAAAGAATAAAAATTTTACTTGAGTAATCAAAACATCATCCTCCATAGTCTACTCAAGTTCTGTGTTGACAAATCTCGTGGGTTTATATTTCACTTCTAACCTGCAGAGCATGATGCAGAACTAATATTTATTGAATTTTAACCCCCAAATACGGAGGAAAATAGTTCCAAGATTAAAGTAGCTAATTAATAAATGGTTTTGGAATTGAATTTCCCAGAATAAAGTTAAATCCTGGGAAGTTATCACGTTTTCATTTATATTGCTAAATAGTTCTACAGAAACACCTGAATAATCCAAAACTGTATTTCAATAAATTGTGCAGTTATTGGACTGAAATATCCAGGTATTTTTGTTTAGCTCTCTACTTCATTTTGACTTCAGAATCTAAGAGGAGAGTGATGATCTATTAGGATCAGGCTGCATATAGATCTCCTCTAGTCCCTTGTGGATACCTGGTGATTCTCTGAAAGCTGCTGACTAATGACCTGGAAAATTAGTTAGGGATAGATATAGCAGTAGGGATGGAAAGAGCTGTAGGCCAGAAAATCAGAGAAACTAAAGTTCAGATGGATTTGGGAAAACCTGTGTTGGCATCACTAGATCATTTCCTAGAACTTCAAATGAGAGTCAAAATTTTAAAATTAAAAACAAAAAATAACTAATCTTATTCTATAATATTGCTTCCAATTTTACCACTGAAACTTCAGATGAAAATGGTAACAAAGACTGAAAAGTGTTAGAGTGGGGGGAATCAGGGATTAGGAATTGTCACCAAAAAATCCCACTCTGTCTAGCAAATTCCACTCACCTATGAGCCATAGGCGAGCAAGCTATGTGCTGATCACACAATTTAGCTTATTTGTGCCTAACAGAGAAAATGTGTTTTGCTTTTCTGTACAAGTTTTTATATGTCTTTAGTAGTCATTAATTGACTTGCCTGTCCTAGAACATGTAGTAGTAGAAAGTGGGATTAAGATCTTCACAGATATACAGATACATAATAGAAATCCTGTCCTCAGTGAACTTATATTATCATTTTGTGATAGCCTTCCATGACTGAGAGATTAAATAAGAGTTAAGAAACAGTTTGTTTTAGAGATATTCACAATGTATAATCACATTCTAAAATTCAGCTTAAAAATATGTTATTGTTGTTTTTACCTTATTTCACTCGACACAGCATCTTCAATTTTCACCCATATGGTGCCATGTATCAGCATTTCACTTCATTTTATGGTTGAATAATATTCCGTTGTATGGATGGGTCACATTTTCTTTATCCATTCATTTGTTGATGGGCACTTGGTTTGTGTCCACATTTTGTCTATTGTGAATAATGCTGCAGTGAACATTGGTGCACAAAAACTGGTTCCAGTTCTTTTGAGCATATCTAGGAGTGGAATTGCTGGGCCATACGATAAATTTGTTTCATTATCTGAGGAACCACCAAACTGTTTTCCATGGTGGCTGCACAATTTTCCATTCCCACCAACAATGTATGAAGGTTCATGTTTCTCTATATCTTCATTCACAGCTGTTATTTTAAGTTTTTATTTTTAATTTATTTTTTATTATTGCTGTCCTAGTGGGCGTGATGTGGTATCTCATTGTAATTTTAATTTGCATTTTTCTAATGGCTACTAATATTGATCATGTGTTCATATACTTACTGGGCACTTGAATATCATCTTTGGAGAAATGTCGATTCAAATCCTTGCCCCGTTTTAAAAATTGGCTTCTTTGTCTTTTTGTTGTTGAGATGTAGAAATTCTTTAATATCCTGGATATTAAACCTTTATCAAATATATGGTTTCCAAATATTTTCTCCCATTCTATATGCTGTTTTTTTCATTTTCTTGCTAAAGGTCTTTTGCTGCAGTTTTCAATATTATTTCTCTTATATGAAATACTTAGAATAGGCAAATACATACAGACAGCAAGAATGGTGGTTATGGGGGTGACTTGAAAGGGGGAACAGGGAGTTATGAAATGAAAGCAACTTTGGTTTAGGATGATGAAAATAATCTGGACACAGTGGTGAAAATTACATGGTATTGCATGTGTACTTAATGTCAAAGAATTGGCCACTTAAAATGATTAAAGTGTTTTTTACCACAATTAAATAAATTATTTTGCTTGGACATGTCTTTTGTGAAAGGGATCACAGGGAAAACCTTGTAGAATAACCAAGTTAGCATAAAGGGTAAGGAGGAGTGTATAGCCACTCCCAAGGTCAATGAGAGCCCCAAGGTCAAGAGACCCACCGTTTGGCTTCATAGATAGCAAAGTGCCTGAAGAAGCCTTCTGTTTTGAAAATGTGCCATAAGTCTACTAGTAGATAACAGTCGCATATAAATAGCTTTCCTTCTTCTGAAGATCACAGATTCTCTCTTGTTCTCAGTCCCTTCCACTTGTAAATTCCATAGCTGAAGCCACTTGTTTCCTCCACATTCAGGTCTGCCTCATCCAATCCTGTTCCACCCCTTTACTCTCTGCCAGTACTTCTGGGCCTTCTTGATACTTGAGCTCATGTTTTAATACTTAGACTTTTTAATTCTTTCTCATTAAAAGAATTCTTGGTATTATTATTATTACAGTACTAGATTTCTCCTTTGTTTCCCTGATCCAGAAATTATGTCTATTTCATGAACAATCAAGCTATCCTAACCCTAAAATTCAGGTCTTGAGGTTGTACCTCAGTACCCTTGTCAAGTGTTTTTAAACCATTCTCCACTCTTTTAGACCTTAGCCAAGCTTTCCTGATGTAATAACATGTACCTGTGTGCCAGATACTGTTCTTGTAACTTTGTACAAATTATCCTATTTAATTCACAAAGCATCCCAATGAAGTAGATACTCTTATCATCAATGGCCCCATTTTTAAAATTGGAGATGTTGAGTCATGTCAAGGTTATGTAATTTGCTTAATAAACTTGCTGGTGAAGAGGAAGATGCAGAATTTAAGGCTAAACAGGCTGTTTTTTGAGGCTGTGCTTTCACGACTATGCTTCCCTACTTTTCCACGTGCTGGGGACACTAATGAAACTTCTTCAGGTGTCTTTAATGCTGGGTCCCCAGTGGCAGCCCAGTCCTCGGGAAACCTCTGCATATCTGATCTGCTATGTCTTCCCTTTACTTCTGGTCCTTCTCTTATTTTCTACCTGTTACAGAGTGTTTATTTTTCCAGTCCAGAAGGTGTTCAGATATGACATCAATACTGAGGAAGCAACCCTAGGATAATTGCTTGACAACAGTTTATTTCCCCAAGTCATTTCAAAAAAAAATCTATATCGTCATTTGTTTGGGCTGTATATGGAGACAGAATGGCCTTTTGAAATTGCAAGCTAAACTTAGAGGGCATATTTTGGAGGGAAGAAATGAAAAATCACATTGGATATTTTTAGTTTGGATGCTTTTTAATAGCACCCACAGATCTGAATTTGAATTATTATTGATTGATATACATTATTATTAATTAGTATGGGCTTTTTTATTATGTTTCTACTCACTACAATATAGCCTAAATGAGGATCTAAATTGTTCCTAACTGTCCCCCAAACCTAAAAAGACATAAGACAGAGTGAGTACATAATAGATATTTGTTGAATAAAGAATATTGATGCAATGAATATTTTTAAATGATGCTTTCTTCCACTGTGTTTAATATCCTTGAGAATAACAGATATTGGAAATGTTTATTCTGACAACTGCAAAAATGTGTCTCATTTTTCTTAAGACAGGAATGTAAACCAAAAGGGCCTTTTTCAATGGTAATGCTCACTGTATTCCTAAAGAAAATAAATAAAAGTCTGACTATAAAGAAGACATTAAAGCAGTAAGTTATTGTATCTGGCTGTCAGCTTTTTAATGCTAAATTTCAAATCAACTATCAGGAAAAATATGAGAAAGAAAGTCACATTAGGGGATGTAATCACTGATGGTTAAAAGAGAACTGAAACCACAATCAAATCTTTATTCTTTCTTATCTACTCCAAAAGTCAATGCAACAAAGGCTTTGGCTATGTTACAGCATGCCTTAATTAACGCAGTTTGAATAATTCATCATCTTTCAAAGAAAGTATCTCTTTATTCAGTGCTTTGCCAAAGTTTGTAGAGGCCAAGAATAGAGGGGTGCAGCTGGAGGGATCTGATTTCTCAGAAAACTGTGTTGTCACCTGTACCCATTTCTTTGGCACACAGCATCTGCCACTAATCCTGGGCTCTGACCTTAAAGTGGGAAAGATAATATCACTTTGTTGGCCATGGAGTAGCGGCTTTGGACAAATGCCTCCCAGTCACTCTTTTTTTTTTTTTATTAATTAATGGAAAAAAAAAGAAATTAACCCAACATTTAGAAATCATACCATTCTACATATGCAATCAGTAATTCTTAACATCATCACATAGATGCATGATCATCGTTTCTTAGTACATTTGCATCGGTTTAGAGGAACTAGCAACACAACAGAAAAAGATATAGAATGTTAATATAGAGAAAAGAAATAAAAGTAATAATAATAGTAAAAAAAAAAAAAACCTATACCTCAGATGCAGCTTCATTCAGTGTTTTAACATGATTACTTTACACTTCGGTATTATTGTGCTGTCCATTTTTGAGTTTTTGTATCTAGTCCTGTTGCACAGTCTGTATCCCTTCAGCTCCAATTACCCATTATCTTACCCTGTTTCTAACTCCTGCTGGACTCTGTTACCAATGACATATTCCAAGTTTACTCTCGGATGTCCGTTCACATCAGTGGGACCATACAGTATTTGTCCTTAAATTTTTGGCTGGACTCACTCAGCATAATGTTCTCTAGGTGCATCCATGTTATTACATGCTTCATAAGTTTATCTTGTCTTAAAGCTGCATAATATTCCATCGTATGTATATACCACAGTTTGTTTAGCCATTCTTCTGTTGATGGACATTTTGGCTGTTTCCATCTCTTTGCAATTGTAAATAATGCTGCTATAAACATTGGTGTGCAAATGTCCGTTTGTGTCTTTGCCCTCAAGTCCTTTGAGTGGATACCTAGCAATGGTATTGCTGGGTCGTATGGCAATTCTATATTCAGCTTTTTGAGGAACCGCCAAACTGCCTTCCACAGTGGTTGCAACATTTGACATTCCCACCAACAATGGATAAGTGTGCCTCTTTCTCCGCATCCTCTCCACCACTTGTCATTTTCTGTTTTGTTGATAATGGCCATTCTGGTGGGTGTGAGATGATATCTCATTGTGGTTTTGATTTGCATTTCTCTAATGGCCAGGGACATTGAGCATCTCTTCATGTGCCTCTTGGCCATCCGTATTTCCTCTTATGGTAGGTGTCTGTTCAAGTCTTTTTCCCATTTTATAATTGGGTTGGCTGTCTTTTTGTTGTTCAGTTGAACAATCTCTTTATAAATTCTGGATACTAGACCATTATCAGATATGTCGTTTCCAAATATTATCTCCCATTGTGTAGGCTGTCATTCTACTATCTTGATGAAGTTCTTTGATGCACAAAAGTGTTTAATTTTGAGGAGCTCCCATTTATTTATTTCCTTCTTCAGTGCTCTTGCTTTAGGTGTAAGGTCCATGAAACCACTTCCAATTGTAAGTTTCATAAGATATCTCCCTATATTTTCCTCTAACTGTTTTATGGTCTTAGACCTAATGTTTAGATCTTTGATCCATTTTGAGTTAACTTTTGTATAAGGTGTGAGATACGGGTCTTCTTTCATTCTTTTGCATATGGATATCCAGTTCTCTAGGCACCATTTATTGAAGAGACTGTTCTGTCGCAGGTGAGTTGGCTTGACTGCCTTATCAAAGATCAAATGTCCATAGATGAGAGGGTCTATATCTGAGCACTCTATTCGATTCCATTGGTCGATATATCTATCTTTATGCCAATACAATGCTGTTTTGACCACTGTGGCTTCATAATATGCCTTAAAGTCCGGCAGCGTGAGACCTCCAGCTTTATTTTTTTCCTCAAGATGTTTTTCGCAATTCGGGGCACCCTGCCCTTCCAGATAAATTTGCTCATTGGTTTTTCTATTTCTGAAAAATAAGTTTTTGGGATTTTGATTGGTATTGCATTGAATCTGTAGATCAATTTAGGTAGGATTGACATCTTAATTATATTTAGTCTTCCAATCCATGAACACGGTATGCCCTTCCATCTATTTAGGTCTTCTGTGATTTCTTTTAGCAGTTTTTTGTCGTTTTCTTTATATAGGTTTTTTGTCTCTTTAGTTAAATTTATTCCTAGGTATTTTATTCTTTTAGTTGTAATTGTAAATGGGATTCGTTTCTTGATTTCCCCCTCAGCTTGTTCATTCCTAGTGTATAGAAATGCTACAGATTTTTTTTTTTTTTAAAGGAAAGACAGAGAGAAGGAAGGAAGGATAGAAGGAAGGAAGGAAGGAAGAAAGGGAAACATCTTTAAACATTTTCTTGTTTTATTGTATTTTGTTTTTCCGTTTTTTGTTACATGGGCTGGGGCCGGGAATCGAACCGAGGTCCTCCGGCATAGCAGGCAAGCACTTTGCCCGCTGAGCCACCGCGGCCCGCCAGAAATGCTACAGATTTTTGAATGTTGATCTTGTAACCTGCTACTTTGCTGTACTCATTTATTAGCTCTAGTAGTTTTGTTGTGGATTTTTCGGTGTTTTCGACGTATAGTATCATATCATCTGCAGACAGTGATAGTTTTACTTCTTCCTTTCCAATTTTGATGCCTTGTATTTCTTTTTCTTGTCTAATTGCCCTGGCTAGAACCTCCAACACAATGTTGAATAATAGTGGTGATAGTGGGCATCCTTGTCTTGTTCCTGATCTTAGGGGGAAAGTTTTCAATTTTTCCCCATTGAGGATGATATTAGCTGTGGGTTTTTCATATATTCCCTCTATCATTTTAAGGAAGTTCCCTTGTATTCCTATCTTTTGAAGTGTTTTCAACAGGAAAGGGTGTTGAATCTTGTCAAATGCCTTCTCTGCATCAATTGAGATGATCATGTGATTTTTCTGCTTTGATTTGTTGATATGTTGTATTACATTAATTGATTTTCTGATGTTGAACCATCCTTGCATACCTGGGATGAATCCTACTTGGTCATGATGTATAATTCTTTTAATGTGTTATTGGATACGATTTGCTAGAATTTTATTGAGGATTTTTGCATCTATATTCATTAGAGAGATTGGTCTTTTTTGTAATATCTTTGCCTGGTTTTGGTATGAGGGTGATTTTGGCTTCATAGAATGAATTAGGTAGTTTTCCCTCCACTTCAATTTTTTTGAAGAGTTTGAGGAGAGCTGGTACTAATTCTTTCTGGAATGTTTGATAGAATTCACATGTGAAGCCATCTGGTCCTGGACTTTTCTATTTTAGGAAGCTTTTAAATGACTGATTCAATTTCTTTACCTGTGATTGGTTTGTTGAGGTCATCTATTTCTTCTTGAGTCAAAGTTGATTGTTCATGTCTTTCCAGGAACCCATCCATTTCATCTAAATTGTTGTATTTATTAGCATAAAGTTGTTCATAGTATCCTGTTATTTACTCCTTTATTTCTGTGAGGTCAGTAGTTATGTCTCCTCTTCCATTTCTGATCTTATTTATTTGCATCCTCTCTCTTCTTCTTTTTGTCAATCTTGCTAAGGGCCCATCAATCTTATTGATTTTCTCATAGAACCAACTTCTGGCCTTATTGATTTTCTCTATTGTTTTCATGTTTTCAATTTCATTTATTTCTGCTCTAATCTTTGTTATTTCTTTCCTTTTGCTTGCTTTGGGATTAGTTTGCTGTTCTTTCTCCAGTTCTTCCAAGTGGACAGTTAATTCCTGAATTTTTACCTTTTCTTCTTTTCTGATATAGGCATTTAGGGCAATACATTTCCCTCTTAGCACTGCCTTTGCTGCATCCCATAAGTTTTGATATGTTGTGTTTTTGTTTTCATTCGCCTTGAGGTATTTACTAATTTCTCTTGCAATTTCTTCTTTGACCCACTCATTGTTTAAGAGTGTGTTGTTGAACCTCCACGGATTTGTGAATTTTCTGGCACTCTGCCTATTATTGATTTCCAACTTCATTCCTTTATGATCCGAGAAAGTGTTGTGCATGATTTCAATCTTTTTAAATTTGTTAAGACTTGCTTTGTGACCCAGCATATGGTCTATCTTTGAGAATGATCCATGAGCACTTGAGAAAAAGGTGTATCCGGTGCTGTGGAATGTAATGTCCTATAAATGTCTGTTAAGTCTAGCTCATTTATAGTAATATTCAGATTCTCTATTTCTTTATTGATCCTCTGTCTAGATGTTCTGTCCATTGATGAGAGTGGGGAATTGAAGTCTCCAACTATTATGGTATATGAGTCCATTTCCCTTTTCAGTGTTTGCAGTGTATTCCTCACGTATTTTGGGGCATTCTGGTTCGGTGGGTAAATATTTATGATTGTTATGTCTTCTTGTTTAATTGTTCCTTTTATTAGTAGATAGTGTCCTTCTTTGTCTCTTTTAACTGTTTTACATTTGAAGTCTAATTTGTTGGATATTAGTATAGCCACTCCTGCTCTTTTCTGGTTGTTATTTGCATGAAATATCTTTTCCCAACCTTTCACTTTCAACCTATGTTTATATTTGGGTCTAAGATGTCTTTCCTGTAGACAGCATATAGAAGGATCCTGTTTTTTAATCCATTCTGCCAATCTATGTCTTTTGTTTGGGGAATTCAGTCCATTAACATTTAGTGTTATTACTGTTTGGATAATATTTTCCTCTACCATTTTGCCTTTTGTATTATATATATCATATCTGCCTCTCCTTCTTTCTTCACTCTTCTCCATACCTCTCTCTTCTGTCTTTTCGTAACTGATTCTAGTGCTCCCTTTAGTATTTCTTGCAGAGCTGGTCTCTTGGTCACAAATTCTCTCAGTGAGTTTTTGTCTAAAAATGTTTTAATTTCTCCCTCATTTTTGAAGGACAATTTTGCTGGATATAGGAGTCTTGTTTGGCAGTTTTTCTCTTTTAGTAACTTAAATATATCATCCCACTGTCTTCTAGCTTCCATGGTTTCTGCTGAGAAATCTACACATAGTCTTATTGGGTTTCCCTTGTATGTGATGGATTGTTTTTCTCTTGCTGCTTTCAAGATCCTCTCCTTCTCTTTGACCTCTGACATTCTATCTAATAAGTGTCTTGGGGAACGCCTATTTGGGTCTATTCTCTTTGGGGTGTGCTGCACTTCTTGGATCTGTAATTTTAGGTCTTTCATAAGAGTTGGGAAATTTTCAGTGATAATTTCTTCCATTAGTTTTCTCCTCCTTTTCCCTTCTCTTCTCCTTCTGGGACACCCACAACATGTATATTTGTGTGGTTCATATTGTCCTTGAGTTCCCTGATCCCCTGTTCAAATTTTTCCATTCTTTTCCCGATAGTTTCTGTTTCTTTTTGGAATTCAGATGTTCCATCCTCCAAATCACTAATTCTATCTTCTGTCTCTTTAAATCTATCATTGTAGGTATCCATTGTTTTTTCCATCTTCTCTACTTTATCCTTCACTTCCATAAGCTCTGTGATTTGTTTTTTCAGTTTTTCTATTTCCTCTTTTTGTTTAGCCCATGTCTTCTTCATGTCCTCCCTCAATTTATCGATTTGGTTTTTGAAGAGGTTTTCCATTTCTGTTCGTATATTCAGCATTAGTTGTGTCAGCTCCTGTATCTCATTTGAACTATTGCTTTGTTCCTTTGACTGGGCCATATTTTCAATTTTCTGAGCGTGATCCATTATCTTCTGCTTGCGTCTGGGCATTTAGTCAGATTTCCTTGGGTGTTGGACCCAACAGGTTGAAAGATTTTTCTGTGAAATCTCTGGGTTCTGTTTTTCTTATCCTGCCCAGTAGGTGGCGCTCGTGACACACGTTTGTCTGCGGGTTCCACCAGTAAAAGGTGCTGTGGGTCCTTTAACTTTGGAAAACTCTCGCCGTGGGGGAGGTTTGTCAGCCGAAGCGGCTTGGAAGAGTGCCAGCCTGCCCGGGGGTCTGAACGCAGGGAGGGTCGCTGGCCGCCGCAGCCCTGGAGAGTGCCCGACCGAATTTCCTAGTCGGCCCGGGGCACCTAGCGTGGCAGGAGGGCGCCAGCTGCCGCAGCCCGGGAGAGTGCACCATTCCCAGCTGGACCGGGGAGTCATGTGTTTGAAAGAGACCCCCCCCGGTCACCATTCTCCGCGGTCTGGGGATTTCTGACCCAACTCTCTCAGTTGGTCTGGGGGGCCTCGTGTGGTGGGGGTGCCAGCCACTGCAGCCCGAGGGGACTGCCTGCCCAATTCTGCCAGCTGGCCTGGGAAGGAGGAAGGGAGGGAGTCCGGCTGCTTGTCGTCCCGCCCGGGAAAGCCCACGCCCCTCGGCGATCTCACCGGAGCTGGTTCTCCCAGACAGTCAGCCATTCCAGGATGGGGTACGCCATCCCTTTGATCTCCGTCGTGGCTCTGGGAGCTGCTCTGTATCGTCTCCACTCCCCCAGTATCTGTTCTGGAGGAGGAAAGGTGAGGGTGACAAGGCTGTCGAGGACAGTGGCGGAAGAGCTGGTGAAGGCAGAAGAGGGCACGGTGGTGGTTCAAGAGCTGCCAGAGCAGAAGGAGAAAGGGAAGGATAAGATGGTGGATGGAGCACTGCCAAACCAGAAGGGGAAAGAGAAGGGCAAGATGGTGGTGGGAGTGCTGCCGGCGGAGAAGGGGGAAGAGGAGGACTGGCTAGCTAGAGGCTGGAGCACTGCCTGCAGAGAAAGAGGGAGAGGAGGTCTGGCTGCCTGGCAGCGGGAGCACCTCCAGCAGAGAAAGAGAGCCTCCCAGTCACTCTTTACTAGCAGTAGCCAGTGCTGTTCATAAGTTTGTGTCTTTCTTCTCAAGAATCCATCCTTTATCAATACAAGTCATTTACTGCCACTCTAGAGGCTTAAAATATTAAAAATTGGAATATACATAACTTGCTTCTACACTTTGCAGCTTTGGGAGCCTTGAGATGGGATGGGAGCTCTATTTCACTGCCACAACCATTTCCATGGCAGTAGAAGGCTTTTCCTACCACTGAATAAATATGCCAAGACCTTTCCAAGACTATTATTTTTTCAATTTGTGTTTCTAAATTTGGGATTTGGAAAGCCATGGTGTTAAATATATGCAGAACCAACAGGAAAGTATCAGCAGTACCACAGCAAAACAGCAGGTGTAAATAATGGGGGATGGATAAGAGTTAAGTGGGGGGTTAGATTTTCTGTTTGGTGAGGATGTATTCATTGGTTATCTTTCTCCTGGGAACAATGAAATTATCTAAAATTGAGAGTGTTGATGGACTGTGTACTTTGGGCATTATACATGATGCCTAATGAATGCAGGTGGCTGAAGGATGCCCTGACTGAGAAGTAGATTGGAGAATGATGCTGTATACCTATGATCGAATATTGTGCTTCTACAAGGAATGAAGTCATGAGGCATGTAAATGAACCTGTGGGCGAGGCAAAATAAGCCAGAAACAAAACAACAATTATTGTATGGTCTCCTTTAGAAAATGCTTATAAGGAAACAAGGGCCTATAAGGTAAGTCCTTATAGCAGACACATTTAGTCCAGAGTGGTAATTATTATTTTCGAATTTTTAGAGGCTGTTTTATATATGTATAACCTTGTTTTTAGAGATAAGAACATAGCTGATCAGGTCAGGATTAAGATAATTCAGAACACAGGGTAAGGAAGATATTGTCTTTATTTTAGAACCACACCTACTCTTTGAAACCAAAGGAAGAATGGTTCATTTAGTCTGGAACCTAAATTTTCTGCAGCACATTATTTAACTCAACCTATCTGGATAGCTAGTTTGAACAACTGAAACACAGGGAGCCCAGAATAAGAATGAGTACCTTTAACTTGTATAGCTTATTATTGTATATTTTAGGATGTATATTGCTGGATACATCCTACAATATATTAGACAGATAATCAATAACTATTGGCAAAGTCCCTTGAGTGATGGGAGAAAAAATATGAAACTGTTAAACTTTACCATCAAGAAATCCCTGATACTGTGTCAAACATTACAGACACCGAAATCAATAGGCCAAGCCCTTGATCTTGAGGCTTACTCTTGTGAAGCTTATGTAAGTATGCCTAAGAGTTACTTCTGAAGGACCTATTTTGTTGCTCAGATGTGGCCTCACTCTCTTTAAACCCAACTCTGTAAGTGAAATCATTGCCCTCCCTCCTACGTGAGACATGATATCCAGGGGAGAAAGTCTCCCTGGCCGTGTGGAGAGATGACTCATAGGGATGAGCTTGGCCCTGACAACGTGGAATCAACAATTCCATCCTGACCAAAAGGGGGGAAAGAAGTGTAACCAATAAAGTATCAGTGGCTGAGAGAGTTCAAGTAGAGTCAAGAGGCTACTCTGGACGTCACTCTTATGCAAACTTCAGTTAGACATTGCTACCTATCATAACTTGCCAAACCCCAACCAAACCATCCCAGCCAATCCTAAAGAACACCTAGGGCAATATATAAGATTCAACAAAGTTTCCATGTACTAGTGTAACTTTCCAGGAACCTACAACCTCCAAATGGGTCCCTGGACAAGATAAATCCTGCAACCTAGAGGATCTAGCCTTCCCAGAACATCAGCTTGTTCCATCTCCTTACCCCGTATTATTGGCAGCAGCCCCTTCCAACATGAAAAATTTAAGATAGCCATAGCCCAAATACCCTTAAAGAGTGGGATAGAAAGATCAAAGGTGATGGTGGAGTTTTTCAGAGAAAGTGGGGTTTAACAAACAAATATGACTGCTGAAGCATTAAATTGATATTTCTTTTAGTCTCCAGTATCTTAGCGCAACTAGAAGTAAACACCTAAAAGTGTAGAATTGTAACCCATACCAAACTCTGAAATCTGTACTACAACTGATTGTTGTGCTGTGCATTGAAATTTATTACTTTTTTGTATATATGTTATTTTTCACATAATAAGGAAAAAAAAGTGATTGTGATGATTTTATATGTATATATATATATATATATATATATACATATATATATATATATATTTCTTCTAGCTTCCTATATTTTGGAGCAGCTAGAAGGAAAAATCTGAGAAGATCGGTCGTAGCCCATGACAAACTCTGGGATTCATCCTGTACTACTTGTTGAAGAGGGCTTTGAAATCTATTGCTTTACTCTTTCTTTGTTTTGTATATATGTTATATTATACAATAAGAAAGTTAAACATGCACAGAACCAGATGTAGTAGACTGTCATGGTCTAGATTTCAAACCCTGACTCCAACATTACTAGCCATGTGTTTCTAAGCAAATGTCTTATTCTCTGTGCCTCAGGCTCTTCCTATCCCAAATGGGTACAATAATAATGTCTGCCTCACAGGATTTCTATTAAAAAATGGTATAGTATTTCTAAAGTGTTTATAGTGATGTATGACATACCATCCCAATAGTTGTTAAGTATTTTGTTTTTTATTATGCAGGAAATCAGACACATAATAAAGAGAGAGTTTGTTGTTTTACATTTGATACTAATAATGATATATCAGGCCTTTAATGTGGGATGTGGGCAGTTTCTCTCTAGGGTAGAAGAGAGGGTGAGGGGTATGGAGTTTGGAGGTTGTTAAGTTAGCAAAAAATATAATGAATTGTAAATGTAGGTAGTGCTTTAATGCAATTTTTAACATAACTTCTAAACAATTTTTATGCACTGCTAGTGTTTATTTTATGAATTTATTTCTATTTTTTTCACCCAGAAATGATATATAATGGCCAAAGTATAATAGTTGTCTCGATATTCAGGAGATGTTTGTCCTTTTTTACTTCAAAATTGTAAATGTAGTCTTTAAAATTATATAGCATTCTTCCCAACAACTGAATATACTAAAACCACCAATGCATGTAAATAGACACCTGTGGTTGTTTTTTGATTCATCATGTTGACTTTTATTTACTAACTCCTCTTAATTTGTAATCTTCCCATATATTGTTTAACACTAATAAATATAGATTTTTTTCTTAGTAACATAAGCAAATATAAGTAAGTGAAAGGAATTAACCCACCATCAAATGTTGCTAAAATATCTACTTCTTCTGGAGAAGTCTGACTTAGTAAGGATATGAAGCTTCGATATTTGAAGTCTGCATTTTATTGAAGTATCCCCAAGATACCTTCTGGAAAAAAAGGCTGTTTTATGCATCATTGGTCCTTGACCTTATTTCCATGCTTAGTTTGTTGTTGTCATTAGTAGAGCTAAAACCTGTAAAATTAGAACAACTAAGGAGTGAATAGAAGTGGGTCATGTATTGAGCAAAGGCCACTAAACTGGTAGTTGGGAAATGTGGGTCCTTGCTGTGACATCCCTGGAATACCAGCTAGCATTTATTGAGCATACAATAGTGCCAGCAAACCCTCTTAGTTATTTCCTTTAACTGAGGCAACTAAATGCTATTACTATTGTATTGTATTTTTTTCGATGTAATGTCATTTTTAACTTCTTATAAGTTCTAAAATGCAATTGCGTAAAAGGAATGATAAATCTATGGTTTTAGGTGTACAATGTATAAACATATAACTTTTAACCAGTACAAAATTAAGGAAGGGGATGGAAAGCTATAGGAAAAATACATGTGTTTGTGTTTCGTTACTGTTTTAGTTTGTAAGTCGCTGGCATGTGATAGACCAGAAATGGAATGGCTTTTAAAAAGGGTAATATATTAATTTGCAATTTTATAGTTCTGAGGCTTTGAAAATGTCCAAACTATGGCATCAAGGGGAAGGTACCTTAACTCCAAAGAAAGGGCTAAAAATTCGGAATTTCTCTCTCAGCTAGAAGAACACTTGAGGATGTCTGTTAGCTTTCTCCCCTTATTTCATAAGACTTCCCTGGTGGCATTTTCTTTCTGCTCCAAGGGTCTCTGGCTATGTGGGGTCTGTTGGTTCTCATGGCTTTAAAGCTTTTTCCAAAATGGTTCCCTCTTAAAGGGGTTCAGCAAGCAATCCAGTCTTAAATGGATGGAGACATATCTCCATGGAAATCGCCTAATCAAAAGTTACCACCCATAATTAGGTGGGTTGTGTCTCCATGGAAACAATAAAAAGATCCCACCCAGCAATATTGAATGAGAATTAAAGGACATGGCTTTACTGGAGTGCATAGCTTCAAACCAGCATAATTACTTAGGCTGCTTAAGCAAATACCATGAACTGGGTCGGCTTAAACAATGGGAATTTATTAGCTAATGGTTTTAAGGCCAAAGGAAAGTCCAAATGAAAACATCATCAAGGCATTGTTTTCTCCCCAAAGATCGACTTTCTGGGGCTGGTTGTCACCAATCCTTGGTTCCTCTGTCACATGCGGTGTAATTCCTGGTCTCTCCCTTTTCTTCTGGATTTCTTTGGTTTCAGTGTCTTACTTCCTTTTACTTTCTCTCTGTGTGTCTTAATTCAGTGATAGGGTTAATGCCAACCTGACTGAGGGGGACTACACCTCATTAACTGAAGCAACCTCATTAGAAGTCCTACTTACAGTGGGTTCATATCCACAGGAATAGATTAAGTTTAAGGACATGTTTTTCTGGGGTATATACAACTTCAAACTCACACTCTACCCACTGGATTCCCACAAGACATGCTCTTTATATGTGAAAAGTACATTAGTTCCTTCAAAATATCCCCAAAATCTTAAGTCCTTTCAGAAACAGCACTTAGTACAAAGTTTCGTCAGAATAGTTTATGTGTATGTTCTGTCCTGGGAAACAATTCCCCCATATCCATGGACCTATGAGACCTAGGAAACAAGTTATCTGCTTCCGCTATATAATGGAGGAACAAGCATAGCATAAACATTTCCGTTCTGGAAAGGAGAATTTGGAAGGAAAACAGAGGTCATAGTTCCCAAGCAATTCTAAAACCCATTAGGTCATACTCCATTAGAATGATTTCAAGGACTGAGAGTGATCTATGGAAGGATGTTTTATCCTTTAGGCCTGGTGGAGAAGCAGCCTCATTCCTTCAGCCACTTTCCCAGTGGCCATGCTTTCCCCAAACGCTGCAGCACAGACTACACATTCTCAGAGCCCTGTGGTAGCAACATTCTTCCTGAACAATGGGGCTGAAGGCCACCCTCTCCAAATGCCAGAGTATATTGGTTTGCTAAAGCTGCTGGAATGCAATATACCAGAAATGGAATGGCTTTTAAACAGACATTTTATCACATTGTGAGTTTACAGTATAAGGCCGTGAAAATGTCCAAATGAAGGTGCCAACAAGAGTTGTCCTTCTTGAAGGCTTCGCTCAAGAAAAGCTGATGCCATTTGGAATTTCTCTGTCATCTGGGAAGGCACATGGCTAGCATATGCTGGTCCTTGTTCCTGGTTCCACTGTTTCCAGCTTCTGATGGCAGTGGTTTCCTCTCTATGATTCTGTTGGCCTTGATTTAACTCCTCTGGGACAAAACTCTGGGTTCTGACTTGCTTAGCATCTCATGGGATGGCACATGGTGGTGTCTGCTTAGCTTTATCCATGTCTATGCATCTGCTCTCTCTGCCAGGACTCCAAACATCTGTCTCTATTAGTTCTAAAGCAACTGTTCTCCAAGGGTCTTCATCTGAGGTTTCTTCGAAATGTTTCCCTTTTTAAAGGACTCCTGTAAACTAATCAAGACCCACCTTGGATGGGTAGAGCCATAGCTCTATCTAATCAAAATGTCACACCCAAATTGGGCACATCACATCTCTGTGCAAATAATCTAATCAAAAGTTTCCACCCTAAAATATTGAATTATGATTAAAAGAAATGGCTGCCCCCACAAGATTGGATCAGGATTAAATCTGGGGTACCTAATATTTTCAAACTGCACACAGGGCATACTCACCCTTTCCACACACATGGGGGGCTCACTCTCTTTGCCCATGAGATGTCTTTGTCTAGACATCAGCTCCATGGTTCTGTCCATGAAGTGATCCTTCCTTCAAGTTGTTGCTTCTCTGTCCCTTTTTAGTCCATGATTTGCTGGAAAATCACCACAGCATGCTATTAAAGTTAAGTTGGTATCAAACCCCATGAGTGTTATAGATTTGGAATCTTATTTAAACTCCATTATATAGCCCCAAAGACAATATGTGAAAAATATATGCAGGAAGAAATGAGAAGGGACTCAAAATGCTGCAAAACAGATATATACGAAAATAGGAAGAATTAAGGGATGCAGGATGTATAAGACTTACGAAAAACAAATAGCAAAGTCATGGAAGAAAGTCCTAAATTTTCAGTACTTACTTAAATGTAAATGGATTTAACTGGGCAGTCAAAAGGCAAAGGTTGGTAGAATGAATGCAATACATCAGCCAACTTCATGCTTAAATTCACAGACACAAGTATTCTGACAGTAAAATGATGGGAAAAATAAACATTGCAAATAGTAACTGAAAGAGAACTGGAATAGCAATACTAATTATTTTTTTTACTTTAAGTAAAAAAATAGTTACAAGGAAATAGGAAGGTCACTATATGCTGATGAAGGGGCCAATTCAGCAAGAAGACCTAACAATTCTAAGTATATATGCACCTAACAGCAGAGCCACAAAATAGATGCAGCAAATACTGACAGTTTTAAAGGGAGAAATTGGCAGTTCTACATTAACAATGGGATATTTAAATGTACCCCTTCCAATAATGCTGAGAACATTTAGGCAGAGGAATAATTAGAAAATATAACTCTGGAGCAGTTCTGACTGTGAGCCCACAGAACCTAGCAAACATTAAAAATATATATATATATATGTATCACTTTCCCTAACGGCAACAGAAATACATTATTAGCTTAGACATTGTGACCATATGTTAGGTCACAAAACAAAGGTCAATAAGTTCATAAATGTTGAAGTCATATTATGTCACTTCTCTGTCCACAATAGAATTAAGCTAGAAAATAATAACGGGAAGAACTGAAAAAGTAAAGAATGTGTGGGAATTGAACAATGCACACTTGAACAATCAATGGGTCAAAAAATAAATCATAAGGGAAATTAGGAAATACATGGAGGCAAATAAATTTTAAAACACCACTTAGCAAAAGTTATTATACCTAGGGAAGGATGTGCTGAGAGAAAATTATATAGATCAAATGCTTATATTAAAAAACAGAAAGAGCCCAAATCACAGAACTAGCCTTACAAACCAGAGAATCTAGAAATGAAGAGCACACTGAACACAATAGGAGCAAAAGGAAGGAAATAACAAAGATCAAAGTAGTGATAATTCAAGTAGAGAATAAAAAACAACAACAACAACAAAAATGAAGAGGGTGGGCCACGGTGGCTCAGCAGGCAAGAATGCTCGCCTGCCATGCCAGAGGACCCGGGTTCGATTCCCGGTGCCTGCCCATGTAAAAAAACAACAACAAAAAAAAACCAAAAAAAAAAAAATGAAGAGAATGAAAGAAGTGAAAATTCTTTGAAAAGAGCCACAAAATTGAGAATAGAGAAACCATTAGCTAGACTGATTAAAAAAAAGAGAGAGTTTGATTCAAATAAAATCAGAAAAGCGGAGGCTTTACTACTGACCCACAGAAATAGAAAGGATTAAAAAGAGGATACTGTGAATAACTCTATCCCAACAAATTAGGTAACCTACATGAAAAAGACAATTTCCTTAAAAACACAAACTGCCTACACTGACTGAAAAATTAATTGAAGAACCCTACAGACCAATTACAAGTAAAGAGATTGAATCTGTAATGAAAACCTCTCAACACAGAAAAACCCAGGTCCAGATGCCTTTACTAGTGAATTTTACCAAACATTCTAAGAACTAGCACCAACCCTGTTTAAATAAATCCAAAAAATTGAAGAGGAGGAATGCTTCCTAACTAATTCTAATACCATAAAAAGATCAAGATAACAAAGAAAATAAAATTACAGATCAATATGTCTTATGAATTTAGATGCAAAAGTCCTAAAAAAAAATACTAGCAAACAATCCAGCAGCACATTAAAAGACTGATTAATTGCTATTTATCTCTGGCATGCCAGTGGGGTTAACACAAGAATGTCAATTAATACATAGCACAAAGGGAAAACAGCAATTTATGATTATCTAAATTGACACAGAAATGTCATTTGACAAAATCCAGCATCCCTTGTTCATAAGAACACTCCCCAAAAGTAGTAGGACAAAATACTGGGCATGTAGTAGGAAGGGTTCTCTAGACAAACAGAACCAACAGGAGTTACCTGTAATTATGAGATTTATAAAGGTGTCTCACACAATTGTGGGAATAGAAGAGTACAAGATCCAGAGGGCTGGCTGTGAAACTGGCAGCTCCAATGAAGGGTCTGGGCAAGCTCTAGAGGAGAGGCTCACTGGTTGATGAAGCAGTGAAGAAGTCTCTTTTCTCCATAAAAAGTCTTCAAATGATTGAATTATCTTATTGGTGGACACCACACCTTAGTTGATCAAAGATGTAATCAGCCACAGATACAATCAACTGGCTTATGATTTAATATACTAGCCTTTAGGTTTATTAGCTGGTCACAAAATTTCCTTGCAGCAATGGTTAGGACAGTGCTTGCCTTATCAGACAACTGGGCACCCTCACTTGGTCAAGTTGACACCAGAAACTAGCCATGACAGGGCATGTATGACAAGCCACAGCTAACATACCCAATTGTGAAAAACTGTAAACTTTCCCTCTAAGATCAGGAACAATATAAGAATGTCCACTGTTATTCAACATTGTACTGAAATTATAACCAGCACAATTAGTCACAAAAAAGAAATAAAAAATATCCGAATTGGAAAGAAAGAAGTTAAATTTTCTCTATTTGGAGATAACATGATATTAAATATAGAAAATCCTGAAAAATCCACAATAAAGATACTGGAGCTAATAAGTAAAATCAGTAAAATGGTAAGATTCAAGATCAACATGCAAAAATCAGTATTCTTCCTATTCATAATAATGAACAATCAGAGGTTTGAAATCACACAAAAAAATCGATTTACGGTAGCAGCTAAAATAATCAAACATCGTGTAATGAATTTAAGAGTATAAAAAACTTGTACATATACATCTATAATACATTGCTAAAAGAAGTCAAAGACTTGAATATATGGAAAAAGATTCTATATTCGTGGATAGAAGCACATCACACCAATTAGTTGTAGAACAGATTCAGAGTTTGATATGGGCTACAATTCCACAATTCTAGGTTTTTACTTCTAGCTGCTCTAAGATGCTGTAGATTAAAAAATACATATTGATATAATGATTCAGCAATTATGCTCATTTGTTAAAACTTACCTTCTCTGTATAATGCTACCATCACCTTTGCTCATTCTCCCACTTTTTAGGGGTATTTGGGCTATGCCAATTCTAAATTTTTCATGTTGGAAGGGGCTGTTGATAATATGGGATAAGAGGATGAAATTGACTGATGTTCTGGAGAGACTGGCCCCTCTGTATTTCAGGACTTTTCTTGTCCAGGGACCTATCTGGAGATTGTAGGTTTCTGGAAGTTACCTAAGTGAATGGAATCTTTATAGAATTAGGTGTTCTTTAGGGTTCTTTAGGGTTGGCAGAAATGGTTTTGGTTGGGGTTTGAAAGTTATGGTAGGTAGCAATGTCTAGTTGAAGCTTGCATAAGAGTGACTTACGGAGTAGCCTCTCAACTCTATTTGAACTCTTTCAGCCACTGATACCTTATATTACACTTCTTTTCCCCATTTTGATCAGGATGGCACTGTTTATCTCACAGTGCCAGTGCCAGTGCCAGACTCATCCCTGGGGACTCATCTCCCATGCCACCAGGGAGACTTTCACCCCTGAATGTCGTGTTCTGTGTAGGGGGGTAGGGCAATGATTTCACTTGCAGAGTTGGGCTTAAAGAGAGAGCGGCCATATCTGAGCAATAAAGAAAGACCTGCAGAAGTAATTCTTAAGTGTACCTATAGATACGATAAACTTCTTTTTTACATACACAAGCTTTACAAGAGCAAACCCCAAGATCAAAACCTTGGCCTATTGATTTGGATGTCCCTAATGTTTTACACAGTATCAGGGGTTTCCCCGGTGGTGAACTTTAGTATTTCCATATATCCTCTCCCATCCCTCAAGGAACTTTGCCAACACTTTCTGATTATTTGTGTAATATACTCTGGGATGTATCTGGCATTACATTAAACTACACAGTATTAAGGGCATTCATTCTTACTCTGGGCTCCCTGTGTTTGGATTGTTTAAATGATCTATCCAGCCAGGTTGAGTTAGATTTTGTGTTACAGAAAATTTAGGTTCTGGACAAAATAAAACTTTCTTCCTTTGGTCTTAAAGAGTAGATGAGGTTCTAAAATACAGACAATGTTTTCCTTACCCTTCTATTCTGACTTACCTTAATCCTGACCTGATCAGTTTCATTCTTATCTCTAAAACAAGGTTATACATATATAAAACAACCTCTCAAAATCCAGAAGTAACCACTCCAGACTAAATGAGACCATACAACAATTGCTCTTTTGTTTCTGGCCTATTTAGCCTCACCAGATGTCCCATAAGTTCATTCACAATGTTGCATGCCCCTCACAACTTCGTTCCTTTCTGTAGCAACACAATATCAGAGCATATGTATACACCATCGTTCCTCAGTCTACTTCATAGTCAGTGTATCCTTCAGCCACCTGCATTCATTGGGCATGATGTATAATGTTCAAAGTCAACAGTCCATCAAAACTCTCAATTTTAGATAATATCATTATTCCCCAAAGATAGATAATCAATAAACACACCCTCCCCAAATAGAAAATCTAAACCTCCCCGTAACTATTGTCCCTACCCCATTATTTACCCCTAATGTCCCTGTGGTACTGTTGATGTTTTCCTATTAAGCATAGCCCAGAACACACAATAGCAGTTTTCCTCCTAAAACCTGAATGTATATACTCTTTGTACAAGATTCATAACTTTGACATAGTTCACGTAAGAGCTTAATTATATTTGTTGTGTTAATTGGTCGGACACATGGGTCTATGCAACTCCTTTCAATCATGTTCACCTTCAATATGGTAATATTATTTATAGACCCAGTAGTGAACTGCCTTCACTTCTATCTATTGCTTACATTTGAGTTCAACTTCATTAGCTGTTAATTTATCTCTAGCTTGCCTGTATCTCTAGGTCCCCTATATTCTGCATCACAAACCTCTGATTTTACCTTTGCCATGGTCATAAAAGTGGAACCATACATTATCTATCCTTTTGTGCCTGGCTTATTTCAGTCAGCATTATACCCTCAAGGCTCACCCATTTTGTCTTGTGCTTCAGTATGTCATTTTGTCTTACTGCTGCATAATATTCCATTGTATGTATATACCATATTTTGTTAATCCACTTGTTGATGGGCACTTGGATTGTTTCTACATTATCACAATTGTAAATAATGCTGCTATGAACATCGGTGTGCACATGTCTGTTTCACTGCTTTCAGCTCTTTTGTGTACCAAGTCGTGCTATTGTCAGCTCATAGGGAAACTCAATATTTCGCTTTCTAAGGAAATGCCAAACTGAGTTCCATAGTGGCTGTACATTCCCACCAGCAGTGCATAAGTGTCTCAATTTCTCCTCATCCTCTCCAACATTTATAGTTTCCTGTTTATTTAATAGCAGCCATTCTTATTATCTCATTGTAGTCTTGATCTGCATTTCCCTTAAAGCTAATGAAAATAAGCATCTCTTTCTATGCTTTTTAGCCATCTGTATTTGCTCTTCAGAAAAATGCCTATAAATATCTTTAGGCCATTTTATATTTGGGTTGTCCTTTTGTTATTAAGTTGTATGATTTATATATACAGGACATCAAACCTTTATCTGATGTGTGATTTCCAATTTTATCCCATTGAGTTGGCTGCCTCTTACCTGTTATGACAAAATCTTTTAAGGCACAAAAGCATTTGATTTAAAGGAGTTCCCATTTATCTATTTTTTTCTTTAGCTGCTTTTTCTTTGGGTGTAAAGTTTAGGAAGCTACCTCCTATTCTTGAATGATTCTAAGTCTTGAAGATGTTTTCCTATATTTTCTTTTAGGAACTTTATGGAACTGGTTCTTATATTTAGGTGTTTGATTCACTTTAAGTTAATTTTTGTATAGGGCATAAGGTAAAGGTCCTCTTTCATTATTTGGCTACTGATAATCAGGTCTCCTATGCCCAGCTCAGTGGATTTGAGGGCCTTATCAAAGATCAGTTGACAATAGATTTGGTGATCTATTTCTGCATTCTTGACTTGATTCCATTGGTCAATACTTCTATCTTTGCACCAGTACCATTTTTGACCACTGTGCTTTTATAATAGGTTTTAAAGTCAGGAATGTTAATCCTCCCACTTTATTCTTCTTTTCAGGATGCTTTTTAGCTATTTGGGGTCTCTTTCCTTTCCAGATGAATTTGGTAACTCGCTTTTCCAAGTCTTCAAAGTAGGTTGTTGGAATTTTAATTACTACTCCATTGAATATGTAGATCAAATTGGTTAGAATTGACATCTTAACTATATTTAACCATCTTATCCATGAACAGAGAATGTCTTTTCACTTATTTATATCTTCTTTTATTTCTTTTAGCGATGTTATGTAGTTTTCTGTATCCAAGTCCTTTACGTCCCTATTTAAGTTCATTTTTAGATACTTGATTCTTTTAGTTGCTGTCTTAAATGGAATTTTTTCCTTAATTGACTCCTCTGTTAGGTCATTGTTTTTGTACAGGAATATTGCTTATTTTTGCACATTAATTTTATATCCTACCACCTTTCTGAATTTGTTTATTAGCTCAAACAACTTTGTGGTAAATTTCACAGGATTTTCCAAGTAGAATATCATGTCATATGCAAATCAATTAAATTTTACTTCTTCATTTCCAATTTCAATGTCTTTTATTTCTTTTTCCTGCTTGCTCTATCTAGAACTTATAGTAGAATGTTGAATAAAAGTCGTGACAGAGGGCATCCTTATCTCATTCCCGATCTTAGGGGGAAAACTTTTAGTCTCTCTCTACTGGTATGATGCTGGCTATGGGTTTATCATAGATGCCCTTTATCATATTGAGGAAGTTACCTTTGATTCCTACCTTTTGAAGTGTTTTTTTTTTTTTCAGAAAACAACATTGGATTTTGTTGAATGCTTTTTCAACGTCAATCAAGATGATATGTGACTTTTCCTTTTTGGTTTGTTAATGTGATATATTACATTAATTGTTTTTCTTGTGTTGAACCACCTTGCATTCCTGGTATAAATCCCACTTGGTCATGGTGTAAAATTCTTTCAGTGTGTTGTTGGATTCAATTTGCTAATATTTTGTTGAGAATTTCTGCCTCTATGTTCATTAGGGAGACTGATGTGTAGTTTTACTTCCTCACAGCATCTTTACTGGATTTTGGTATTAAAGTGATGCTAGCTTTATAAAATGAGCTAGGTAGTGTTCCTTTTTCTTCAGGTTTTTGGAAAATTTGAGCAGGATTAGTGTTAGTTCTTCTTGGAATGTTTGATAAAATTCCCCTGTGAAGCCATCTGGCCCTGGACTTTTTTTGTAGGAAGATTTTTGATAACTGACTAAATCTCTTTACTTGTGATTCATTTGTTGAGATCTTCTATTTCTTCTTGAGTCAGGGTAGCTTATTTGTGTTTTTCCATGAATTTGTCCATTTCATTTAAGTTGTCTAATTTGTTGGCATTTGTGTCCTCTTATGATTTTTTTATTTCTTGACAGTCTGTGGTAATGACCCCCTTCTCATTTTTATTTTGTTTATTTGAATCCTCTCTCTGTTTTCTTTATAGCTTTGCTAGTGTTCCATTGATTTTATTGATTTTCTCATAGAACTACCTTTTGGTTTTATTGATTCTATTGTCCTTTTGTTCTCCCCTTCATTTAACTCTGCTTTCATTTTGGTTATTTCTCTTCTATTTGCTTTGGGGTTAGTTTGTTCTTCTTTCTCAAGTTCCTCCAGGTGAGCAATTAAGTCGTTCAATTGTCCTCTTTCTTCTTTTTTGATAGTTATTTAGGACAACAAATTTCCCTCTCAGAACAGCCTTTGTCACATCCTGTAAGTTCTGATATGCTGTATTTTTGTTTTCATTCATCTCTAGAGAGCTACCGATTTCTCGAGCAATTTCTTCTTTGACCCATTGATGGTTTAAGAGTGTGTTGCTTAATCTCCATGTATTTGTGAAAGTTCTTGCACTTTGGTGTTTTTGATTTCCAATTTTCTTGCATTGTGATCAGAGAAAGGGCTTTGAATAAATTCAGTGCTTTTAAATTTATAAAGACATGTTTTTCACTACAGCATATGACCTATCCTGGAGACTGTTCCATGAGCACTAGAGAATAGCGTATATTTTGGTGTTTTGGGGTGTAAGAATCTATATATGTCTATTAGGTTTAATTCATTTATCAAAGTGCTTAAGTTCTATTTTTCCTTGCTGATCTTCTGTCTGTTTGTTCTATCTATAGAGGAGAGTGGTGTATTGAAGTATCCTACTATTATTGTTGAAACATCTATTGCTCCCTTCAGTTTTGCCAATATTTGCCTCATGTACTTTGGAGCTCCTTGATTGGGGGCATACATTTTTAAGTGTTATTTCTTCTTGGTGCATTGTCCCTATTTTTAATATGCAGTGTCCTTCATTGTCTCTTTTGGTGTCTTTACATTTAAAGTCTATTTTATCTGATACTAATATAGCTACTCCTGCTTTTGTTTATAGCTTGCATGGGACATCTTTTTCCATCCTCTCACTTTCAATCTATTTGTATCTTTGTGTCTAAGATGAGCCTCTTATAAGTAGCATATAGCTGGATTATATTTCTTAATCCATTCTGACAGTCTCTATCTTTTAATTTGTAAATTCAATCCAGTAACATTCGAAGTCATTACCGTAAAGGTGTTTCTTGAATCCACCATCTTAACTTTTGGATTCCATTTGTCAGATCTATATATTATTTTCCCTCTTTTCTTTTTATCCCTTAAGTTACCCTTACTGGTACTCTTCAGTTTTGTGCCCTTCCTCAGACCTACCTCTCCTATCTTTTTTTTTCCAGCTGGCAGTACTCCCTTTAGTATTTCTTATAGGGCTAGTCTCTTGTTGACAAATTCTTTTAGTATTTATTCATCTGTGACTATTTTAATCTCTCCCTCAGTTTTGGAAGAGAATTTGGCTGGTACAGAATTCTTGGCTAGAAGCCTTTCTCTTTCAGGACCTTCAGTATATAATACCACTGCCTTCTTGCTTCCATAGTACCAGTTGAGTAGTCAAAACTAAGTCTTATGTGATTTCCCTTGTATGTAGTAGATTGTTTTCTATTGATGCCTACAGGATTTTCTGCGTCTCTTCAACATTTGACAGACTGATTAGTATGTGTCTTGGGAAATGTGTAATTAGATTTATTCTATTTTCAGTTCATTGGGCTTCTTTGACTTGCATATTTATGTCTTTTAATAGGGGTTGGGAAGTTTGCCCCATTATATCCTCAGCTAATCTTCCAAGCTCTTTGCTCTTCTCTTCTCTATCTGGGACACTGATGATTCTTATATTTGCTTACTTTATTTTATCCATCATTACTCTAAAATCTAGTTCAATTTTTTTTTCCATCTTTTTTTGCCATTTTCTCTTTTTTGTATTTGAAATCAATTGTCCTGTCCTCTAGTTGGCTTATTCTTCCTTCTGCTTCTTCAAATCTGCTGTTGTGTGCCTCTGGTATATTTTTGATTTAGTCTATAGTATCTTTAATCTCTGTGATATCTGCAATTTTCCTATTTATTCCTTTAAATTCCTATTTATGCTCTTCTAGTATCTTCTTGATCTCCTTTACATCATTCACTCTCACATTTATTTTATTTAGTAGAATTATATGAACATCTTTGATTATTTGTTGCAAAGTCTGCATTTCTTCTAGTGTTTTAGTTTGGTCATTAGGCTGGGCTCTATCTGCCTGCATCTTGATATATTTAGTGATCTTCTGTTGTCTTTAAGGTATGTAAATATCTTGATAGGGTTACTTTTGAAGTTGATTTACTTCAATAGTCTAAAGCTTTGCATCTGCAGGATAGATGTGGAGCAGGATGCAGTTGGTGGGGTGGGTGCAATAGTGCAGTGATGAGTTGCAGTACAGGTATAGACATGGATTGGGGATGCGATGCTGGTGGCTGTGAGCATGGGGTGTGGGGCATGGGGTTGTGGGGGTGTGGTGCGGGGGCCATGGAGGCATGGTTCAGCTCAGGCAGGCTGTGGAGTGCGGGAGCAGGGTGCAGCTTGGGAAACACAGAGGTAAGGCATGGTGGGCGGAGATGGTGGGGGGTGCTGTGTAGATGCCAGGCAGCTGGTGCATGAGTGGTATGTGGGTGGGCATTGTGAGTATCAGGGTGTGGGCATGGGTCATAGAGCTCAGGGCACATCAACGGCAGTTCGCAGATGTTTCCTTACAAAGGGGAAGGGGCCCAGGGGGCCCAGGATGCAGATGAGAGAGTGTGTAGGGGAGGGACACAGGTCTTGGGGGCTGTGGGGCATGGGTCAGGCTTGGGTGATGTCAGGTGGGAAGTGCCCAGGTGTAGGTCCATGAGTGTGCAGGTATAGGTGGGGAGGTTTGGGGCAGAGGTGCATGTGTGTGCAGGGCAGGGGCACAGATATGCACATGGGCACCTGTCAGGTATGGGAGAAGGGTGGTTGTGTGGAGGGTGGGGCAAGGTGTGCAAGTGTACAGGGTAGGTGGTTGGGGTACAGGGGTCAAGAAGTTGGTGCAAAGATATGTGGAGGCCTGGCAGGGAAGATGTGGCTGTGCATGTGCACGTGTCTGGGGAGCAGGGCTCTGATGTGGGGATGTGCAGAACTCTGGGGCAGTGGGCTGGGATTGCATCTGCATTTGCCGGGAATGAGTGTGGCCCACATATGCAAATCAGTGCTTGCCTAGAGCCAGGGGACTTGGCAGGGGTGCACCCCTGTGTGGATCTGGGGCAGGGCTGGGTGGGGAGGTGTGTGTGCATTGTGATGTACACGTGCACTAAGCTCAGGGGGAGAGGGTTGGGATTGTGGGTCCGAATGGGCTGGGGGTGGGGGTGGCCCAGGTATGACAATCAGTGCCCATAACAGGATGTGAAGGTGACTGCCTGCAGGGGGCAGGGAGGTGGAGATGGGAGTCAAGGGGCTGGGTGTGGGTCTGAGGGTCTTGGGAGAGGTGGGACAAGACCGTGTACTTGCGCAGGAGAGGTGGGTTGGGCTAGGACCAGCGTGTCCACATGGGTGGGGGTCTAGGGCAGGGATGCTGGGGGGGAAGGTAGATTGGGTAATGGGTGCTTGGAGCGTGGGGGATGGTAGGTGACAGGGTTCTGGTGTGACAGGTGGGGGGGGGGAGTTGCAGTTGCACGGTGGGGGTGGCCCACATAAGGGCAGCACATTCAGGGAATGCAGCTTGACTTCTTCCTTGTCCCTGTCTCCTAGTCTGTGAACTCCTGATGGCTCCAGGCTTGCATTTAGAAAGGGGTGCCTTAGGCTGTTTGCACTAGGTGGACGGTCTTTGGTTCTCTGTGTGTCAGTTCTTTAGCTTTAGCAGCCAAGGTCGCCCTATGTGGTGTAGAAGACCCTCCCAGGTCACTTACATCTGTTATCACTGTCCCAGTCGCCTTCCCATTCATTCTTAATGTTCCTTGGAACAGGGGTGAACTCGACCTATCCTATTCCAACATCTACCCAGCTCCCTAGCTAATTAATTTTTGAGAAGAATGCCAAATCCACCCAATGCAGGAGGGAATAGTCTTTTGAACAAGTAGTGGTGGTAAAACTGGATCTCCATATGTAAAAGAAAAAAAAAAGTGAAGGTGGTCCCCTCTCTCTCACCATATATAAAAATCAGGTTCCTAAGCATAAGAACCAAGACTCTTAGAAGAAAACATCTTCAGGAACTAGTGTTAAGCAGTGGCTTTCTGGCATCTATACTAAAACCGTGAGCAACAAAAGAAAAAATAAATAATTATCAAAGAACTTTATTGTGAAGGTAAAAGACACCCAGTGAAATGGAAGAAATATTTTTGGCTAACATATCAGGTAAGGCTTTAATATCTTGAATATAAAAAGAAATTGTACAGGGCAGTCCATGATGGCTCAGCAGGCAGAGTTCTTGTCTGCCATGTGGGAGACCCAGGTTCGATTCCCATTGCTTGCCCATGCAAATAAAAAGAAAAGAAATTGTACAATTCAACACCAGAAAACAATATACCCCATTAAAAATGGTCAAAAGACTTAAATAGGCATTTCTGCAAAGAATATACCAAATGTCAATAAGCACAGGTGACAATGTTCAGATGCTCAGCATTATCAGCCATTAGAGAAATGCAAATCAAAACCACGAGATACCTTTAACCCACAAGAACGGCTACTAACTAAAAAAAAAAGGAAAATGTCACTGATGGAGAGGCTATAGTCAATTAGGAACACTCGTTCACTGTTAGCATGAATGTAAAATGGTGTGGCCTCTGTGGAAAAGTGTTTGGCAGTTCTCAGAAAGTTAAAAACAGAATTATCATATGACTTTGCAATCCCTCTTCTGTGTACATACCAGATAAAATCGAATCAGGGACTTGAACAGATGTAAGCACAATGATGTTCATAGCAGCATTATTCACAATCGTCTAAAGGTGGAAGCAACCCAAGTGTCTATTAGCAGATCACCTGAGGAAACACATTGTGATGTACACATAAAATAGATTATCAGTCAGCTGTTAAAAGGAATGACGTCTTGATGTATGTGACAACACGGATTAACTTTGAAGAATTCATCTTGACTGAAATAAGCCAGACACAAAAGGGCAAATATTCTAGGATCACAATGATACAAAATAATTAGAATAAGCGCATTCATAGTCAGAATCTAGAATACAGGTTTCCAGAGGCCTGGGTGGTGGTGGGGAATAGGGAGTTAATGATCAAATGACATGTTTGGTGTGATGGAAAGTTTTATGAAATGAGTGGTGGTGATGGTAGTACAGCATTGTGAATGCAATTAATACTACTGATTATTTATTTGCATGTGGTTAAAAGGAGAAATTTTAGATTATATATATGGTACTGGAATAGAAATTTTAAAAAACTAGCCACAAAACTCTGCAACACAGTGTACCTAGTGTAAACTATGGACTACAGTTAATAGTATAATTATAATAATATTGTTTCATGAATTGTTACAAAGGTACCATGGTATTGCAAAATGCTAATGATAGAGAATATTGCATGTGTGGGGGATTATATGGGAACTCTGCATGTTTTTTCTGTAAACCTCTAATTCTCTAATAAAAATTTAATCAAAAAAAGGTTATTTGAATGATTAAAAGTGATAATATGTACTAAATTGCTTAAAAAGCTACAGTAATAATTAGCACTTATTAAATACTTCTATTTGTTTCAGACACAATGTTGTTTCCACTTCATTTCATTTTATCTTTCCCAAACCCAGAGAGGTTATAATTATATTATGTCTATGTTACAGATGAGGAAGCAGATTCAAAGAAAGAGAAAATTACTTGCCTATAGCTGTAGGGTAAAAAGACAGTAGGGCAAGCTCCAAGAACCAGATTCATCTGGCCTGAACCCAAACTCTTAACCACTGCTTTTTACTATCTCTTGAAGCTAATAACAGTCTGTAGAAGTTAGCTGAATATATACTCACCCATTTAAAAATATATATATTTTATATATGTAATGATGTTCTAAGCTTCAGGAGAAAAGATAACTTAACTCCTTATATATTTTAAGTGTATACTATGCCAAGCACTCTTCTTATGGCTTTGAAGAATCTCGAACATCTTCTCAGTCTAAATAAGAAAGATATACCTGTAAACAAATAAAATAAGACAGTTAAGTAATTGTATATTCATATATGTATATATACACACATTTTTATATATAATGGTATATTACATACATTGTTTTGAGAACACAGAAGAACATATTAGTTATATAGTTCTACATAGCAAATTATCTGAGAGCTTAGCACCTTATAACAATATACACGCACTATCTCACAGGCTGTGCAAGTAGGAATCCAGGCATGTCTTAGCTATTCCTCTTACTCAGGGTCTGTAATAAATCAGCAATCAAGATGTCAGCAATCAAGATGCTGCCTGGTGCTGGCTTCTCTTAGAGCTCTCTGGGCTCACTCACACGGCTGTTGGCTGAGTGTTGTCCCTCCCAGGCAGTTAGCTCTCCATTCTTTGCCATGCAGTCCTCTCTGCAGCGAAGCTGGCAACATGGCACCTGACTTCCATTGAAGTTAGCAAGTGAGGGAGCCAAAGAGATAAAACAAGATATCCCATCCCTTTTGCTATGTTCTCTTCATTAGGAATGAATCACTGGGTCCAGCTCAAATTCAGGGAGAAAGGATTACATGGGTGCGAATAGCAGGAGTAGGGAATCACTAGGGGTTACACTGGAAAGCAACCCACCAGAAAGAGGAAGTCGTTGCTGCTGCTGTCCTAGCCGGTGGGAGAGAGGCAGGAGGGAGCTTCGGCTGGAGGTAAGTGTTCTAGTAAGGGTTCGATACAGGATCTCCCAAATAAATTAAATCACGAGTGTCTGCTCAAATTAGCAGCATTTAGTCCATTATCTTTGCAAAAGACCCAATACGTAGTATTTGGAATTCTGATGCATATGACAAGGCTTCCATGCACCTGTTTAGTATATGGAAATCCATACTTTATTGTTAAATATACTCCAATTTTTCATAGAAACTTCCAAAATTGAAAAAGAAGTGAGCATTTTAAAAATTATTTTTCAGTAAATATTTGTGGAGTAAATGGGTAAATGGATAAAGGAGTGAGTGAGTAAAAAAAGAAAAAAGAACAAAAATGTAAAATGTCAATTTCAATATTTCATAGATTGACTCCAATATAAATAGATGAATGACAATTAAACCAGACATAAAAGTAATAAATGCCATGTATCATCATATTTCTCTACAATGATTATTGAAATAAGATTAATTTCTGCAATGTAAACTTCACAGGATGCAATTAGGAAATAAGAATTAGTACAAGTTCCATCCTGAGGATGGTGGATTCTCAAGTGGGAAAGGAGTAGTGAGTAAATATATATATATAAACTATTTATTTTAAACTATAAAGGAAAAAACCTGCTAATGAATGGATTTCAGCTTTCCTTACTTGCACCCCAAATTTATAAACTGTTTAAAAAATACCCAGAATTTTAAGGACACTCAACATCCCCAAAGCCTATAAGTTGAAACTGCCAATTTGATAAAATATTTTGTTGTAGTTTTTAATTTTCAGAGTTGAGTCCTTTCCCCTTTCTCCCTGCTATCTACCCATCTATCTACCTACCTAGTTGTCTGTCTGTCTATTTACATGCCATTTCTTTTTTCAATGTAGAAGAAAATTGGAGTGCAAAAATATATGGTCAAAAGTGAGGGAGAGAAGAGGTCCTTGCTGCTTGCTTCTTCCCTTTCCCTGCTCTCTCTTCCTCAGCTAATTCTCCACCCTTAAAGCCTTAGACACTGCATTGAATTTCACAATGAACCCCCAGGCCCTGATTAAGCTGAGCGCTATTGGACCCACTGGATAAGCTGCTGGCAAGGGGAAAACATTACGCTGGCAGGCTGTGTAGAAATGGTGAGCTGGACAGATGCTCTCATGTTACAATAGATACCACATCTGTTAATTACTATGCCATTGTGAATATTTGATGCTTTTGATCCTGTATCCCTTAAATATTTGTTTTTACAAAAGTACCAACATTTTTTGATAACCCATAATTAGTTCTTGAGCCATTCATTGGGCCCCCAGACAATGAAGAGTTCACTATATCACAGTAGAACAGGTAAAGTAACACATCCTGGCGTGGCATTTATAGTGTGCAAGAAAGTGCCAGATAATGTATGTGAATTATTTACCTCCATGCATGGATTTGTAGCTTCAGACTCACCTCTCCCAAGGAGTATTCAAATAGCATAATCAAATATAAACAACATTCTCTCTCCCATACTGACTTTAATGCTAAACTGTGCTTACTGAGTGAAGGACGGTGCCATATTTGACGTCTTATCTACATTTGTGTTTAGAAGAGAAATTTACACATGGCGGACTTCAAAAATATTTCATTTGCCTGATTCATCAGTTATAACTTTCCATTCAAATAAAATTGATACTGTCAAGTATGATGTAGGAAATGGGATATTTTGTTTGATGTACGTAAAGAAAAAAGTTATTGCAAAGGTGATATTTAAAACAAGGATTAGAACTGCAATAGATTATATGGTTTCAGAAACAAATCCTGTGGAATATGTTCTAACAGATGTTAAATATATTTCAGTTAGGATGCTTTTAACAAGTTTAAGAAAAAAGAAAGTGTTAGGTTTCACATTATAAGAAATGACTCTCATGTTGGTTTGATGAACGGCGGGGTTTATTTCTTTGCTGTTCTTGGATCTGCCTTTCTTTTTGCATAGGCTTTGTCTGCAGGATAGGCCCCTTTGTGGTTGCAAAATGGCTACAACAATTAAAGACGTTGCATACATACACGATAAAGCCCATAGGAGTAGAGACTCCATTTCCTGTTTGTAATTATTTGGAAGAGCAATGAAACTTTCCTAAGCTTCCAGCCAACTTCCATTCACATTTCCTTGGCTGGGAAAATATCACGTGGCCAGGCCTAAAGCAATCACGGGCACAGGTGCCACTGTAATTACCATAGGCAAGTAGAATGTGCCTGAGGCTAGGCATGAGGTCTACTTTGCCTGCAGCACATGGCCATGTGGAAGGCGGCACCTGGATGAAATGAAGAAAAGAAAGAAGGATGATGGGGGTAGAAATAGATATTGGCTATATAACAAAATGTGTATAGTCCAAGAACAGTCCTTTGAAAAGAAAATACACAAACACACAGTGAAAAAAAGATTCCAAAATCAAGTAAGATTAGAAAACTCTGGGTTTCATTTTATTTCACATTTTCATCACTGTGGAACTTTCATGCTCAAGTGCATTATGAATCTTCAAGACGGGCAACTTAAGAAATAGTATTATAGAGCTGTAGAGTACATGTGGCATTGATTTTGGCCTCCCAGCATTTGAAACTCTTCTTCATATGAGCAGTTCTCTACTTCATGAGATTTGGTGAAGATCAAAGAGCAATTACAACGGTAGGAGTTGAGAATGCTGGATATTTGCTTCCCCACCCTGCTTTGCAGAGAGGTCATAGACCCAGCTTTGACTGGGTAGATGGTGACCCAAAAAGAAAGCAATGACACCAACTCTCCCCAACCTCTCTCTGTTTCTGAAGTGGTGGTATCAACACTTTTCTAGCCAAGTAGGATCTGAAGTGTGATCTGGTGGTGTTTGTGTAGCCATTTGGCCTTAAGCTTGATTCCTAGCACTCTTGTTATTTCTGTGAGATACCCAGTGTCTTTTCAATAAATAGCTGTTCTGCATATTTCAGGTGGAGTCAGCTTCTGTTGCATTTGTTAAATGCAAATATAAGTGAATATTGCTAATAAAAAGCAAAAACAAAAATTGGGAATAAAATTAAAATAATTAACACATGTGGTGACATGGGGACACGTTAACGATAGAAGGTAATGATTTATTCTAATGAATTGGGCTATCAATTCACAGATTAGTTTTGAATTGCAAAGAGAATATTCCTATGCATGAAAATCTGTGTTTCAATGGAGCTCATGATTTCTAGTTGGTTTGCGATTTTGCACAAAAACAGCTTAACAACCAAATATTGTAATGACTAGTAGAATGACAGAGGAGAGAGATGTTGAGAGCTATTGTTGATGATAGGTAATTTCAAATGAAGCTAAAATAATTCTGTATTTATGATTATGTAAGCGACTTGGAAAATAAGGTTTGACTTATAGAAATCTTAGGAATGCATGTTTTTTAAAAAGCAAGGAAAATGGAATATTTAAATTAGGATGATGTATACAGAAGTATCAGAATTATATTTAAATCTGTAATGCAGTTACTTTCAGACTTTTTTTCAAGATGTTTATGTAATTTAACTATGACATTATGTTAGGAAAGGTAAGACTTTTTCTTCCCTTAAGAGAAAGTATCTTTAGATACCATCATAGCTGGCTAAATTAAACTCAGAAACATTTATTCAATGTTTTTACAGCAGAGAATTTTGGAAGTAAATTTTTTAAAAGAAAAAAAATGTGTGCTCCCTACCTTTTTTTTTTTTTTATAACCTCACAGCTAAAAATTCACCATGCGTGAGTCTGTACATCAGAATAACAGAACCTTAACAACTTTGTAGAAAATGGCAAATATTTCTTAGCATGGAACCTAAGCCTGTCATGATTTGGTTAATTTCTAATGGCAAAATAACACTAAATCAAGTATACAATTTTCTGTCTATTTTACTAAGATTAACCTTATAAAAACAAAGTTATTATGTTTTTCTAAGCACCTTTCATTGGACAAAAATGAATTTCTTCTCCAGTTCCCCATTAAGCAAAATGAAAAATATTCATTGAAAACATGGGCCTGTGTGTGATTATCCAACCAAATAAAATTATTACTGGCAGGCAGGAAATAATGACTTAGAGATAATAGCTGTACTGAAACAAATGACTTATGCAAAGTCTTAGCATTGGTAACCATTTGTGTACTGTTCTGATTTTTTTTTTCTGCCTTTCCAAAATTGAGTTAAAAGAGTTTGTTTTTTCAGACTGCATTCCGTTTTTATTTATAAAGACCTAAATCCTAATCTTGTATTATATAGAAAGGTGTATCATAAAATTATATTGTAACATCAGATTTTGATGCAAAATCAAGTAAGTTTCAATTGGTGTATTCTTCATGTTTTATTGATTTTCTATCAACATTCATAGATTTTTTTTTTTTTTTTTTTTTTTTTTTAAGGGAAACATCTTTAAACATTTTCTTGTTTTATTGTATTCTGTTTCTCCGTTTTTGTTACATGGGCTGGGGCCGGGAATCGAACCGAGGTCCTCCGGCATAGCAGGCAAGCACTTTGCCCGCTGAGCCACCGCGGCCCGCCCAACATTCATAGATTTTTAAAACTGATTTCTCTCTGTCTATGTATACATCCTCTCAGCTGGCAGTGAATACTGTCTATCCACTTCCTTTCGTATGTCATTTTTCAGTTTCCATTTTGTATTATTTTTCTATCTCAATTCCCTTTTACTGAAATCTCCATAAAGTAAGGATCTATGTATCATTTATCTTTGTGACCTGCTTCTAACTTACAGTTAGCTGCTTGCACAGCCTACAGCCTGGCACACAGTAGGTGTTCCATAAATATTTATTGGGTGAATAATTTAATAAGTAATAAAATAACCCACTAGTTTATGATTTCTTCTGTGTCCTTTGGAAATAATTTTAGCAGTAGAAGTGTTCCCATTGGCTTTTCTTATTGCATTAAATCTTGGTTTTACATAGTAAATTGTTCAGATACCCTATTTAAGAACATTAATATTTATTGCTCATTTGATTTTAGTATCAAATATTG
The DNA here is from genome assembly GCF_023851605.1 of Tamandua tetradactyla. Taxonomy (NCBI): domain Eukaryota; kingdom Metazoa; phylum Chordata; class Mammalia; order Pilosa; family Myrmecophagidae; genus Tamandua; species Tamandua tetradactyla. The sequence goes on along the minus strand of NC_135335.1, from coordinate 43,059,595 downwards.
GGTTCCATTTTGCTTTTCAAGTGCAGATCTAAAGGATTAGGGATTGATGTTTCATTTTTATCTATGTTGTATTAAATCTAGGATATTGTTGAAGGTTAAATTACTGGCCCCAATTCTTGTCACCCCCATATTGATGTGCTTTGCCATAGAACACCCCAATCCTTCCTCCTTCCCACAGAAGGCAGAATTTCCCTGCCCATATCTTTGGCTTGGCTTTGTGATTTCCTGGCCAGTGGGATATTAGTAGTCATGCTGCAAGCATATATTTGAAATATGTTTACATATTTAGAGATGCTTTCTCCTTTGTTTCCAATATTACCATGAGAAGAGCTTGCCTGGCTGAAGCACTGGCCTGGAGCAGGGATGAGAAAACTCTGGAGTAGAGCTGGTTTGTAAATCCCAGCTTTCCCACCCACTGTGGCCTTCAGCAGAAGTGCCCTGTCCAGTCTGCCTTCTTGTGAGCAAAAAATGTGTGCACATAGTTGTAAGCCAAGAAGATTCCATAGTTCCTTGTCATGCAATAACAATGACTAATTGAGAAATGATTGAAGAGTACTGAGTCAAAACATTGACATGGGCCACTCCTGAGGAAATTGGCAATTAAGAGAATAATAAGGAGCCTTAGCCTTTATTAGTGTCTATCACGTGTCAGCAGTAAGTAGACGCTTTGCACATTGTAATCCTATTTCATCCTCGTGACAACTCTGTGAAGTAGGGAATATTATTCTCATGTCATTCCCAGGAAACTGGGATTCAGAATTGGTCTGCACCTTCCCAGAGCAATGACTTTGGACAACAAAATCCCTGTCTTTAACTTGATACTAAATTGATAAAATTTTCCTGCAGTATTCTCAATTTCTGCTTTTGTTACTTTATTACCCCCTTTCCACTCCTATCTTCCATTCTTCAGCCCTTACATTTCCCATTGAGTTCAGTGCCTTCATGATATTTAACTTTGGATTTTAAAGGCCCAGAATTTAAGTCACTTTCTACATTTTCTAATTTCTATAGTGAGAAAGAAGTAGGAATAGACAGGTGACAAAATACCTTCATTTATTTGTGGATTGCTCATAGTCAAAACAAACAAAAGGACAAAGTTACTATGTTACTAGATTACTCTGTCAAATAAAAATTTCAGTAAATCACTCTGCTTAATTGGATTAGATTTGTGTGCAGGATAATCAAAAATAAAAGAAAGGACCTAATGAATAAAAAATAAATTAGGAACAATTGAGCTGTCTATTTCTAACCTCAGCTATGTAGAATTCTAATGTCCCCTAACTCTGACTAAAGAATACAGACCATGAACAAAACCCAAAGGTACTTCAAAAATGCAAATCTAGCAACATAATGTAACTCACTCTAGTAGGCACAGAAGGGTAGGAATTAAAATATATGTATTATATATATATAGTGTTTTAGAAAGGGATATATGCTTTTGGGGAAAACAAGTAGATTGAGATAAAGCTAATGAGAAGTTGTGTTATAATTTTTAAAGGAGCTCAGATAGAGAAAGTAACACTGAAAGAGGTAAGGGAGTCAGCCAGTCATAAGGGACATCCAATACAAAGGCCCTAATGCTTCTGATATCTTCCAGGGACATTGTTAAAGCTATTATGGCTGTAAGTAGTGAAAAGGGGAGGACAGTAGGAGATGAAATCAGAAGGTAAGATGTAGTCAGATCACATAATGCCTTATAGGTCATTGTAAGGACATGGGTTACCAGGGCCACTCATTGGATAAGAATACAGTGTAGGGGGCCCAGAGTAAAAATGGGGCAACAAGTTAGGAGGCTATCATAAGAATCCAGACAGGAGATAATGATGATGGCTCAGACCAGAGGTTTAGCAGAGGAAATGGTAAGAGGTGGTTGGATTTTCGATATATTTTAGAGGAGCCACCTACATGATTTCCACATCAATGGAATGAGAGAAAAGAGAGGCGTTGAGAATGACTATATTTTCGGCCTGAGTTATTGGAAAAGTGGAGTTACCTGTAAGTTTGATAGGAAAGTCTACAGCTGGAGGAGGTTTTAGGAGAATTATTAGAAGTTCAGTTTTTGATATGTTGACTATAAGAGGTTTATTTTACCTTACAAATAGAAATTCAAGGAAGGAGATGAATGTACTGATCTGAAGTTGAACAGAGATGAGCTTAGAGCTAAATATACGAATTTGGGAGTCATTGGCATGCAGAAGATATTGCAATTCATGAGCTATCTAAAAGAGAAAGTTTAGAAAGAAAGTAAAAGATATTCAAAATATAAAACCAAGGATCTTCAATAGTAAGGTGTGTGGAAGAAAAGAGGTATGCCAGATTAGACTGAGCATAAGCAACCAGGTAAAAAATAGTACAATAAGCATTGATGCCTTCTAGACAAGTGAAGAAAATGTGTGAAGGAGAAGGAACTGATGAACTATATTCAGTGCTGTTGATAGGTCCAATGATTGGGGATTCAGAATTGAATACTGACTTTACAACATGGAGGTCATTATTATTATTGCTAAGAGAAGTTGTGGGTGAGATGAAAGCCAGATAAGAGAAGTATTAGAAACAGCTGGTTAAGGTAACTCTTTCAGGATTCCTGTGCAAGGTAGCAGAGAAATGGTAGAAATGGTGCGCTAACCAAAAAAAAAAAAAAGATTAGGTTTGAAAGGGAAAGAAAATAAGACCGGTGAAGTTATGGACAGTTGTATACTGATGGGAAATCCTAAGAGAAAAAACAAACAATCTTGTTAAAGAGAAAGGTAAGAATTGTTGCAGTGATAAGTGGTTAGAACTCAATATGTGGTTGTTGAAGAGGGATTGATGGGTATATGAATAAAAAAATAAATAAATGGATAACTTTCTCTTAGTAAAATGTCTCCTCCCATTTTAGTGTGAAAGATCTAAGTTCAGGGTTTTTTTGTACTTTATATAAGGGCTAATGACATGTTCCTTTGAAGTATTATGTAAAACAAATTTTAACCATCTGGTTATCAGGTTATAACCAGTAAACAAGAAAAGCAACAACATGTACTCTCAGTTTAATAACGACATGATTGAAGTAGCTTTTGCTGTCTTAAATGGACATGATCCTTTCTGATTTTTTGAGTAAAGGATGGTCCTGATTGTTGTTTATATTTGTTAAATATTCTCCCTAAAGTTCCTGCCAATACTCCTTTAAAGTGGGATTTTAAGAAATATAAGCTAACTATATATCAGAATCTTTATGTATCTTAAAACCTTCCCTTTGTTATTCGATAACTGCCAAGCACTTAGTCACATTTGCATTTTTCACAGTGGCTAGAATTTTTTGTGCATATTTAAATAAAGCACCCATCAATCTTTTGGAAGTAACAAAGGAAACTTTTAGATTCTTATTGGCCACAAATGAGGTTAGAAAAGCATGAGACTCTTTTGAAACAGCTGTAATTTCCTTTTAGCAGAAAAGCAAATGAATAAAGTCTATAGAAAATGCACAATGTAGTAAAAATTTGACCCAGATTACTTTTTCATTAGAAAGTATTTTTATGTAATTTTTGCATATATTGACTGAAATTGTAATTAACAACACACATTAAGGAAACATGTGCATGTACATGCACAGATAACTTCATTTTATATCCCTAGAGGTTTTACAAATTTCTATGAACAGAATTCAGCAGAGTTAAGAAGAAATGGAAGCTGAGCAAAAATGAACATGACAAATTAGTCAATACAAAGAGCCCCCTGCCCCACCAACTATTTTATTACTTTGTTAAGAAAAAAAAAGACTTCCTTGATAAGAGAATGATCTGATTAACTATGCTGTTTGCATCTCTACTTAATTTGCTTTTATAAATACAGTTTGATTTAAATACTTTTGAGGTTAAAAATGCAAAACCAATCAAAGTTAAAATATATTAAGCACTTCATGATTTTTCACGAGTTACTCAAAGTCCTGTAATGCTGCAAATATGTGGATTTGCAAAGTGGACCACAGAGATTCAAACTAGAGAAGATAGCATCAAAAACAGGTATTTATTGTACTGTATAAAATTTGTATCATACAAAACTCAATTAGACTATTTACAGCAAAGTTTGCTACGTTATTCATCTGACAGAGTATAAATAGCTTTCACGGTTTCTGTTTCTCCAGACGAACATAACTGCCACAAAGAAAATTGAATGTTTTCCAGATGTGTTTTCCCTAACCACGTTTTCTTTAGTAAATGTGGTGCAGTAAGAATATGTTTCCATGTCTGTTATTAGGGAAATAGAATTAGTTGATAATAAAAAAATATATTCTAGGCCTTGAAAATTGGCTCTGTTTAAAAAGACCATGTCAAATATCCGCTTGAAAGAGAAAACTTTCACCTTAAAAAGTGTGTTGGTATGACAATTTATATTTTCCCTATTCCACATCACCTTTGTTAATCAATAATTTGCTTAATTTCCCTTAACAAACTGCTTTTCAAATGACTTGGCTTTAATCTGGACAAGAAGATCATCAATACTGACATTTTTACAGTGTCCAACAGACTGAGTACAGATTTATGCCTCTTTCTCACCCTCAACAGGCATAGCAATCAATGAAGTGAAGGATATGCCTAATGTACATATCACGGTAACAATTATTTCTCATATATATTAAAAAAACAGGTTGTCTCAATAGTTTCTGACTTGGACAAAGTGCTGGGCTACTCTCTGAAGTCTCTGCAAACCCAGTTCCAGTATAAAAAAGATTGCTTAAGTTCATTTAAAATATTTATATACATTTATAAATGAAGGACTATTATGCAATAATGTATTATGTTTTAAAAGAGTTGTCCTGCAGTTTGTCCCAAATATGCTCTTAATATTTCTGTTGATTTTAAAACAAGAGATTGGGAGCAGAATCTATGCCTAATCCTGAAAAATAAGTAATTTGAGTTGATAGTCCTAATTTTATGGATTCTGATTTCTAAATTTCAAAAATAGAATTCAGATGAAAGGAATTATTATCCTATTTGGAGGAATTTATTTAAAACTTGGATATCATATAGGATTTTTATTAAAATATTAAATGTAAATATAAACATATAACATTTGGAAATATTAAATCTTACTATATACAGATGCCAGATTAAAGTTTTAGACTTCATATTTTTCTTGTAATTTTTTTCTTCCATTGCCAGCTGATAATGTCAAGAAACACCAATGATTCAGTGTTAGAGTGTGAGCCTTTCAGACCTTTGAAGGATATTAATCTAAGAATAATAGTGATTGGATTTTGCCCAGTCTGACTGTCTAGGCCACGTTCCCACTCTGAATAATATGGTTTGCCCCTGTGTTGTATGTGACCCTGATGACACCTATCAAAGGAAACTGCTCATTTCCTTAGCTTTATTTTCATTGCTTTGATTCTGTGTAAGCATGTCCAGCTTTAGAAAGGACAACTTGAAAATAAGGCATAAGAAGCAGCCACTCTATCATGATGTACAGCAAAAATCACTAACTTTTTTGTGCCTTTGGCAAATTGTGACTGCTATTCTGCTCAAAAAATGCAGGTTACTGGCCTTTCAGCAAATTCTCTTCATCAGCAGTTTAAATGCTTCTTTTTGGACAAAAAAGAAAGGCAAGAGATGTGTAAGTTTGGTTTGTAAAGTGGCAGGTTATTTATTTAGACAATTGTGAGAAAAGGTAGAAGTGAAGTTTTAATAAGAGATAAAATGCTTGAAGATAAAAGGCATCACCTGAAGGTGAAAACTCCTGTGTAGTAAGTTAATGACCAGGTCAGAAACCAGGGAATGAAAGGGCAATGAGTATCAGATAGCTTTGTGCTCTTCACACAATAAGGATTTGAGATGGAGAATGTGAAATACAGGTATGTAGTCTCTAGTCTCAGATTTCAGCCTGTATTTTACTTTCTCCAAAAAAACCTTTCTCTGTCAAACCAAAAGTGGTGTCTCCCATATCTGTTCTCCTATAGTATCTGATAGAGAAACACAAAAACATGCAATATCATAAGATCCTTAAGTACAAGAATGCTTGAAATCTATTTTCCTTGTACAATATAGGCAGGTGGTTGGACATTGTCATCAGACTGCACATGATTCAAATCAGTTCTCTTGTCTTCACTACATTAACAGGCATGGATCAATTGTTAGAAAGCCTTCTAAGATTTAGGATTATTTTCCTTAAGTTAAAATAGGGATTATAGGAGGAAGTGCCAAGATGGCAGTTTAGCAAAGTGTGCGATTTAGTTCGTCCTCCAGAATAACTACTAAATAGCCAGGAACAGTACAGAACAGCTCCTGGGGCCACGTCAGTGGCTGGACACACAGCATAACCCAGTCTGGACCAGCTGGACTGGCTGCAAGCCCCCCCAGAGCCCTGAGTTCCCCAAGCGTGGTGGCTGGCACCCCTCCCCAACAGACTGCTTCCCAGAGGAGAAAGGAAAGGGACTTTTCCAGCAGCAGGGGCTGAGCACAACAAAATGCCAATTGTGGAATTAATTCACAAATTCTAACTACTAAAAATAGGCCACCAGCTCAGGTGAACCTGGTCAAAGCAGAGGTCCTTGTTTTTGCCCCAGCACCAAGGGGGCAGGGTTGACATAAAAAGAAAAAAAAGAGAAATAGGTTTTTATGGCTGTGTTTCTACAAACTCTTGACTGCCTTTGGATACAGTGGCAGGGCTTCTCAGGCTGCAACTGCCCCAGGCATAGGCAGAAACAAGCTTGTTTGAGGGCTTGTCTGGAGCCTGTGCCTTCCCCAGGGGAAGGTGAAGCCCAACTCAGGTGGAATCCCTCTCTTAAGGAATTCAGACCCCAGGGCTTGGTAATTTGAAGCCATTAAAACCAGCCTACAACCTCTCCTCTGTCTCCATCATGCCCCCAGCAGGGAGAGTCTGCCAAAGTTAAAGGTACCACATCATCTTATGCTGGTGGGACCTGCAGGCAGACAAGTGCCTCATACTGGACAGGATAAGAAAAACAGAGTCCAGATACTTCACAGGAAAGTCTTTCAACCTGCTGGGTCTCACCCTCAGAGAAAACTGATGCAGGTGACTCTTTTCTCCTGACAGGAGGCCAGTTTGGTCTGGGAAAATCTGGCTGGGGTCTATAATACCTAAGTAGGCCCTCCTAAGCGTGGGGGGAAAAAGGCACCACATAGGCAGGGCAAGAAACAAGAACTGAAAAATTGTCCTCTGTTAAGCAAAACCTAAGCTAGAGGTCCAGAAAAAGCTGAAGTGAGTGTCAAAGAACAGACAGACAACAAATTCATCCAGCAAGAAAACCCTAGGCAAAAGAAGTGAAAACAATCTCCAGAATAAACTATTTAAGGTAATTAAATGCCTAGATGCCAACAAAAAATAACAAATCACACTAGGAAAATTGACGATGTGGCCCAGTCAAAGGAACAAACCAACAATTCAAATGAGATACAGGAGTTGAAACAATTAATTCAGAATATATGAACAGACATGGAAAACCTCATCAAAAATCAAATCAATGAATTGAGGGAGAGTATAAAGAAGGCAAGGAATGAACAAAAAGAATTCAAAAGTATGGATAAACAAATCACAGAACTTATGGGAATGAAAGGCACAGTAGTAGAGATGAAAAAAACAATGGAAACTTACAATGTTAGATTTCGAGAGGCAGAAGATAGGATTAGTGAACTGGAGGACAGAACATCCAAAATACAACAAGCAAAAGAAAATATGGGGAAAAAATGGAAAAATATGAGCAGGGACACAGGGAATTTAATGACAATATGAAGTGCATGAATATACATGTTGTGGGTGTCCCAGAAGGAGAAGAGAAGGGAAAAGGAGGAGAAAAACTAATGGAGGAAATTATCACTGAAAATTTTCCAAATCTTATGAAAGACTTAAAATTACAGATCCAATAAGTGCACATACCCCAAAGAGAATAGACCCAAATAGACATATTCCAAGACACTTACTAATCAGAATGTCAGAGGTCAAAGAGAAAGAGAGAATCTTGAAAGCAGCAAGAGAAAAGCAATCCATCACATGCAAGGGAAGTCCAATAAGACTATGTGCAGATTTCTCAGCAGAAACCATGGAGCTGAGAAGACAGTGGGCTGATATATTTAACTTACTAAAAGAAAAAAAACTGCCAAACAAGACTCCTATATCCAGCAAAACTGTCCTTCAAAAATGAGGGAGAAATTAAAACATTTTCAGACAAAAAAATCACTGAGAGAATTTGTGCCCAAGAGACCAGCTCTGCAAAAAATGCTAAAGGGAGCACTAGAGACAAGAAAAGACAGGAGAGAGAGAGTTGTGGAGAAGTGTAGAAATGAAGACTGTCAGTAAAGCTAAAAAGAAGGAAAATTAGATATGACATATAAAATCCAAAAGTCAAAATAGTAGAAGAAAGTACTGCCTGTATAGTAATAACATTAAATGTTAATGGATTAAACTCCCCAATCAAAAGACATAGACTGGCAGAATGGATTAAAAAACAGGACCCATCTATATGCTGTCTACAGGAAATGCATCTTAGATCCAAGGATAAATATAGGTTGAAAGTGAAAGGTTGGGGAAAGATATTTCATGCAAATAACAATCAGAAAAGAGCAGGAGTAGCTATACTAATATCCAACAAATTAGACTTCAAAGGTAAAACAGTTAAAGGAGACAAAGAAGGATACTATGTATTTATAAAAGGAACAATTCAGCAAGAAGACATAAATAGGGATTATAAATCCTGCTTCAGGTCATTATAAAATTTAGTTTGTCTAAGAAATTTTGGCTAATTGTCACACTCTGTGTTTTATTCCTAACACAGTGCTTTGTACACAAAAATCTGCTGCATATACAAAATCTCTCCATAGATTTTGTTGTCAATATTGGAAATATGGCATATTCTCTCTAGTATCCGATAATGATACCAGATTATGAAGTAGAAATTTCATTTCTTCATCCATTTGATAGTTTTGGGAAAAACAATCCTGACCAAGAAGTTATAACCATCTCTCTCTGACATCTCCCATGGTAAGATGATTTTTCTAATTAGGGATTTGGTAAGAGTCCAACATCTACTAGGCTACACTTCTCTGTTGGGTGAAGTTAGGACATAAATGGGTAATACCTAAATATTTCCTGGATTTACCTATGACAAGCTCTTTAGCAATGCCTACCTATTTGTTAAGAGTTCTACTTTCTTTATTCTTTATGACAAGTGCTTTGGAGACTCCCTGCCTATTTAGGAATATACTGGAAAGTGGAAGTCCCTGTGAAGTTTCCTAGTTTCTCTGACTATAAAGTTTAATTCAGAGGGGAAGTGTAATGCATCAGTTAACTATTGTAAACTTCACAAATTTCCAAAACTTAAAGCATCTTAAAACAATAATCACGGCCCACGCCCCGCAGCAGCCGACCCGCCCGCCCTCCTTCTCCCCTCTCTTTCTCCACAGACCCGCCGCGCGGTGCCCATGCCCTACAGCGGCCGACCCGCCTGCCCTCCTTCTTCCCTCTCTTTCTCCACCGGCCCGCCGCGCGGCACCCACGCCCCGCAGCAGCCGACCCAACCGCCCTCCTTCTCCCCTCTTCCCCCTCCTGATCCGGCGGCTCTCCAACCACCACGGTGCCCTCTTCCCCCGCCTTCACCGGCTTCTCTGCCGCCAGCCTCGACAGCCTTGTCACCCTCACCTTTCCTCCTCCAGAACAGCTACTGGGGGAGTGGAGACAATACAGAGCAACTCCCGGAGCCACGACAGAGATCAAAGGGACAGCGTACCCCATCCTGGAACGACTGAGTGTCTGGGAGAACCAGCTCCGGTGAGAACACCGAGGGACGTGGGCTTTCCTGGGTGGGACGGCAAGCGGCCGGAGTTCCTCCCTTCCTCCTTCCCAGGCCAGCTGGCAGAATTGGGCAGGCGGTCCCCTCAGGCCGCGGCGGCTGGCGTCCCCACCACACGAGGCCCCCTGGACCAACTGAAAGAGTTGGGTCAGAAATCCCCAGACTGCAGAGAACGGTGACCAGGGGGTCGCTTCCAAACACGTGACTCCCTGGTCCGTCTGGGAACAGTGCACTCTCCCGGGCTGCGACAGCTGGCGCCCTTCCACCACGCTTGGCGCCCTGGGCCGACTAGGAAATTTGATCGGGCGCTCTCACGTGCTGCGGCGGTCGGTGACCGTCCCCACGTTCAGACCACCGGGCCGGCTGGCACTCCTCCAAGATGCTTCGGCTGCCAAAACTCCCCTACGGCGAGAGTTTTCCAGAGTTAAAGGACCCACAGCAACTTTTACTGGTGGATCCCATAGACAAACTAGTGCCACGAGCGCCACCTACTGGGCAGGATAAGAAAAACAGAACCCAGAGATCTCACAGAAAAATCTTACAACCTGTGGGGTCCAACACGCAGGGAAATGTGACTAAATGCCCAGACGCCAGCAGAAGATAACAGATCACGCTCAGAAAATTGAAAATATGGCCCAGTCAAAGGAACAAACCAATAGTTCGAATGAGATACAGGAGCTGAAACAACTAATGCTGAATATACGAACAGAAATGGAAAACCTCTTCAAAAACGAAATCGATAAATTGAGGGAGGACATGAAGAAGACATGGGCTGAACATAAAGAAGAAATAGAAAAACTGAAAAAACAAATCACAGAGCTTATGGAAGTGAAGGATAAAGTAGAAAAGATGGAAAAAACAATGAATACTTACAATGATAGATTTAAAGAGAAAGAAGATAGAATTAGTGATTTGGAGGATACAACATCTGAATTCCAAAAAGAAACAGAAATTATCTGGAAAAGAATGGAAAAATTCGAACAGAGGATCAGGGAACTCAAGGACAATATGAACTGCACAAATATACGTGTTGTGGGTGTCCCAGAAGGAGAAGAGAAGGGAAAAGGAGGAGAAAAACTAATGGAAGAAATTATCACTGAAAATTTCCCAACTCTTATGAAAGACCTAAAATTACAGATCCAAGAAGTGCAGCGCACCCCAAAGAGATTAGACACAAATACGCATTCCCCAAGACACTTATTAGTTAGATTGTCAGAAGTCAAAGAGAAAGAGAGGATCTTGAAAGCAGCGAGAGAGAAGCAATCCATCACATACAAGGGAAACCCAAAAGACTATGTGTAGATTTCTCAGCAGAAACCATGGAAGCTAGAAGACAGTGGGATGATATATTTAAGTTACTAAAAGAGAAAAACTGCCAACCAAGACTCAAATATCCAGCAAAATTGTCCTTCAAAAATGAGGGAGAAATTAAAACATTCTCAGACAAAAAGTCACTGAGAGAATTTGTGACCAAGAGACCAGCTCTGCAAGAAATACTAAAGGGAGCACTAGAGTCAGATACAAAAAGACAGAAGAGAGAGGTATGGAGAAGAGTGTAGAAAGAAAGAAAGTCAGATATGATATATATAATACAAAAGACAAAATGGTAGAGGAAAATATTGTCCAAACAGTAATAACTCTAAATGTTAATGGACTGAATTCCCCAATCAAAAGACATAGACTGGCAGAATGGATTAAAAAACAGGATCCTTCTATATGCTGCCTACAGGAAATGCATCTTAGACCCAAAGATAAATATAGGTTGAAAGTGAGAGGTTGGGAAAAGATATTTCATGCAAATAACAGCCAGAAAAGAGCAGGAGTGGCTATACTAATATCCAACAAATTAGACTTCAAAAGTAAAACAGTTAAAAGAGACAAAGAAGGACACTATATACTAATAAAAGGAACAATTAAACAAGAAGACATAACAATCATAAATATTTATGCACCGAACCAGAATGCCCCAAAATACGTGAGGAATACACTGCAAACACTGAAAAGGGAAATAGACACATATACCATAATAGTTGGAGACTTCAATTCACCACTCTCATCAATGGACAGAACATCGAGACAGAGGATCAATAAAGAAATAGAGAATCTGAATATTATTATAAATGAGCTAGACTTAACAGACATCTATAGGACATTACATCCCACAACAGCAGGATACACCTTTTTTTCAAGTGCTCATGGATCATTCTCAAAGATAGAACATATGCTGGGTCACAAAGCAAGTCTTAACAAACTTAAAAAGATTGAAATCATACACAACACTTTCTCAGATCATAAAGGAATGAAGTTGGAAATCAATAATAGGCGGAGTGCCAGAAAATTCACAAATACGTGGAGGCTCAACAACACACTCTTAAACAACAAGTGAGTCAAAGAAGAAATTGCAAGAGAAATTAGTAAATACCTAGAGGCGAATGAAAACAAAAACACAACATATCAAAACTTATGGGACGCAGCAAAGGCAGTGCTAAGAGGGAAATTTATTGCCCTAAATGCCTATATCAGAAAAGAAGAAAAGGCAAAAATGCAGGAATTAACTGTCCACTTGGAAGAACTGGAAAAAGAACAGCAAACTAATCCCAAAGCAAGCAAAAGGAAAGAAATAACAAAGATTAGAGCAGAAATAAATGAAATTGAAAACATGAGAACAATAGAGAAATCAATAAGGCCAGAAGTTGGATCTATGAGAAAATCAATAAGATTGATGGGCCCTTAGCAAGATTGACAAAAAGAAGAAGAGAGAGGATAAAAATAAATAAGATTAGAAATGGAAGAGGAGACATAACTACTGACATCACAGAAATAAAGGAGGTAATAACAGGATACTATGAACAACTTTACGCTAATAAATACAACAATTTAGATGAAATGGATGGGTTCCTGGAAAGACATGAACAACCAACTTTGACTCAAGAAGAAATAGATGACCTCAACAAACCAATCACCAGTAAAGAGATTGAATTAGACATTCAAAAGCTCCCTAAAAAGAAAAATCCAGGACCAGACGGCTTCACATGTGAATTCTATCAAACATTCCAGAAGGAATTAGCACCAACTCTCCTCAAACTCTTCAAAATAATCGAAATGGAGGGAAAACTACCTAATTCATTCTATGAAGCCAACATCACCCTCACACCAAAACCAGGAAAAGATATTACAAAAAAAAGAAAACTGCAGACCAATCTCTCTAATGAATATAGATGCAAAAATCCTCAATAAAATTCTAGCAAATCATATCCAACAACACATTAAAAGAATTATACATCATGACCAAGTAGGATTCATCCCAGGTATGCAAGGATGGTTCAACATAAGAAAATCAATTAATGTAATACACCATATCAACAAATCAAAGCAGAAAAATCACATGATCATCTCAATTGATGCAGAGAAGGCATTTGACAAGATTCAACATCCTTTCCTGTTGAAAACACTTCAAAACATAGGAATACAAGGGAACTTCCTTAAAATGATAGGGGAAATATATGAAAAACCCACAGCTAATATCATCCTCAATGGGGAAAAATTGAAAACTTTCCCCCTAAGATCAGGAAGAAGACAAGGATGTCCACTATCACCACTATTATTCAACATTGTGTTAGAAGTTCTAGCCAAAGCAATTAGACAAGAAAAAGAAATACAAGGCATCAAAATTGGAAAGGAAGAAGTAAAACTATCACTGTTTGCAGACGATATGATACTATACGTCGAAAATCCAGAAAAATCCACAACAAAACTACTAGAGCTAATAAATGAGTACAGCAAAGTAGCAGGCTACAAGATCAACATTCAAAAATCTGTAGCTTTTCTATACACTAGGAATGAACAAGCTGAGGGGGAAATCAAGAAACGAATCCCATTTACAATCGCAACTGAAAGAATAAAATACCTAGGAATAAATTTAACTAAAGAGACAAAAAACCTATATAAAGAAAACTACAAAAAACTGCTAAAAGAAATCACAGAAGACCTAAATAGATGGAAGGGCATACCGTGTTCATGGATTGGAAGACTAAATGTAATTAAGATGGCAATCCTACCTAAACTGATCTACAGATTCAATGCAATACCAATCAAAATCCCAACAACTTATTTTTCAGAATTAGAAAAACCAATAAGCAAATTTTTCTGGAAGGGCAAGGTGCCCCGAATTGCTAAAAACATCTTGAGGAAAAAAAACGAAGCTGGAGGTCTCGCGATGCCGGCTTTAAGGCATATTATGAAGCCACAGTGGTCAAAACAGTATCGTATTGGCATAAAGATAGATATATCGACCAATGGAATCAAATAGAGTGCTCAGGTATAGACCCACTCATCTATGGACATTTGATCTTTGATAAGGCAGTCAAGCCAACTCACCTGGGACAGAACAGTCTCCTCAATAAATGGTGCCTAGAGAACTGGATATCCATATGTAAAAGAATGAAAGAAGACCCGCATCTCACACCTTATACAAAAGTTAACTCAAAATGGATCAAAGATCTAAACATTAAGTCTAAGACCATAAAACAGTTAGAGGAAAATGTAGGGAGATATCTTATGAATCTTACAACTTGAGGTGGTTTTATGGACCTTAAACCTAAAGCAAGAGCACTGAAGAAAGAAATAAATAAATTAAACACTTTTGTGCATCAAAGAACTTCATCAAGAAAGTAGAAAGACAGCCTACATAATGGGAGACAATATTTGGAAATGATATATCAGATAAAGGTCTAGTATCCAGTTATATAAAGAGATTGTTCAACTCAACAACAAAAAGACAGCCAATCCAATTACAAAATGGGAAAAAGACTTGAACAGACACCTACCAGAAGAGGAAATACGGATGGCCAAGAGGCACATGAAGAAATGCTCAATGTCCCTGGCCATTAGAGAAATGCAAATCAAAACCACAATGAGATATCATCTCACACCCACCAGAATGGCCATTATCAACAAAACAGAAAATGACAAGTGCTGGAGAGGATGCAGAGAAAGAGGCACACTTATCCACTGTTGGTGGGAATGTCAAATGGTGCAACCACTGTGGAAGGCAGTTTGGCAGTTCCTCAAAAAGCTGGTATAGAATTGCCATACGACCCAGCAATACCATTGCTAGGTATCTACTCAAAGGACTTAAGGGCAAAGACACAAACGGATATTTGCACACCAATGTTTATAGCAGCGTTATTTACAATTGCAAAGAGATGGAAACAGCCAAAATGTCCATCAACAGAAGAATGGCTAAATAAACTGTGGTATATACGTACGATGGAATATTATGCAGCTTTAAGACAAGATAAACTTATGAGGCATGTAATAACATGGATGGACCTAGAGAATATTATGCTGAGTGAGTCCAGCCAAAATCTAAAGGACAAATACTGTATGGTCCCACTGATGTGAACGGAATAAACTTGAAATATGTCTTTGGTAACAGAGTCCAGCAGGAGTTAGAAACAGGGTAAGATAATGGGTAATTGGAGCAGAAGGGATACAGACTGTGCAACAGGACTAGATACAAAAACTCAAAAATGGACAGCACAATAATACCTAATTGTAAAGTAATCATGTTAAAACACTGAATGAAGCTGCATCTGAGCTATAGGGTTTTTTTGTTGTTGTTTTTACTATCATTACTACTTTTATTTCTTTTCTCTATATTAACATTTTATATCTTTTTCTGTTGTGTTGCTAGTTCCTCTAAACCGATGCAAATGTACTAAGAAACGATGATCATGCATCTATGTGATGATGTTAAGAATTACTGAATGCATATGTTGAACAGTATGATTTCTAAATGTTGTGTTAATTTCTTTTTTTTATTTTTTTTAATTTTTTTCTTTCTTTCCGTTAATAAAAAATATATAAATAAATAAAAATAAAAATAAAAAAAAACAATAATCACATACTTGTTTTTATAATTCTGTGGGTTTGGTGGTAGTTCTACCGATTAGGGCAAGGCTTGGATCATTTGCATATCTATGGTCAATTGGAAGACTGGCTTGGGATGATAGGTCTAGAATTGCTTACCTGCCATGACTCATTCTTCTTCTTGAGTCTCTAACATCCCTCCAACAGGCCAGCCAAAGCATTTTCTCTTGGTGATGGCAAGGGTTGAAAAACAATCAACAGAAATGTAGAAACACTTTTTTGAGCCTCTACTTGCATCAAATTTGCTTCTTTCCCACTAACTAAAGCAAGTGTCATGTCCAAGCCCTCAGTCAATGTGGCAAAGATATAGGAAGGCATGAAAAAATGACAGCATTACTTTATGGGAATTGGGAACATTAGTCTATAGGAATTACACTTGATCACAATTTCAGCCATTTTTCCCAAATAGTTTCACCTGCATCAAAACCAATATTTTGATGTGTCACCAGTATCTATTTCTCAACTGGTTCAAAACCTTTATTAACAGATATCAAGTATAAAAGGAAATTGAGTCACAAGACAAAGAAATACTATGCTTTTTATTGATTTATCTGAGAGGCTAGTTATGCTGGCACAATTTACAGGGACAAATGTCAGTGTATCCAGATAATTTTATTGTACTGATTTAAATCGAGGAAACACAGGGAATACAAAAAGTTCTGTAGAACAGAATTTTCCAGGCACATCTATTACACAGTTTGAAAATATGAGAAGAGTAAATGTTTAAATTGTTGCATTAATTACTTAAGACCAGCAAAAATGATTTGAAGAAAGAAAACCTTTGTCGGGACCTGATTCTGCTACATAGACCCTATTTAAACCACAGGACCTCTCTCACCTCAGTCCCATTGTTTGGAGAATTTAAACAACCTTTGGTCTTAGAGGTATCACTTGAAGACCACTATTCCTGAAGATACTTTGTAGCTTTAAAAATGTTATAACATGTATGCCCTTGTGTCTGCCTGTGCAAAAAAAAAAATTAAAAATAAAAAAGTAAAAAATAAAAAATAAAAAGCATGCCCTTCAATTGCATCCCAGTTATAGTAATGTCATAGAATTTTATTCTGTGGAAAAACTTTAGAGAACAGTTTCAATAATTAGCACTATGTTGAATATAGCAGTTATTCTGCTATATATAGGACTGTTAATATTTAATATAGGTCAGTAATATTTAATTTGGCTAATGATTGCATATGTCCTCTGTCAGTCACTCTTTCAATACCAAGATTACTACCAATTGTATTTTCCTAAAAACATTTCAGAAAAGATATTTTGGTAAAGGTCCAGGGAATTTTCTGGATATACAGATCATATTCTGGAGATTAAAAAAAAGGGAAAGTTACTAATAAACAATCTACTTCTTATTGGTCAGTGGTAATAAATAAAGTTCCATTTTTGCCTCTAAGCCAAGGTAACCAAACCTAGTTGTTAAATTAAAATTGTTAAGACCAAAGTAGAACTAGAGTGAGATAAGTGAAATGCCGAGGGGACATTTTAGGAGGGCTTCAATCTCAGTTGCTGCCCCTATACTTGCAGGATATTGAGAGTAAGTGGCACCTTAAATTTTGTGCTGAAGGGGCATTTTTTGCATGTTTCACTCTAGTCTGGTCCTATAAGGACACTCTAAAAATATCGGACACTATTCCACAGATAGAACAGGGATTAAAATCAGGGAGCAGGTAAGCAACAGCTGTTGTCAAAACAGAAATAGTTCCTTTTATGCATTTTCATCTAAAGAGTTTTAATTTAGGCTTTGTTAGGATTTTTAGTGCTCCATTTTTGCTTATAGAGCCACCTAAAACATTTGAAAAACAAAAAGTCATCTTAGCACCGTCTCCCTTAGACTGCTATGTGGAACCCCTGACCAATTTGGCCTTGGTTGAGAGCAGATTTGGAGTCTATTAGCATATTAGTTTTGAATCTATCTCCATCTCTTGTTGGCTCTGTGACCTTGGGCAAGACACTCATTTCCTCATCTGGAAAATGAGGATGAAAATAATAGCAGTCACTTCATAAAGGTTGCATGTGGGAGGGAAATTAATTTAATAAAGTATACATAACATTTTTTAACAGTTACTGGTACATAGAAAAAACCTCAACAAATGATAGATTATTAATATTGTTATTATAGGTCAATATTTTTCCAAATAATTTGCATTTGACATTATAACTCATTCATAGGATTCAGAATATGTGTCTTGAATTTGATTTTTTGTAACTTTTTTTACAAAAAAATAATATAATATAACATATATACAAAGCGCAGAAAGATAAAAGCAATAGTTTTCAAAGCATTCTTCAACAAGTAATTACAGGACAGATCCCAGAGTTTGTCATAGGCTTCCATAACATCATCTCAGATTTTTCCTTCTAGCTGCTCCGGAATATAGGAGGCTAGAAGGAATAAATATTTTTTTATCATCATAATCAACTTCTTTTTTCTTGTTTGTGAAAAATAACACACACACAAAAAAGCAACACATTTCAAAGCACAGCACAGCAATTAGTTGTAGAACAGATTTCAGAGTTTGTTATAGGTTACAATTCCACAATTTTAGGTTTTTACTTCTAGCTGCTCTAAGATACTGGAGACTAAAAGAGATATCAATTTATTGATTCAGCAAACATATTCATTTGTTAAACCCTACCTTCCTTGTATAACTCCACCTTCACCTTTGACCTTTTTATCCCACTCTTAAGGGGTATTTAGGCTATGGCTATTCTAACTTTTTCATGTTGAAAGGAGCTGTTGATAACATGAGTTAGGGAGATGGAACTAGCTGATGCCCTGGAGATGCTGGGCCCTCTAAGTTTCAGGACTTATCTGATCCAGGGACCCATCTGGAGGATGTAGGTTTCTGGAAAGTTACCCTAGTGCATGGAAACTTGGTAGAATTTTATATATTGTCCTAGGTTTTTTAGGATTGGTTGGAATGGTCCTGCTTGGGGTTTGGGAAGTTATGATAGGTAGCAATGTTTCACTGAAGCTTGTGTAAGAATGTCCACCAGAGTAGCCTCTTTACTCTTTTTGAACTCTCTTAGCCACTGATATTTTATTAGTTACACTTCTTTTCCCCCTTTTGGTCAGGATGGAATTGTTGATCCCACAGTGCCAGGTCTGGATTCATCCCTGGGAGTCATCTCCCATGCAGCCAGGGAAATTTTCACCCTGAATGTCATGTCCCATGTAGGGGGGAGGGCAATGATTTCACTTGCAGAGTTGGGCTTAGAGAGAGTGAGGCCACATCTGAGCAACAAAATAGGTCCTTCATAAGTATCTCTTAGGCATACTTACATAAGCTTCACAGAGTAAGCCTCAAGATCAAGGACTTGTCCTATTGATTTGTGTGTCCCTAATGTTTGATACAGTATCAGGAGTTTCCCTGATGGTAAAGCATAATAATTCCATTTGAATTTTATTTTAAAGTTACTGCCTTTCTATTTCTGATGAGTCTTGTGAGGAGTTGTCAAATGGATATTCTGTGGAAATGAAAGAAAAGGATGAGAGAAAAGGCAGAACATATGAATCAGAAGGATTATGAGACCTAGGATGAAATGCAATATAATTTGGAGACTGCCACTTCTTGGAGAGAAAAGTTAGAGCAATTAATAGTAGCTTTACAATTGTATGGTAAATGCAGATTTTGGAGGCTATTTTCTATCTCTAAAAAATCCTATTGAATAGAAAGCAGCTGTTTTTGACAGTAGGGAAGATTTCTTCTAAATTGTGAAAACTTTTTTAGGATATGGTTTCTGCACCTATCCCCAAAAGTTTAATTTACAAATATCTTTAACTAAATCAGTATTTTCAGAATAGTCAGAGTTTGTCCTCTTATTAGGCTTAAAAAAACTAAATAGGCCAAATGACCTCTAAGCCTCAAGTTAATATTGTGAAATACGTGGTTCAACAATCTAAACTTAATTCAGAAAATTATTTACAAAGCACAGAACTATAGAGGTTAGCATTATAAAAGTATGAAATAATGGGTCTAGGGGAAATATTCATTAGTTAAATTGGAATAATATAATATAGGTGAGAACTGAGATGGCAATTTTTATTTGTACAGCTTAGTATATATTTATTTACTTTTGTCTTTCCTTCATTCATTTACAGTTTAATATTAATAAATCAGTGGTCAAGGATGCATATCATCGATTCACTCATTTTTGTCCTGATTGTTCAACACACAAGATATGCAAAAATAGAAGAAATAATATATCATCCTATTTTATTTCTTTAATCCACAAATTCCTGGTCTGACTTTCACAGGAAAGTGAAATGATCAGTTATATTATTTTTCCAGGACTGCCATAAAAAAACCCCACAAATTTTATGCTTCAAACAGCAGAAAATTATTCCCCGGTTCGAAAGGCTAGAAGTCTGAAATCAAAGTGTCTGCAGGGCCATGTTCCCTCTGAAGGCTCTAATGGAGGATGCTCTCTTTGCCTCTTCCTAGCTTCTGGTAAAGGCCGGCAGCCCTTGCATTCCATTGCTTGTAGCTACATCATGCCCCTCTCTTCCTCTGGCTTCACATGGCCTTATCTCTGGTGTGTCTATGTCTGTGTCTCTTCTCTTCTTATAAGGAAACCAGTCATTGCATTAGGCCACACCCTTTTGCATTATGGCTTCATTTTAAATTGATTCCATGTTCGAAGATCTTATTTCTAAACAGCCCTGCATTCACAGATACCAAGGACCATGACTTCACTTTAGGGATATTCCTGGAAATTATAGAAAGGAGGAGAAGGTACATTTCCTGATGACAGCATGAAAAGAAATGGATGAATTTCAAGAACGTTCAGAAATGTTGACTTGCTATCACTCAGTAAATTAATGTGCAAAGCAATTTGCCAAGATGACAATCCGATAAAACCACCTCACCAACTGAGTGGCTGAAACTGGTTATTTTAACCATATTCTGTTCTTGATTATATTTCTTCTGTCAACCTGAAGTTGAAAGAGAATGAAATGTTTCAGCCTTTCTCTTCATCTTGAAGTTTCCACATAAGCGGGATTCCAAATTGGCTATATATATAAAATTTCCCACTTTTTCCCAGTTACTTTCCATGTAATTTTCCAAGGCAAGTTAATTTTAACCCTCCTCTTCATGTCAACCATACGGTCATGGTTTCACAGGTAAATTGTATGGTGTCCTCTCTGCCTTATAATGTCACTGCAAATACTGGATTTGTAAATGTTAGCATGCTGACTATTTAGCATGAGGACACAATTTCTTTTATTATGATTGTTTTTAATCTTGAAGAACTCTCTGTGACCTAATTTCCTTCATGTTTCTGATTTTCATTTGGAATTTTATGTCTACCATGTCATCTAAGAAGTATAATTATGAATGGAAATTCAATTAATTGAGACCATTTTTCAAACTCAAATTTAGCATAACTTCACTTCCATTTAATCCTGCATTATTCAGAATTTATTCTCTGCTTAATCTTATGTTTCTCTCTTAATACTCTACTCGATTCCCTTGTCAGTAGCCCTGTGAGGTGTTTGCTAGTCCCCAAATACTCACTCACATGCAGCTTCTTGTTCTATCTAATGTTTCCTCTGCCCATGACAAACTCCTTCCACCTTAATCTTCATTTACTTCATTATTACTTGTTCTTATCTCTGCTTAGACATCTCATCAGGCAGGTTTCCTGAACACAAATGGCTTTTAATTATGGGGGGCTTTCTTTATGCCAGGCACATAAGGGATAAAAAAAATGAACAAAATAGATGTGGCATGACCACATGAAACTTGAAATATAGATAGGAAGCTCTCTGTTGTACTCATGATTGCATACACAGACACATACAAATATGCAGAAGATGTCTCTAAAGTGATATATAAGGAAGAGGTTGAAAAATGTTATCTTTGGAGAAAGGAAATGGGACTAGAGGGATAGAGATGGGAGGAAGCCTTGATTTTCACCATATACTTGAAATGGTTATAGTAACTATAATCAATCAATTAAAATTTTGAAAAATGTGGTAAATGTAATGATGGACTCATGCATGCATAACCATTAGAGAAGTTACCAAGAGAATGTGATTTATGTAGGGAAAATTAAGTCTTCTCTTCAAAAAAAAAATCTTTACTGGCATGGAAAAAAATAAACCAGATAGAAGAATATGCATAGGGAAAGGTCCATGTTGGAAAAAACCTGATCTTGAAGAAAAGAATGAAGAAAGGAGGGACTGAGTGTTAATAAGAAAGAAGTTAGCTAAGAAGTGAGACTAGAGAAGGTGAGAGCAACTGCATCATCCTTATAAGATCATGCTGAGGATTTGTATATTATTTACATACAATGAAAGACATTTAAGAATTCTGAACAGAGAAAGGGAAATTTCTAGTCTCAGATATTAGATGTTTCCGGCTGCTCATTTCCCCTAGACACATTAGAACAAGAACTGATTGTAAATTAAGGGGGCTATTAAGACTGTTAGAATAGTGTTATATTCATAACAATGGGATGTGCCAATGGTTCAGACTATGGCAGGGAGAGGGAGATATATTTAAAGAGGTTCAGTAGATATTTTGGATTTCTAGATAGACTAGTATTGCGTTTTATAAGGGTGATGAGAGAGAGGGATATAGCCAAGTATGACTCCCAGCATTTTGGAGAACTGTGGATTTATTTATACATATGGGAAATTAGTGTGATGGGGGAGGTGGAGATGGAAAGAGGAAAGGACAGGGAAGATTAAGCACAGGCATTTAGTTTGTAGTATATAAAACCTGAATGTCTGTGAGATAAACACAGAGTTGTTTGTTATCTACTAGTTGTCTGTGTCTGGAGCCCAGCAGAAAGGTCTGGCATGTAGTATGTGTGTATGTGTGCATATATGTACCTATGCAATATGTATATTGACCATATATATTGAAAATTACATGCATATATGTATACATTATGTACATATATATATAATTTGAGAATTGTCAGCTTGTAAGCCATGGTAATGGAAGAGCATAGAGTAAGAAAACAGAGTTGTAAAAAGTTTCAGCTGAGTGAAGAAGGATGTGCTTGAAAATAAAACTGAGTGAAAAAAGCCAGAGTTGTAGTAGGAAAAACATGAATGTCAAATGTTAAGGAAGAACAGAAAAATGGATATTTCAAGAAATAAATAGTTTCAAATATATCAAATGTTGCTGAAAGATTTCCATTGGCTTTGACAATATGAAGTTCATTTGTGACTTTGCAAGAGTAGTGTTATGGGTTGAATTGTATTCCAAAAAGATATATTGATGACCTAACACCTAATGCCCCAGAACTGATCTTTGGAATAGGTTCATTGCAGATATAATTGATTAAAATGAGGACATCCTGGACTAGGGTGGGCCTTTAATCCAAAATAACTGGCATCCTTATAAGAAGAGGAGAAGAGACACAGAGACCCACAGGGAAGTAGAGCATGTGGAGATAGAGAATGCAGAGGATGAATGATGCAGCTGGAAACCAAGCAACACCTAGAATTGCTGGTAAACCAGATGACAGAAGAGGTGAGGCAGGATTCTCTTCTACAGGTCTCAGAGGGAAGATGGTGCTGTCAATACCTTGATTTCCAACTTTTAGCCCCATAACTGTGAGAAAATAAATTTGTGTTGTTTTAAGCCACCCAGGTTGGGGTAATGTGTTAGGGTGGTCCTAGGAAACTAATATGAGTACTTTCAATGGTGTGAATAGGGGTAGAAGTCAGATTGGCATATATAAGGAGAAAATGTGTACCATCAAAGAATTTAGGATTTAAAACTGAAAGTTTTAATAGGATTAAAAGGACACTCTCTATACTAGTTGACAAAAGTCCTTGAAGAAATTTTTAAATCACAGACCATTAGTAGCAGATAGCATAGCTCCAGAATAAGCAGTGCTTGCCTGTATGCATGTGTACACATATGTGCGTGAGTTTATATTTTTGTATGTATATTTTGTTATAAGCATTTTATAATAGACATGTCAAGGAAAGAGATCTAGTTTGATTAGTTACATTGGTTACTTAAACCTATTCGTTATAATGTGTGAGAGATTAGTAGCAAAGTCTAAATTGATCAGCTCCTCATATGGTTTCTCATCTAACCATTCATCCATTCATTCTTGTATATAAATTTAATTCCAATACATATGAGTATATATTGTAAACACTTTTTTGTAAAAAAAAAAAAAAAAAACTCTCAAATGTCATGGAATACTGGTAGAATACTCACAAGAGTTTGGCCTCAATTGAGGTAAAGATTTAGTCCTAGAAAAAAAATGCCATTCTTTGGAACCACCTGGCAAAGTGTTTGAAAAGCAAGACCCAAATAGATCGAGCTGTTTCCATATAACTTAGCCTCCCAGACTAAATCTCAAAATAGTTCTAGGGCTACAAATATATCAAGCACCCAAGAAGGTAAAATTTGCATTATCTAATATCCAATAAGAAGTTACCAAGCATGCAAAAAATCAAGAAAATTCAACCCATAATAAGAAGAAAAATCAAAACAGCAGACCTGTCCCAGACATGTCACAGGTGATTTAGTTAGTAAACAAGGATATTTAAATAGTTACTGTAACTGTATTCCATATGTTCAAGAAATAATAGGCGATAAAGCATGTTAGGTAATAGATAAATCTTCATATCATGCTATCATAATTCTATAGATGAAAACTATGTCTGAGATGAATAATGTGATAGGTGAGATTAGAGAAAGATTTGATAATACAGAATAAAAGGCATTTAAAATATAACAATGAAACCTACTTAAAATGAATTGTGTAGAGAAAAAAACTAAAAATAACTAAAGCATTATGATCTGAAGGGCAATAACACCCTCATAATATGTAGTTGATTCAATGAATGAGAAGCCAGGGAAAGATACAGAAGATGATATTTAAAGTAGTAGAGGCCAAAAATTTTCTAAATTTGATGAAAACTATAGCTCACATATAGAAAAATCTCAGTGAACCCAAAGCACAAGAAATAAGAAGAAAATAACACCAAAGCACATTGTAATCAAATTGATTAAAATTTGTGAAAAAAAGAAAAGTCGTAAAAGCAGTCACTTAACAAAGGCACATTATGTAAAGAGGAATAAAGATAAGGATGCAGCAG
This sequence comes from Tamandua tetradactyla, assembly GCF_023851605.1. NCBI lineage: Eukaryota > Metazoa > Chordata > Mammalia > Pilosa > Myrmecophagidae > Tamandua > Tamandua tetradactyla. The sequence goes on along the minus strand of NC_135335.1, from coordinate 43,034,795 downwards.
CTTTTTCATCAAACATTTTGCAAGCCAGAAGATCATGCAAAAATATATTTAAAATATGGGGGGAGAAAAGTTAACCTAACCCAGCAAAATGTCTTTGAAAAACAAAAGTGAAAGAGGATTTTTCAGAAATTCAAAAGTTGAAAGAATTCACCAAAAGACTTCCACTACAAGAAATATTAAATGAAGTCCTTTTTGTAGATGGAAAGTGATACTAGATGGAAAAGTAGATCTGCCCAAAGAAATGAAGAGTATTAAGATGGTGATTACATGAATAAATATAAACTATTTTTTCTTATTACTTTAAATTTCCTTAAAACACAAATATAATTAATTAAAGCAAAAATGATAGCAATGTATTGTGGGATGGCAACAAATGCAAAAGAGAAATATATTAAAACAATTAAACAGAAGAGAAGAGGGAAGAAATGGATGTTTAATCTTGTAAGCTCCTTAAATGTGAAGTGAAATAACGTAAGTTAAAGAAGACTGTGATAAGAAAAAAAGAAAAAAGCTAGAGTTCTAAAGGCAGTGTGGTATTGACATAGAAGACTGGCAAATACATCAATGGAATAGAGCAGAAGTTCTAGAAATAGAACCATGTGTATATGGTCAATTGATTTTTTTTGCATGGATAGACATCAGGAATCGAACCCGGGTCTCTAGCATGGCAGGCGAGAACTCTGCCTGCTGAGCTACTGTGGCCCTCCTGTCAATGGATTTTTGATAGAGGTCCAAATGCAGATCAACAGAGGAAGAATAGTCTTAAACAAATTGATGCTGGAACAATTGGCTAACTATATTTAAATATCTATATTTTGATTTACATTATGTACCACATATAAAAATTAACTCAAAATACATCATAGCCCTAAATGAAAAATTGGAAACTATAAAATCTGGAAAAATGTAGTAGAAGATCGTTGTGAACTTGGTTAAGGCAAAGATTTCTGCACCATGGCAATAAAAGTACAGTCAATAAAAGACAAAAATAAATTGATTTTCATCAAAATTTAAAATTTATGGTTGTCAAAACTCTTAAAAAAGAAAAAAAACAAACCAAAGGTTGGTGGAAAATATCTGCAAATTTGATACCTAATAAATAACATTTATCTAGAATGCATAAAGGATTATCAAAATTCAATTAAATAGAGAAGCAAATAACTTAATTAAGAATGTGCAAAACATTTGAACAGATACATTAAAAAGAAGATGTACATTCAGCAAATAGCATGTGTGAAGATGCTTAACATCATTCATAGAGAAATGCAAAAGAAAACAAAAATGTGATAGCACTACATACACACTAGAAAGGCTGATATTAAAACAATGGAACAAACCAGGTTTATACTATGATTTAAAGAAGGTGGAACTCTCATACAATGCTGGTGGTATTACAAAATGGCACAGCCACATTAGAAAGCATTTGGAAGTTTCTTAAAAAGTTTAACACACACATACCTTATGCTCTAACCATGTTACTCCTTGGTATTTACCCAAGAGAAATGAACAATTGCATCCACATAAAGACTTGCACAAAAATATTCATAACATTTTTAGTTCTTATAGTCCAAATGGGCCCAAATATCCATCAAAGTATGTAAGGATTAAAAAATACAATGCAATACCATTTAGCAATAAAAAAGAATGAGCTTTTGATACATGCAATAGATCAGGGATTGCCTTTGGATGGGGGAGTAGAGAATCTGGATGAAGGTTTACCAAGGGCTGGAGGAAACATTCTGGGAGTGATGAATGTATTCATAATCTTGATTTTGGGGATCATTTCATATATGAGTGTATGTTTGTGTGTGTGTGATGTGTGGGTGGGTGTGTAACAAAGAATTAAGAATTATCACAGGCGAGAAAAATTGGCTTAAAATTCAAAAATCAATCAATAGAATAGCACATTAATAGAATAAAGGGGAAAATCAAATGATGAAATCATTAGGTTCAAAGAAAGCATTTGACAATATCTGTGTGTGTTTGAGTGTGTGTGTGTATATATATACATACATATACATACACACACACATACATATATGTACTTAGGAATAGAAGGAAACCTTATCAATCAGATAGAAAGCATCTCTGTAAAATGGACGGCTAATATGATGCATAATTTTGAAAGACTGAAAGCCTTTTCCCAATGATTGGGAAAAAGACAAGTATGTCTGTTCTCACCACTTTGTATTTAGCATTGTATTGAAGGCCATAGCCAATGCAATAAGGCTAGCAAGACAAATAAAAGATGTGTTGATTTTAAATGATAAATATGATTGTCTTTTTTCAGAAATGCTTGCTTATAGAAATAAGGGTAAGGAATATACATAAGCTCCTAGAACTAATCAGAGAATTTAGCAGTATGGCAAGATACAGAGCTAATGTACAAAATACAATAATATTTCTATGTGCTAGCAAGAAACAATTGGAAAACAAAATTTCAGTCAATAACATAGTTTCTTCAAATAATTAAATACAGTAATAGAAATTTGATAATAAAAGGAAATTTTTCCTGGTATCCTTTTACCAGTTACGAATAATTGTCTTCTGGTAGAATCTTTTATTTCTCCATACATTTAAAACAATAATCATTAGTTTCTCTGAATTTACTTTTTTTATTTTTTTAATTACAGAAAATGTAGGTTTATAGAAAAATAATGTAAAAAAATACATCGTTTCCACATGTTGCCTCCAACCTACTTTTACACTGTACATTAGTATGTTACCTTTGTTGCAATTGATGAAAAATATGATAATTGCAGTATGAACAATACTCCACAGTTTATTTTAGGGTATATACTTTTTCCAACATACCACCCTATTATAAACACCTTGTATAAGTGTGGTACATTTTTTTTAATTCAGGAAAGAACATTTTTATAGGTGTACTATTATTTATAGTCCATCTCTGACAGCAGAATTCACTGTGTTGTACAGCCCTATGTTTTATTTTTCAATTTTTATTCTAGTAACATATACAATCTAAAATACCCCCTCTTTGCCACATTCACATGTATAATTCAGTGCTGTTATTTACACACACATTATTCCGCTGCCATCACCACCATCCCTTTCCAACATTTTACAATCAGCCCAAATAGAAATTCGGTTCAAATTTAGTGTTAATTCCCCATTCACTACATCTAACCCAGCCCCTAGTAGCCTATATCCTAGAATCTATTTCTATGATTTCACTTATTCTCATTATTTCTTATCATGGAGAACACAAAATATTTGTTCTTTTGGGTCTGACTTATTTCATTCACTATTATATTTTCAGGATTCATCCATGTTGTTGCATGAGCCAGAACGGCATTCTTTTTAATGCTAAATAGTATTCCATGGTATGTATATACCGCGTTTGTTTATCCTTCATTAATTGATAGACTCTTGGTTTGCTTCCATCTTTTGGCAAATGTGAATAATGCTGCTATTAACATTGGTGTGCGGATATTGGTTCAAGTCCCTGCTTTCAATCCTTTTGGGTATATACCTGGTGGCAAGATTGCTGGGTCCTATGGGAATTCTATACTCAGTTTCCTGAAGAATGGCCATACTGTCTTACACGGTGACTATACCATTTTACATTCTCACTAGCAATGAATGAATGTTCCTATTTATCCACATTCTTTACAACAATTGTAATTTTGTTTTTTTGTTTTAATGCAATTTTATTGATATATATAATATAGTCATATACCATATAATCATACAAAGTGTACAATCATTCACTTTGCACATAGTATCATCAGTTCACAGTATCATCATACAGCTATGCATTTATCATCACAATTGGCTTTTTTATTTTCTGTGAAAAATAACATATCTGCACAAAAGCAGTAAGTTTCAAAGCACAGGACAGCAATAAGTTGTAAAACAGATTTCAGAGTTTGGTATGGGTTACAGTTCCACAATTGTAAGTTTTTACTAATAGCTGCTACAAGACATTGGAGAAGAAAAGAAATATCAATATAATGATTTAGCAGTCATATTCATTTGTTAAACCCTACCTTCTCTGTATAACTCTGCCATCCCCTTCAATATTTCACCCACTCTTTAGGGGTATTTGGGCTATGCCCTTTCTAAATTTTTCATTTCGGAAGGGGTTGTCAATAATACGGGATAGGAGGATGGAACTAGCTGATATTCTGGAAACTCTGGCCCCTCTGGGTTTCATAACTTATCTGGCCTAGAGACCCATCTGGAGGTTGTAGTTTTCTAGAAAGTAATCCTAGTACATTGAACTTTGTGGAATCTCATATAATGCCATAAGTGTTCTTTAAGATTGGCAGGAATGGTTCTGGTTGGGGTTTGGCAAACTACAATGCAACATTTGAAGAGCAGGGCTTAGAGTAAAAGAGGCCACATCTGAGCAACAAAAGAGGTCTTCCAAAAGTAACTCTTAGGCATATTTATAGATGGGCTAAGCTTCTCCATTACGTAAATAAGCTTCACAAAATCAAGCCTCAAGATCAAGGGCTTGGCCTATTGATTTAGGTGTCCCTAATGTTTGACATAGTGTCAGGTGTTTCCCTGGTGGTAAAGTTTAATAGTTCCGTATTTTTTCTCCCATCCTTCAATGGACTTTGCCAATACTTTTTGATTATCTGCATAATATACCCTTGGATGTATCCAGGCATTACAATAAGGTATATAGGATTAATGAATGGCCCTCAGTCTTATTCTGCTCTCCCTGTGTTTGGGTTGTTTAAATGATCTATCCAGACAGGTGAGTTAGATTATGTGCTAAAGAAAATTTTGGTTCTGGACAAAATAAACCTTTCCTCCTTTGGTCTCATAGAGGAGATGAAGTTCTAAAATATAGACAATGTCTTCCTTACTGCTATTTTCTGAGTTACTTTAGTCCTGACCTCATCAGCTTCATTCTTACCTCTAAATACCAGGTTATACATACATAAAACAGCCTCTCAAAATCCAGAAATAACCATTACAGCTCTGTATTAAACATCACTGCTGTAAGATCTTGTAATCTAAGCCCCAATTTTCTAATAAGTATTTTGTAAATGAGACCATGCAATATTTGCTCTTTTGTTTCTGGCTTATTTTGCCTCATCAAATGTCCCACAGGCTCGTTCCCAACATTTCCTGCCTCACAACTTTGTTCCTTTTTGTAGCAGCACAATATTTGATCATATATTTACACCATTGTTTGCCATTCTACTTCTCAGTCTGTGTATCCTTTACCTACCTCCATCACTGAGCATGATGTATAATGTTCAAAGTCAACACTCCATCAATAGTCTCAATTTTAGACAATTTCATTATTCCCAAGAGAAAAAATAACCCTTAAACCCACCCTCACCAAATAGCAAATCCAAACCTTTCCTTATCTCTTGTCCCTCCCACCATCATTAACCCCTGATATTGCTCTACTACTGTTGATGTTTTCCTGTTAAATATAGCCTATAGTGTGCAATAGCAGTTTTTGCCATACCTTGAAATTATACACCCTTTGTAAAAAATTCATACCTTTGAGGTAATTCATGCAAGAACCTATTTATATTTGTAGTGCTAATCAGTGACACATGGGTCTATACAACCTCTTTCAATCATGATCACCTTCAATAGGTAATATTATTTATAGAACCACTAGTGAACCAAAAGTTCAACCTCATTAGCTAATCATTCACCCATATCTGGTTTTTCTGTATCTCTAGGTCCCCTATATTTTGTATTATAAGCCTCTGACTTTACCTTCACCATGGTCATAAAAGTGGAACCATACAATATCTATCCTTTTGTGTCTGGTTTATTTCACTCAGCATTATGTCCTCAAGGCTCATCCATTTTGTCATGTGCTTCAGGACATCATTTCATCTTACTGCTGCATAATATTCCATCGTATGTATATACTGCATTGTGTTAATCCACACATCTGTTGATGGGCACTTGGACTATTTCCATCTTTTGGCAATTGTAAATAAGGCAGCTATGAACATTGGTGTGCAAATGTATGTTTGAGTCACAGCTTTCACCTCTTCTTGGTATAGCACCTCTGGGTATAAACCAAGTAATGGTATTACCAGGTCATAGGGCAACTCACTACTTAGTTTTCTGAGGAACTGCCAGACTGTATTCCATTCAGCTGTACCATTTTACATTCCTACAAGCAGTGCCTAAGTGTCCCAATTTCTCAACATCCTCTCCAATGTTTGCAGTTTCCTGTTTGTTTAATAGCAGCCATTCTTATAAGTTTGAGGTGGTATCTCATTGTAGTCTTGATCTGCATTTCCCTTTTACCTAATCGAAATAAGCATCTTTTCATGTGTTTTTTAGCCATCTGTCTTCATCTTCAGAAAAATGCCTATTCATATCTTTAGCCAATTTTATAATTGGGTTGTTTGTTGTTTTGTTTTTGAGCTGTATGATCTCTTTATGTTTATATGATATCAAACCTTTACCCAATATGTAATTTCCAAATATTTTCTCCCATTGAGTTGGCTATTTGTTCACTTTTTTGATAACATCTTTTGAGGCATTGCTGCAGCTTCCAAGAAATGCTTAATTTAATCAACTAATTGAACAGAATATATAGACAAGTTTTCATGATGAGTCATATATGATAGGATCTTGGTGATAGTCATGTGCTGAAGACTAAATATCAGAATGTGATGGACTAGAACTAAGAAATCTTATCTTTGACCACATGATTTGAGAAGGTTTGATGTAACTTATAAAATTCACTTTGTAGATTTCTAAGGAGAGGAGTATTGAAATAGATACTGAAAACAGAAACTACCTACAATATTATGATAGTAACATGTTAAAGGCAGAATAAAACAGTCACTAATTTCAAATCTGTGCCTCAAATAAACCAAAAACATGCAGGTAAATACTTGAATTGCAAGTGTTGATTTTTTATTAAGATGCTTCTCATGTGGGCAACTCTAGGAAGCAGTTTCTAGGATGAGAGGAGCTATTAGTGTGGAGATGTCAATCTATAGACGTATCTCTATTGTTGATTTGCCTTCTCAAATATTTGCCTCATATCATCCTCCTTGGACTCGATTGCAGAGTTATCTTTTTGTTTTTTGGTTCAACTTTTGTCACTCATTTGGCATCATTGTTTAAGGGCATATTCTCATGACAGAGCTCTGAAAATTAAATTGCCATTTTATATTTTGTTTCTCACCCTTTCTACCAATTAAAGACACAAAAGCTTTGAATGGAAAAAAAATATATGACCTCCAGTACAATCATGATCATGTGATTCTAAACTTGATCGTGCAGAATGGTGGCTGCCTGGTCCTATCAGCTTTATTATTCATTCTCTTTCACAGTTATTATTTTTTCACAGTAGGAAAAGAGAAGGATCTCCCCTGCCGAGATCTCCATTTCAGATATCACAATACTCACCGCTGTGTGATTATACCAGGTCAATTGAATGCAGTAAAAAGATGAGAGATGCACTGACAAAATCAATAATGCCAAGTAGCTCATTCTTGGCCAGTGAAACAATTTTATCATTTATTTAATAGGATAGTTATTTTTATTTCCCTAAAATCAAATAAATGCAACTGGAGTGTGGATTGTATATTTTCCTTTGAAATCAGATTAATCCATCTGTAATTGTAGTACTCTCTAGGGAATGGGCACAGAACAGAAGTTCTTTTCTATTTATCTACCTATTTTTTTAAATCAGTATAAGGCACTTAAGAGCTACTTAACTGAAAGTGACATATTCTTAACTTTTATTTATCTACTCTCTTCTCTTTTTATTGGAGTATCAGAAACACTCCAAGAAAATTTCTTTTACAATATTTAATGTGTGAAACCATCACAGCCCAGAAAATGCGGTGACATCTCAACTATACATATCCTTAAGAAAGAGTAGGAATTTGGGAACAGAATGCCTCTTATTACTCACCCTTATTATTACATATTATTTTTATTTATAATATTATTTATAATATTTAATATTATATTTTTTAATAGATCTCATGTGGGATTTGTGTTTTGTAACAATGAAACAGTGTGAGTAGACAATATTGTGGTTTTAACACTTTATATGCAAAAACAAATTTGGAGGATCCAGGAAGAGTGGGATGCACTGAAAACAGTTCCTTCCTTTGAGCACATTCTCAAAATGGAATTTTTGAAAGAATTTTAACAGTAATATACTTATATTATGGTTTGGAAGACAATAATGAAAACATGTTTGATAAACTAGCATGAAAACATGGTTGTGTGAAACATAAAGCAGGCACATCATGGTAACTAGGGTAGAGTGAATTGTGTCCCCTGCAAAGCTATACTCAAGTTCTAACCTCTGATCCTGTGCATGCGAACCAATTTGTAAATAGGATCCTTGAAGTTCCTATTAAAATGGGCATAGATTGAAGTTCTTATAAGCAGGGGAAATTCAGAAACAATCAGTCATTACAAGCCACAGGAGGAGATAAAAGAAGATGGATCACCATGTGTTGGAGGCACAGACTGAATTATGGATTCCCAACCACCACCAAAATGCTACAGACTTTTCAAATACCTAAAACTTTGTCCCAGGAAAGGTATAAATAAAAAAGTAGCATTTCTCTATTATAAGAAAATATACTTATGACTTCAGTCAGCCATGTTATTTACATAGATTCTACCTCTGTCTCATGCTTCATTGGAAGTGCATTATAATATATCCAACATGGATTAAGGATCAAAAAAGCAGGTAGAGAAGTTGGACAGAATTAGAAAATTAGATAGCATAGTGACATCCAAGGTTACCCCTGGTACTGTAAGAGAGAAAAAAAAGTCAATGGATTAACGTATTTGAGATTCATTCCTTATTTATGAAAAGTTTAATTAACATGATCAGGAGCAAGGGAGATTTGCACCCCACAGTATATTCATCAATTCTGTAGACAGAGGATCTGTCATCTTTGACTTATCACTTTGGGTCATCATGAATGGCAACATCCAATCAGGAGGCAAAAGGGAGAGGATGAGTGGAGTAGAGAAGGCATATCTGCTTTTTTTAACCATATTGACTCAGAAAAAACACATATCACTTCCCTCTGTTCTATTGTCAAGAATTTGTCACATGGTCACAACAGGAAGGAAGGTGGTGGGAAAGTGTACTCACTGGCTGGACAAGGGCAGCTCTACACTATGCAAAGAAAGTTAAAATCTTGGGTGGCAAAGCCTGCTATTTCTGCCATGAGTGATATTTTTTTAAAACTTTAAAAATTTATTTTCACGTTAATGATATTTTTTAAAACTTTTTTTTTATTAAATTTATTTTCACATCTCAAATATGTCCCAGTAGGGAGGGTCTGCTGAAGTTAAATGTACCACATTATCTTATGCTGGTGGGACCTTCAGGCAGACAAGCACCATATAATGGGCAGGATAAGAAAAATAGAGTCCAGAGACTTCACAAGAAAGTCTTTCAACCTGCTGGGTCTCACCCTCAGGGAAAACCAATGCAGGTGACTCTTTACTCCTGACACAGCACCAGTTTGGTCTGGGAAAATCTTGCTGAGGTCTATAATGCCTAAGTAGACCCTCCTAAGGGGGAAAAGGCAGGGCAAGAAATAAGAAAACAAGAACTGAAAAATTCTGATGTTAAACAAAACCTAAGCTGGATGCCTAGAATAAGCTGAACTGAATGTCAAAGAACAGACAACAAAGTCATCCAGAAAGAAAACCCTAGGTAAAAAAAGTGAAAACAATCTCCAGAATAAACTCATTAAGGTAATTAAATGCCTAGATGCCAGCAAAAAATAATGAACCATACTAGGAAAATTGAAGGCATGGCCCAGTCAAAGAAACAAACCAGCTATTCAAATGAGATACAGGAGTTGAAACAATTAATTCAGAATGTTTGAACAGATGTGGAAAACCTCATCAAAATCAAATCAATGAATCGAGGGAGAATATGAAGAAGGTAAGGAATGAACAAAAAGAAGAAATCGAAAGTATGAAAAAAACAAATCACAGAACTTACAGGAATGAAACTCACAGTAGAAGAGGTGAAAAAAACCAATGGAAACCTATAATGTTAGATTTCAAGAGGCATAAGATAGGATTAGTGAACTAGAGGACAGGACATCTGAAATCTGACAAGAAAAAGGAAATATAGGGAAAAGAATGGAAAACTATGAGCAAGGACTCAGGGAATTGAATGACAACATGAGTGTTCTAGTTTGCTAGCTGCAAACTAGTAGAGATGCAACACACTAGAGACGAATTGGCTTTTAATAAAAGGAGATTTATTTTGTTAGTTCTTCAGAGGAAAGGCAGCTAACTTTTAACTGAGGTTCTTTCTTATGTGGGAAGGCACAGGATGGTCTCTGCTGGCCTTCTCTCTAGGCCTCTGGATTCCAACGACTTTCCCCAGGGTGACTTCTTTCTGCATCTCCAAAGCCCTGGGCTGAGCTGCGAGTGCTGAAATGAGGTATGCTCAGCTGCTTGGGCTGTGCTACATTGCGCTCTCTCATTTAAGCACCAGCCAATTAAGTCAAACATCATTCATTGAAGCAGGCATGCCTCCTAGCTGACTGCAGATGTAATTAGCAACAGATGAGGTTCACATATCATTGGCTCATGTTCCCAGGAACAAAACGAGGTGTCTTCACCTGGCCAATTTGACAACTTAATATAACTACCACAATGAGGCACATGACTATACATGTTGTGGGTGTCCCAGAAGGAGAAAAGGAGGAGAAAAACTAATGGAGGAAATTATCACTGAAAAATTTCCAACTCTTATGAAGGACATAAAATTACAACTCCAACAAAGGCAGCATACCCCAAACAAATCCAAATAGACTTCCTTCAAGACACTTACTAATCAGAATGTCAGATGCCAATGAAAAAGAGAAAATCTTGAAAGCAGCAGCAGAAAGCAATCCAGGTTGCAGGAGAAGATGGCGGCTTAGTAAGACACACGGGTCTTAGTTCCTCCTCCAGAACAGCTACTAGAGAAGTAGAAACGATTCATAACAGCTCCCGGAGCCACGACAGAGACCAAGAAGACAGCGTACCCCATTCCGGAATGCCTGACTGGCTGGAAGAACCCGCTCCGGTGAGATCGCCGAGGGGAGCGGGCTTCCCCAGGCCGGGGTGGCAGGCGACCGGAGACCCACCCTCCCTCCTTCCCGGGCCGGCTGGAAGAATTGGACAGGCGGTCCCCTCAAGCCAAGGTGGGTGGCGCCCCGCCCCCCACACGTGGCCCCCCGGACCAGCTGGGAGAATTGGGTCGGAGATACCCAAGCCGCGGAGAACGGCGACCAGGGTCCCTTCCAAACACATGGCTTCCCAGTCCGGCTGGGAACGGTGGATAGACACTTCCCCAAGCCGTGGAGGCTGACGCCTCGCTGCCACGCTTGGCGCCCCAGGCTGGCTGGGAAATTTGGACAGGAGTTACCCCAAGCCGCGGAGGCTGGCAATCCTCCCGCGCGTGGATCCCCAGGCCGGCTGGGAGATTCGGATTGGCACTCCCCCAAGCCGCTTCGGCTGGTGACGCCCCCCCACAGCGAGAGTTTTCCAAAGATAAAGGGGCCACAGCATCTTTAACTGGTGGGACCCACAGACAGATGAGCACCATGAGTGCCACCTACTGGGCAGGATAAGAAAAAGAGAGCCCAGAATTTTCACAGAAAAGTCTTTCAACCTGCGGGGTCCAACACCCAGGGAAATCTGATTACATGCCCAGACGCCAGCAGAAGATAACGGATCACGCTCATAAAATTGAAAATATGGCCCAGTCAAAGGAACAAACCAATAGTTCAAATGAAATACAAGAGCTGAAACAACTAATGCTGAATATATGAACAGAAATGGAAAACCTCTTCAAAAACCAAATCGATAAATTGAGGGAGGACATGAAGAAGACATGGGCTAAACAAAAAGAAGCAATAGAAAAACTGAAAAAACAAATCACAGAACTTATGGAAGTGAAGGACAAAGTAGAAAAGATGGAAAAAACAATGGATTCCTACAATGGTAGATTTAAAGAGACAGAAGCTAGAATTAGTGAATTGGAGGATGGAACATCTGAATTTCAAAAAGAAACAGAAACTATAGGGAAAAGAATGGAAAAATTTGAACAGGGGATCAGGGAACTGAATGACAATATGAAGCACACAAATAAACATGTAGTGGGTATCCCAGAAGGAGAAGAGAAGGGAAAAGGAGGAGAAAAACTAATGGAAGAAATTATCACTGAAAATTTCCCAACTCTTATGAAAGACCTGAAATTACAGATCCAAGAAGTGTAGCGCACCTCAAAAAGAATAGACCCAAATAGGCATTCTCCAAGACACTTACTAGTTAGAATGTCAGAGGTCAAAGAGAAAGAGAGGATCTTGAAAGCAGCAAGAGAAAAACAATCCATCACATACAAGGGAAACCCAATAAGACTATGTGTAGATTTCTCAGCAGAAACCATGGAAGCTAGAAGACAGTGGGATGATATATTTAAATTACTAAAGAGAAAAACTGCCAACCAAGACTCCTATATCCAGCAAAATTGTCCTTCAAAAATGAGGGAGAAATTAAAACATTCTCAGACAAAAAGTCACTGAGAGAATTTGTAACCAAGAGACCAGCTCTGCAAGAAATACTAAAGGGAGCACTAGAGTCAGATACAAAAAGACAGAAGAGAGAGGTATGGAGAAGAGTGTAGAAAGAAGGAAAATCAGATATGATATATATAATACAAAAGGCAAAATGTTAGAGGAAAATATTATCCACACAGTAATAACACTAAATGTTAATGGACTGAATTCCCCAATCAAAAGACATAGATTGGCAGAATGGATTAAAAAACAGGATCCTTCTATATGCTGTCTACAGGAAACACATCTTACACCCAAAGATAAACATAGGTTGAAAGTGAAAGGTTGGGAAAAGATATTTCATGCAAATAACAACCAGAAAAGAGCAGGAGTGGCTATACTATATCCAAAAAATTAGACTTCAAAAATAAAACAGTTAAAAGAGACAAAGAAGTACACTATATACTAATAAAAGGAACAATTAAACAAGAAGACATAACAATCATAAATATTTATGCACCGAACCAGAATGCCCCAAAATACGTGAGGAATACACTGCGAACACTGAAAAGGGAAATAGACTCATATACCATAATAGTTGGAGACTTCAGTTCACCACTCTCATCAGTGGACAGAACATCTAGACAGAGGATCAATAAAGAAATAGAGAATCTGAATATTACTATAAATGAGGTAGACTTAACAGACATTTATAGGACATTACATCCCACAACAGCAAGATACACCTTTTTCTCAAGTGCTCATGGATCATTCTCAAAGATAGACCATATGCTGGGTCACAAAGCAAGTCTTAACAAATTCAAACAGATTGAAATCATACACAACACTTTCTCAGATCATAAATGAATGAAGTTGGAAATCAATAATAGGCGGAGTGCCAGAAAATTCAGAAATACATGGAGGCTCAACAGCAAACACTTAAACAACGAGTGGGTCAAAGAAGAAATTGCAAGAGAAAGTAGTAAATACCTCGAGGCGAATGAAAACAAAAACACAACATATCAAAACCTATGGGACGCAGCAAAGGCAGTGCTAAGAGGGAAATTTTTTGCCCTAAATGCCTTTATCAGAACAGAAGAAAAGGCAAAAATGCAGGAATTAACTGTCCACTTGGAAGAACTGGAGAAAGAAAAGCAAACTAACCCCAAAGCAAGCAAAAGGAAAGAAATAACAAAGATTAGAGCAGAAATAAATGAAATTGAAAGCATGAAAACAATAGAGAAAATCAATTAGACCAGAAGTTGGTTCTATGAGAAAATCAATAAGATTGATGGGCCCTTAGCAAGACTGACAAAAAGAAGAAGAGAGAGGATGCAAATAAATGAGATAAGAAATGGAAGAGGAGACATAACCACTGACCTTACAGAAATAAAGGAGGTAATAACAGGATACTATGAAAAACTTTACACTAATAAATACAACAATTTAGAGGAAATGGGCGAGTTCCTGAAAAGACATGAACAACCAACTTTGACTCAAGAAGAAGTAGATGACTTCAACAAACCAATCACAAGTAAAGAAATTGAATCAGTCATTCAAAAGCTTCCTAAAAAGAAAAGTCCAGGACCAGATGGATTCACATGTGAATTCTATCAAATGTTCCAGAAAGAATTAGTACCAACTCTCCTCAAAATCTTCAAAAAAATTGAAGTGGAGGGAAAAATACCTAATTCATTCTATGAAGCCAACATCACCCTCATGCCAAAACCAGGCAAAGATATTACAAAAAAAGAAAACTACAGGCCAAACTCTCTAATGAATATAGATGCAAAAATCCTCAACAAAATTCTAGCAAATCGAATCCAACAACACATTAAAAGAATTATACATCATGACCAAGTAGGATTCATCCCAGGTATGCAAGGATGGTTCAACATAAGAAAATCAATTAATGTAATACACCATATCAACAAATCAAAGCAGAAAAATCACATGATCATCTCAATTGATGCACAGAAGGCATTTGACAAGATTCAACATCCTTTCCTGTTGAAAACACTTCAAAAGATAGGAATACAAGGAAACTTCCTTAAAATGATAGAGGGAATATATGAAAAACCCACAGCTAATATCATCCTCAATGGGGAAAAATTGAAAACTTTCCCCCTAAGATCAGGAACAAGACAAGGATGTCCATTATCACCACTATTATTCAACATTGTGTTGGAGGTTCTATCCAGAGCAATTAGACAAGAAAAATAAATACAAGGCACCAAAATTGGAAAGGAAGAAGTAAAACTATCACTGTTTGCAGACGATATGATACTATACATCGAAAACCCGGAAAAATCCACAACAAAACTACTAGAGCTAATAAATGAGTACAGCAAAGTAGCAGGTTACAAGATCAACATTCAAAAATCTGTAGCATTTCTATACACTAGGAATGAACAAGCAGAGGGGGAAATCAAGAAACAAATCCCATTTACAATTGCAACTAAAAGAATAAAACACCTAGGAATAAATTTAACTAAAGAGACAAAAAACCTATACAAAGAAAACTACAAAAAACTGTTAAAAGAAATCACAGAAGACCTAAATAGATGGAAGGGCATACCGTGTTCATGGATTGGAAGACTAAATATAGTTAAGATGTCAATCCTACCTAAATTGATCTACAGATTCAATGCAATACCAATCAAAATCCCAACAACTTACTTTTCAGAAATAGAAAAACCAATAAGCAAATTTATCTGGAAGGGCAGGGTGCCCCGAATTTCTAAGAGTATCTTGAGGAAAAAAAACGAAGCTGGAGGTCTCACACTGCTGGATTTAAGGCATATTATGAAGCCACAGTGGTCAAAACAGCATGGTATTGGCATAAAGATAGATATATCGACCAATGGAATCGAATAGAGTGCTCAGATATAGACCCTCTCATCTATGGACATTTGATCTTTGATAAGGCAGTCCAGCCAACTCACCTGGGACAGAACAGTCTCTTCAACACATGGTGCCTAGAGAACTGGATATCCATATGCAAAAGAATGAAAGAGGACCCGTATCTCACACCCTATACAAAAGTTAACTCAAAATGGATCAAAGATCTAAACATTAGGTCTAAGACCATAAAACAGTTAGAGGAAAATGTAGGGAGATATCTTATGAAGCTTACAATTGAAGGTGGTTTTATAGACCTTACACCTAAAGGAAGAGCACTGAAGAAAGAAATAAATAAATGGGAGCTCCTCAAAATTAAACACTTTTGTGCATCAAAGAACTTCATCAAGAAAGTAGAAAGACAGCCTACACAATGGAAGACAATATTTGGAAATGACACATCAGGTAAACAAAGAAAAAGGTGATTCTTGCAAAAACTCGGAGCTATATGTAGATTATTCTAATTTACAGATAAAGGTCTAGTATCCAGAATTTATAAAGAGATTGTCCAACTCAACAACAAAAAGACAGCCAACCCAATTACAAAATGGGAAAAAGACTTGAACAGACACCTACCAGAAGAGGAAATACAAATGGCCAAAAGGCACATGAAGAGATGCTCAATGTCCCTGGCCATTAGAGAAATGCAAATCAAAACCACAATGAGATATCATCTCACACCCACCAGAATGGCCATTATCAACAAAACAGAAAATGACAAGTGCTGGAGAGGATGCGGAGAAAGAGGTACACTTATCCACTGTTGGTGGGAATGTCAAATGGTGCAACCACTGTGGAAGGCAGTTTGGCTGTTCCTCAAAAAGCTGAATATAGAATTACCATACGACCCAGCAATACCATTGCTGGGTATCTACTCAAAGGACTTAAGGGCAAAGACACAAACGGACATTTGCACACCAATGTTTATAGCAGCGTTATTTACAATTGCAAAGAGATGGAAACAGCCAAAATGTCCATCAACAGAAGAGTGGCTAAACAAACTGTGGTATATACATACGATGGAATATTATGCAGCTTTAAGACAAGATAAACTTATGAAGCATGTAATAACATGGATGGACCTAGAGAACATTATGCTGAGTGAGTCTAGCCAAAAACTAAAGGACAAATACTGTATGGTCCCACTGATGTGAACCGACATTCGAGAATGAACTTGGAATATGTCATTGGTAACAGAGTCCAGCAGGAGTTAGAAACAGGGTAAGATAATGGGTAATTGGAGCTGAAGGGATACAGACTGTGCAACAGGACTAGATACAAAAACTCAAAAATGGACAGCACAATAATACCTAATTGTAAAGTAATCATGTTAAAACACTGAATGAAACTGCATCTGAGCTATAGGTTTTTTTTTTTTTTTCTGTCTATTTGTTTGTTTGTCTTTTTTTCTTTTTCCTTTTTTTACTATTATTATTTTTTTTATTTTTTTCTCTACATTAACATTCTATATCTTTTTCTTGTTTTCCTAGTTCTTTTCCTAAATCGATGCAAATGTACTAAGAAATGATGATCATGCATCTATGTGATGATGTTAAGAATTACTGATTGCATATATAGAATGGAATGATTTCTAAATGTTGTGTTAATTTCTTTTTTTCTTTAATTAATAAAAAAAAGAAAAATAAGTAGTACCTCACTAATTAACCTTTTGATGATTAAATGAGGCAATCCATATAAAGCTTTTAGCAGAGTACCTGGCACAGAGTAAGCACCTGGTGAATATTGATTGATATTCTTACTATGGTTTAATATCATCTCTCATAAAAGTCAGCAAATGCTCCTCAAACAGAAGTGATCTCTCTCCTCTGAAGTCCTGTACTCCTGATTATTTGATATGCTTCACATACAGCTTAGCCCTGCAGTCATTTATGTATCTCTCTTACTGGATTGCAAATTTTCAGATAGACAGGGGAATGATTTATGTATTGTGCATCCCATAGCATTTTGCATATCCTTACTACAGGTAGAATGTCAATGGTTGCTTATGCTTTTACAGTGCTTTGTAGGTGACAGAGCAATTTCTAATTTCTTTCACCCAAGGAGAGGTAGCTAGCACAGACGTTGTTTCCATTTTATAGATAAGAAAACTGAGGCTTACACCCTCACAATTGCCCAAGGTCACATCTGATATGAGGCATAAACATCATTAGATTTTATGCCTTTGACTTTTACCCATTTAACTTTTGTTATAGGTACATGCAATGTACCTAGTGAAGGCAAGATTAAGTTTAACAAATCTGCAAAAAAGAATTTTCAATAGCCTAGACTAAAGAATATCAGGAGATAAAAGTTATGGCTTACCCTGATTCTTAATTTTTTCCAGTATATGCTAAAATAATGAAGAAAACAACAATCTTAAGCTTTATTTCTGTTTTGCCTTTCTTTTCTTTCTTACACAATGTGCAAAATCAAACAAGTTATCCCAATTTGTGTAAAAGACAGGATGATGGATCTGCTTCTAGATGTGCATAGATTCACTTAACTTAGGATAGAAAGGCAGGGCATATTTAACTGGAAATATTTTTTAAATAAAAGATGACATATTTTAAAAGTGTACAGTCATCCAACTAAGGGAGCTAGAAGGGACAAGAGTGGAAAGCTTGAACTCCCCATCTGAACAGACAGCATAAGCATTATTTCTTATGCTCAACCTCATGATTTGACAGGGTTCACTCACCAGAAAATGGATGACACTCTTTCTGTGGTCTCTCCCTTCTATTGTACTCTAGAGTTTACTTTCATACTTCCTGCAAATGTGTCCACTATTGAATTATTGCCAGGAACATGTATTCAATTGCTTTTCCTTGTTTTGGAACTATTCCTCTGAGCATATGTATTTCCACTACAATCTTTCCATTTATGTTTGAGGCATATTTTGAAGTCTAATGAAGCCTAATACTGATATTTAAAAAATCAATAAATGTGCTTATGTATGTATAAAATTTAGTATAAGAATAATTTATATTTAGTATAAAAACAATTTAGCATAAGAATTGTTCTTGGAATTAATGAAAAAGTACTGAAAATAGTCTTTGTAGATATATATATATTTTGTAGATATATTTTTTTTTTTTTTTTTTTTTTTTTCTTTTTTTTTTTTTTTATTAATTAAAAAAAGAATTAACAAAACAATTAGAAATCATTTCAATGTACATGTACAATCAGTAATTCTTAATAACATCACATAGTTGCATATTCATCATTTCTTAGTACATTTGCATCGATTTAGAAAAAGAAATAAAAAGACAACAGAATAAGAATTAAAACAATAATAGAAAGAAAAAAAAAACAAAAAAAACAAAAACAAAAAACCTATACCTCACATGCAGCTTCATTCAGTGTTTTAACATAATTGCATTACAATTGGGTAGTATTGTGCTGTCCATTTCTGAGTTTTTATATCCAGTCCCGTTGTACAGTCTGTATCCCTTCATCTCCAATTATCCCTTCTCTTTTTTTTTTTTTTTAATTAACAGAAAAAAAGAAATTAACCCAACATTTAGAGATCATACCATTCTACACATGCAATCATTAATTCTTAACATCATCACATAGCTGCATGATCATCATTTCTTAGTACATTTGCATTGGTTTAGAAGAACTAGCAACATAACGGAAAAAGATATAGAATGTTAATATAGAGAAAAAATAAAAGTAATAATAGTAAAATCAAAACAAAACAACACAAAACAAAACAAAAACCTATAGCTCAGATGCAGCTTCATTCAGTGTTTTAACATGATTACTTTACAATTGGGTATTATTGTGCTGTCCATTTTTGAGTTTTTGTATCTAGTCCTGTTGCACAGTCTGTATCCCTTCAGCTTCAATTACCCATTGTCTTACCCTGTTTCTAACTCCTGCTGAACTCTGTTACCAATGACATATTTCAAGTTTATTCTCGAATGTCCGTTCACATCAGTGGGACCATACAGTATTTGTCCTTTAGTTTTTGGCTGGATTCACTCAGCATAATATTCTCTAGGTCCATCCATGTTATTACATGGTTCATAAGTTTATCTTGTCTTAAAGCTGCATAATATTCCATCGTATGTATATACCACAGTTTGTTTAGCCACTCTTCTGTTGATGGAGATTTTGGCTGTTTCCATCTCTTTGCAATTGTAAATAATGCTGCTATAAACATTGGTGTGCAAATGTCCGTTTGTGTCTTTGCCCTTAAGTCCTTTGAGTAGATACCTAGCAATGGTATTGCTGGGTCGTATGGCAATTCTATATTCAGCTTTTTGAGGAACCGCCAAACTGCCTTCCACAGTGGTTGCACCCTTTGACATTCCCACCAACAGTGGATAAGTGTGCCTCTTTCTCCGCATCCTCTCCAGCACTTGTCATTTTCTGTTTTGTTGATAATGGCCATTCTGGTGGGTGTGAGATGATATCTCATTGTGGTTTTGATTTGCATTTCTCTAATGGCCAGGGACATTGAGCATCTCTTCATGTGCCTTTTGGCCATCCGTATTTCCTCTTCTGAGAGGTGTCTGTTCAAGTCTTTTTCCCATTTTGTAATTGGGTTGGCTGTCTTTTTGTTGTTGAGATGAACAATCTCTTTATAAATTCTGGATACTAGACCTTTATCTGATATATCATTTCCAAATATTGTCTCCCATTGTGAAGGCTGTCTTTCTACTTTCTTGATGAAGTTCTTTGATGCACAAAAGTGTTTAATTTTGAGGAGTTCCCATTTATTTATTTCCTTCTTCAGTGCTCTTGCTTTAGGTTTAAGGTCCATAAAACCGCCTCCAGTTGTAAGATCCATAAGATATCTCCCTACATTTTCCTCTAACTGTTTTATGGTCTTAGACCTAATGTTTAGATCTTTGATCCATTTTGAGTTAACTTTTGTATAGGGTGTGAGAGATGGGTCTTCTTTCATTCTTTTGCATATGGATATCCAGTTCTCTAGGCACCATTTATTGAAGAGACTGTTCTGTCCCAGGTGAGTTGGCTTGACTGCCTTATCAAAGATCAAATGTCCATAGATGAGAGGGTCTATATCTGAGCACTCTATTCGATTCCATTGGTCGATATATCTATCTTTATGCCAATACCATGCTGTTTTGACCACTGTGGCTTCATAATATGCCTTAAAGTCAGGCAGCGCGAGACCTCCAGCTTCGTTTTTTTTCCTCAAGATGTTTTTAGCAATTCGGGGCACCCTGCCCTTCCAGATAAATTTGCTTATTGGTTTTTCTATTTCTGAAAAATAAGTTGTTGGGATTTTGATTGGTATTGCATTGAATCTGTAAATCAATTTAGGTAGGATTGACATCTTAACTATATTTAGTCTTCCAATCCATGAACACGGTATGCCCTTCCATCTATTTAGGTCTTCTGTGATTTCTTTTAGCAGTTTTTTGTAGTTTTCTTTATATAGGTTTTTTGTCTCTTTAGTTAAATTTATTCCTAGGTATTTTATTCTTTTAGTTGCAATTGTGAATGGGATTCGTTTCTTGATTTCCCCCTCAGCTTGTTCCTTACTAGTGTATAGAAATGCTACAGATTTTTGAATGTTGATCTTGTAACCTGCTACTTTGCTGTACTCATTTATTAGCTCTAGTAGTTTTGTTGTGGATTTTTCCGGGTTTTCGACGTATAGTATCATATCGTCTGCAAACAGTGATAGTTTTACTTCTTCCTTTCCAATTTTGATGCCTTGTATTTCTTTTTCTTGTCTAATTGCTCTGGCTAGAACCTCCAACACAATGTTGAATAATAGTGGTGATAGTGGACATCCTTGTCTTGTTCCTGATCTTAGGGGGAACGTTTTCAATTTTTCCCCATTGAGGATGATATTAGCTGTGGGTTTTTCATATATTCCCTCTATCATTTTAAGGAAGTTCCCTTGTATTCCTATCTTTTGAAGTGTTTTCAACAGGAAAGGATGTTGAATCTTGTCGAATGCCTTCTCTGCATCAATTGAGATGATCATGTGATTTTTCTGCTTTGATTTGTTGATATGGTGTATTACATTAATTGATTTTCTTATGTTGAACCATCCTTGCATACCTGGGATGAATCCTACTTGGTCATGATGTATAATTCTTTTAATGTGTTGTTGGATACGATTTGCTAGAATTTTATTGAGGATTTTTGCATCTGTATTCATTAGAGAGATTGGTCTGTAGTTTTCTTTTTTTGTAATATCTTTGCCTGGTTTTGGTATGAGGGTGATGTTGGCTTCATAGAATGAATTAGGTAGTTTTCCCTCCACTTCGATTTTTTTGAAGAGTTTGAAGAGAATTGGTACTAATTCTTTCTGGAACGTTTGGTAGAATTCACATGTGAAGCCATCTGGTCCTGGACTTTTCTTTTTAGGAAGCTTTTGAATGACTAATTCAATTTCTTTACTTGTGATTGGTTTGTTGAGGTCATCTATGTCTTCTTGAGTCAAAGTTGGTTGTTCATGTCTTTCCAGGAACCCGTCCATTTCCTCTAAATTGTTGTATTTATTAGCGTAAAGTTGTTCATAGTATCCTGTTATTACCTCCTTTATTTCTGTGAGGTCAGTAGTTATGTCTCCTCTTCCATTTCTGATCTTATTTATTTGCATCCTCTCTCTTCTTCTTTTTGTCAATCTTGCTAAGGGCCCATCAATCTTATTGATTTTCTCATAGAACCAACTTCTGGCCTTATTGATTTTCTCTATTGTTTTCATGTTTTCAATTTCATTTATTTGTGCTCTAATCTTTGTTATTTCTTTCCTTTTGCTTGCTTTGGGGTTAGCTTGCTGTTCTTTCTCCAGTTCTTCCAAATGGATAGTTAATTCCTGAATTTTTGCCTTTTCTTCTTTTCTGATATAGGCGTTTAGAGCAATAAATTTCCCTCTTAGCACTGCCTTTGCTGCGTCCCATAAGTTTTGATATGTTGTGTTTTCATTTTCATTCGCCTCGAGGTATTTGCTAATTTCTCTTGCAATTTCTTCTTTGACCCAGTCGTTGTTTAGGAGTGTGTTGTTGAGCCTCCACGTATTTGTGAATTTTCTGGCACTCTGCCTATTATTGATTTCCAACATCATTCCTTTATGGTCCGAGAAAGTGTTGTGTAAGATTTCAATCTTTTTAAATTTGTTAAGACTTGCTTTGTGACCCAGCATATGGTCTATCTTTGAGAATGATCCATGAGCACTTGAGAAAAAGGTGTATCCTGCTGTTGTGGGATGTAATGTCCTATAAATGTCTATTAAGTCTAGTTCATTTATAGTAATATTCAGATTCTCTATTTCTTTGTTGATCCTCTGTCTAGATGTTCTGTCCCTTGATGAGAGTGGTGAGTTAAAGTCTCCAACTATTATGGTATATGAGTCTATTTCCCTTTTCAGTGTTTGCAGTATATTCCTCACGTATTTTGGGGCATTCTGATTCGGTGCGTAAATATTTATGATTGTTATGTCTTCTTGTTTAATTGTTCCTTTTATTAGTATATAGTGTCCTTCTTTGTCTCTTTTAACTGTTTTACATTTGAAGTCTAATTTGTTGGATATTAGTATAGCCACTCCTGCTCTTTTCTGGTTGTTATTTGCATGAAATATCTTTTCCCAACCTTTCACTTTCAACCTATGTTTATCTTTGGGTCTAAGATGTGTTTCCTGTAGACAGCATATAGAAGGATCCTGTTTTTTAATCCATTCTGCCAATCTATGTCTTTTGATTGGGGAATTCAGTCCATTGACATTTAGTGTTATTACTGTTTGGATAATATTTTCCTCTACCATTTTGCCTTTTGTATTATATATATCATATCTGATTTTCCTTCTTTCTACACTCTTTTCCATATCTCTCTCTTCTGTCTTTTTGTATCTGACTCTAGTGCTCCCTTTAGTATTTCTTGCAGAGCTGGTCTCTTGGTCACAAATTCTTTCAGTGACTTTTTGTCTGAGAATGTTTTAATTTCTCCCTCATTTTTGAAGGATAATTTTGCTGGATATAGGAGTCTTGGTTGGCAGTTTTTCTCTTTTAGTATTTTAAATATATCATCCCACTGTCTTCTAGCTTCCATGGTTTCTGCTGAGAAATCTACACAAAGTCTTATTGGGTTTCCCTTGTATGTAATGGATTGTTTTTCTCTTGCTGCTTTCAAGATCTTCTCTTTCTCTTTGACCTCTGACATTCTAACTAGTAAGTGTCTTGGAGAACGCCTATTTGGGTCTAATCTCTTTGGGGTGCGCTGCACTTCTTGGATCTGTAATTTTAGGTCTTTCATAAGAGTTGGGAAATTTTCAGTGAAAATTTCTTCCATTAGTTTTTCTCCTCCTTTTCCCTTCTCTTCTCCTTCTGGGACACCCACAACACGTATATTTGTGCGGTTCATATTGTCCTTGAGTTCCCTGATACCCTGTTCAAATTTTTCCATTCTTTTCCCGATAGTTTCTGTTTCTTTTTGGGATTCAGATGTTCCATCCTCCAAATCACTAATTCTATCTTCTGTCTCTTTAAATCTATCATTGTAGCTATCCATTATTTTTTCTATGTTTGCTACTTTATCCTTCACTTCCATAAGTTCTGCGATTTGTTTTTTCAGTTTTTCTATTTCTTCTTTATGTTCAGCCCATGTCCTCTTCATGTCCTCCCTCAATTTATCGATTTCATTTTTGAAGAGGTTTTCCATTTCTGTTCGTATATTCAGGATTAGTTGTCTCAGCTCTTGTGTCTCATTTGAGCTATTGGTTTGTTCCTTTGACTGGGCCATATTCTCAATCTTTTGAGCGTGGACAGTTATCTTCTGCTGCTGGCGTCTGGGCATTTATTCAGATTTCTCTTGATGTTGGACCCAGCAAGGTTGTAATATTTTTCTGTGAAATCTCTGGGTTCTGTTTTTCTTATCCTGCCCAGTAGGTGGCGCTCGTGGCACACGTTTGTCTGCGGGTCCCACCAGTAAAAGGTGCTGTGGGACCTTAAACTTTGGAAAACTCTCGCCGTCCGGGGGGGGTTCGCTAGCCGAAACGGCTTGAGCCGGCCCGGGGTCCGAACGCAGGGAGGGTTGCTGGTCGCCGCAGCCAGGGAAAGAGCCCGTCCGAATTTCCTAGTCGGCCCTGGGCAACAAGCGTGGCGGGAGGGCGCCAGTGGCAGCGGCCCGCCCGAGAGAGTGCACGTTCCCCGGGAGTCACGGGTTTGGAAGGGGCCTCCCCCACCCGTCACCGTTCTCCGCGGCCTGGGGGTTTCCGATCCAATTCTCTCAGTTGGTCCGGGGGCTGCGCGTGGTGTGGGCGCCAGCCGTCTTTGTTTCAGGGGACCGCCTCTCCAATTCTCCCAGCCGGCCCGGGAAGGGGGAAGGGAGTAACTCCGGCCGCTTGCCACCCCGCCCGGTAAGGCCCGCGCGCCTCGGCGATCTCACCCGAGCTGCTTCTCTCAGCCAGCCAGCCGTTCCAGGATGGGGTACGCTGTCTTTTTTATCTCTGTTGTGGCTTTGGGCGCTTTCTGTATCGTTTCTACTCCCCTAGTAGGTGTCCTGGAGAAGAAACTAAGATCCGCGCGTCTTACTAAGCCGCCATCTTCCAGGAAGTCCACCTGTAGATATATTTTTATGTTAAGGATCAGTAAAGCAAAATATAATTAGCAAATTAAAATACTGATCTGCCTTAACCACATATTCCAAGAGGCTGCTAAAGCTTACATTTAACTCCAAAAAGAGAGAGAGCTCTTTTTTTATATATCTAATATGCTAATTTCAGAATAATATTCCCTTTTAGATTGATTTGCTCTTACACTAAAGAAATGGATTGCTTCCTTTTCGAAAATAGGTTTTGCTATGATGGATCAGCAGGGTGTCTTAGTTTGCCATGACAGCTGTGACAATCACCCTAAAAATGGTTGGCTTAAGCAACAGGAATTTACTATTCCCTGGGTTTGGAGATGAGAAATTCAACATTAAGATCTTTCTTGGCAGGGCTTGCTCTCTCCCAGAGTCTGCAGCATTCCTGCAATTCTCTGTCACACAGCCATCTCTCTCTCTTAATGTCTGCTCCTCACATCTCCGCTGACTTCTGTCTCCTACTGACTTCTGGCTTCTTCTGTCAGTGTCCAAATTTCTTTGACATATAAAGACTCCAGTTATATGGATGAGGGCCTACCCTGATTCAATTTGGTCTCATCTAAACAGGATCATTATAGATTCTTTTCAAAATGAGTCTCCACCTTAACAGATGATATTTTCAAAGGCCCTATGTACAAATGGGTTCACAGCACAGGAGCACAGTTTAGACTGTGTTAGACTTGAACATGTCTTTTGTGGGTGGCATGATTCAATCCCCAATAGGGAGCATCCCAGGAAATTACTGAGGAAACACACAAACGATAATAATTAAAATGGTAAGAACCAAATGCAAAAATATCAAATGGTAATAACCAGATTATTCTAGCCTACAACTATCTAGTTTTCTTCCTCCCAAGTTACATGGACATTCCCCTAAATTAGTGACTGCTAACCTTCTGGACACTATTTCCTGGGAGCTTCTGGATGTATGGCAGGTAATTTGGGAATTTATTTATTCATGTAAATAAAATTTATTACAGTAAAACCTATAGGATAAATTATATTTTGCTTATAAAATACTAATTTTTATAATAGTAAAACTAAAATAAAATGAATAGTCAAAATGTGTTCAGAAAATTATATAATGCTAGTGGTCTGACTTGAAAATTTGTTAAAATGGGAAATTATTTTATATATACATATATAAAACTACAATAATATATATATATAAAATGACTTGAAAATGGTTAAAATGGGAAATTATTATATATATATATATATATATACATATAATATTTTTTACAATACAATTACTACAATAAAAACTTGAAAAATAAATATGCTCAGCAATCTTATAGTCCAAAAGTTTGATAGTAACTGTTTCAGGCCCCATGACCTTCTGCTATATTCCAATTTCTGATCTATATAGAAGCAGGATAGGGTAATTGCCCTGTATTGTTAAATACTACATTTCTATTTTTTTAAATCAAAGAATTGTATTCCTCATCCATCATTTCTTTTTTATTCTTCACAACAAGGATTTTTCTGCCAACAAGGGACTAGGAGGAACTTGCTACATACAACACTATCCCATTGGTGCCTTGAAATTTTAATGACATGGTTTCAGGGATAATGAAATTTATTATCTTACATTTGTCTTCAAAAACACTTTTTACTAGTATATATATATTTTAATACTCAAAACTTGACATTTTAAATATAATATTTGCTTTAGTTACAGGATAGAAATATGTATATCTCCCTTTAAAGTTTCACTGGGCTTTCATCATTTTAAAGTACTGCTCATAATCTTTTTTCAGAGTTCCCAAATTTATTAGGCTCTAAGCGCATATAAAATAAGTTTTCTTGATGTGTTTGTCAAAAGATTTTGAAAAGCTATGAAACAGATAACACTTTTATTTCAACATAAAATAACATTTGTTCACAACACTACAAACACATAATTTTCACTGAAACTTGTAGGTGAGGATGACCATAAACTTATGGATTTCACAGAAATGTGTAGTAACACTAAACAACAACACTAAGAGACACCACTGCTTTCTGAGAAGCTACTAAGTTCCAAATGCCATGTTGACTACATAGCAGTTATTACCTCATTTAATTCTCATGGTACTATTAGGCCAATAGTATTGTCCTTATTTTGTGTATGTATAAACTGAGACTGTAGCTAATAAAGGACATGTGATCAACAAGTAGCAGAGCCAAAATTTGAGAGCAGGTCTCTCAGACTCCATCGTCTGTGACCTTGTACTGCCTCACTGCAAAGGCAAAATCCCAGTAGCCTCCACTAAAGAGACGGGGGAGAGCAAGAGTTCCAAGGAACAGTAATGATTTTAGGTTTTCGTTATTATTAAGCTTTATGATCATCTTTGGATATCAAATTTAGTCTTAATTTATCACTTAATTGCAGCATGTCTTTTCAAATAGGACTTTGGGCCTCAGTTTATTAATCTCTATAATGAGGAGGATTGAATTAGGTAATAGGTCTCAAACTCAAATGTCTAGAAAACAGGAAGGTTATTATAATAAGCATCTGGGACAACTGGGAAAGCCCATCTCCCCAGGCAGGAACCTCACTCAGTGCCAGCTAAGCATGGTGAGAGCTTTCAACTCTTCAAGATAGTTCAGAAATCCAGTTTGCATGTAAAAAGAAAAACCTTCATTATAGTAAAAATCATATCTGTGGGCAAGATGCAGCCTGCATTCATCAATTAGTATCTCTTGTCCCTTTCTACATTAAAATCTACAGAATTCTATATGGATCCTGCTAGCTATTCAGCTGGAAGCACAGAAAATTACCACACCACAGAAATAAATCTGGGCCCTTTAGAAAATTGCTACTTTTTGAAAAGTCATAAGAGGAACAAAATCTATAGGCCAAAAATATACTTAGAAAATATTTTGAATACTTTAAGTTTGGATATGATTGAGTTATATAAGACTCCATTTGTTTTTTACTTCTAGTCTTACTGGGTATCTACTAGGTGATTTTGCTAATCATTCTGTCAATGCTGGATTGGAGACAAAGAGTTGTACAAAACAAGAGGAAATATGAATTAAACCAAATGGCACACACTTGCATTTTATAAATGTCTCTTCCTCTCTATGGACATAGCTGAATCATTTCAGCTTATAAAATAAAAGCTATCTTTGTAGCAACCCTTACACACAACATGCATTATTCAAGGCAGGCTTTCTGGGGGTAGTGATAAATTATGTATTTTGAGTCTGTTCAATATTAAAATATAATGTCATCCTTTTTAATTTCAGTTTAAAAATATTAATTATTTTCCTTATCAAAGAAGTTCGTATGTGGTCTGAACAATAGTGAAATGTTCAATGACCCAACAAAGCTTTTGACCTACATATCAAATAATTAATAGTTAATCAGATTGATGGATTTTCCTTGAAATAATTAGTTACTAAATTGCTCAAATTAAATTCTTGTATTTAATATTTGGGAATACAAATAAATAGTGCCCAAATGATGGGTTCTAAGCTTTAAAATGCCTACTTACCCAAATTTTAAAGCAGATAAGGGAGAAGAATAAATTCCAGAAACTTTTAAAAGCAGGTAAATCTGTTTATTATGAAAGTTCTCTTGTCATTTAAGTATGCATCTTTCATGTCTCCCAAAGCACTGCTAGATATAAAGATATTCTACTCATAAAATAAATAATAAAATGTGATTTATGAATAACACATAGTTGTTTCCTTAGTGTTTTCATTGGGAGTGAAGGAAAAAAAATACTTCATCTTCTAGACTTCTTTTTCAAGTCCACAGGGGGAAAAGTATTTTAATAGAAAATACCTTTTACAAAGTTTCTTTGTAGCAATATGTTTTGGTCATGCTGATACTTTTTTAGTATTTGAGCAAATGTAATACATAAGATAGTATGATTTTTGAATAAATATTTCTTTGAAGTTGTACTATAAAGTAGTTGTTACAATAAAAGTTCATAGAACTTGTAAGTTTATGTATCAGACCATAAAAGTTATTTTTCCATTTTATTTAATTAAACAAGAAAACATTTTTCTTCAGGGCAAGTAATGACATTTTCTTTTTTATCTCCATTTTCAAGTCTGAAATCTGCAAATGTATTAAGGAAAGAAAATGTAATATTTTGCAAAGAAGACAGCTTAGTTAATATACCTATCGCTATGAAGAGTACTAGTAACAAAATCTATCACTAAGAGTAACAATAACAAAAAGTAATAATAGAAGGTAATTTTTATTGGGCTCCAATTACTAGGCATTGTTCTAAATGCATTAATACCCACAAGATCTTTATGAGGGAGTTCCTTCTTTTAATCGATAGACATTATCTTTTTAGAACAGTTTTAGATTTAAAGAAAAATTGAATGGATATTACTAAGTTCCATATATGGGTCTTCTGCAACATACAATCTCTAACTCTTCTACAGTTTCCCCTATTACTACCATTTTGCATTAGTGTGGTACATTTTTCAGTTAATGAACAAATACGGATACATTATTATTAACTTAAGCTCATAGTCTACATTAAGATTCACTCTATGTGTTGTACAATTCTATGGTTTTGACAAATGTATTATTTCATATATCCACGTTACAATAGCATACAGAATTGTTTCAATGCCCTAACATTCTCCTGTGAATCACCCAGGCATCCCCCCTGCCCCCAAGCAATCAATGATATTTGTTTTTAACAGTCTCTATACTTTTGCCTTTTCCATGTGTCATATAGTTGGGACCATGCAATATAAGGTCTTCACACACTGGCTACTTTCACATAGCAATCTGCATGAAAGGTTACTTCTTGTCTTTATATGGATTGATCGGCCATTTCTTTTCATTGCTAAATATTATTTCATTTTTAAAAAGATATAAAACAATTCGCTTGTAATTCCTCCATTAATGTATACCTTAGTGGCTTCCAGTTTGGGATGATCATGAATAAAACTGCTATAAATATTGGCATGCAGGTTTTTTTGTAGAGGTGTTTTCAGTTCAACTGGATAAACATCTACAAGAAGGATTGTGCTATATGGTAGTGCTTAGGTTGGTGAGAAACTATCTTCCAAAGGAGATGTACCATTTTGTTTCCATAACAATGAATGAGAATTCCGGTTCCTCCACATCCTCACCTGCACTCAATAATGTCACCTTTTTTGGTCTTAGCTATTCTAATAGCTATGTAGTGGCATTTAACTGCTGTTTTAATTTACAATTCCCTAACAACATATGATGGTGTGCATTGTTTCATATGCTTTTTGACCATTGTACTGGTTTGAAAGGATGTATGTCCCCTAGAAATGGCATGTTTTAATCAAAATCCCATCTCATAAAGGCAGAATAATCCCTATTCAATACTGTATGTTTGAAACTGTAATCAGATCATCTCCCTGGAGATATGATTTAATCAAGAGTGGTTGTTAAGCTGGATTAGTTGATGACATATCTCCACCCATTTGGGTGGGTCTTGATAAGTTTCTGGAGTCCAATAAAAGAGGAAACATTTTGGAGAATGGAGGAGATTCGGAGAGAGCAGAGAATGCTGAAGCACCACAAAGCAGAGAGTCCATGAGCCAGCAGCCTTGGAGGTGAAAAAGGAAAATTCCTCCCAGGGAGATCAAGAAATTGGAAGCTAGGAGAGAAACCTAGCAGATGATGCTGTGTTCGCCCTTCCAGCTGAGAGAGAAGCCCTGACTGGTTTGCCATGTGCCCTTCCACTTGAGAGAGAAACCCTGAACTTCATGGGCCTTCTTGAATCAAGGTATCTTTCCCTGGATGCCTTGGATTGGACATTTCTACAGACTTGCTTTAACTGGGACATTTTCTCAGCCTTAGAACTGTAAACTAGCAACCTATTAAATTCTCCTTTTTAAAAGCCATTCCATTTCTGGTATATTGCATTCTGGCAGCTAGCAAACTAGAACAGCCATCTCTGTATATTCTTCAGTGAGATGTCTGTTCAGATCTTTTTTCCATTTTTTAATGGTATAGTTTATTTTCTTACTGTGTTTTAAGTGCTCTTTCTACAATTTAGGTACAAGCTCTTTAATCAGATATGTGTTTTGTAAATAGTTCTTCCCAGTCTGTGGCTTGTCTTTTCATTCATTCAACAGTGTCATTTAGAGAGTACAAGTTCTAATTTTGATGTAGTCCAACATCATTTTTTCTTTCTTCCTTTTGGTGCTGTATCTCAATATCCAAAGTTACCTAGATTTTCTCCTACATTATCTTCTAGAAGTTTTATAGCTTTACATTTTAGACTTAGGTCTATGATACATTTTGCATTAACTTTTGAGAAAGGTGTGAGGTCTATGTCCAGATTTTAATTTTTGCATTATGTATGTACAATTGCTTCAGCACTTTTTTTTTTTTTTTTGAAAAGACTATCTTTTCTTCATTGAATTGTCTTTGATTTTTTGGTCAAAGATGACTCATCTGTATTTGTGTCTCTTTATTCTGTTTCTCTGATCGATTTAACTATTCTTTCACCAATACCACATTGTCTTGATCACTGTAATAAGACTTGAAGTCAGATAGTGCTAGTACACCAACTTTCTTATTATTGAGTCTTCCTGTTCATAGAAAAGCTTACAAAGATCAAAATGCTAGTACAGATAACTTATATAGGACTTTCACATTCACCCTATAATTAGTTCCTAGAAAAGATCTGGTGATGCTTCCTTCATCAACAACTGAGAGTTACATTAATTTTGAGAGCCCCAGCATCTTATGCTGGCTATTATCTGTAGGCTAAAAAGGGTAATGGGGATTATTGCCATGATTTCAATGGCACTGGAGGGTTCTTAGGGTGACAGGGTTTTAGTAGTGACATCTAACTGGCCAAAACATGGTAGCCATAGATACTGTAATAGACAGCAGAGCCTAAGCTTTAATCAGAGTGATGTGACTCACTGTCATATATGGTATTGGATAAATTACCATAGTGGCTCTAGGACTGAAAAAGGTCAATTTTCAGCCACTGCTTATAAAGCAAAATTCCCAGGTGAGAGAATTATTTTGTAGTGAGGAACAACTTCGCATTTAAAACTCCTTCAAGTTCAAATGAACACGACTGCCCACAGTTACGTTAAAAGCTTTGATGTTTTACCAATATCCTGCAAAGATTACTCTTCTCTGACAGGTTTATTCTTCTGTCTACTCTACCCCCACCCCCAACCATATGAGTTATCAAAGTGTCCTCCTTCCTTTGCTTTGTTCCTCTGGAATTTAATTCTCTTAATTTTTCTTTGTGCCCACAGCTCTTTGATCGTTTTAGACAAAAGTATGATTTTTGCTTCATTTGGCAATTTCTTATTGTTCAGCAGGAGTGAAGGTCTAACGTAAATAGAACCAAAAATACACTGATTGATTTTTAATTATGGAATTTTTGAAGAAATTGACAAGATGATTCTAAAGTGTATATAAAAAACTGAAGTACCAAGAATAGCCCCAAGGATATCTTCGAGAATAACAAAGTTAACTAACACAATCTGGGATGATATCCAGGGTTTTTGACTATATGGCTGTTCCCAAAGACCAAAATTGATTTTTCTCCCATGGTGTGAAACTTTTGTTGCCACCGGGGACATAATTTATATGATTACTCACACTTGGAATCTCCAAGAGAGCTAACATCCCTGTAAAGTCAAACCTTAAAGTTTGTTTCTTCAATAAAGCTATTTTCTCTTTCACTTACGCAAGGTTTTTCAGGCCATCAGAACAATTTAAGACATGCACATACATACCTTCGTTTGTTTTTCTCTAATCTTAGGCTGAATGTTTTAGAGCAGAGATTTATATAAACCCAGCAAAAATCACAGGACTCATTCTCATTAGTGGTCACTACAAAGTTTGTCCCTAACATACTATAAAGCAAGCAAGTTTAGAATTGTGTTCTAAATCTGTCATCCTGAGACATTCACAGAAACCAAAACTCTAACTTTATAACTATCAACTTCAGAGACAAGATACATCATTGTCTTGTACTTTGGCACATATAATTATAAAAGACGTCAGTAAAATTGCCCTAATTTGAAATTCCTTGGTTTGACAGTAGAAAAGAAAACTGTATTGAGACATATGGAAAGGATGTTGATGAATTTAACATCTGTAGAAACATATTGATGCTATTATATTCTGAATATAATTGTGCTTTGCATTTGTCATAAGAAAAATGATGCACGTATCTTGTAAACTCTATGATTTACAGTATCCATGGAAAAATAGAAAGGAAAGGCAATTATCTTAAAAACAAACACCAGAGATTTGTACTTGAATCACTCAAGAGAATTATGAGTTTCTCCATCTTCACAAATAAATTTTAAGAACTACAGAAGCCATTCAAAGAAAGCCCTAGAAGTACTATAATCAGAGTCAAATTGAAAATCATGAGTCAATAAGAAGCAATCATATACTACAGATAATATAGATTATAGATGAATAATCTATACCTCAGTTATATGACTATTTTGCATATTTATAATCAAACATAAAATTTGATTATAGATTAAGAAATAGACAAATGATGAAGGCCATAGTTTCAAGAGTACCTAGACATTTAAACATTTAACTAATTTGTAATTGAAAAATAATTAACAGTTATTGGGTAATATGCAAACCAAAGAATAAGCTGGCTCACTCTGCAGGTGGCCATCAAAGGAATAAAACAAATTAAAGCATAATTATAGTTTAAATTACAGAAAATTGGGATTGGAGATGTGTGCTCTATATTTTCCATCTTTTTTTTTTTCAATGGGCAGGCACCAGGAATCAAACCCAGGTCTCTGGCATGGCAGGCGAGTACTCAGCCTGCTGAGCCACCTTGGCCTGCCCTTTCCCAAAAATTTTGATTATAGAAGTTCTAGGTTTACAGAAAAATCCTGCATAACATATAGAGTTCCCATATACCATCCCATTATTAATGGTAGGTACTATTATAGTACATTTGTAACAATTCATGACAGAACATTTTTATAACTGTACTATTAACTATAGTCCACCATATACAATAGGGCTCACTGTTTGTGTGGTATAGACCTATGCTTTTCTTTTGGTTTGTTAAAGTTTTTATTCTGGTAACATATATACAACTTAAATTTCCCTCTTTAAATACATTCAAGTATATAATTCAATGCTGTTGATTATGCTCACAATGTTGTGCTATCATTATCACCATTCATTTCCAAAACTGTTTGATCAACCCAAACAGCAACTCTGTAATTTAAGCATTTGTTCCCTCTTCTCTACTTAACCCTGGCCCCTGGTAACCTCTATTCTAGATTCTGACTCTATGAGTTTGCTTATACTGTCATATCATACAATATTTATCCTTTTGCCTCTGTCTTATTTCATTCAACATGAAGTCTTCTAGGTTCATCCATGTAGTTGCATGCATTAGAATGTCATTCCTTTTTACAGCCGAATAATGTTCCATTGCATGTATATACCACATTTTATTTATCCTTTCATTGATTGATGGACATTTGGGTTGCTTCCATCTTTTGGCAATTGTGAATAATGCCATATGGACATCACTGCTAAAATATCTGTTTGACTTCTTGCTTTCAATTCTTTTGGATATATACCTAGGAATGGGACTACCAGGTCACAAGGTAATTCTTACATTTTCTTCAAAAGGGAGCTCAGGAAACACGAACAACTAAAGCCCAGCACTATCTGCAAAAATCCCATCTAATTCTTAAATGCTAGGACACTAGTTCTTTAAAAAAAAAAAAAAGGAGACCCTTCTATCCTCCTCAGTAGTTTAGGTGGACAGAAAACAGAGGGTAAACTTTGATCCTATAGAACCTCTTCTATCAGCCACTACCAGGAATCACTGCATATTTAGTAAATCAGATTTTCCATCAAGGTGTAAGACATGCACCCTTATATGGGCTACTTACATCTTTTTATAACCACTGAATTCCTCCTTCAGTGAAGTACACAGAATTTCATGAATCCCACCTATAAACTTATTATCCATTCCATAATACAGGTTTACAAAACATATTTCTTCTATGTATGTTAAACATCCTACAATATATCTGAAAAGTAGGAAAGTGTCTAGAAGAGTAGGACCATGGTAAGTATTTTATTTCAAAACCATTAAACTTTAGGAGAAATAGATGGTCTACATCTATAATATGAGAACTGGTATTCTTTATAGACAATTTTTATTATTCCTGTTGGTTCTTCTTTAATGCCTCAGTGATTCTCAACAGAAGCATAAGGGTGGATTTTATCCTAACAGGGGACATTTGGCATTATTCAGGCACGATTCTGGTTGTGACTACTGGGGCCAGGTGCTACTTACATGTAATGGGCAGTGTCCTGCTATGCACACCCCCAGAGACAAAGAATTATAAAGCCCAAATTGTTGATAGTGCCAAGGAAGAGAAATCCTACTGTTTTAATCTCCTTGGCTGCTTAATTGATCAAATATCATGAAATGGGTTCAGTTAAACAATGGAATTTATTTGCTCAGTTTCAAGGCTGGGAAAATATTCAAATCAAGACATCATCAAGACAATGCTTTCTCCCCCAAGACTGGGGCATTCTTTGATAATGATCCTTGATTCCTCTGTCACATGGCATGGCACATGGTAGCATCACCTGGTCCTTTCCTTCTCTTCCAGGTTCCATTTCAGTTTCTTGCTTCCTGTGTCTTTCCCTCTGTTCTGTCAGAATTCATTCTATTTAGAAAGGACTTCAGTAATAGCATTAAGACCCACCCTGATTTGTGCAGGGCCACAAACATCTCAACTGATGTTTACATCTCAAGTAAACTCATCAAAAAATCCTCTTAAAATAGGTTCACATCCACAGGAACGGATTATTAATTATTAATCACATCAACAGAAGATACTCCATAGTACCATTCACTGACTCAGAAGAGAATGTGCTCCCTTAACAAAAAATCAAGGTGCTTTTGCATTTCAAATTCTTGATTTTAATTTTTATATTGATTTGAATATTAATAATTTTTGAAATTATTAATTTTAATAATTTAAATTTAAATTTAATAATTTTTAAAATTATTTATGGGAAAATATTGTGGGTGGCTGGATTATAAGGAATTTTAATGCTCATGTGTTAATATGAAATTAAAGCAATTAATTTTTTCTTTTTTTTTTTTTTTACATGGGCAGGCACCGGGAATCAAACCCGGGTCCTCTGGCATGGCAGGCAAGCATTCTTGCCTGCTGAGCCACTGTGGCCCGCCTGATTAATTTTTTTTTTTTTAAGTTGTAGAATATATTTCAGAGTTTGACATGGGTTCAATTCCACAATTTTACATTTTTACTTCTAGCTGCTCTTGGATATTAGAGGCTAAAAGAAATATCAATTTAATGATTCAGCAATCGTATTCATTTGTTAAATCCTCTCTTCTCTGTATACCACCACCATCACCTTTGATCTTTCTATCCCTCTCTTTAGGGGTGTTTGAGCTATGGTCATTTAAAGCAATTAAATTTTAATTTGAAAATTCTGCATGCTCTTGATCATCTATAGTGGATCCTTCACCCTGTACAGGAAATAGAGTGGTTCATGGTAGAGACACTATGCATAGGCTGAGGATGGGGTGAGCAAACATCTTTTATTTTTAATTTATATAATTCCTGAACTCACATTATTTCAGACAGATCGCAGTCAAATTATACAAATTATTCTTCAGAAAGTATACTAAAGCACTGAAAAATTTGCCACTTGGAATTAACTCTACCATTGACATTCCCATTTGAAGGCAGGAAGTAAAAAGTAACTCACTATTACGAGCACAATGCTTCACAATTTACCTTTAAATACTATGGATGAAAAGAATGAATTCCAAGGAAATTTCAACTCCTCCTGTAGGTCCTAGTGCCCACAGAACTCACGTATAGTCTCTGAGTGATTTCCCCACATCTCTCCACCAGCATCCCCTCAATATAGCCTCACAAGAAAAACCCTTCTGTTAACTGAGATCATGTCTTTAAGAAGTAAGATTGCATTATAAAATATAATTTAGAATTATGTATCAATTTTCTAAAGTAATGGGACTAGTGCTTAGGGAAATAAGCATATTTCCCTAAGATAATAGTTAGAGCTGTGAAGTACCAAGTGGGCTCTTAATGGTTGAAGGACTGAATGAACCTAAATTATTTCCATGAACCTATCTAGGCTTGAAATGTCCATGATTTTTTTTCTTCATGTCTCTTTAGAACTTCTTTTTTCTTTCAAACTTTTAAAAGCATTGATTTTCCTAGATATTTTATTGGTATTTAATACTTACTCTGAACACAATAACCCAACAGTGAAAAAACAATGTAAAACAGAAAAAAAAGTCATGCCAACCATTCAAAGTTACATGAAGATCAACAAATTAAACCAAACCAATCAAAAAACATCAAATGATTAAAAAAAATCACAACCAAATTGTTTTTTATTGTTATAGCTCTGGAAGCTCAAAGTCTCTCTGTATAGGAGCTAAAAGTCTGAATAATTTCCATATCCAATGTGTAGTAAAATAACCACCTCCTCTAAATTCAGGTTAAACAATATGACCAAGTCATACAGCAATAGGATTACAAGGAACTTTCTCAATTCTCTGCAAGGTAGATACATCAAATACAACCTATGCTATATTACAGTTACGCTGCTAAGAATCTCAATGTGTTTGGTCTAAGAGAATCTCAATGTGTTTGGCCAATTCACTAGGTTGAAAATTAAAAGCAATAATGCAGGCTCTAGAAATGTGATCAAACTGCCAAATAAGATCTGGCTTTCACCCATGTGCTGGCAGTTGGGTTAGAGGATAGACCATTTCTCTATACTAACACTCCTAAATAGATGCTTTTTTCTATAGATAGCTTGCAACTGGTTAAGCACTAAATTTGACATAGTCGTACTTAAAAATCCAAGACTGTTCATATTTCTCTCAACCTAAATTTATTCTTCATCTTTGAGTATCAGTGTGTAGTAAGTGTCTGGCTCATTAGACTTTTTGAAAACTTAGAAATTCCATAATATAAAGATTTAGCTATGATAAAATCATAATTGCTCATGAATAAGAATAAAAGTAAAACTTGAAAAAATTGTAAAGCTTCTTAGGGTAAGTGAATTGTAACTTAATTTCTTTTGTATATGTTTTCCATTAATGTTGCTACTTAATAAAATTTCCTAGTTGATATACTTCTTTTTCTATGTTATTTTTGGAAAATTAATTCAAAGAGCTTGGAACAATGTGGGCCACATGTAAAATGTACTTGTTACTATTTATCAAATATTGGAGGACCAACTGAAAATAATTAAGTTAAATTGTCATGCACTGTTACAATGTGGTGAATTTGAATAGTTTAATCAAGAATTACTTGCATTTGACTTTGAGAGATTTTGATAAAATATATTTATTATAGGTATCACTGCTCTTTGTAAAATATCAATTACACACCCACAATGGAATTTTATTTGGCCATAGGAAAGAATGAAGTTTTCAGACATGCCACAACATGGAAGAAGCTTAGAAGCATTAAACTCAATGAAATAAGGAAGACACAAAAAATTAATATTGCATGATCTCATTTATAAGATATGTCTAGTAATAGCAAATCTACAGAGACAGTGACATGACATTACCAGGGAATGAGGGGAGGGGGGAACAGAGAGGGGATGATGGGTGGATAAGGGAAGTGAAAATATATTTTTTTTCATATGAACAAACCCCAAGATTGAGGGCTCAGCCTATTTCTTTGGTTGTCCCCACTGCTTGTGAGAATATCAGGAATTTTCCACATGGGGAAGTTGAAGTTTTCCCCCTTTCTCGCCATTTCCCCAAGGGCACTTTGCAAATGCTTTATTATTCACTGTTCAAATCACTCTGGGATTTATTGGGGCATCACTCTGGACAAACCTACAAAATCTCATGCCCTACTCGAGGTTCCATGTACTTATGGTGTTCAATTAAGCTGTCCACGTAAGTTATATTAGGGAATGTACTAGCCAAAATATAAATTTTGTAACAAATGAACATTTTTTGCTTTAGTCTCACACATAAGTTAAAGTTTTAAAATATGAATTACCATCGATTTTCAACACCCTGCAGTAATGACATTCCTTTGTTCTTCTTCATGCAAAAACATTTTTAAATTTGTACATTTAGTCACCATCATTATACACTCTAGGCATTCCTAGATTATATCATCTCAGTCTTTATTGTCTATCTTTCCTTCTGGTTTCATTTGTGTACCCAGACCTCCTCCCTCTATCATTCTCACATTCAGCTTCATTCAGTGTTTTAACATTATTGTATTATAGTTAGATAGTACTGTGCTATCCATTTCTGAATTTTTACAATCAGTCCTGTTGCACAATCTGTATCCCTTCAGCTTTCCAATTTTGATGCCTTGCATTTCTTCTTCTTGTCTAATCGCTCTGGCTAGAACTTCCAACACAATGTTTAATAACAATGGTGATAGTGGACATCCTTGTCTTGTTCCTGATCTTCGGGGGAAAGCTTTCAGTTTTTCCCCAATGAGGAAGATGTTAGCTGTGGGTTTTTCATATATTCCCTTTATCATATTGAGGAAGTTCCTTTCTATTCCTATCCTTTGAAGTGTTTTCAACAAGAAAGGATGTTGAATTTTGTCCAATGCCTTTTCTGCATCAATAGAAATGATCAGGTGGTTTTCTGCTTTGATTTGTTGATATGATGTGTTACATTAAATGATTTTCTTATGTTGAACCATCCTCGCATTCTTGGGATGAATCCTACTTGGTCACAGTGTATAATTCTTTTAATGTGGTGGATTCGATTTGCAAGAATTTTGTTGAGAATTTTTCATCTATATTCATTAGAGATATTGGTCTGTAATTTTCTTTTCTTGTGGAATCTTTGTCTGGTTTTGGTAAGACAGTGGTGTTGGCTTCATAGAATGAGGTAGGTAGCCTTCCGTCCTATTTAATTCTTTTGAAAAGTTTGAGCAGGATTGGCACTAATTCTTTCTGGAATGTTTGGTAGAATTCACATGCGAAGCCATCTGGTTCTGGACTTTTCTTTTGGAGGAGATTCTTAATGGCTGATTTAATTTCTTTACTTGTGATTGGTTTGTTGAGGTCATCTATTTCTTCTCAAGTCAATGTTGGTTTTTCATGCCTTTCTAGGAAATTGTCCATTTCACTTACATTGTCTAGTTTATTAGCATAAAATTGTTCATAGTATCCTCTCATAACCTCCTTTATTTCTGCAGGGTCAGGGGTTATGTCTCTTCTTTCATTTTGGATTTTATTTATTTGCATCCTCTCTCTTCTTCTTTTTGTTAGTCTCACTAAGGGTACATCAATCTTATTGATTTTCTTATAGAACCAACTTCTGGTTTTATTGATTTTCTCAATTGTCTTAATGTTTTCAATTTCATTTATTTCTGCTCTAAGCCTCATTATTTATTTCCTTTTGCTTGTTTTGGGATTAGTTTGCTGTTCTTTCTCTAGTTCTTCCAAGTGGACAGTTAATTCCTCAATTTTTGCTCTTTCTTCTTTTTTGATATAGGCATTTAGGGCAATAAATTTCACTCTTAGCACTGCCTTTGCTGCATGCCATAAATTTTCATATGTTGTGTTTTCATTTTCATTGGCCTTGAGATATTTATTGATTTCTCTTGTAATTTCTTCCTTGACCCACTGGTTGTTTAAGGGTGTGTTGTTGAGCCTTCATATATTTGTGAATTTTCTGGCCCTCTGCCTATTATTGATTTCTACTTTCATTCTTTTATGATCTGAGAAAGCATTTTGTATTATTTCAGTCTTTTAAAATTTATTGAGACTTTCTTTGTGACCCAGCATATGGTCTATCCTTGAGAATTATCCATAAGCACTTGAGAAAATGGTGTATCCTGCTGTTGTAGGAAGTAATGTTCTATAAATGTCTGTTAAGTATGGCTCATTTATTGTATTATTCAAATTCTCTTTTTCTTTATTGATCCTCTGTTTAGCTGTTCTGTCCATTGATGAGAGGAGGAAATTGAAGTATCCAACTATTATGGTAGATGTGTCTATTTCTCTTTTTCAGTGTTGTCAGTGTTTGCCTCATGTATTTTGGAGCATTCTGGTTTGCTGCACAAATATTTATGTTTGTTAAGTTTTCTTGTTGAATTGTTCCTTTATTAATACATAGTGTCCTTCTTTGTCACTTTTAAGTGTTTTACATTTGAAGTCTAATTTGTTAGATATTAGTATAGCTATTTCTGTTCTTTTCTGATTGTTATTTGCATGAAATATCTTTTCCCAACCTTTCACTTTCAGCCTATGTTTACCCATGGGTCTAAAATGCATTTCCTGTATACAGCTTATAGATGGGTCCTGTTTTTTAATCCATTCTGGTAGTCTATGTCTTTTGATTGGGGAGTTTAATTCACTAGCATTTATTGTTATTACTGTAAGGGAAGTACCTTCTTCTACTATTTTGTCTTTGGATTTTAAATGCCATATCTAATTTTTCTTCTTTTTACCTTTACTGATAGTCTTCTTCCTACACCATTCTCCACACCTCTATCTCCTGTCTTTACCTATCTGTCTCTAGTGCTCCCTTTAGTATTTCTTGCAGAGGCAGTCTTTTGGTCACAAATTTCCTTAGTGGTTTTTTTGGTCTGAAAATGTTTTCATTCATTTTGGAAGGAAAATTTTGCTGGATATAGCATTCTTGGTTGGCAGTTTTTCTCTTTTAGTCCCTTAAATATATCATCCCACTCTCTTCTTGCCTCCCTGGTCTCTGCTGAGAAATCTACTCATAGTCTTATTGGGCTTCCCTTGGATGTGATGGCTTGTTTTCTTTTTTTTATTATTAATTAAAGAAAAAAAAGAAATTGACACAACATTTAGAAATCATTCCATTCTACATATGCAATCAGTAATTCTTAACATCATCACATAGATGCATGATCATCATTTCTTAGTACATTTGCATCGATTTAGGAAAAGAACTAGGAAAACAACAGAAAAAGATATAGAATGTTAATATAGAGAAAAAAATAAAAATAATAATAATAGTAAAAAAAAAAGACACAAACAAACAAACAGAAAAACAAAAAAATAAACCTATAGCTCAGATGCAGTTTCATTCAGTGTTTTAACATGATTACTTTACAATTAGGTATTATTGTGTTGTCCATTTTTGAGTTTTTGTATCTAGTCCTGTTGCACAGTCTGTATCCCTTCAGCTCCAATTACCCATTATCTTACCCTGTTTCTAACTCCTGCTGGACTCTGTTACCAATGACATATTCCAAGTTTATTCTCGAATGTCGGTTCACATCAGTGGGACCATACAGTATTTGTTCTTTAGTTTTGGGCTAGACTCACTCAGCATAATGTTCTCTAGGTCCATCCATGTTATTACATGCTTCATAAGTTTATTCTGTCTTAAAGCTGCATAATATTCCATCGTATGTATATACCACAGTTTGTTTAGCCACTCGTCTGTTGATGGACATTTTGGCTGTTTCCATCTCTTTGCAATTGTAAATAACGCTGCTATAAACATTGGTGTGCAAATGTCTGTTTGTGTCTTTGCCCTTAAGTCCTTTGAGTAGATACCTAGCAATGGTATTGCTGGGTCGTATGGCAATTCTATATTCAGCTTTTTGAGGAACCGCCAAACTGCCTTCCACAGTGGTTGCACCATTTGACATTCCCACCAACAGTGGATAAGTGTGCCTCTTTCTCCGCATCCTCTCCAGCACTTGCCATTTTCTGTTTTGTTGATAATGGCCATTCTGGTGGGTGTGAGATGATATCTCATTGTGGTTTTGATTTGCATTTCTCTAATGGCCAGGGACATTGAGCATCTCTTCATGTGCCTTTTGGCCATTTGTATTTCCTCTTCTGAGAGGTGTCTGTTCAAGTCTTTTTCCCATTTTGTAATTGGGTTGGCTGTCTTTTTGTTGTTGAGTTGGACAATCTCTTTATAAATTCTGGATACTACATCTTTATCTGTAAATTAGAATAATCTATATATAGCTCCGAGTTTTTGCAAGAATCACCTTTTTCTTTGTTTACCTGATGTGTCATTTCCAAATATTGTCTCCCACTGTGTAGGCTGTCTTTCTACTTTCTTGATGAAGTTCTTTGATGCACAAAAGTGTTTAATTTTTAGGAGCTCCCATTTATTTATTTCTTTCTTCAGTGCTCTTGCTTTAAGTGTAAGGTCTATAAAACCAACTTCAATTGTAAGCTTCATAAGATATCTCCCTACATTTTTCTCTAACTGTTTTATGGTCTTAGACCTAATGTTTAGATCTTTGATCCATTTTGAGTTAACTTTTGTATAGGGTGTGAGATACGGGTCCTCTTTCATTCTTTTGCATATGGATATCCAGTTCTCTAGGCACCATTTATTGAAGAGACTGTTCTGTCCCAGGTGAGTTGGCTTGACTGCCTTATCAAAGATCAAATGTCCATAGATGAGAGGGTCTATATCTGAGCACTCTATTCGATTCCATTGGTTGATATATCTATCTTTATGCCAATACCATGCTATTTTGACCACTGTGGCTTCAT
The DNA here is from genome assembly GCF_023851605.1 of Tamandua tetradactyla. Lineage (NCBI taxonomy): Eukaryota > Metazoa > Chordata > Mammalia > Pilosa > Myrmecophagidae > Tamandua > Tamandua tetradactyla. The sequence goes on along the minus strand of NC_135335.1, from coordinate 42,991,322 downwards.
AATATGCCTTAAAGTCAGGCGGCGTGAAACCTCCAGCTTCGTTTTTTTTCCTCAAGATACTTTTAGCAATTTGGGGCACCCTGCCCTTCAAGAAAAATTTGCTTATTGGTTTTTCTATTTCTGAAAAATAACTTGTTGGGATTTTTATTGGTATTGCATTGAATCTGTAAATCAATTTAGGTAGGATTGACATCTTAACTATATTTAGTCTTCCAATCCATGAACACGGTATGCCCTTCCATCTATTTAGGTCTTCTGTGATTTCTTTTAGCAGTTTTTTGTAGTTTTCTTTGTATAGGATTTTGTCTCTTTAGTTAAATTTATTCCTAGGTATTTTATTCTTTTAGTTGCAATTGTAAATGGGATTTGTTTCTTGATTTCCCCCTCTGCTTGTTCATTCCTACTGTATAGAAATGCTACAGATTTTTGAATGTTGATCTTGTAACATGCTACTTTGCTGTACTCATTTATTAGCTCTAGTAGTTTTGTTGTGGATTTTTATGGGTTTTCGACGTATAGTATCATATCGTCTGCAAACAGTGATAGTTTTACTTCTTCCTTTCCAATTTTGATGCCTTGTATTTCTTTTTCTTGTCTAATTGCTCTGGCTAGAACTTCCAACACAATGTTGAATAATAGTGGTGATAATGGACATCCTTGTCTTGTTCCTGATCTTAGGGGGAAAGTTTTCAATTTTTCCCCATTGAGGATTATATTAGCTGTGGGTTTTTCATATATTCCCTCTATCATTTTAAGGAAGTTTCCTTGTATTCCTATCTTTTGAAGTGTTTTCTACAGGAAAGGATGTTGAATCTTGTCAAATGCCTTCTCTGCATCAATTGAGATGATCATGTGATTTTTCTGCTTTGATTTGTTGATATGGTGTATTACATTATTTGATTTTCTTATGTTGAACCATTCTTGCATACCTGGGATGAATCCTACTTGGTCATGATGTATAATTCTTTTAATGTGTTGTTGGATTCAATTTGCTAGAATTTTGTTGAGGATTTTTGCATCTATATTCATTAGAGAGATTGGCCTGTAGTTTTCTTTTTTTGTAATATCTTCGCCTGGTTTTGGTATGAGGGTGATGTTGGCTTCATAGAATGAATTAGGTAGTTTTCCCTGCACTTCGATTTTTTTGAAGAGTTTGAGGAGAGTTGGTACTAATTCTTTCTGGAATGTTTGATAGAATTCACATGTGAATCCGTCTGGTCCTGGAATTTTCTTTTTAGGAAGCTTTTGAATGACTGATTCAATTTCTTTACTTGTGATTGTTTTGTTGAAGTCATCTATTTCTTCTTGAGTCAAAGTTGGTTGTTCATGTCTTTCCAGGAACCCGTACATTTCATCTAAATTGTTGTATTTATTAGCGTAAAGTTGTTCATAGTATCCTGTTATTACCTCCTTTGTTTCTGTGAGGTCAGTAGTTATGTCTCCTCTTCCACTTCTGATCTTATTTATTTGCATCCTCTCTCTTCTTCTTTTTGTCAATCTTGCTAAGGGCCCATCAATCTTATTGATTTTCTCATAGAACCAACTTCTGGTCTTATTGATTTTCTCTATCATTTTCATGTTTTCAATTTCATTTATTTGTGCTCTAATCTTTGTTATTTCTTTCCTTTTGCTTGCTTTGGGGTTAGTTTGCTGTTCTTTCTCCAGTTCTTCCAAGTGGACAGTTAATTCCTGCATTTTTGCCTTTTCTTCTTTTCTGATATAGGCATTTAGGGCAATAAATTTCCCTCTTAGCACTGCCTTTGCTGCGTCCCATAGGTTTTGATATGTTGTGTTTTTGTTTTCATTCGCCTCGAGGTATTTACTACTTTCTCTTGCAATTTCTTCTTTGACCCACTCGTTGTTTAAGAGTGTGTTGTTGAGCCTCCACGTATTTCTGAATTTTCTAGCTCTGTGCCTATTATTGATTTCCAACTTCATTCCTTTATGATCCAAGAAAGTGTTGTGTATGATTTCAATCTTTTTAAATTTCTTAAGACTTGCTTTGTGACCCAGCATATGGTCTATCTTTGAGAATGATCCATGAGCACTTGAGAAAAAGGTGTATCCTGCTGTTGTGGGATGTAATGTCCTATAAATGTCTGTTAAGTCTAGCTCATTTATAGTAATATTCAGATTCTCTATTTCTTTATTGATCCTCTGTCTAGATGTCCTGTCCATTGATGAGAGTGGTGAATTGAAGTCTCCAACTATTATGGTATATGAGTCTATTTCCCTTTTCAGTGTTTGCAGTGTATTCCTCATGTATTTTGGGGCATTCTGTTTCGGTGCATAAATATTTATGATTGTTATGTCTTCTTGTTTAATTGTTCCTTTTATTAGTATATAGTGTCCTTCTTTGTCTCTTTTAACTGTTTTACTTTTGAAGTCTAATTTGTTGGATATTAGTATAGCCACTCCTGCTCTTTTCTGGTTGTTATTTGCATGAAATATCTTTTCCCAACCTTTCACTTTCAACCTATGTTTATCTTTGGGTCTAAGGCATCTTTCCTGTGGACAGCATATAGAAGGATCCTGTTTTTTAATCTATTCTACCAGTCTATGCCTTTTGATTGGGGAATTCAGTCCATTAACATTTAGTGTTATTACTGTTTGGATAATATATTCCTCTAACATTTTGCCTTTTGTATTATATATATATATCATATCTGATTTTCCTTCTTTCTACACTCTTCTCCATATCTCTCTCTTCTGTCTTTTTGTATCTGACTCTAGTGCTCCCTTTAGTATTTCTTGCAGAGCTGGTCTCTTGGTTACAAATTCTCTCAGTGACTTTTTGTCTGAGAATGTTTTAATTTCTCCCTCATTTTTGAAGGACAGTTTTGCTGGATATAGGAGTCTTGGTTGGCAGTTTTTCTCTTTTAGTAATTTAAATATATCATCCCACTGTCTTCTAACTTCCATGGTTTCTGCTGAGAAATCTACACATAGTCTTATTGGGTTTCCCTTGTATGTGATGGATTGTTTTTCTCTTGCTGCTTTCAATATCCTCTCTTTCTCTTTGACTTCTGACATTTTAATTAGTAAGTGTCTTGGAGAACGCCTATTTGGTTCTCTTCTCTTTGGGATGCACTGCACTTCTTGAACCTGTAATTTTAGGTCTTTCATAAGAGTTGGGAAATTTTCAGTGATAATTTCTTCCATTAGTTTTTCTCCTCCTTTTCCCTTCTCTTCTCCTTCTGGGACACCCACAACACGTATATTTGTGCGCTTCATATTGTCATTCAGTTCCCTGATCCCCTGCTCAAATTTTTCCGTTCTTTTCCCGATAGTTTCTGTTTCTTTTTGGAATTCAGATGTTCCATCCTCCAATTCACTAATTCTATCTTCTGTCTCTTTAAATCTATCATTGTAGGTATCCATTGTTTTTTCCATCTTTTCTACTTTGTCCTTCACTTCCATAAGTTCTGTGATCTTTTTTTTCAGTTTTTCTATTGCTTCTTTTTGTTCAGCCCATGTCTTCTTCATGTCCTCCCTCAATTTATCGATTTCGTTTTGAAGAGGTTTTCCATTTCTGTTCATATATTCAGCATTAGTTGCCTCAGCTCCTGTATCTCATTTGAACTATTGGTTTCTTCCTTTGACTGGGCCATATTTTCAATTTTCTGAGCATGATCCATTATCTTCTGCTGGCGTCTGGGCATTTAATCAGATTTCCCTGGGTGTTGGACCCAACAGGTTGAAAGATTTTTCTGTGAAATCTCTGGGTTCTGTTTTTCTTATCCTGCCCAGTAGGTGGCGCTCCTGGCACTCGTTTGTCTGCAGGTCCCACCAGTAAAAGGTGCTGTGGGTCCTTTAACTTTGGAAAACTCTCACCGTGGGGGAGGTTCACCAGCCGAAGCGGCTTGGAGGAGTGCCAATCCGAATCTCCCAGCCGGCCCAGAGTGCCAAGTGTGGCGGGAGGGCGCCAGCCGCTGCAGCCCAGGGTAGTGCACCGTTCCCAGCCGAACTGGGAAGACACGTGTTTCGAAGGGACCCCGGTCACCGTTCTCCACGGCCAGGGAATCTCCGATCCAATTCTCCCAGCTTGTCTGGGGGGCTGCACGTGGGGGGGGGGCGCCAGCCCCTGCGACTTGAGGAGACCCTCTGTCCAATTCTTCCAGCCGGACCGGGAAGGAGGGAGGGAGGGCCTCCGGCCACCTGCCGCCCCGGGGAAACCCGCACTCCTCGGCGATCTCACCGGAGCGGGTTCTCCCGCCAGTCATCCGTTCCAGAATGGGGTACGCTGTCTTCTTGATCTCTGTCGTGGCTCCGGGAGCTGTTCTGTATCGTTTCTACTCCCCTAGTAGCTGTTCTGGAGGAGGGACTAAGACCTGCGTGTCTTACTAAGCCGCCATCTTCTCAGGAAGTCAGTGAGGTACTATTTTTACCTCCACCTTACAAACAGGAAACTGGATTTCACAGAGGACAGGTGACTTGCTCAGGTCATATAGTTAGTAAGTAGTTGAATCAGGATTTGAATCTAGGTCTGTCTGTGCCTAGGGTAGTGATTTGGTGACCACAATATGTGAAAGTAGTGCTCAGATAGGGTTCAGAGGGACAGTGGTGTTGACTGCATTAATGACCTCCACTCCAGTTTCCTCCTGTTCATGTATCCCATCCATGACCTTTGCTATGTGTCTTTGCACTGAACCCCACAAAAAAGTAGACTATATATTCCTCCCTACATTCTGAGTTCAGCCATATGCCTTGCTTTTGTCATTAGTATGAGGCAAACATTGTGCCACTTCTGAGTCTAGATCTCAGAAGGTCTTGTGTGTTTCTGTTTGGTCTTCTATGCTTCTCCCATGGCCACCAAGACTGTCTGGGTTATCTCAGTGGTCCCAGAGAAGAATAAGAAACGTGTATAGCAGAGTTGTCCCAAGTAAAGTTCCCAAACCCAAGCCCAGACTAGAGTGCACGTCTCACCATCCCACAGATGCCCGAGTGAGCCCAGCCAAGATCAGCCAATCCACTTATCCATGAGCTATAATAATAAATGATGTCCTTTTAGGCCATTGAGTTTTGGGATGGTTTGTTAGGCAGCAATAGCCATCCATCTGATACAAACATGATTTTTCCCATATTATAAATGTAATACATGTTCATTTTTGGAAAAAAAATGGAAAAGAGCAAAAAACTACATGTAACAAAGAAGAAAAAGAAAAGTAAATTACCTAATTCCATGATCTTGAAATAAGCATTGTGATGTAAAAGTTGTAAGGCTTGTGTACCATTTCCTACATACCAGACACTCTTCAAACAACTTTGCATATAGTAAAGCATTTAATCCTCATATAACCCTGTGAGATAGATACCATTATTATCTACATTTTAAATATGGGAAAATTGGATCATAAAAAGTAAGTAAGTAGCAAATTAAGTAGCACAACTAATAAGGGTCAAAACTTGAATCTAACCCAGGAACTAGGCACCATATTGTGTGGCCTCTCTCACAAGCTCAATCACTGTACTTCTTTCTATCCTATATTGCTGACCTTTTAACCTACATTTACTGCATCATGTAGAATTTCAGCAGATGAAGATAGAAGGACAGAGAACAGAAGGAGCAGAGCAGGGATGGAGAACCAGGATGGAATATCACTCTAGTTATGCAAAGAAGAGTGAGTTCACCTGTTCAGCAAAAGATAAGGCTGATGATGCCTTTCAGTTCTCTCTATGAAAGGATCTTCTCACCACTAAAATTTTACTTTAGTGGTTTAATTGTCATTTCCTTATTGGCCATTATATATCAGCTGCTTTAAGCACAGGGGGTTTAAAAATTATGCTACTTTTAAAGAAACGATCTCAAACAGCCCACACAAATACAACTTGGAATGACAACCTTGGAACTGTAGACACTTGCACATTCTAGTATTTATACATTTCTGAACACAATCTGTTTAGAGATTTGTTTTTTGTCGGTTGGGCACTCTTCAGGAACAGCCTATTGTGCAATTGGCAAAATTACATATTGGGACAGCATCTCATCCTTAACAGTCCTGTGAGAGTGAATTATAAGGCCATCCCATCCTGCATTACATTGCCAGGAGCAAGTAAAAGGCATGCAGCAAGGATGCAGCTTTTTGGGCAATTATCATTTGTAGTACAGGGGAATAAGTCACTGCCACTCACAGGTGCCTCTAATGGCTGTATTCTCTTTGGCATCATTGTACTGTGGATGGCAATTTTATGCTTTTGTGCAAAATGGGGCTAACTCCTTATGCTTCAAAGCCATGGCTTGCTCTTTTCAGTTAGACAAGGAAAATCATGGGCATCCTAATGTAACATAGCTTTTCATCGTCCCTCCTGGATCTCATGTTGCCTAGTACTATGCCTTTGAATGTAAAAATTAAAATTTAAAAAGAAAATCATCTCCTATACAATGCCACAGAGAAAGAAGGGGTAGCTGTCTGTGTCCAGATTTTGTTTTAACTACTGTCACCTAATCTCTTTTGTGTTTTTTCTTCTCAGCCAAGGTAAGACCTATATTTGAACTCTTACATTGGCCTTGCAAATAACATCACGGTCTCTAAACGTAACCAATTCTCCCCAGCCAAAGGCCTACAGGCAGTCAGATGGAATCAGTTATAATGGCTATTCTAGAATTTCTCATCTGTGAGCCCCAAAGTTACAGTTTCTAAAGTGTTCCACGTGACACACACCACCATGCAGAAGCAGGCTCTCTCTAATATTCAACAATGTGAATCCAATGAACAGTATGAAATACCAGCTCTCGGGTGGGCAATTTTCTCATTCTATTTTGTGAGAAGCTCACAGCCATATGAGAAGGCAGTCATGCACTGGCCAAATTATATGCAATATGGGAATTGCTGCAATGGAGTCACGGGCTATCAGAGGCCCTGACTGCAGTCTGGCAACGTAAAGTGTGAGCCATGAGCCTGTGGTATCAACATCACCTGGGAGATGGTTAGAAATGCAGAAGCTCAGCCCATCCCGGGTCTGTGGAGTCAGAACCTGAAGGTGGTTAACTAGATCCCCAGGTGATTTATATGCCCAGTGGATACTGCAGTGAACAGAACAGATCAAAGTATCTGCCCTCAGAAGATGTATTCTAAGTAGCGTTTGATTTGTGCTAAAAGCGTCATTCCTAGTTTAATTGCGACAGAGTAGAAGGTGTGAAAAGATTATTAGACGTATATCTACTAACTCCTACTAATTGTAATTCTGGATTTGGATTCTGCATAAAGGGGGGTCAGTAAAGATAGGCTCTAAAACAAGTTCATGGATCACTCATTGTTATTTTTCCATTTTGAAACGAGCGATGTTCCTCTGAGGAATAAACATGCCTGGTACATGTGAACGCATGTCTCTGGGTGGTACGTTTTTGGGCCCCTTCAGGCACAAACAATCATCCATTTCTCTGGTTGTCCCCTATCTGTCAAGTTGGAGACAGAAAATGAAAAGATGACTTGCAAAAAATACAAAATCAGCAAGTTTTCTAAATTTTCTGTTTCTCCTCTGCTGAAGGCAAGACAATGCAGTCTGGAAACCACGTCGAGCAACTGGAGTAAATAGTTTTGAGATCCTCTCTGTTTGTTATTCTAGGATTTTTCATTCCATATGCTGTTATTCTCCATTTAGAGGGTAAGTATTAGCTATAAGGATACTTACATGCAAAAGTTTAAAATGTCTTAAGAAATAAGAAAATTTAGTGTTTCAGATAAGAGACCAGAGGCAGTTATCAGGGTTGGTTAATTCAGCAAGGCAACCATACACAGAACAGAACCTGCAATATAGTAAGAAGTCAATAAATATTGGTTGAATGAATTAATAAATGCATAGCTTCCCAGTTACTATTGTATTTCAGCTTCCAATTTAATACATGAAAGAGAGCAAATGTTTAATAATCGTTGAGTAACTTAATGAAGGAGTAAACCTAGATCATATTTTAAAGCACCTACGAGGAAGGTAACAGGTACGTTGGCTCAGAATGCAGCATGCTTGTTCACTGAGCAAGCCTGAAACATTTTCATTGATGCTGGTCTCCAAAGTTAAACTTACCAGGTTTCAGCCTGGTATGTCACATTTCACTCTTATGATTAAAATTACTATTTTTCATTTCAAGTACAATATTCATGCTCACACAGTGCTATTCCAATGCAAATAAAGATGAGAAGGAGCCAGATCCTGAGCTTGAAACTCAGGGACAGGCATATGCTTCCTAAAGTAATAATAATGGTGGTATCCCCTAATGTTAGCTAAGTGACTTGTAAAAAAGGGTTTAACATGTGTTTGCCGAATTGAAAACTGTTAATACAGAATATAGGCGTATATACATATGACATATATAAAGTATGTGCAGTATGCCAAATCCCCAGGAGAAGTACAAACTGCCCTGCAGTTTTTCCAAAGGGAGCATTTTCATTTGTTGGGACCATGGGAGAGTTTTCTCGAGAAGGTGGTCCTTGGAAGACAGAATGCCAATAGTTCCATGTGGTAGAAGGACATACCCCTGATAGATACATCAGCTTAATTAGCACAATGGAATGAGGCAACTTCAAAGAAAAGTGCATAGTTCAACCCGTCTGGCATATAAATTGTTTATAATTTAAATCCTCCAAGATAAGTGAGTGTTTATTGCCACATGGAGTATTTTAAATGCCTAGGTGAAGGCTTTTTACTTAAGTTATAGACCGTAAGTCAGTGGATCCCAAACTTTGCCACTGTCGTAATCATCCAATGATCTCTAATAGATACCAATACCTGGCTCCACCTTCAGACACTCCGATTTAATTGTTGTAAGGTATGAACTGGACATTGAGAGTGTTAAAAACTTCAAATGTGGGTCCAACTTGCAGCAAAGTTTGGAACTGATGGTGTACGTAGTTGGGAGAGACAAAGAGCCAGGTTAGAGCTGCCTTTCATGTGCAAGGAGTCATTTTGAACTTAGGAGTGTAAGGAACTGACAGGACAGCCTGTAAGGGAATTTATCATGGAGATATGAAACCCAGAAGCAAAGTCAGCACTTCTTAGCTAAGTTTGAAAGTCACCCTTATATGAGAACCAACTTCCTAATGAAACACGGCTCATCTTTCATACTTCAGTCTAAATTTCCCTTCCTTGGGGATACTCATCTGAACTTCTGACAAGGTCAGTTTCAGGTGCGCTCTAAGTCATCTGAACACCTTTGCCATGATTCTTCTCTCAGTTTATAATATATTCTTTTATAACATGTGTTTCTGTGTACAAATTAGCACAATTATGATTGATAAATAGGGAATTTATGTCAGTGTAACATGGAAATCGCCTTGGCCCCTATGTGATTTGCATAGCATGCTGTGGTTTGTGTCATTGTATGGCGGATAAGCGCAAAGTGAAGTGACACAGCTGAATGCAGCAAGCCAGGAGGGAGGCATTTGGATAATCCCAGGCTTGGACATTTGATTTAGGTTGACCAGATGTCCTGTTTTAGAAGTCTTTACTGCTTGGTTCTCCCCTATTTTGGGCAGTTTTTTCCATCTCCATAACTCAGATTTAAAAGAATCAAGAAATATGGATAAAACACAGGGGTAAAAATCTCCTTCATAACGTGAGACATGAATCCCAGAGATGAGCCTGGCCCTGGCACTACAGGATTAGCAATGCCATCCTGACCAAAAGGTGGAAAAGAAGTGTAACAAATAAGGTATCAGTGGCTGAGAGAGTTCAACTAGAGTCAAGAGGCTACTCTGAAGGCTACACTTATACAAACTTCAGTTAATTATTGCTATTTACCATGATTTGCCAAACTTCAACCAAACCATTCCTGCCGACCCTAAAGAACACCTAGAGCTCTATCTGAGATTCTCCAAAAGTTCCATGCAATATGATTACCTTCCAAAAACTTACAACCTCCAGATGGGTTCCTAGGCCAAATAAGTCCTAAAACCCAGAGGGGCCAGCCTCTCCAGAACATCAGCTAGTTCCATCCCCCATCCCATATTATCAACAGCCCTTTTGAACATGAATAAATTAGAATGGTCATTGCCCAAATTTCCCTAAAGATTGGGGGAAAAAATCAGAGGAAAAGGAGGAGAGAAGTTAGGATTTAATAAATGAGGAAGACTGCTGAATCATGTATTGATATTTCTTTCAGTCTCCAGTATCTTGGAGCAGCTGGAAGGAAAAACCTAAAATTGTATAACTATAACCCATACCAAACTCTGAAAACTGTTCTAGAACTACTTATTGCAATGTACTTTGAAATTTATTGCTTTTTCGTATATATGTTATATTTCACAATTAAAAAAAGAAATATTGATCCAACAGCATTTCCTCCACCCCTTCCTTCCTTTTTATACCAATGGAATAATAAGTTAAAAAGTAGTTTTGGCATTTGTTACTATTTTGAGTTATGAACTAACCCAACACAATTGGTAATGTCTTCTGCTAGAGGACTACTTGTACCATACTGTAATCTGGGTCCACCTAAGGAAAGAACGTCCTAATAGTTACTCCCTTTAGGTTATTATGTGCAGACTGACTCTTCTAAAGCTTGCCCAGTTACCAGATAGCCAGTAACCACCTCCTTCCATCAACTCCTGATCAGGCCATTTGCTCCTGGTATTTTTCTGAGGCCTTTAGATTTCTAGCCTCAGGAGGGGCACAGAAAAGAAGTTGTGGATGCCAAGAAGTGAAATGAGAATAGATCATTGCTGAGCAAATCTTACTCTAGCAGGAGACAATCACTGTCTTTGTCAGCCTCATCTCTGAGCAGACAAAGTGGAAAAGAAGAGAGATTCCCAGCTGCCCTAATTAAATGTGAGCCCACACCCCCCCAACCCCCCCAGAGTCTGCCTTTCTCCTGTGCACTCCTCAGGGACCTGCAGTTTCCTGCTCGCCAGTCCTCCTGCCTGTTCCCTCACCTTATCCGAAGGGCCTACTTTGAGTGGGAACTTGGCAGAAGATTGCCTGGGGCCCAGTAAAGCCTACTTAGCTCAACCTTTATCTTTTGAATTAAAATGACATTTAACTTTTCCCTCGGGATACTTGCAACCTAAATTTAGAAAGAAAACTTAGGAAACAAATACCTTTAGATTTATTTAAAAGAGAAGATGCTTCCCCTTTTCCATTTTTTTAGTTTCTTTAACTTTTTCTATTTTTTTTCCTGTGGTGCGCTTACTTCCTCTGTCCAATTCTTACCTTTCAAGGACTTTACTGTTGTGCAAAAAAAAAAGGGACAAGGCTTTAAGCCTCCTGGAATGTTATATAGAAATAGAACAAATTGGACTGAGGCTCCGAAGTTTCAGGAAGTAGGCTTTATTTTCTATGGCCACAGGGCTCAGCTGAGTAGCCTCTGAAAGTCTGAGCCCCAAACAAAAGGCAACCTTAGGTTATATAGACTGTATTATGAGCTAGAGATAAGGTAAACTTAATATGGCAATCAGCAATATCAAAGGAAAAACATTTGGTTAGTTTGAAGTGCGGAAACGGGTTAGAGAAGTAGATGAGCTGTTGGGAGAGGGCCCCCATCCCTATCTCACTTGCCTGCAGTTTCACCCATTCCTGAAGGTCAGGAGAGGGGGTTTGGGGATTTTCCACAGAGAAGGCAGCTGAACCAGAAAAAGAAGATGGGGAGAGGCCTGCCAGCTTGAAAGCCTGCTTGCTACATACTATATTCTTTATTTAAAAAAAAAAATCAACCAGGGTGCAGTGGTAGTTTAGTGGTTAGAATGTCCACCTTCCATGCAGGAGACCCTGGTTCTCCTGCAACCTCTCCCCCCCCAAAATCAAATATTTTATTATATGTCATGATTTTATGGGTCAGAAATTCAGTCATGGTTCAATTGGGTGATTCTTCCACATGGCAGATGGGCTGGTCTGAGGGTCCAAGTTGGTTCCACTCACAAAACTGGCACCTTTCTGGGGACTGAGTTCAACTCGAGTATTTAGTAGAATACAGCCTTTCCAACGTGATGGACTCTGGAGAGTCAGATTTCTCATATGGGGTGCAAGACTTTCCAAGTGAGTGTTCCAGGAGAGTCAAATAGAAGACTTGAGGCTTCTGATGACTTCATCTCGGAAGTTCTGCAACTTCACTTTCATCAAAGTTTACTTGTCAAGCAAATCTCTAAGGCCAGCCCATCTTCTAGGGGAGGAGAATTAAATTCCACTTTTCCATGGGAGGATTAGAAAAGAATGTGTTGCCACCTATAATCTACCACAGCCCCTAAACTATATATATATATAGAAATACTATATATATATATATATATATAGAAATACTATATATATAGTATTTCTAATGCCAGATAGTGAAAAAAATGCTTATTTTCTCTATTTTAATTATCCAACATATCTTATATTGTAACATTAAGAAATTCATGTTTTCTTAACCTGTCTTCAGTATTTATTTTGAGGATCCTTCTCTCCTAGAGTTTATGATATACAGCAGGTATCAGCAAATGTGTTCAGATACGTAAATATGTAGGCTTTGCATACCAAGATGCAAAAGTGAGGCTATCGTGTAAACATTTATAAGTTTTTGCAGTGTAACCATTTGAAATGTAAAAACCATCCTAGCTCACTGGCCAACAGACTGTAGGCTGGATTTGCTTACCAACTGTAGTTTGCCAGCTCCTGGTGTAGAAGAGCAATGAACTTGAACAAAGTAAGGAATGGATGTTGCACAGTTGTCTGTAGTTGCGTGTTGTTCCCTCTTTTAAACTATGGTAGTGTTATCTGACCTGCTTACCTCACACAGTCTGGAGCTGAAATTGTTTGCAGAATAGAAAAGCACCTTATAAACTGTAAAGGGCATGGACAAGTAAAAGATGTGTAATTACAAAAACAATGTTTTCATTATATTTTAAGACATTACAAGCTTAGAAGAGAGGAAGAAGCCTATTGCTTGGGACAGACTGTAAAATAATAACAGAAAACAGGGTTGTTAAACTCTTTCAATGCTGTCTTCCCCCTTCAGACTGCCAAACGGGAAAATGAGAATGGATTTTGATGAGGAAGTATTGATGTTGGCGATAGATAAGCAAATTATGGAAGCCCTCTCCAGTGACTCATAAAATTCATTTTGGCTAATTCTGGAGCACAAATATAAAATCAGTGGGCAAGAAGTGAGATCTTTGGGAATCCATGTTAACTCCATATGAGTAAGTTTTTATTCTCTGTTTTTTATTCTAAACAAGGATTATTTTTTATGAAAAGACAAAATATCAAATATTGGCTTCCTATATCACATCTGAGAATCCTGTCGCCTTTGTTGCATATCCAAAATACAAGTTAATAGAATCTCTCCCTGCTCACGGAATGCTGTATTAAATGTTTTTTTTCCCTGGTGGAGTCAAATAGAATACAGAAGCCCCCTGAAGATTTAATTCATTGCCTGGGAGAAAGAGCTTCCTGTCTCCTGGATTTGATCAGGATTCTAACCACGTACACATTTTGTCCAAGGAGGGAGAGTCTTTGCTCTTTTCACATACTCAATATACAATTTCAGCATGTTTAAAGTCTGGTGCCTATTAATATATTAACTAAAATCCTCTCCCAAGGATGAAAATCTTCTCCTTAAAAATACATTTAAAAAAAGGTGAATGAAGATCTGTTAGCAATAGAAAGAAATGAGAAATTTGCTCTCCTACCCCTAATTAGAAAAGGTAAAAGTAGCGGCATTACATTTGCATGACAAAGAAAGCAATGCAAACCTAAAGTGGCTCAAGATTAATCTCCTTTTGAGATTCAAAGTTTAAAGGAGAATATAAAACAGGGAAAATCTTTAATTTTCTCTTGCAGGCATCAGTAGGCTTGCTTAATCCTCCCAGGGAAAGAGGTGTGTTTGCCATTCAGACCTGTGAGATTTTGAAGACCGATACCATTCATTTATCTTTGTGTTCACATATGTAAATCAACTTCTTACTTTCTCTTTATAGTTTCAAACTAAAGAATATGTTGTCACTGATATATGAGCTAATTTCTATTCATCATGGGGTTCCAGGGTGAGGATCGGTGCCAGTATTGAAAAACACAGAAATAACTTCATTATGCTGGCACAGTGAGTTAGTATATGAGGCAGATAGTTGTTCATGTCATGTAGCTGATAATTCTTTCCTTAGGAACACTGCATCCTCTTCATCTGGTGAAACTTATACATCCCTACCCCAAGTGTGCTCCTTAAACAAGTGCTGGTTCCCAAATTGGGTGTAACTGTTCTAAAATGAGACAGGTAAAGAAACCCAATAGTAAAGGTTTAGAAGTTGATAGTAAATTGAAAGTGATTTTCTGTTTGATGAAAATGATAATAAAATAGAGCTTACATTTCTTATCTTCGTTTTTATGTTATTTCCTTAAAGATGTATTTTTATTGTATTATACAAAATTTTCAAAGATGGAGTAGAATTAAAGAAAAATAAGAGATCTTTCACTACAGAGTGTCTGAAATGCCCCGTTATCAGAGAACTTAAGAAAAGCTTCCACTTCTTACTGACTCAACTAATTCTCAGCAAAGATTGACTCATTCAAATCATAGATTAATATATTTTTGGGAGTCAGGTCCTTAATTCCCAATGGAAAAATAACAAAAGCAACAATAACAACTACAATCACTCTCCTAAGTTTTGTCATTACTGTTATAATTTCTGTTGTCGTAAAATATGTTATAATCACCTACATGTGCTTATCTCATTAATACTCCCAGAGACTCTTTGAGGACCGTTTACTCTACAGATGAGAAAACTGAATTAAATAATAACAAAGTGTGATTTTCAAAAAGTTCAAACACATGACTCTCCTATATAGTATGAGCACCTATAAATATTAAAAAACAATAAGAGAACCTGTTTTCTTAAGAGGGATTCAAGAGACTAAAGCAATTAAAATTAATGAAAGGCAGAATGATGAAATAGTATTGCAAAATTAGCTATGAAACTAGTTAATATTCTATAATGCAATAAGACTAATATTTAGGGTGTCTTTTCTACTGCACAGAAATTTTTGTTATCTGCCTTGTACAAAATTATCTTAAACCTGTTGACCTTTAGTTTAAATAATACTTTAGAGCATACTGAGCTACAATCAATAGTAAATGAGAAGCCAAACTAAAAGACATCTCTTAGGCAGTTCAGCTGGGCTTATGATCCAGTATGATGTTAAAAGGACAGACAGTCATCTTTTCCCTTATTTCCAAGTTTTGGATATTTTATTGTAACAAAAACTTTTCTTAAAAAATCCTTTAGTCCGTGGCATATTTGAATTCATATTTCTTCTTCTGCACCATTTTAACTCTTTAAAATGTGTATTTGAGAATTACTTCATTGATAGAGATACTGTGAAACTGGCAGAGTCTGTTTTTCTTTTTCTCCTATTCCGTAACATTTATAATAAGATACTGTACTGCTGTATAAGCTCCCATCATGTGTTAGTACTTGTTCTAATTTGCTAGCTGCCGGAAAGCAACACACCAGAAACAGATTGGCTTTTAATAAAAGGGGATTTATTTTGTTAGTTCTTCAGAGGAAAGGCATCTAACTTTCCACTGAGGTTCTTTCTTACGTGGGAAGGCACAGGATGGTCTCTGATGACCTTTTCTCCATGCCCCTGGGTTCCAACAACTTTCCCTGGGGTGATTTCTTTCTGCATCTCCAAAGACCTGGGCTGAGCTGCGAGTGCTGAGATGAGGAATGCTGAGCTGCTTGGGCTGTGCTACGTCGTGGTCTCTCATTTAAGCCAATTAAGTCAAACATCATTCAGTGCAGCAGGCATGCCTCCTAGCTGACTGCAGATGTAAATCACCAACAGATGAGGTTCACGTACCATTGGCTCATGTTCATAGCAACAGCACTAGGTGCCTTCACCTGGCCAAGTTGACAACTGAATCTAACTACCACAGTACTCATACAATTATTATTCAAATATGAGAACATTTATTTTTGTATTCATAGCTATAGAATCTATAGTATTCATTACATATAGAAAGAAATATATATGAGCAGATAGATGATTCAAGTTCCTTTATTTACTAACAGGATGACTTAGAGCAAATTAGTTAAACCCTTGAAACCTCATTTTTTTAATTGATCAATGAAGATAATATCAGTTTTACTCCTCTTAATTTCCTCCTGAAAGGTGCCCCATTAACCTGGCCTTGCTTTGTCCTCTCACCTGTTATGCCTTAGAGGTAGTGGGGAGATGCATCTGATTGGTGACTTTGAAAGGAGAAACTAAACATGCTTATTACAGCCTTTTCTTTGCTGTCTTCAAAAAAATAAGTATTCTAATCTCTTAGAGGGTGAACATTTATCTGCAGATATATACCATCTTCTCCAGCAGTAATGTAGTCAATATTAATATTGATAGTGAAAATGATATTTTGATCCATTTCTCTTATTTCTCAACAGGTTTAAAATCTGGGCAAGGCAGGAACTTATTATTTATTGGCCTGTCCTTGAACCTCATGATGGCCTGTGAAAAATGCTATATAAGTTAGCTTTTATTGCTTCTTAGTTAAGTTTTGCCTTTTTCTTTTTTTGATTATTGTCATCTAGCTTGAACAAAATTGTGTTCAACTTGTTGACCTTCTTAAGTTTAAGTCTACTTTACAGCATATAAGCTACAGTCAATAGTAATGGGAAACCAAACCAAGAGACATCTCTTAGGCAGTTCAGTTGGGCAATGTTTCAGTATGATGTTAAAAGGACAGTCACATTTTCCCTTATTTTTTTTTTTCTAAAGAAAAAAGGTTATTTATTGTCCCTGAGCCTTATTTCCAAATGGGATGAAATAATCAAACTCCTTGGGTTATTTTGAGCTTGTAAAAATATTTTGTATATAAAATATCTGACTCCATGCAACATTTTATCTTGTAGCCAGAATTCATGCCCCAAGTTTTAGTCCTAAGAGTATAGTTAACATTTATCAGGGCTGGTGAAGCATAATGACCAAATAGCCATTTCATGCAAAAAAGAATACCAACTGTTGGAAAGGTATAAATGCACCAAAAGGAAACCTTTTTGTCTCTTGAATATTTAGGATAATAATTGCTAGTCACTACTTTGACTTCATAAGAAATTTGAAAAGTACATTTGAACTCAGAGTTCTTTCCTGATGTCTAACTTTAATCAAGATGCATTTTAGTAAAACAAATTATTCAAGTTTAAAATCCTGTGCTAATATTAGGGCTTAAGAACAAATTGTTCCTTAAAACGCCAACTGAAGAAAAGCTATCATAAATGTAAAAGAAATTCTTCAAAAGGGACTTTGATCAAATAGCTGGAATTTATTCTTATTGTGAACATCCATTAGAAACAAAACTTATGACTTTAAAAAACACAGATAAGTATCTTCCATGACAGG
Source organism: Tamandua tetradactyla (assembly GCF_023851605.1). Lineage (NCBI taxonomy): Eukaryota > Metazoa > Chordata > Mammalia > Pilosa > Myrmecophagidae > Tamandua > Tamandua tetradactyla. Next base: position 42,974,021 of record NC_135335.1, on the reverse strand, counting down.
AAAAATTGTAAATAATCAGGCCTAATTTTGCTTTAGTGTGCTGCTGATCTCTAATTAAAACCAATTGGAATTAATTCATTTTATCACATGCAGTTTGTTTTTGCACCATCATTATTTCAAAGCATTTTTTGTGGGTGAAATATAACATACATATAAACAAGTGATACTTTCAAAGTACATTTTAACAAGTAGTTGTAGAACAAATTTCAAAATATGGTATGGGTTGCAGTTCCACCATTTTAGGTATTTCCTTCTAACTGCTCTAAGACACTGGAGACTAAAAAGTACTATCAACATAATGATTTAGTTGTCATACTCATGTGATAAGTCCTATCTTCTCTGTTATAACTTCTTCTCCTTTGATCCTTCTTCTACTCTTTAGGGATATTTGGGCAATGCCCATTCTAACTACTTCATGTTGAAAAGGGGTGTCAACATTATGGAATAGGGGGATGCAACTGGTTGATGTTCTTGGAGAGACTGGTAACTGGGTTTCAGGGTTTATTTGGCTTAGGAGCTATCTAGAGGTTATAGTTTTCTGAAAAATAAACTTAGTAGGTGAAACTTTTATAGAGTTTCAAATAGAGCTTTGGATATTCTTTACGGTTTACAGGAATACTTTTGGTTCAGGCTTGGCATACCATGGCAATTAACAATATCTAGCTTAACCTTGCATAAAAGTAACCTCCAAAATAGCCTCTCAACTCTATTTGAAATCTCTTAGCTGTTGATACCTTATTTTATTTCATCTCTTTTCCCCTTTTTGGTCAAGTAGGCATTATTGATCCCATGGTGCCAGGCCCAGGCTCATCCCTGGGAGTCATGTCTCATGTTGCCAGGGAGACTTATACCCCTGGACGTCATGCCCCGTATAGGGGAAAGGGTAATGAGTTTATTTGCAGAGCTGGGCTTAGAGAGAGAAAGAGGGCACATCTGAGCAACATAAGAGGTTCTCTGGAAGTAACTCTTAGGCATTATTATAGGTAGGCTTTGTTTCTCTGTTATAGAAAGAAGTTTCATAAGAGCAAGCCTCAAAATTAAGGACTTAGCCTATTAACTTGGATGTTCCTAATATTTGTGAGAATAACTGAGATTTCCCAGATGGGGAAGTTTAATAGTTCAATATTTTTCCTCCAGGCCCTCATGGGACTTTGCCAATACTTTTTAATTATCTGCCCAACATACTCTGGAATGCATCTGAGTATTACATTAAGCTATACAGAATTGCAAGACCTAATTCCCAATTCTAGGTTCCATTTGTTTAAATTGTTTAAGTGAACTTGCCAGACATGTTAAGTTAGATTGTGTGCTACAGAAAATTTATGCTCTTGAAAAAATAAACCTCTCTTCCTTTGGTTTCATACAGTAAGTGAATTTTTAAAATGCAAACAATATCATCCTTTACTCGGGGTTCTGATTTACATTAGTCCCAACCAGCTCGGCTTCATTCTCATCTTTAATTGAAGCCTCATCTCTTTTCAACTTCTTTAACAGTTGCTGTATGTAGAAATGCTGACTTTCAGAGCTGTAGAACTCAAACTTTGAGTCTTTACTGAACCAGAGTTTCAGGAAAATATCAAGTTATACACATATATATAGTAGAGCATCTTGCAAAAAATAACACTTAAAGCCTAGGAATAAATATGAGTGCTATAAGAGGTTACAATCCAGGCCCCAATTTTCTTATACGTATTTTCTAAGAGAATAAAATATTTGTTCTCTAGTTTCTGGCTTATTTTGTTCCACATAATGTACTCATGGTTCATTAACTTCATTGCATGCTTCATGGCTTCATTCTTTTTGTAGCCATACAATATTCCATCATATATATCATATATATGTATACCACATTTACCCTTCTCCTTCTCAGTCAATGTACCCTTTGGCCACCTCCATCCATTGGGTATTATGAATAATGTTGCCATAAACATCAGTCCTATTTGAGTCCCTGCTTTCAGTTCTTTCAAGTATATTCTCAATAACTCATGGTTAGCCAACCCAATATTTAGCCTCCTGTGGTTCCACTGCATTGTCCCTGGGAGAGGCTGCCCCATTCTACTGCCCTACCAACACTGAATAGGTATACCTCTCCACATTTTTCCTAGCACTTGAATCCTTCTGTTTATTTATTTATAATCTACTGATTTTGTTGAGATATATTCATATAGCATATATTCTATCCAAAATAAACAGTGTTTCACATTATCCTCACTTAGTTGTACAATCATTATCACTCTCAATTGTAGATGATTTTCATTGCTTCAAAGAGAAAAGTAATGACACATTCACACCATAGAAAAAATCCAAAACTCCCCCAACTCTTGTCCCCACCCCCAATTATGTACGCCTAGTACTATTGTGGTACTAGTGATGTATTCCTGTTAAATATAGACCATACCATGCAATAAGTAGTTTTTCCCACTTACCCTTCTATTATTAATTCTTTATATATGTATCATACTTTTGAGGTAATTCAGAACTTATTTATAGTTGTAGTGCTAACAGTGACGTATGTGGCTCTAACCAACCCCTTTCCAGTTATATTCACCTCAATATGGCACTATTACATATGAACCCACTAATGAACTACCATCAACTCTATCCATTCCCACATGTTTAAGTTCAATCTCATTAACTAGTCTGCACATATTAGGTGATTGTTCCCCCTTCTCTAGCTCTATCTATCTCTAGCTCCCCTATATTCTACATTGTAAAACTCTGAGTTTACATTTTCCAGGGGGTTCATATTCTTAATATCATACAATATCTATCCTTTTGAGGCTGCTTATTTTGTTCTCAAGGTTTATCCATGCTGTCATGTGCTTCAGGACCTCATTTCTTCTTACTGCTACGTAATATTCTATCATATGTATATAACACATTTTGTTTATCCACTCCGCTATTGATGGACAATTTGGTTATTTCCATCTTTTGGCAATTGTGAATAATGTCACTATGAACATTGGTTGGCAAGTGTTTGTTCATGACACTGATTTCGGCTCTTCTGGGTATATACCAAGTAGTGGTATTTCTGAGTTATAGGGAAACTTGATATTTGGTTTTCTGAGGAACTGTCAAACTGTCTTCCAGAGGCTGTACATTGTGTAGTCCCACCAACTTTGAATATGTGTTCCAGCTTCTCCACACTCCTCTCCAAAATTTGTAGTTTCCTGTTTGTTTAATGGCAGTAATTCTTTTAGTGTGAGATCTCATTGTGGTTTTGTTTTAGTTCCCTTATAGCTAATGAAGATGGACATCTATTCATGTGCTTTTTAGCAATTTTTAATTCTGTTTTGGAAAAATGTCTATTTATATCTTTTGACCATTTTTAAATTTGGTTGTTTCTTCTTTTGCTGTTGAGTTGTATGTTTTCTTTATATATATTGGATATCAAACCCTTATCTATATATGATTTCCAAATATTTTCTCCCATTAGGTTGGCTGCCTCATCACTGTTTTGACAAACTCCTTTGAGTTGCAGAAGCATTTGTCTTTTGAGGAGTTCCCATTTATCTATTTTATCTTTCAATGCTTGTACTTTGTATGTAAGGTCTAAGAAACTACCTCCTTTTACTAGGTAATGAAGACATTTCCCTATATTTTCTTCTAAAAGTTTTATGGTACTGGCTTTTAAATTTAGGTCTTTGATCCACTTTGCATTAATTTTTGTATAAGGTGTAAGGTAAGGGTCCTCTTTCATTCCCCTTTGGCTATGGCTATCTAGTTCTCCCATGCCTATTTATTGAAAAAACTATTCTCTCCCAGTTCAGTGGATTTGGGGGCCTTATCAAATATCAATTGACCTTAGATACAGGTCTATTTCCAGACTCTCAATTTGATGCCATTGATCAACATATCAATCTTTGTGTCAGTACCATCCTATTTTGACCACTGTTGCTTTATCAGAAGCTTTAAAATCAGGAAGTGCATGTCCTCCCATTTCATTCTTTTTTTTTTTTTTTTTGCATGGACAGGCAACAGGAATCAAACCCAGGTCTCTGGCATGGCAGGCAAAAAAGCCACTATGGCCCATCCTCATTCTTCTTTTGTAGGATGTTTTTGGCTATTTGGTGACCCTTTCCCTTCCAAACAAATTCAATAACAAGCTTTTCCAAGTCTTCAAAGAAGGCTGTTGGAATTTTGATTGCTATTGCATTGGATCTATATACCTATTTAAGTAGAAATGGTGTCTTAATGATATTTAGCTTTCCTATCCATGTACATGGGATGTCTTTCCACCTATTTAGATCTTCTTTGATTTCTTTTAGCAATGTTTTGTAGTTTACCTTTACATCGCTGGTTAAGTGTATTCTTAGATGCTTGATTCTTTTAGCTACTATTGTGTATGGAATTTTTTTAACTGTCTCCACAGTTAGGTCATTAATTGCATAGAAATATTACTGACTTTTGCACATTAATCTTGTATCCCACCTCATTACTGAATTTATCAGCTCAAATAGCTTTACCATAGATTTCTAAGGATATTCCAATAATAGGACCATGTCTTCTGCAAATATTGAATGTTTCACTACTTCCTTTTTGACGTGGATGCCTTTTATTTCTTTTTCTTGCCTGATTGCTCTGGCTAGAACTCCCAGCACAATGTCAAATAGTAATAGTGGCAGTGGGCATCTTTGTCTCATTCTTAATCTCAGGGGAAAGGCATTCATTCTCTCACCATTGAATATGATGCTGGCTGTGGATTTTTCATATATGCCCCTTATCATATTGAAGAAGTTTCCTTCATTTACTACCTTTTGAAGTGTTTTTTATCAGAAAAACAAACTGAATATTGTGAAATGTTATTTCAGCATCAATTGAGATAATCATGTGATTTTTCCCTTTTGATTTGTTAATATGTTGTATTACCTGGATTGATTTTCTTGTGTTGAATCACCATTGCATGCCTGGAATAAACACCAGTTGGTCATGGTGTATAATTCTTTTAATGTGCATTGGATTAGATTTGCAAATATTTTATTGAGAATTTTTGCATCTATGATCGTAAGAGAGATTGGCCTATAATTTTCCTTTCTTGTAACATATTTATCAGGTTTTGGTATTAGGATGATATTTGCTTCATAAAATGAGTTAGGCAGTGTTCGTTTTTCCTCAATTTTTTAGGAGAGTTTGAGGAGGAATGGTGTTGATTCTTTTTGGAATGTTTGGTAAAATTCACCTGTGAAGTCATCTGGTTGTGGGATGTTTTTTGTAGGAAGATTTTTGATGACTGGTTGGCTCTCTTTACATATTTGTTGGCTTGTTGAGGTCTTCCATTTCTCCTCGATTTAGTGTAGGTTCTTTGTGTGTGTCCATTTCATCTAAGTTGTCTAGTTTATTGGCATTTATTTGTTTGTAGTATCCTCTTATGATTATTTTATTTCTTCAGAGTCCATGACAATAACCCCCTCTCATTTCTGATTTTATTTATTTGTATCCTCCCTCTTTTATTTCTCTGTCAGCCTAGCTAAGGGTCTATCAATTTTAGTGATTTTCTCAAAGAACCAAATTTTGGTTTTATTTATTCTTTCTATTGCTTAGTTGTTCTCATATTCATTTATTTCTGCTTTAATTCTTTGTTACTTCTCTTTTTCTATTTGATTTGGCGTTAGTTTGAGTTCTTTCTCTTATTACTCCAGGTGAGCAGTTAAGTCCTCTTTTTTTTTGCATGGACAGACACCAGGAAATGAACCCTGGTCTCTGGTATGACAGGCAAGAATTCTGCCTGCTAAACCACCATTGCCCCAACCTGTTCTTTCTTTTTTAATATAGGCATTTAGGGCAGTAAATTTCCCTCTCAGGGTAATTTACTGCCCTAATGCCACATCATATAAGCTCTGATATGCTGTATTCTCATTTTCATTCATCTCCAGATATTCACTGATTTCTCTTACAATTTCTTCTCTTACCCACTGATTGTTTAACAATATGTTATTTAATCTTCATATATTTGAGAAAGTTTGATTCTTTGGTGGTTATTGATTTCCATCTTCATTCCATTATGGTCAGAGAAAGTGTTTGGAATAATTTCAATCTCTTAAAATTTATTAAGACATGTTTTGTACCCAGCATATTTTCTATAGTGGAGAATGTTCTATAAGCACTAGAGAAGAATGTTATATACAGGTGTTTTGGGATGTAATGCTCTATCAATGTCTGTTAGGTCTAATTCAATTATCACATAGTTTATGTTCTCTATTTTCTTATTAATCAAAGTGTATATGGAAGTGTCCCACTATTATTGTTACTGTTGAAACATCTATTTCTGCCATCAGTGTTGCCAATGTTTGCCTCATGTATTTTTAGAGCTACTTGATTGAGTGCATAAATACTTATGATTATTATTTCTTCTTGGTGAAATATCTGTTTTATTAATATGTAGTGTCCTTCTTGTCTTTTATGACATCTTTGTGTTAAAATTTATTTTGTATGCTATTAATATAGCAACTCCTGCTTTCTTTTGCTTACAGCTTACATAGAATATCTTTTTTCATCCTTTTACTTTCAATCTATTTGATTACTTAGGTCTAAGATGTGTCTCTTGTAAACAGCATATAGATGGGTTATATTTTAATCCATTCTACCAATCTGTACCTTTTAATTGGTGAGTTTAGTCCATTAACAAAACTATTACTATAAAAGCAGTTCTTGAATCAACCATTTTATTCTTTGGTTTTAATTTGTTAAATCTGTATATATACATTTCTCCCTCTCTCTTTTATATTATTTAAGTTACCCCTACTAATACTCTTCTGTTCTGTGCTCTCCTCCAGACCTCTCTCTTTTGTCTTATTTTTTTAGCCAACAGAGCTTCCTTTAGTATTTCTTGCAGGCTGGTCTATTGTTAACAAATTCTCTCAGCATTGGTTTGTCTGTGAAATTTTTAATCTCTCCCTCACTTTTGAAGGGCAACTTTGCTGGATAAAGAATTCTTATCTGGAACTCTTTCTCTTTCTGAATATTAAATATATCATACCACTGTCTTCTCTCCTACATGGTGCCTGTTCAGTAGTCTGAATCTAGGCTCATGTGGCTTCCCATATATGTGGTGAATTGCTTTTCTTTTGCTGCTTTTGAGACTTTCTGCTTCCTTTCAGCATCTGACAGGAATGCATGTGTCTTAGTATGTGTCTTGGAGTAAGTCTTTTTGGATTTATTCTATTGGAGTTTGTAGGGCTTCTTTGATTTGCGTATTTGTATTTTTTATAATGTTTGGAAAGTTTTCCCCAATTATCTCCTCAAATATTCTTTCTAGCCCTTTACTCTTCTCTTCTTCTCCTGGACATCAGCAATTCTTATATTTGTGTGCTTCATATTGTCCATCATTTCCCTGAAATCCAATTCAAAATTTTCCATCTTTTTCACTATTTGTTATTTTGTGAGATAGAATTCAGTTTCTTTGTCCTCTAGTTCACTTATTCTTTATTCTGCCTCTTTAAATCTGCTGTGTGTGTCTCTGGTATATTTTTAATTTAATGTACAGTGTCTTTCATTTCTACAAGATCTGCTATTTTTCTATTTTTTTCAAATTCTTATTTATGCTCTTCCAGTGTCTTCTTGATATCTTTTATGTTATTAGCCAAGCCTTTGAACTTATTTAGGAGATTTTTATGAACATCTTTGATTAGTTGCTCCAAATTCTATATCACCTCTAGTGTGTTAATTTGGTCATTTGGCTTGGCCATATTTTCTGGCATCGTCATATGCATTGTGACTTTCTTCTGCCTTTGAGGCATTTGGTTATCTTGATAAGGTTATTTTGAAGGTTATTTCCCTCACTCATCTAATATTTTGTGGTTGTTTGGGTTTGCATTGAAGATCTCCTTTTGCAGTTGGTTTGTCAGTTATTTCAAACCAAACCAAGGCCATGATCTCATGCAGGAGATGCAACTCTAAGTGGAGATCTGTTAAAAGCTGGGTAAAAAAGGCAGTTTGCCAGTTGGCACTTTCCATGTCTTCCAAGCAGATGGTGCTCTTGGGCCATCTCTTCCCCTTAGGCCTGACTTTCTCTGACCAAGTCAGCTAGTTGGGCAGAGACCTAATCATGTGCAAAGCCAGTCAAGGCTGCAGGTCCCTATGTGCAATGAAAGCTGCCGGTCCCAGGGTTGGTATTAGTCAGTGTGTACACCTTAGTGGAAAATCTGCTTGTGGGCCTGATGGTCGCCAGGTTCCTGAATGGAATGACCTTAGGCTGGGAATGAGTATTTCAACTGCCCCTGTCCACAGTGAGCCCAGAGTCCCTAGTGGGGCAGTGTGGTTCATTCCCACATCCCTGCCTCTCCACCTCTGCATGCTGTGACTGCTCTGGACCTCCATGGAGAAAGGATAGAAGTAGTGCAACCTGGGAAGTTTCTTTCACAGGGCAGGTGTCAGATCAGCTTGGCTCTGTGTCCCCCTCTCCTCCCAAAGGGAGAGCCCCCAGTCTCAGCCAAAACTAGGTGCTCACAGCAGCCTTCCTCAGAGTAGGAATAAGCACTGTGCACCACAAGTTCTCTGTGTATAGGTAAACTATCTGCTGGCTTCTGTGTTCACCACAGGAGCTCCTGGCTGTGGAGCTAATAGGGAAGATCTCTCCAGCTGATGCAGAGGTGGGAGTGCAGGAGCATGTTGCTCCTTCCACATCTACTCTGTCTTGCATGCTGCAGCCCATCCAGCTCTAGGTAAACTCACTCTGTCCATTCAATCATAATTTCTCCACTGTTTTCATCCAGGGTCTCCCTATATAGTGTAGAAGTCCCTCTCTGGTCACTAATCCCCTGAAACTGCTATCTCAGTCATTTTTATGCCACTTCTGTAGCTATTCCTTGGAGCAGAGGTGAAGTCAGCCTAACCTATTCTGCCATATTCCTGGAAGCCCTCAAAACATTTCTAGGCTCATAGTTCTAAATTCAGTGGGCTGTAGAGTTGCATATTTTGAAACCTGTAAGGCTGATGTTTAGATTGTTTTTGGTGAGGGAAAAGAGCAAGGAAAAAAGGATTATTTTCTCCCTCTGAGCTAATTAGTGTTATGTGTGAAGAATTAACATGTATTAATGGTACTGTCAGTAATTCTATAGTTATATCTGGAAAGCAAGCACCATTCCTTTGCATTCCCGAGAAGCTACATTTTATGTTTGCTTTCTTTTGACAATGGTTTTGTTAAAACTTGGTTGCTAATAACCCCCTAAAGCAAGCTAGTTTGCTGAGCAATTCAGTTTGACAAATGCTTATTAGTAAAGGCTATATACTTTAAGATTTACTTGACTGAACTGTCCCATTGATTGTCATTAATTATCATGTTTATTCACAAACAAGTGTCTATGTTCACTTGTCACTTCAGCAATTTAGATATTGATTGGATCCACTTGGATGTGTAATGCCCAAATTGAGGCTCTCTTGAAAACTTGTCAAAGGGTACAAAAGATTATGCTGACAGTCAACAGAACATAACACAACAGCATTATGTTTATGTAGTTAATCATTTCTGAGGAAGAAAATCGCAGTGGTTTCCAGAAGAATACAAGGCAGTTGCCTGTGGAAAGCATTATGATGTGTTCTTGTTTTTTTGTTTTTTTTTAAACATGGGCCGGCACTGGGAATCAAACCCGGATCCTCTGGCATGGCAGGCAAGCATTCTTGCCTGCTGAGCCACTGTGGCCCACCCATGATGTATTCTTGAGACTTCAAATAGGCACATTGGTAGTTTGTTAATGGTATTTTTTTTTTATCACCTTGCCAAAACTGCTAAGAACACAAAAGATGCCTGCAGCTGTCAGGTCGGAGGCATGGGTTACTGGCTCTGAAGTCAATAACTTGTCAATATTAGCTTTTAGCAAGAATCTGACTTCTGCCAATAAGCATACATCAAATTACATTGCTCATTTCAGTAATGAGATGGAAGAAGGTCTACACAAAAGTAAAACAAAACTCAACCTCAGACTGTCACTTACCTCAGCTCTTAATAAGACCTTGGTCAAGATATGTAGTGAATTTCATCTCCCCAAAGGTTCCGTTGAATGTTAAATTACCTTTATATTGTGCACCATTAAAAAAAAATGACAAAACAAGACACACCATCAATTTTTTTTTTTTTTTTTTTGCATGGGCAGACATTTGGAATCGAACCCAGGTCTCTAGCATGGCAGGTGAGAACTCTGTCACTGAGCCGTCATGGCCCGCCACAGACCATCAATTTTAAGATGCATTTTCTTAGATACTAAAATGTGAGAAAATTTCTTAAAACCAAATAAGTATGGTCATATTTATTACTTTGGGCCTTAGTTCACTTATTTATCCATAAATGGAGAATGTGGCATTCTATCAGTTACCATTTTATATGAATTCCTTGTGATAGTGTTACTGGACAAAGGCAGTAGATTCTTTTGCCCATGTGCTGAACTGACCAATCCCTGAGATACTGGTGTTTCAAAGACAGAAAGAGTTTATTACTAGGCATAGGAGTTCAGATGGCCTATAGGCCCCAAAATCTGTCTCGCTGAACTGCAGTAATTCTGATAGTTTCATAGTATTAGAAGATGAGCAGCTTTTAGGATAATGAGCACAGTGGTGCCAGATGATGCAATTAAAGGTGATTTAATTACTGAGCATGCATAGATTGATTACATGCTTAATTACAGGATATATGTAAGAAAATAGTGGCCTTAATATGATGAGCATGATTTTTAGTATTATGATGAGATATAGGTGACTTGTAGGTTAAAGTCTAAGCTTCTGTGCATGTCAGGTGGGCTGATTTGATTAGATCTAGTCTCTGTTACAACTTTGGACTTGGGGTGGGTTATTTCTGGACTGACCCAGAACCCTTCATTAATAAACATTAGGGACTGTCTTTAGTGATCACAAGACTTTAAAGTTGAAAAACTGGATAACTGGGTACAAATAAAGGTTAGTTACAAGTTTCCACAATCACAGGGGCATAAGATTAAGTCTGTACAGTGATTATCACTGATCAAGGCAGCTGGATTACAGTTCAGAGATTTCAAGTATTTCCCTCTGTCTACTCCAATATATCAATAAAGCAAAAAGGAATATCAGCAACTATACTCACCTTAAATCCTACTTTCTCAGTTATAATAGTGATAGATATAGTATAAAAAATGAAGTTATGTAACAAATAAGACATGCATGCATATAAAACTGAATTTTATATTTTTATACAATTTTTATATTTTTTAACATAAAAACAAGGTTAGATTAAATTAATGCTATATTATTTTCCTTTTTCTGGTACTGTTTGGGACTCCTTCACAACTTCATGCTCTTGGTGTGGCTGCGAATTCTAGTCTCTCACTACACTATCCATTTCCCCCTCCATACCCTGTACCAGAGAAGGGGACAAATAACCCAGGCTGCATGGAGTCCTTCTAGTCCTCTCCACAGTGATGATATACACAGAATTAGGAACTAAGTGAGTCTTATTAGATCCTTTCCTGAGATTGCATATTAAACACCAAGAGAAAGAAAATCTCTCTGTGGTTGTAGTTGGTAAACAGGGAAGTTATTTATCTGTGGCACCAGCAGCCATTCTACACAGAAGTTGGGGAAAGGTATGTTGGGAAAATCAAACCACTTAGAAATACAGAGTATGAATAGAAAGAGATGGCTTTGAGGACATTGTTTGCACCTTTAGATCCTGCTAGACCTAAGGCCAGACTCCCACTCCGAGCGTTTTATATGAGCTAATAAATTTCTTTTTTGTTTAAACATATTTGCTTTTATTTCTATCCGTTACAATGAAAGGGTTCTGACCAAAAAAGGAGCCAGATATAAAAGCCTTTCCTGTAAGACACATTTAGTGAAGATCAATTACATACTCAAAGGGGTTCTTTCAAACTAACCTGAAGTATAATAAATAACTTAACTCATCTTTGTCCCTGGTTCCTGGGAGGTAACTTCTACATCTTTGGAATTTCCTGTGATAGAAGTCTTTTATTATTCACAATGGGCTGAAGAGCATACCTGAATATTTTATACTAAAGAGATGACCTCTAGCGGGAGGAAAACATTGGCTGGAGATTGAGTTCAACCACAGGGGCACTGATTTCACCAGTCCTGCCTGAGTAATAAAATCCCATGAAAACTCAGGATCAGGAATGTTGGACAGCTTCCATAATACACCTCATTTTTCATGGAGATGATGCATTCTGATTCCATATGGAGAGGATACTGGAGGTTTTACATTTGAGGTCATCCCAGCATTTCATGCTATGCACCTGTTTTGGCTTTTTCTGATTTGTATTCTTTTTTTCTCCTACTATAATAAAATTATAATTGCAAAAATAGCACTTTTCTGAATTCTGTGAGTCATTCTAGTTAATTCTTGAATCTGAAGAGTAGTGGGAACCCCTGAATTTGTACCCAACTGCTTAGAAGTGATGAACTTGCAACTGGTGTCTAAAGGGCATCCTGTGGAATATGACCTAACTCCAGATAGTTAGCATCTGAATCAAATTGTAACCAAGAGGTTAGGATTTAAGTGGTGATTATGATTACTGAATCACTATATAAATATTCCTTTTTAAATTTCTGGTATACTAGAGTAGACATAAGGAAATAACTGAAATCTCTGAACAATAATCCAGCTGCCTTGATGTCTGATGATAGCATAGCCTTTATCTTGTGCCCTTGTGATTTGTAAAAACCTTGTGACTGACCTTCACTTGTACCCATTTCTTCTAGTTTTTGACTGTGGAGTCTTGTGATCACCAATAACAGCCCCTAATGTTTATTAGCAAAGGGCTTTCGGTCAGCCCAGTACTAACCCACCCCAATTCAAAAATTACCTTGAAAACCAAAAGTAGATCTAACCAAAATGGGCCTGTCTAACATGAAGTAGCTTAGACTTTAACCTACGCCTCAGTATAGTACTAAAAGTCTGCCCGTCTTCATATTAAGGCCACCTTTTTCTCACATATGTCCTGTGACTACGCATGTAATTGGTGTGTGCTTGCTCAGCACTTAATCATCACTCAGTACATCATCTGGAGCCATTGTGCTTATGATCCTAAAACCTGCCCATCTTTTGATACTATAAAGTTATCAGAATTAATAAAGTTTGGGGAGACAGAATTTTAGGCCAGCAGGACATCTTATCTCCAGCCTCATGCCTAGCAATAAATTTTTGTTGTTTGAAATCCTGGAACTTGTCATTTGAGCACGTTGGGCAGAGAGTCTGCTGCATTTGTCCAGCTTCAGAACTGTATTGCAGTTGGTGCCTATAGATTGATAGGGCAATCTATCATACCCTAAGTCTGGAATAGTTCATAGGAGGGACCTCAGGACTATTGCTGTATTTCCTTGCTGAAATGACTTTATGAATTTGTATATTCTCAAGAAAGTGTAAAAACATGCTTTCTGTGACAGATAGTGAGATGAAATGTCTACTTTTCAGATAAGAGAAATGAGCCCTGAGCTAGAGCTTATAGCACCACCCCTGTCCATTTCCATGGTAACCCCCATCCTTCAAGTTCTGCTTCTGTACTTCCCATTTGCTAGCCTATATAATCTGCAGACAAAGGATATGAAGCACTGAGCCTGCCAGCAAGAAAAAGTTTGTTCACTTCTCAGAGGCTCTGTTGCTTTCTTGTGTGGTGTTCAGAGTTTTTCCCTACTTCAAGTCAACTTCCTAAACTTGTTGGAAGTTACTGAAATCATTTGCACTTGCGTTTCAATCATGACTTTCCATACTATGAGTTCATTCAGAGTTGTGTTAACTAGTTACCCCATTGTTTTTAGGAGACAGTGTTCAGCATACAATGAGCCTGACATAATGATTACTCCATAAATCTTTTGGTGAACAAATGAATTGTATATATGTTGGATGTTTGGTTAAGAAGGAGATGAAACAAAGAAGAAGGTGTATGATGGTATGACTCATTTTATTTGTGATTTGAAGAATTCAAGGATTATCCAAAGCAATATACTAATTAGCACATTCCAAAGTATATTCCCAGGAATCTAAGTCAGCTGAAGATTTATATAAATTTTTCAAAAATAAATTATTTTCTAGGATGGTGTCTGGCTTAAAGTATATGATCACTAAATATAATTTCTTGTATGAGATCCTAGAGGCAGATTCTCCTTGAATTGCTTTTTGGACAGTAAAAAGAAATCAATAGTTAGACTTGTTCTATCCCATATTAATTGGTTTGCACCATTCCTGAAATCTTCATTTCTGCCTAGGATATTTTTTAATGTTTTCTTAATACAAATTTATTGAGATATATTCACACACCATATAACCCATCCAATGTATAGAATCAATAGTTCACAGTATCGTTTGTATAGTTGTGCATTCATCAACACAGTCAGTTTTAGAATATTTTCAGTACTCCAAAAAATAAATTAAATTAAATTTAAAAACACCTAAAACATACTGTTTAATTTCAGAAAAATAATTCTGAAAGCTAAAGAACTCTTGATGCAGAGCCCTGCTCCTCAGTGTCCTTGGCAAGTACCAGGACCCAGATATGAACCAATTGCCATACTAGCTAGTATGGTATCCTCCAGACGGCACTGCTGATAACACCCTCCCTGCCAGTGTCTCACCCTGCCTAATACGTGCACCTGCACATCAAAGGAGAATACCTCAGCAATCTATCATACCCTAAGTCAACAAGCCCCCTTCCAATCAAGGGACAACACACCACCTAATGGGCACCCTCCCCTGCTAGCATCAATTTCCCTTTAAGACACAGCCCTCAAAACAAAAAACTGGAGCCGTTTTCTATTTTTTCCTGCTGTATCTCCAGGTGGGAGCCAATTTCAGGCTCCTACCTGCTTTTTCCTTTTCACTCTCCCACCTGATTCCTCCCTGCTTTATTCCTTCAATAAGTCTGTTAATTTTTGACTTGCTGTCTCCTGTGGAATCCTTAACGACTCTGTGCCTAACACATACTATACTACTTATCCTCTTTTTTATTTATCTATTTTTTTCTTTATTTTATTATACATCTTCCCACTCACTGGGCAAAGGAAGTGTGAGTCACAGGGTTTTCATAATCATATGGCCACATGATAAAATCTATATAATTATATGATTATCATCAAAAAACAAGTCTATAGGATTCGAGTTCAACAATTTCATGTATTTATTTCTAGCTATTCTAATACATTAGGAATTAGAAAGTAATATCTATACAATGCATAAGAATAGCATCCAGAATTATCTCTTGACTATCTGAAATCTCTTTTACACTAAAACTTTATTTCATTCCACTTATTCCCCTTTTGGTTGCAAAGGCATTCTCAATACCATAATGCCAGGGCCAGGCTCATCCCAGGAGTCATGTCCCACATTGTCAGGGAGATTTATACCCCTGCAAGTCATGTGCCCTATAAGGAAGTCAGAAAGTGAATTTACTTGCAGAGTTAGCTTAGTGAGAGAGGCCACATCTGAGCAACAAAAGAGGCTCTCTGGGGGTGACTCTTAGGCATAATTATAAGTAGATTAAGCTTCTCCTTTTCAGGAATAAGTTTCATAGAGGCAAGCCCCAAGGTCAAGGGCTTGACTTATTAAATTAGGAGTCCCAAATATCAGGAATTCCCCAGTTGGGGAAGCTTATTATTTCCACTTTTTTCCCCAGTCCCTCAAGGAGACTTTGCAAATGCTTTTTTAATTTTCTCCCCCAAATACTCTGAGATATATTGGAGTATTACATTAACCTGAACGAAATAAGAAGATCTCATTCCCTATTCCAGGTTTCATGTAATTATGTTTAAATAAACTGACCATACAGGTTAAATTAGATAGTGTGCTACAGAAAATATAAAATTTGTACCAAATAAACATCTCTTCTTTTAGTCTCACACAAACATTGAAGTATTAAAATATAGTCAATATCATCTTTTACCCTATATTCTGATTTACTTTAGTCCTAACTAAGTCTGTTTCATTCATATCTCTAATTGAAGTTTGATCTCTTTTTCAGACTCTATCACGTACTCTATGGAGTAATGCTGATTTCAGAGCTACAGAGCTCCAACTCTCAGACTCAGGTGTCACACAAGACTTACTAAACATTCTTTACTCCTTAATGTCAATTGTCCAAGCTCTGCCCACATTCTATCCCCTGATAACCTATGCTCTCGAACTCAATTCTCAGCATTTGCTCATTGTAGTTAGTTTATATTAGTGAGGCCTTACAATATTGGTCTCTTTTTTCCTGGCTTACTTCACTCAACATAATATCCTCAAGTTTCATTCGCCTACTTGCATGCCTCACAATTTCATTCCTTCTTGAAGCTGTTCAGTATTTCTTTGTATCTACAGAACATATTTATCCTAAATATATATTTTTTTTCTTCTCTGGCTTCTGCCTAAATAATGTAATGCTTCACTATTCAAAGCACTGGCTCCAAACTGTTTGTTAAACCAGGCCACCAAAAAATAAGAAGCTTGTGCCAGAATATATATGAGCACACTCTTACATCAGAGAAAATGCCAATTGAACAAAGCAGTGCTTTTAGTGATGTAGTTGATTTATCTTCTTGCTGGAGCTTCTACTTGTCAAAGACCAGTAACAAATATTTGGTGGACCTATGGAACAATGTCAAGTTGTTTCTGGGAACAGCTAAGAATAGTCTAAGGTGTTCAGGCTAAGAGGCATAGAAATCTCTAGGTTGCAAAATTTATCCTCATTGGTCAGAACCTCCAGAGATATCCTGTGTGTGTGTGTATGCATGTGATAAATTACCCTCTCAAAGTTGCAGGGCACCGTTACTCAGAATCCAGTATTAAATATATTTGTCATCATTTTATTGCTTGAGTGAATTTGTTCATATTAGTTCTAGGTATACATGTCGTACCCCCCCCCCCACCACTGGGCAGCTCTCAGTCAAATGTACCTCAAATTGCATTATCAAAGTGTTTACAAAAAGTCATGTTCATTTCTATAGGTTTTTTCTAATGTATATTTGATCGAAATTCATTTGTACTTTTCATTCAAACATTCCTCCATTCACTGTGGATTAATTTTTCTGGAGACAATAATTGCTAGGTTTTCTCCTTCCACAAACCAGGCAGGATCTAGAAAATTATGCCCTTGGTGCCTTCCACAGCCTCACAATAGATGCATGGAGATTTTTTATTTAAAAGGAAAAAAAAATCTTTCGAGATTGTCCACAACCAGAATAAGGGGGAATTTAGCTATCTGCCCTTAGGACACATTTCTGGACTAAAAGCAGTAAGACATGCCATCCCACATCAGTGACTTTATCCTATACATGTGGCCCTTATGATAGCTCTTCATTTTATCTCTCAATCCCATTTACCTCACTGTGAAGCAATCTGTCTTTCTATCTATTCCCCTTCTATATTCAATCTGGAAGAACTCCTAATATTACATGGATGTGCTTAATTTTCAATCTCTGTCCATTTATTTTGTTTTGATCTAAGGCAGATATTCAACTTGATATGTCTTCCAGTTAGTCAGAATGTATATAGTGTTTTATAAAATAGTAAAAGGGAAAAACAATCATGCAGTTTTGAAATTTTTCTTATATCCCAAGTTACAAAAAGAGTCATTAAGCCTCTGAAAGAATGTTTTTCTTTGACAGTAGGTAATAAGAATGATAGTGAAAATTTGTTAAGTGGTTTCTCTAATCCAAATAATCTAATGTTACAGATCAGTTCCACTGACTCCAGATAGAAAACATAATGTACAATTCAATCATTATACATCAGCAAATGAAAAACAAATCCTTCTTCAACCCAAAGAATTTTCATTAAATAATGGATTTTGTTATTTATTTGGTACCATAATGGGAAAAGTAATCAACATGTCACCTCTGTTGGGATTTTCACAGCTGGGTGGTTTCTGAAATAAAAAAATTTCATAATGATTATCCCTTTCTTATATACTATTATTTAACTAGTTACAAATAAATAGCAGCTTTGAAATGGTTGAGGGATTTCGTGGCAGAATCTGCTATCTAGTGGATGCAGAGCTTCCTTTTCTTCCTCGTCTCCAATCCTTGGTACTATATTGAGAACTTATAATTAGGTCCTAATGCCAAGCCTGTCAGGAATTTATTTTTTTATTTTTGTGCTTTGCTATCTCAGCTGTTTCAAATTACATATATCCAAACTGTAGGAAGCCTGTTATTCTAAATGTTCTGGGAATTGATTTTTCCAAGTATCTTCAACCTTTTGTTCAGGCATTGTAAAAGTTAACCGAAATCAACAACAGCTAACTCAGAGAATTCCATCAGTGACTTTTGCCATTCATCAAGCTTTTATGAGGAATTGGGTGTCTTGCTGGGTGTTTTTACTACTTGCTACATCTCATCTTCATAATAATCCTATGACTCACATATTGTTGGTCTACTTTTAAGGATGAAGAAACTATCCTAGGAAAAGTAAATAAATGATTTCTCATTCTACCTTACCATTCAGTTTATCACTCCAAATCTAAGCTTTTAGTATTAGAGTATGCTTTTGAAAAATATGTTTCAGTCTCCTTTTTCTGGCTTGGCATTGCTTTTATTTCCCTTAAGAACACATGGAGGAAATTAGTATTATACCAGTTTTGTTCATCAAGAATCTCAGCGTTTGAAAGATTCTACAACCTTCCCAAGATTACATATCTGAGAAGTCAAAGTGGTGGAATTTAATCCCTTTCTACTTTCTAAATACATAGTATGTGATACAATATGTCTCGATTATTTCATTCTTGCAGAAGAAATTAGTCTGTATTTGAAATGCATCAGAGGTTTAAGACATGCATACTTGAGTTAATTCATATAAAGAATGGTTTTTAAATATGAAGCTGGTACATATACATATCATTAGAGTGGTCCAGTGGTGCAAGTAAGCCTAAAGCCACAGAAAAGTAATACTTTTTGTTTTCTTGGTGTTACAAAGGCAAGGTATGAAGTACTATGACTGGTTTGAAAGTCAAACGGATTTTCTTATCTCCCCAGAAGATGCGATTTTGGATCTGGATTCCCACTGCAAGCAAGGCTGGTGTGCAAACCTATTCCTCCATGTGGCATAATCCTCTTTCCTCAACATTGAGGACTAGGCCTTCTCCAAAGGTAATTTGAGAGTTCCTGGGGTTTGGGCTTTGGGGCATATAATTGCTGGGAGACTAGAAGGTCCCAAATACAGCAGTATAGGGAGACCCTTTCTGCATTCAGAAATGGGCACTTCATGGCCCTTCCATTTTGTCTTCCACTTTTTCCTATCCTGGCTTCTCCTATAGAGGCAACAAAAGGGGAATATCTCTAAAATT
This sequence comes from Tamandua tetradactyla, assembly GCF_023851605.1. NCBI lineage: Eukaryota > Metazoa > Chordata > Mammalia > Pilosa > Myrmecophagidae > Tamandua > Tamandua tetradactyla. Next base: position 42,954,789 of record NC_135335.1, on the reverse strand, counting down.
CTTTTGTAATTGAGGGAAATGTTGCTTTTCCTTTCCTGCTAAATTCTTCCCAATTCTAACATCTCCTTGTGTTGGAATTCTTCCACTTGCTCACCTACAATTTCTCTCTTCCTCTACTCTCTCCCTCTTTCCTATAATAAAGGGTATGCTGAAACATACCAAAAAGTGAGGGTACTATTCAGATTTCATTTTCTCCTTTCCATGTCAACAGATCATATCATTTGGGTATCAAAATTGCTGTGCACGTTTTATCAATCATGTTGGAATTCTATATCCATAGTATAAAAACCTACTTACAATGGTTTAAATATTAATCAAATGTCTCATTGAATATTTACAGAAGAAGAATAAACTCTAGTTGCAGCACCATCAGGGAACATGCTCCATTTCTTTCTGTTTTTCTCATTTATGTTATTTTCCATAAATTAGCTTTGACTTTAGTATGGCTGCTCTTAGGCAGCAAGATAGCTATGAGCAATGTCGTTGTTTGAAAGCTGCCAGAATGTGATATACCTGAAATAGAACAGCTTTTAAAAAGGGGAATTTATTAAGTTGAAAGTTTACAGTTCTAAAGCTGTAAAAATGTCCAATCTGAGGCATCCAGAGCATGATACCTTGGCTCAAGAAGGCTGATGATGTTCAGAGTTTCTCTCTCAGCTGGAAAGGTACATGGCGAGATCTACTAGCTTTCTCTTCAACAGCTTCCACAGGGCTCTGTCTGTTCTGTCGGCTCTGTTGGTTCTGGTGGCTTCCATGCCTCTGTAGCATTTTCCAAAATGGTTCCCTCTTAAAGAACTCCCATAAGCAACCCCACCTTGAAGAGATGGAAACGCACCTCACTGGAAACCATCTAATCAAAAGTTACCACCCACAATTGGTTGGGTCGTATCTCAATGGAAACAATCAAAAAGGTCCCACTCAGCAATATTGCATTAAGGATGAAAGGACATGGCTTTTCTGGGGTTCAGAATAGCTTCAAACTGGCACATTCTATCCTTTGGACCACCAAAAGACATATTTTTCCCAAATGCAAAATACATTCATTCCATAACAATATCAGAAAGATTTAAACCATTTTAATAACAATACAAATACAATACAAAGTCAGAAACAGTACAATAGTTCATAAAAGTCACTATAGAACATGGTCTGTTCTAAGGCAAAATTTTCCTCTGGTGCTGAACCTGTAAAACTTAGGACAAGTTATTTGCTGCCAACATACAAAGGAGGGACAGTCATAGGATACATATTTCCATTTCCATAGGGAGAAATTGAAAGGAACACAGGGGTCACCAGACCCAAGCAGTTTCAAAAATCTGCAGGGCTTACTCCATTAGATTTCACAGTCTGAGAGTCATTTATCTTTGGGGCTTTAGAAAGCAGCAGTCCCACCCTTTCAAAGGACCTAGGCAGCTGTCCGCCTCTCTCCAAGTGCAACATTTGGGGACATTGGGGAGACCACCTTTTTCTTGGCCCCACCCTCTCCAAGCATTCCACACCCAGGCTCTCTGCCATCTCTGGAGCACATGCTCAACCACTCCATGTGGTGGCAGCCAGACTCTCTCCAATCCCCAAGCAATGTGCTCCACCCTCTCCAAAGCCTGAGGCAACACAGCTCTTCCACTCCAATGAAGTGGAAGGCCCACCCTTTGCCTATGGGGCAAAATCATCCTCTCCAAGCACTCTCCTGCCCCCAAGGCTTCTTGACTTCGGACCTTAGTCTCCATGGTTCTGCCTCTGAAGACATTTTACCTTCACTTTGTCCCTCTTCTGAGACTTTTAGTCCAGACTGGCAATGGTTCTGTTTATACAGGTCCTACAACACTCTTGTTGGCTTTCTATAAAGTAGGCAAGGATCATACCCATCAAAAAGAAGGCATTTCCACAACAAATCCTTCCTAGATAACTCCATCTCCAATGCTGTCTTTTTCTAAAATAGCTACCTGGTCCAACATTTGATTAAATCCTTATATGGAGCACTTTTCTCTGGGGTCTCCTTTTGTGGAAGTCCAGAATTTTCCAGGCCATCAACTCCACATTTCTTTATACCCAAGGGTTCAGTTCTCAGCTTATCTCTTTCCTGTCGCATTTCAGTATAAACTACAAGGAAAAGCCAGGCTGTGATTTCCATGTTGAATTTGGAAATCTCCTCTGTTAAATATCCAAATTCACAGCTTTTAAAATCTGCCTTGCATCCAAAGCAGGTCAATTTTGCCAGATTTTTTGCCACTTTAAAACAAAGATCACCTTCCTTCCAGTTTTCAATAAAACATGCATTATACCTGTCTAAGGCCTTATCAGAAATATCTTCAGAGTCCACATTTCTACCAAACGTCTCATCAAAGCATTCTAGGCCTTCTCTATCAAGCTTCTCACAGAAGATTCCAGAATCTTCCTCTTATCTATTTTAAAATCTGTTCTAATCTGTTTGATATTTGCAAACTGGAGCAGCACCCCACTTCTCCAGCACTAAAATCTGTTCTAAGTTGAAAGCTGCCAGAATGCGATATACCTGAAACAGAACAACTTTTAAAAAGGGGGATTTATTAAGTTCCAAGTTTGCAGTTATAAAGCTGTGAAAATGTCCAAATTAAAGCAAGGCTATAAAAATGTTCAGAAAATGATACATTGGTTTAAGAAGGCCGATGATGTTCAGGGTTGCTCTCTTAGCTGGAAAGGCACTAAGGTGAGATCTGCTAGCTTTCTCTTCAGCGGCTTCCACAGGGCTCTGTCCATCCTGTTGGCTCTGTTGGTTCTGGTGGCTCTCGTGGCTCTGTAGCATTTTCCAAAATGATTCCCTCTTAAAGGGCTCCAGTAAGCGACCCCACCTTGAACAGATGGAGACACACCTCAATGGAAACGATCTAATCAAACGTTACCACCCACAATTGCATGGGTCACATCTCCATGGAAGCAATCAAAAAGGTCCCACCCAGCAATATTGCATGAGGATGAAAGGATATGGCTTTTCTGGGGTGCATAATAGCTTCAAACCAGCACAAGCAGAAACTAATGAGTTTGATTTCCTTTATTTGATCTCACAACTATGGTTATATGTATATAGCTATAAATATGAATAGATATTGTGGATATATGTTTACATATATATATATAATTAGATCCATAGAGAATTAGATACGTAGACAACTACATAGACTATAGATAGTTGATGATGATGATAGAGAGAGAGAGAGAGAAAGAATGGTAGGTAGATGGATAGAGGGATCATTTTCATGTCTGTATACCTTTCCCAGAACATCATCCACAGTAGGACTCAATACATCCTTACTGAATACATGGGCAAAGAGAACAATGTTAAATTTCTAATCCTGGGAAGTTACTTATTATTTCCTTTCCTCTGAAACTGGAGCCCAATTTGGAGTTAACACATTTTCAATTTACTCAGACATACCTGAAAATATTGGTTCAGACTTTGTACTTACTGCATTCCAATTTTAAAGAGTTCTTCAACACACTGCTTTGTGGTGTCTGTGTGTGTGTGTGTGTGTGTGTGTGTGTGTGTGTGTGTTATGCACACATTTATGCACATTTGAGCATTAAAGGCAAGGAGAGAGATTAATATTTTAATATTTTATTCAGACAGTCCTGTTTTGGAAAGACCACAACAGACATATACCCTTTTTTAAAAATGCAATTTTATTGAGATATACTATATAGTCACATCATATAATTATCCAAATTGTACAACCCATGGTTCAGAGCATCTTCATAAAGCTGTGCATTCATCATCAGAGTTGATTTTTGAACATTTGCATTTTACTCCAAAAAAATAAGAACAGCAATAAAGATAAAAATAAAAGTCAAAAGGAACATCCCCAAAATTCCCCTTTTCCCCTAATTTTCTTACTCATCTGTCCATACACTGCATAAAGGGAATGCTATTCATAAAGTTTTCACAATTACATGGTCACACCTTAAAAGTTCTATAGTTATTCATTCATCTTCAAGTATCAAGGCTACTGGATTACAGTTCAACAGTTTCAGATATTTCCCTCTAGCTACTCCAATATAACAAAAAACTGAAAGGGAATATCTATATACTGCATAAGGATAACCTCCAGAATGATCTCCTGGGTATATTCAAAATCTTTCAGGCATGGAAACTTTATTTTGATTCATTTCTCTTTCCCATTTTGATCAAGAAGTCTTTCCCTCTCCCACGATGCCAGGGCCAGGCTCATCCCCTGGAGTCAGGTCCCATGATGTCAGGGAGATTTGTGCCCACGTAGAGGGGAGGGAGCCAACCTGCAGAATTGGCTTAGAGAGAGAGGCCACATCTGAGCAGCAAAAGAGGGCCTATGGGGGTGATTCTGAGGCATAATTGTAAGTAGGTTTAGCTTCTCCATTGCAGGAATAAGTTCCTTAAAGACAAGCCCCAAGGTCAAGGGGCTGGTCCATCAGATTGGTAGTCCCCAATGATTGTGAGAATATCAGCTGGAGAAGTTTAAATTTCTACCTTTTTCTCCAGTCCCTCAAGGGACTTTGCAGTACTTTTTAATCTTCTGCCCAGATTACTCTGGGATATATTGGGGCATTGCACCAACCTGTATAAAGCAACAAGATCTCAGCCCTATTCAAGTTTCCATGTAATTATGGTGCTCTAATAAACTAATCATACAAGTTAGTTTAGATATTATGCTATTTAAAATATAAATTTTGTACCAAATAAACATCTCTTTCTTCAGAACTTGAAGTTTTAAAATATAGTCAATATCATCCTTTATCCTTTAGTCTGCTTTAACTTAATCCTACCCAGATTAGCTTCATTCATAGCTCTAACTGAAGTCTGATTATGTTTTCAGTGTTTTTAACAGTTGCTGTATGGGATAATGCTGACTTTCATAGCGGCAGAACGCTAGCTTTGAGTCTCAGGTGTCACCCAAATACCCAAAGTTCCAAGGAATAATCAGGTTTTAAACAAAGAATTTAGCATCTCAGAATTTAGAAATAACAGTTACTCTGGAATAGATGTGAGTACAGTTAAGAGCTTACATTCTAGAAACCTTTACGTGAGGCCTTCACCTGAAACCTATGCTCTTGAATTCAATTCTCAGAGTTTGCACAATATAGTTAGTCCATATTAGTGAGGTATAATAACATGCATCATTTTGTTTCTGGCTTATTTCATTCAACATACTGTCCTCAAGCTTCTTTCACCTAGTTGCATGCTTCACAACTTCATTCCTTCTTGCAGTCACTCAAATCACCCCTTCCATTCTTCAGTCAGTATACCCTTAGGTCACTTCCATCCATTGCAAATTGCAAACACTGCTCCCATAAACAGCAATGTGCAAATGTCCATTTGTGTCCACCCTCTCAGTTCCTCCTGGTATTCATCTAACTATGAGGTTACATGAAACATAGGGTAACCCGACCCTTAGCCTCCTGTGGAGCCAGCACACTGCCCTCCAGAGGGGCTGCACCTCTCTGCTTCTCTACCAACAGTGAATACGTGCATCCCTCTCTCCACATATTGTCTAGCAGTTGTATCTCTCTTTTCATTTTAAACAATCTTATTCACACATGATACAATCCATTTTTTAAGTAAAAAATAAATGGTTCCAGGTATAATCACATAGCCATTCCTTTACTACTACAATATATATGAAGATATTTCCATTTCTTCTGCAAAGAATCACATACGCCTCCCCTATATTCCCTGCTAATTGACATTTAACTTTGGCATATTGCCTTTGTTACGTTCAATGGATGCATATTACAATGTTACTATTAATTATGACTAGTATGCATTGATTTATATATTTTTCCCTTATACCATCCCATTTTCAACACCTTGCAATGCTGACATTCATTTATTCTCCCTCATGCAAAATCATTCTTATATTTGTACATTTAATCACCATCATTGTCCATTCTAGGCTTTGCTAATTTATATCATCTCAGTCTTTATCCTCTAGCTTTCATTCTGGTGTCACACGTGACCCCAGCCCTCTTCCCTCAACCATACTCACACTCAGCTTCATTCACTGTACATATATTATTGTGCTACCATCAGATAGTAGTGTGCTATACATTCCTGGATCTTTGTAATCTGTCCTGTTGAGCACTCTTTACATCTTCAGCACCAAATGCCCAATCTCTACCCTCTATCTTCTGATAATCTTTGTCCTTAACTTCAACTCTCAAAATTCACTCACTAATGTTAGTTCATATTAGTGAGACCATACAGTATTTATCCTTTTGTTTCTGGCTAATTTTATTCAGCATAATGTGCTCAAGTTTCATTCACGTTGTTACATGCTTCATGACTTTATTCTGCCTTACAGCTATATAATATTCCATTGTATGTATATACCACAGCTATTTTAGCCAGTCATCCATTGATGGACATTTGGGCTGTCTCTATCTCTTGGCATTTGTGAATAATACTGCAATAAGCATCACTGTGCAAATGTCTGTTCATGTCCTTGGCTTCAGTTCTTCTGAATATATACCTAGTAATGGCATTATTGAACCATATGGCAGCTCTAGCTTCCTGAGGAACCACTGAAATGCCTTTCAAAGCTGTTGCACTATTCTATATTCCCACCAACAGTAGATGTGTGTCTCTTTCTCTACATCCTCTCCAGCACTTGTCATTTCTGTTTTTTTTTTTTAATAATAGTCATTCTAGTAGATGTGCGATGATATCTCATTATGGTTTTGAAATGCATTTCCCTAATAGCCAGTGACATTGAACATCTTTTCAGGTGCCTTTTAGCCATTTGTATTTCCTCTTCTGAAAAGTGTCTGAGAAATCATGGATAGAAGCTGTGTTTTTCCAGCCCTGAGTACTAAAGTCCTCCCCACAGACTCTGTGTAACATCCTTACCAAATGAATATTGACCCTATATTTGATTGCTTCCTGTGAAGGGAATTTACTGTCTTTGTAGAAAGCTAATCTTTTTGTCATGAGAAAATCTAAGCTCTGTATTGGAAAGTTCTTCCTGATATTGAGTTTAGAGCTATCTTTATCTTTTACCCATTTCTTCCACTTTTACACTAATTCAGCACTTTTCCACTTAACGAGGAGATAAATACTCATTGAAGGATTATTATTATCGCTGAATAGCAAAAGTTTCCACCTTTGGATCCCCATTAAGGCATCTTTACAAGTCTTCAGTAACCTCCAGTGATGATCCCTGGGATATAGAAAATTAAAAGCAGCAGCTCTAAAACAAAAAAACTGCCCCAAATATTCTACTGCAGAGACTTCCATCCTTTAATTTTGGAGAAATGTTTTTACCATGGTTTTATTCCCCCTCTAACTGGGTAAAACTTAATGAGACCCCAATAGACTCCATCAAATGGCAATTTCATATTTCCTATGAAAAAGGAAAACTTTACCCCTGACCTAAATTACTGAGTTGGTACAGTAGAGAAGTTGCCATTTCTGTCTTTCTCTCTGTCTGTTTCTTGCCTGGGACAGGAGATGGGGGGCCTGTAATCAAACCCTTGAACCAGGGGCACATGACAAATACTATTAATGGAATGTGTTGCACACTCATGGAATGTAAAAGCAACTTCATAAACATTTATATCCCCAAACATAAGAGAATCATAAAGCCCCGCTTGCAACATGGAGCAGCACTAATCTAATTTCATTATTTGTCATGGACAGTGGGACTGAGAGGCTGTTAAGGTTGTCCAAGCATGATAATTTCTTATGATATATGGCCAGAAAAGGGGAGTGTGATACAGGGACCTGGGAACTGCAGACAGGGCCACCGTGATCATGGGGCTGTCACAGCCTGGAAAGCACCATCTCAGATCAACTGATCCACTTACTGGGGCACTATTGAAGACCTCCAAAAGCTGTGGTTGCTTCAGAGTCTCATTTATTTTTATTAAGAGCAGATGGAAGCAGAAGTCCTCCGAGTGCTTTATTAGAGTACTACCACTCATTGAACAGCAGCCAGTATCGTGCTGAATAGAGAGTTCTGTCCATCTGTTCATCTGCCTCTCCCCATCTCCTGTGGCAGAGGGAGCAACTCCAGCTTTAGATGTCAATGAGCATAATTAAAGGTCTGAAATGTTTTGTAGTATTGTACATGCATATAGACTATGATGCCACTGAGAGTAATCTCTGCCACATCTCAAATGTATTTAGCATATAAATATGTTATTTTCTTGTTGTACAGGATAATGATAATTTGTTAAAATCATCTATAATCCAGTGCATACCTTGACAAAACATTGCTTCTGCTTTTTCCTATTTCATATTCTGCATACATTACAAGTTGGTCTACTAATGTCATGAGCATTTTATAGCTCAGTATGCTACGCTTATTCAACTGAATAAAAAGTTAGGTGAGTGGAATATATTTTTCACCTTCATCAGATTTTTTTGTATTTTTCATATGTCTCTGTGATCAGCCATCTCTCTTTACACATATTCTGAGGATAATCTTACAGTTCACTTAAAACTTACATTTTCTCCAGGTTTGGAATTCCCTAGTTTTGATACAATTAATTTTTAGATAATACATAATAAAATGATTTTGTTATCCATAAAAAGAGTATTAAAATTAGAAGTTGTGTTGCTGACCAAAGGCTCAGCATCAAATATCTTCTAGACAAGTCAAAATATAGCATGCTAAGGTTTGCACATAGGAAGTTGTTTAATGACATAGGATAAATTACATGGTCTTTTGATACTAAACATAGAGGTACAAATGTGACGCTAGGATCCCCATTGTACAATAATGTGTCCAACTTATAAATATCTGTTTTCTCTGAATCATAGAATGTGAAAATATTGCTTCTCATTTGGGGATTAGGTGAATAGACAATTAAAAGTTAGACTTGAGAAACATTTTCCTGGCAGCACAAAGCCTTTTCGTGGTGAAGCGGCTAAAATATTGCAGGTGTTTTTTGCTTGAGGCTACATCCTTATTCATTTAAGTCCTGGATGGATTAATGACCCCTTTGACCCAAGGTGGCTCCACATTGGCAGCCATAAATGCAGGGGAGAATTCTGCATCCTCCTTCAGGTGGCCATAAATATTAGCTAGTTATCCAATAGTCTTAAATCTTTTTGTTGAGGATCTTGGGGGCAGGTAAGAGTATAAATTTTATCCAAGTTATGAAAAACGTACTCAGGTAGGCTGTGGGTTATGCAGTATTTTCAGAAGGTACTATATTTTCCTTTGCTTGGCTTGATTGCTTTCAAGTTTGAGAACTAAAGAGCTGTACTTTATAAAATAGCTGGCAATGTGTTTTAGACCAGCCAGTCTTCCAGGAGGAGGCTGACAGTCTGCTTTGAATTTTGAGAGCTCAGCCAAATGAGAAGCAGATAGACTCTCTAAGATAAAGGACCAAAGAACCATCAAAAATTGTTTAATTTGGACTCTTGGCTACTAGTCTTTATATTTACTTGAATGAAACAATGGCTGAACACATATAATGAGATCGGGAAAAAAGGGTCCAGCTCTATAATTCTAGCAACATGTCATTTTCAATATTAATATGTCTATTTTGTCATCAGCCAAAACTAATCCTATAAACCACTGGATTTCAGGTATGTTCTATGGCATATTTATATACACATATAAACTCATTTATATAACAACCCAGTGAGATAGGTACTATTAGTACCACTCTTTTAGAGGAGGAAATCCAAGGCATAAAGAGGTTATTACTTGCCCAACATCGCTGAATGGATAAGAGGCAGAGAAGGATATAAAACTAGGCAATTTGGCCCTGAGGCCTATCCTTGTATGCTAATCCAGTCAACAAACTTTTTCTAGTAAGGGCTGGACAGTAAATATTTTAGGCTATGTGGTCTCTATTTCAGGTAGTCAACTCTCTCTTTGTTGTAGCATGAAAGCACCCACAGACAACAGATAAATGAATGGGCATGACTTTTCCAATTAAAAATTTCATTTATGAGATCTGAAACATTAATTTTATATATTTCATGTATCACAAAATATAATTCTTAAAATTTTTTTCCCTCCATTTAAAAATGTGAAATCCATGCTTAGCTTATGGTCTGCCTTAGTTTACAGGGGTTGCTATGACAAATTCTACACAATGGTTGGCTTTCAAAATAATAATGTATTGGCTTACAGTTTTAGAGGCAAGAAGTCCAAATCAAGGCGTCCACAAAATCATACTTTCTCTAAAGTCTCTAGTGTTCTGGTGATGACAGGCTTCTGTCACATGGCGGTCTCTCTCTCTAGTGTCTCCTAATTCTGGTTTCTACTTTTACGTCCAATTTCCTTTGCTTATAATGACTTCAGCCATGTTGGGTTAAGGCCCCCCCTTAACAGTTTGGGTTTGCCCTAACTAGAGATAGCATGCGCATAGATCTTATTTTCAAATGGTTCACATACACAGCACTGGGAGTTAGGACTTGACCATGTCTTTAGTAGGGACATAATTCGGTTTCTACCATGTCCCATAGAAAAAACGGTGATGAGTCAGATTTGGCTGATGGGTTTCAGTTCACTCTTTCCCATTCTTAAGCTTTATACTCAAAATACAGTCTGTGAAAGAGCAGTATAGAAACAACTTGGAGTTCATTTAGAAATGTTAATTTGCCAGCCTTACAACCAGTACCTACTTTTTACCAGGTGATTTATATGTATTCTAAAATTTGAGAACTTCCGTAAGTCAGTAAGATATCCTGTTTTTCAATGTAGCAGATCATTTTATCCAGGTTGATTTTTAACCATTCCACTAATCAGGATGGGATGCGAACTACAATCATTGTGTTATGACAAAGATATCAAAAAATCATCCCCTTCATGACATGAAATAAAATTTTAAGCATATGCATTATTGTAAGTTTTTTTTAGGCCATTATTTATTGAACAGTTATCTGCGGAACCCTAGGGTAAAGCAGTACATTTTAGATTCTATTCAAAATACTAGTTCAGGAGGAATTTCCATTAAAAAGAGAGTCAGTGATCAAATAAACTTAGGGATCACTATAATTTGTCCTAATTTTGGAGATTCACAATGAATATTTACACATTAAAGCCTGTAGGTCCTGCAGTTTTTTTGGAGGCTATCTCAAATTTTCTGTTTCCTAAGCCTAATTATAGAACCCTATTTCTGGGGAGCACTTACTAACATTTTAAGGGATGCTATAAAGTCATGACTTAATAGTTTGGAGACAACAATGACATAGAAGAAATCAGCTGCCTCTAGAGTGTAGCAATGTGGATTCCAGTCTAATCTCATTGAATATTTCTGAAGTTACCCTGGTTTGTTTTATACTCAGTCAAATTGTATCATTCTACACATTACATCTTTACATTAATGTGTTTAATGACTACAATAATTCTATTTCAAGTAACTTAACCTGTCTATGCTTCTTTCCCTCATCTGTAAATGGCAACAATAGCATTCTGTACCTCCATTAAATGATTTAATATGTATAAATCACTTGGCACTCTGCTTGATGCATAACACGTGCTCAGCATATACAAGTTTTAATATTACTGAAGAATAAAAATGTCAGTTAAAACCCAAAAGACACAGCAGAAAAGGTTATAAGACTCTACACTTGTGCTTTCCAGTACACATTTCTGAGATGATGGAAATGGTCCCTATTTGTGGATACAGACACATGTGAAACTTGAGCCCTTGAAATGTGGTCTGTGTGATTTAAAAACTCAAACTTTAATTTTATTACTTTTAAATTAATTTATGTTTAAAATGCACCATGTGACTAGTGGTTACTGTATTAGATAGCAGATCCCTAAACCAAATGGGACAGTCATCTTCAGCAGAAATATAAACGATAGTTATTGTCACTTATGGCAACGCCTCAGTCCCTGTGTACCTTCCCCACAAATAGTTTTCACAGGTATGGTGAAAATATATAAGAGCACCAAATAGGAAAAGTTGGTGAATAAAATGGTGCTTTTTGAAAATGTAAGATTTTTCACATTTTCCCTATAGCCTGAAATGGTTAGAATTAGACTTATGCTTCTGACCTATAAGTCTGCTTAATGTTCCATGAAGGTTTATGAAGCTTTTTAAGTCATGGAATTTGGGATTCTCAGTGGTGAAGATGTCTGTAGATTATTGCCTTGAGTTGTGCTGTTTTTTCATGTATCACCTGCTTGATGAAGGAAATGGGATTCCATAGACTCCTTCTGGGACAGTACCACATTTGTGCAGAAGAAGTTATTATAGACCTACTGGGAGACAAGCTGAGATGCTTAGGGGACCAAAGAATATTCTAATTTCCCTATGTGAGACAGGAAGTCCATTTCTTGGTTTCACTTACAGGATGGAGGAAGAGAAAGAAAGAGGTGAGCAAGTAATGGAGCCAGAGGCCTGGGAGAGTTTGTGGACACTGAAATTGACTTAGGAAATTTAAGTAGTTATAAGAGTAAGATGAGTGCAGAGTCTCTACAGTAAAGTCTAGCAGCTAAGGAGATATGTGCAGATGGGGTGAGAATAGCTTAAGAAAATTAGCACTGGGGCTTCCAGAAACAAAGAGAAATTTTTAGCAGTCATGCATCAGCTTTAGAATCATGATTTGGGCCAAGATATCTGAGATACAAAATGAAACTGGGGGTGAGGCAGGGGTCAAACTTCATTCACTTGCATATGGATATTCAGTTTTCCCAACCCCACTTGTTTAAGAGATTATTCTTTCTGTTTTGCATATATTTGGCTCCCTTGTCAAAAATCTGTTCATAGATGTGTGGGTTCAATTAATGGATTTTCAGTTCTATTCTATTGTCAATTTGTCTATTCTTATGCCAGCACCACAATGTTTTGATAACCATTGCTTTGTAATACATTTTGAAAGTGTGAATTCTGCAAATTAGTTTCTTTTCAAAATTGTTTTGGTTGTTCAGCGCCTCTTGCATTTCCATAAAAGGTTGAAGATTGACTTTTCCGTGTCTGCAAAAAAGGATGCAGGAATTTTGGTAGGGTTTGCATGGAATCTATAGATCACTTTGGATAATATTCATATCTTAACAATATTGAGCCTTCCAATCCATGAGCATGGGATGTCTTGCCATTTATTTAAGCCACCTTTAATTTCTTTGAGCAGTATTTGGTTGGTAGTTGTCAATATATAAATCTTTTACATCTTTGTGAAATTTATTCCTTGATATTTTATCTTTCTAGATGCTATTATAAATGTAATTGTTTTCATAGCTTCCTCTTTGGATACTTTATTGCTGGTGTAAAGAAACACAATTGATTTTTGCATCTTGTACCCTGTTACTTTGATCTTGTACCCTGCTAGTTTGCTGAGTTCATTTATTAGCTCTGATAATTTTCTTGTGTATTCCTTTAAATTTTACATGATCTGTAAGATCACGTTGTCTGCAAAATAAAGGTGGCTTTACTTCTTCTTTTCCAACTTAGAAGATTTTTATTTCTTTTTTCATTTTTATTTTTTGCCTAATTGCTTTGGCTAGAACTTTAGCACAATGTTGAGTAGCAGTGGTGAAACTGGGTATGCTTGTGTTTTCCCTTGTCTTATGGGGAAAGCTTATAGTCAGTAACGATTTAGTACAATGTTAACTGCGGGTTTTTCATAAATGGCCTTTGTAATATTGAGAAAGTTCTCTGTTATTTCTATTTTTCTGAGTGTTTTTATTGAGAAAGGGCTTTTTTTTTAAAAAAAAACTGCCTTTTCAATATCTATTAACATAATAAAATATTTCCCCCTTTGCTACATGTGTGTAGTGTATGACATTGACTGCTTTTCATCTGTTGAATGACTGTACTCCTGGGATTAATCCAACTTGATTATGGTGTATAATATTTTTCATATGTTGTTTGATTTTTCTCGCCGTATTTTGTTGAGGATATATTCATCTATATTCATAAAGGTAATTTCTCAGTAATTTTCTTTTCTTATGTTATCTTTACCAGGCTTTGGTATCAGGGTAATGCTGACCTTGACCTCATAAAAAATAATTAGAAAATATTCTCCTGTTTTGAATTCTTTAGATGAATTTGAGAAGGATTGATGTTAATTACTCTTTAAATGTTTGATAAAATTCACCAGTAAAGTAATTTTGTTCTGAACTTTTCTTTGTTGGAAGGTTTTTGATTATTGATTTAATTTTATTTTTGGTCACTTGAGATCTTCTTCTTCTTCTTGTGTCAAATATGGATTAATTTGCATGTTTCTAGGAATTGGACATTAAATGCGAGAAAAGACCCTCAAACCCATTAGCCGTTAGGGAAATGCAAATCAAAACCACAATGAAATACCACTTCGCATACACAAGGTTGGGTATTATTAAACAAACAAAAACAAGTGTTGGAAAGATGTGGAAAAATTGGCCCTCTAGTGCATTGTTGGTGAAAATGTAAAAGTGGTGCAGAGTCTATGGAAAGCAATATGTCAGTTCTTCAAAATGTTAAATGTAGAATTATCACATTACTTGGCAATTCCACTCTTAAATATGTGTCTAGTGAGAGGGATATCAGGGTTTCAAGCAGATAATTATGGACTAATGTTCATAGCACCTCTAAACACAATAGCTAAACCATGGAAAAAACCCAGTGTCCATCAACAAATGAGTGCATAAACAAAATATGGTATATGTACACAATAGAGTATTTTCAACAATAAGAAAGAATGAATTATGGAACATGCTACAACCAGAATAAACCTTAAAAATATTATGTCCAGTGAGATGTAAGGACAGATATGATATGAGATCATTTATATGAAATATCTAGACTTAGCAAATTTGCAGAGACAGAAAGTTAATAAAGATTATTGTTGGGTAGAGGGAAGGTGGAAAGGGAAGTTTTTGCCTGGTGGCTATAGGGTGTTCGTAAATAAAAATTAATAAAAGAAGAACAATTAAAATAATCAGAATTTGTTATGAAGTGGTTGGTGTGTGTCTTACTGTGTGAAATTAAAGTATATATATATATATATGTATTTTTTATTAATGCAAAAAGGTGTTGCTGTATCCCAGAAATAAGATGTGTGTATGTGAATGTGTGTGTGTTTGTGTGCATGTGCTATATTTCAGGGAAATTGGCAACACATTTTAGAAAACTTCTTCTCTAAGAAGAATTTAGGTCTATGACTTGAGCTACCTTATAATTCAACTTGTGGTAATTAATATATTATTTTTATTCAATTTATGTATGAGGAATCTATCACAGAGAGCACAAAGAGTTCAAATACTCTGTAAATGATGGAGGTGGAACATGACTACCAGAAGTCTGATCTGTTGCCAAAATAATATTTTACTATTTCATAATTAAACATTAGTTGCTATGCATACATAATGAGCAGGCAAGTGAAATCACAAATCAGAACCCCAAATTTATGATGTATGTTTAGTTATCTTTTTCAAAACCTACAATGTTATATGTGTTATAAAGCAAAGAAATAGGGACTAATAAGTGCAATTCATGGAGAATAGGATAGTGTTTGTAAATTTGATACGTGAGACAAGAGTATAAAAAAGAAGGAAAAAGGGAAAAGGAAAAACTCTAGCATTAGTAACTAAAGACTAGTTATTGTCCTCTGTTTTGAAAGGCTGTAATGTTTTCTTGAGAGTTAGAATCAAAGTGTGTTCCATGAAGCACAATGACTAGTATGACGGGAGGCCTACTATTTCAAGTTAGTTAAGCTGGACTTTAAATTTGGGTCTGGGTGGGATCAGTGGTGAACACAATGGGAAACTGAGGCCATAATGCAAGAGAAAAGATGGTTTGTTGCTTACAGGTCCCAGAGAGAAAGGGGTGCCATGAGAATCGACAGGTAGCACGATCAGCTCCTGAGGCTCATCCAGCAAGTGGGGAGCACTCAGGTAGAGCTGGAGGGACCTGTAATCTGGGGCCTTGAGAGTGGTCTGGGCTGGAGGCCGGTCAATTTCCTGCTGAAGACAAGGGTTGCTTAGTTTAAAGCAAACATGCTGAAGGGAAAAGGACCGGGGTCCAGGGAACAGTTAGCTTATCATTTGGGGGCCAGCTGTGGATTTTAGGTATGGGTGGGTAGTATGGGTGGTGGCCACAGATGCATGTTTTGGCTAGGGGGCAGCTTATGCCCCAGAGGCTGGAAAGCTGCTTATAAACTAGGCCAAGGGCAGTTGAGGCAAGTAGCTTAGACAAAATAAGATGAGCACTCCCCAAAATTTTGATAGTTATAACACTTTCATTTCCAATGACAGTGGGAGAAAAAAAAAAAGAATCTGGATGCACTCCATAGATCCCTTTGTGTTTGTGGTCTTGGGGCCAGTGGCCTCGTTCTGTTGCTTCCCTTCTCCTGCACTGCAATGGCACCGGCTCATGGTGTCCTATCTCACATGAGTATAAAACCATCATCCACAGAGTTTGGAGCTCTCTCCATCCCCAGCGGTTTCAGTCAGTTCCCAAGTGTCAGTCTCTTACTAGCATCTCCTTTGAATGTGCCCCATCCTCTCATCCCTATCACACTAATTCAAGGTCTCCTCATCTTTTCCCTGGAGCATAGCAGCAATCTTGTATTCTCACCCCAATTTCCTACTCCCCTTATAATATTGGTGGTGCGATCAACCTAAAACACAGATCTCACCAGTTCTCTCTTCTCCTTGAAATCTTTCTGTAGTTCCCCATGTTCTTAAGAACTCCTTTGACAGACTTTGAATATCTTTCACAGATATCCTCAGTGCACCCTTTCAGTTCAACTTCTACTATACTTTGCAAATTCCATTTTCTACCACAAGGCAGGTTTATGGTGCTTCAACAATGCCTTAAACTTTCCTGTCTCTCTTCTGATATTCTTGCTTGAAGTTCCCCTTATCCTTTATATCTACCAGCCTAAGTTCTATTCCTCCTTTAAAGGGTGCCTCAATTTCCATTTTATCCATACTCAGCAGGTTGTGACCACTCTTCTCTGAACTTCTATGATGAATTATACCATGCATTGTGTAAGTCTTCAAGTTCCTAAGCGGTAATTTCTGCTCTGTAGCCTTTTGCAGTACTGTTCTCTCTGTTCCATTCCCCAGACTCAGTCAATCCATTCACTCCCTTTTTAGGTGTTAGCGTAATACTTTTATGTCCCCCAAAACAGTAGCATATAAAAGTTTATAGTTTAATTAGTTGTCTCTCTATTTGTTGCCCCAGTCATGTTATCAGATCCTTAAAAGCAAGGTCCTGGGCTTGTTCTTGCTTATACCTCTAGAGTCTATCACATGCTTAAATGCTTAATAAAAGCATTCAATACATAAAGCAATGGGTGGGTGGGTGTCAGAGAGGGAGGGAAGGAAAAAGAAAGCCAGGAGCACCCTTCTACATTTTTTAGTTAACCATGCTATATTGCAGTATTTTGAATGCCAAAATGTAGAAAATTTCCATTGCTCATTCTGAAAAGTCAGTTCTACACAGTTTAATTTGACCTCAGATTTGTTATCTTGTTTAATATGCTCACCAGTTACTAGTTTTGAGACACAGAGTCAATAAACTACAATTAATCAGGCAATGCTAAAATCAAATGTTCTCTATGATTCTGTTCTTCTAGTAATTTGTAACACCTTTGAGTATGAGAACGTCTTGCACTGTCATTTAACTCCCCTATCTGATTGTATACTCCAGCTTAGAAAATAGTAAATTTTCCACAAATGATTAACAGTTATCATCAGGATGGAATTGATTCCACCAATATTGTGAGATTTGGTGTCCTTTTTGGGCTATTTCTTTGCCTTTTACCAGGTATGGCCAGAACACTGAATAAACAATATGTTTCAAAGACAAGTAGCAAAGTTGTGAGCAGCTCATCACCAAGAGAAGCTATTCGATTTATTTGGATTCAAATGCGGGGAACAATTGAAATACCTTATTTTCAGAAAAGAAAAGTTAACCTCTGGTTATGTAAGACCAAGTGATAGATCAGTTCCTAAATAATCTAGGATTGTTTTTCCCGTGAAGAGTCTTAAATGAGAAAAACTGAGAAAGCATTAATGAAGCCATCATTTCAGAACATCATGTGGAATATCAGAACATCAGTGCCATTATCAACATTATGTGGAATATAGAAGATATCATGAAAATTTATTAATGTCACTGTGCAGTCAAAGTGGAACAAACCAGGGGATCCAAATGCCCATAATTCTTATACTGTATATGGTGTTTTAGGAGATTATGATTTCAAGGATTTCCACTCATTGTGGTCTGTAAAGTATGAGATGCCTGATGTTTATTTTATTTTAATTTTTCTCTTTTATCCCCTTTGACATTTGTTCTTTCATTCAACAAAGATTTACTCAGTGTCATATCCATGGTAATGTTTTCTTAAATTTTATTTGGAATGTCATCAGAATCAGCACAGTGTATTTTATTGAGAAGAGACCTATTTGTGCAAGTGCTTAGCATAATTAGGACATTTATTATTTATTTATACATTCTATATTTAATTATTCATTGTTGTTATTGTTAATTGGCATTCTTACAGTTGTAAAATACAGAAGCTCAATTCAAGCCAAAATAGGAATTTATTGCATCATATTGCTATATATTTCAAGGAATAACCAATCCTTAGTCAATGCCAGATACCTGATCTTAAATCTATCATCAGGAGACTGTTTTCTCTAGCTCCTGTCTTTGCCTTCCACTTTATTAACAGACAGACTCTCCATATATATATATATATATATATATATATATATATATATTCCAACTCTAACCAAAATACAGTAAAATTTTCCCTAAAGTGCTAGGTAATGTCACGGAATCAACTCTGATTGGATCCTTCTTGGGACATACATGCTCTTCAGAATTCAGGAGGGCAGAATATTCTGATGGGCCAGACCAGGATGTCTAACCCTAGGATCCAGGAGTAAGAATAGCCTCACCTAAACCACAAGGACTGAAAATGGCAGTCATGTGGTTCCATAAAAGGAGGTTAGGTGTAAAGAAAATAAAAATATTAGTTTATATAGTCTAAGAATATGATCTACAGCTACTTCATTTTGTAAATTGTCCTATAGAACTGGAAAAGCAGCACACACTTAAATCCCATGAACTATTTCAAGATAGCTCCTGTTTTTAAATAGCCTTTACTTTATCAATTCAGATTAGAAAAAGTGAAAGATGCAAAAGCACATTGCCTATAATTTGTGAAATTTGAAAGGCCTTAATACTGTACAAGAAAACTGAGCATTATCATTTTGCACCTCAGTGCAATATTAATTCCATAAAAGCAGGTTCTCTGAAGTTGTAGCTATCATATCCTGTTTTGCCCTAAGTAAATGGTCATTTCTTCTACTTTAGAAGTCCCATGCATTTTGATTGAAGATTTCGTGTGGCACTAAACCACATTCTTCCTTGAGTTATAAATATTTGTGTAGTCACCCTAATGCCTGAAGAGATGACATACTGGTTGAAGACCAGAAGATGATGTCTCCATCTGTTCTATGAATCCTTACTTATTGTTAGATACTGGGCTTTATGTAGCATAAGGCATCAAAATATTATACTATTCATTCTTTTATACTGTTCATTCTTTTCTTTTCCAGTAAATCCCTGTGCAAATGCCTGGTGTGTTCGTTATTATCAAAGGCAAAGAAGTTTTAGCAGTTTCTTATGGAGCATGCATTTTATGGCAAGGTGTCACTAGTGTTAAGATTGAAAAACTCTGCTTTAGAATCATGCCATTTCCCTATATATTGATAAGAAAATTAATGTTCTGAGTGGATATATATTTTCCTAAACACAGAGTGGTAATAAATTACAAAACATAAATTTTAACCAAGTTTATCTGATTTGCTGCTGCAGAGTTAGGTATCAGTTTGCATAATTATATGTAAATCTGAGCAAGTATTGCCAAACCTAATTTAGAATGCTAAATAGGATGTCACCCAGTTAATTACACCGTGCTGCACTACCAGTTTAATAAGGCTATATGATGTTTTGGCTTAGATTATGACAGACCAATTAGCAAGATTTAAAATCAAAATAGTGGACAGGATTAAGAAATAAGTTTTACAATAAAACTCTCCTTGAGTTTCATCTTTGATCTTCAAATCAATTCAAATAGGCCAGGAAAAGTCAGTATCTCTTTTTGGAATTTTATCAGGCTAACTCC
The DNA here is from genome assembly GCF_023851605.1 of Tamandua tetradactyla. Classification (NCBI taxonomy): domain Eukaryota; kingdom Metazoa; phylum Chordata; class Mammalia; order Pilosa; family Myrmecophagidae; genus Tamandua; species Tamandua tetradactyla. Next base: position 42,934,751 of record NC_135335.1, on the reverse strand, counting down.
ATCGAGGACTGGATTTACTGGAGTCAGGTTTTGCCATTATATCAAAGAGTTCCAATCATATTTCCTGAAAGTTTATGAAACCCAGGAAAGAGTTCTAAAATTCTTCTTTACCAATCATAAAAATGAACCTTTCTAAAATTTGTACAAGATGTTAACATCGTAGAGCATATTTGGCATATTCACATATCTAGGACTAGAAATATCACAAAAATTAGAGTTACTTATTAAAGAAATTGAGTGCTTAGGATACCTCATTGCATTCATAATGCATGGTTAGGAAAAAGGCCTATAGCTCTTCTCAGTAAGCATCTTTTCTACCTTTGCTATCATTTTTCAATAGGTAAAAGTTATATCTGATTTATGAAGCTTAAAAATTATATATTAAGCAATAATTCATTAGTTTCCCATTTGAAAATCCAAACCTTTGAAAGAACCCATAATTTAAGTAAATGTTTTGCCGCTCAAGACAATGTCTGTATATGGACAGATAATCACTCTTGGGTGTTAATTTTATGTATTTAAGATGTAGCATATTCAACTCTGGTATTTCCTTTTCATTGAGCCTTAACTGAAATCAGGATTAACTTGACTTCAGTGCATTTTTCCACTGTTAGCCATAATCTTATTTGAAGAATGTATGATATTCTGGCTTTTTTTTTTTTATTCTGGTCCACTTATGTGCCCTGGGTTATATCTTAAAATATTTTATAGTTCATATACATGGGCTTAATGAGGTTATGTGGTTTAAAACCAACCAAGCTAGCACTATTAGAATAAAAAGGAACTTGCTGATATTTATAGTTGGAAACATTGAATTTGACATTTTTAAAGTGTAAGATATATACAACACCTTTGGGCCATATTCATCTTTTGAAACAAAAACAAATACTATCCTAAAGATTTAGGATATTTTTAATAAAATGACTTTTCCCAATTGTCTTGTGTCTTATTTTCCTGTGAACCAGAAATATAAAATATATGTTATATATGTTTATAGAATAGACAGATATGTATGAAATGAATTTGAAGTTTTAAAGTATTATCCCTATTTTTACAGTCCTTGGTAAAACTTGAGGCCTGGAGAAAGAGCAGCTTAAAGCCTTGTTCTACTTCCAAGTGGGGTTTTATCACAACTATGCATATCTGGAAAACCCTATTGATTTTTCATATTCGTTGTAAAGTTATTTATTGGATATGATTCATGAGCACAGTCATAATAGAAAAATACTTCCCTTTAGTTCCCTGGGTGGTCAAAATCAAGAGAAAAGAAAGGAGTTTTCAGTTCAATCCATCTGGATAATTTATTCATACAGAACAAATACTTTTTGCTTACCGATTCTGTGCTATGCTTGTAGCTGGTGGTAGCACTGAACAAGGTAGACATAAAGTCCTACCTAGGACAGGGCTTTATCCTATTGGAGAAGACAAATAACAAGCAATTGCTACAAAAATGTGATGGGTGAAAGGCTTAGGGGAAGAGGGAGCCACTAAGAAAATTCAGTGAACCCAACAAAAAATGAATTTGTACCACGAACTCTATCCTATCCCACGTATTTTCCAGTATATCTGCTGAATCAGAATCCTCTTTATTTGTTTGGTTTCTTCTGGTTCTGAGATCCTATAGCATCAGGAATTGTCTGAACTGATTTATTCAAAGGAGAATCAATGTATTATCCTGATTTTGGCGGAGAGAGAGCTCAACTGAAGCGTGCTCCTCTGGATGGCTAATTGGCTCAGTTCTGGAGAATAGGTAACTTAGCCTGCTTCATCTTCACACCACCTCCAAGACACCTTCCTGGGTTCATGGTTCAGAAAACATTGAGTGAGTCACTAGTTTCTGAATGAATGTGAAGTTTAATTCTTCCATGATAGGATTTAGATTTGAGTTGTGTTTACCATGACCTTTTAAGTTAATTATATTTTAAAAAATAATTTGCTGTATATAGAACTAGAAATTTTATCCTCATTATGTGTATTAAATTTAGGATCAGTGACGAATTAAAGTATATTTCATAGAACAAGAAAGTTAATGTTATTATATTAGACCTGCGTGATACAAAGGAGTTGAAGAAAAGTCTAGAGATGTTAATTTTCTAAGTTCATGTCAATTTGAAATGCTAATTTCTTTAGCACCTGACGATTGGAAAGGGTAGTAGAGACCTTTGAGTTCAGATGGCTTATTGTTTACAGGAGAGGAAACTGATACTCAGGGAAGAAGAGTGGCTTGAGTGTGTTACAGAAGACCTAGCACCTCTGATTCCCAATTCCATTGAATAGTGATCATTATGCTTCAAAAAGTGCAAAAGTAAAAGTTTGAAACTCTGCTTTTTGAAGTGATGTCTATTTATTGTCATTGCTTCATGATTTTAAAAATGGCCAGCTGAAAGGCTCGAGGCTGACAAGTTTTGCAGAGAACTTATACCAAGTTTTACAAAATTCGCTATAGCTTTGGTTAGCTGTTTTCAAGCTTTTTGTTCACAGGACCCCTTTGCATTCTTAGTAATTATTGAAGACCCCAAAGAGGGTTTATGTGACTATTATCTGTATATGTTCACCGCATTAGAAATTAAAGCAAAATTTTTTTAAAACGCAATAATACACAAATACACATCCTTTAGCTGTCAGAATGAAGCTATTACATGTCATTCAGCCTCTGTGAAGCTCTACTGTACACTCAGGAGACAATGAGACTTTAAAAAGTAAATAATACTTTGAAAACATGAAAATAGTCTTGACCTTGCAAACCCCTTACAAGTGTCATTGAGTCTCTTCCCGGAGGCTCAACCACAGTTGAAAACAACTGGTTTAGATTTTTCTTCTTTGAAATACATACCTTTTAATGGGAAACAGGCCCAGGATACTATCAGTTAAGGCTGAACTCCAGGTCTCCCGATTCAATTTATGACTATTCAACAAACTTACTTGGTAGCATATTTTAGACACTGAAGCATTTTAGTACAGTTTTGAGATGAGCATAGAAAATTAAATCCAAGCCCATTTTAGTGAGAGCTCACTAAAATCAATTTATATGTAAAATCATTTGAGAACACACATGCACACACACACATGTATTTAAATGAGATTTCACTTTCAAAATCTGGCTTAGAATCTCTGAGTTGTTATTTAAATATCAACAGTACTTTGTTACATGAATCACTAAATCAGTTTTTCATTGCCAAACTAATAAGGAAAAAATGAATTTGCACTTAACAGCATGTTTAATAACTTTGACATTCAAAAATGGGTTCCAATCATGGAAACTTACCTTAATTTTCAATGAAAGCATAAGCAGAATTATTTATGTAGAGAAATGAGGGCAAAAGGACATTTGGATGCTGAATTTATTTTTGATGAGATGAATCAAGCAGCTGCCCTTAGCATTAATTTATATGCAGAACATGAATTTAACCAGGAAGAAAATCAAGCTCTCAAAGCCAATAAAAGATTTCAATGGCCAAACACTTTTGATCTATGTAAACTTCAGAGATTAGAAATTAGCAATTTAGCAACTCAGGAGACCATGGAATGAAGAGAATGCTAATTTCTGGTTCTGGAAACTAACCAGTAAGAAAGAAAAAAGTATGGTCTGAGAAACCATGAACTTAAGAGTCCAACTGATCACAAAACTGGCAGAAAGAAGGATTGGTAATTATTCCATTTGCTTCGTAGAATACAGTCAGAGTGAATTTTATTGCTAAAGTTAGGAAGCACTAGACCACACAGAATAGGCTGAAGGAAAGGTAGTGTTTTCGGATAAGAAGACAGATAGCTAAATTGTTAACTGAAGCAGAAATTGCTACTCAGTCAAACACAGAATGCAAGATTTCTCTAAAAGCAACCTAGGCTGATATATTTTGAGTGCATATGGGGCATGGCATGTAAAGGAAAAGCAATAAATAGGGAGTAAAATGTTAGATAACTATGAGTGTTGGTAAATTCTGTATTTGAAAATCATGAGTCCCTAGTATTTTTGCTGTTGCTAATGAAATAATGGGAATTTGCATTAATGACCCTTAGAATTCACTGATCTAGAGAAAAAAATAAACAATTGAGAAATGTACTAGAAGAATCAATACTTTTTGTCACTCCAGAACTCGATGCCAAGTAATTTTGGTTATTACTTTGATGCAAGTATGAGGACTAAGGATGTTTTAGTTCATATGATTTTCTACATGTGGATTTTCTGTGGAACAATCTACCTGTATGAAGAATTATTGGGGCATCTAAATACTAGATGCTTATTAACAAGGCTGTGTCACTGAATATATTATGAAAATACAAGAACACAGAATTTGTGCAGTTTAAATTGAATTATCTTAGACTTTTTCATAAAGGACCATAAGTTGATATTCATAGGACAAGTACCACATTCTTGCTCTTACTTACAAATCCACAGGGATCTGCATAAAATCAAGTCATTAATAGAGTCCAAGTTTATTTCATTGAGAGATATTCTCTTGTAATGTCTACATAAACCTGGTGCTATGAGCTTCTTTTAAGGTGAATGTAGGAAGAAGAGCTAATGAAATGCATTGAAAACCATTAGGAGTCCTGCCTTTCTTTATTCCTGTCTTCAGGAGAAGGGAACAACAGGAGTAGTTATCTTGGGAAGGGGTAAATCTAGGACTTCATTATGAATACAGATGGCATTCTATGACCTCTGATTTTTCATATGTTTCTCCATCCATTCCTTCTAAGATTCTTATATTCAGCAGACAGTCAAGCACTAGGAAATTAGACAATGGGAAAAGTAGCTGTTGTCTTATTCTCATTTGTAGAGACAATCTGGAATTGGTCTAGAATTCTCTGGGGATACAGATGAAAAAGTGACTAACATCCTGCAGTGGAAGGGTAGAATCTTAGAATGTAATATAGAAAGGGGACAGCTTAGCTGTCACTTAAGGAATGAAGAAGAATTTACACATTATGAAAGGAAAACATCTCTCCAGGGCAAGAGAACAGAATGAGCAAAAAGTTGTAGAAATAAATTCATGTGCCTTTCCCAGGGGATACAAAATTGGGTATAGATTCTCTTGTAATGATGCAAAAAATTGTAGACATGAATCAATCATCACTCAAAGCCCTATCCATGTCACTAGAACCTTATTTTCTTATTTCAATAGGTTGGAAACATTTTACCCAACTCAAGCAACATCTCTGCCTGTTGCCTTCAAATATGTCGTTTGAGTTTTCTCATCTATTGCTGCAATGTAATATCTTCCTCACTACTTTTCCAGTACAGAGGATGCTGGCCTTGGATGATGTAGAATCACAGACTATGTGGAGATAGATTTACTTTGTATACTAGACTTTTTTTACTATCTGCCAAAATTTTTATTTTTCTCAGTAACTTGTTAAGTTCTGTTTTGTTCTTGTCAAGTTTTATTTAAACATGAAACAAAATTCCATCTGTAGACTTTTCAAAACTGTTGTTCCAGTTAACAGCTCTGACATATATGTCTGAATGTGATTAAAAGAGGAGATATTAGATTATATATATGGTAACAGGAATAAAATTTTTAAAAAACGAATCCATGGACCTACATTACACAGTGAGCCAGAAGTTGAACCATGGACTGTATTTAATAGTACAATTATAAAAATGTGCTATCACCAAGTGTTACAAATATTCTACAACAAAAACAAACTGTTGTTGGTGGGTTGGTATATGGGAATCCTATATTTCAAGCATGATTGTTCTGTGAACCCACAATTTTTCTCATAAAGGAAATAAAACACTATTTCTTGTTCAGGAATATAAAAGGGAAAAATAGAGTGCTGCTCCTGCCCTGTTTCTCTACACATAAGGGTGTCTTTTGAGTCATTCTGATCAATGCCTGCTCTGATCACAAATCAGAGGTGACACAGTATTATCCTTTGATAACTTTGATTAAGGTTCTCAATCCAGAGAGCAATATGAAATGTCCAGAGAGCTTTCCATATGCCAAAATAGGTTAGAGGCATGGACTCATCTGGTTCTCACAACAATCCAATATGGTGTGCACATTTTGTAAATGAGGAAAGCTAGGCTTGGAGAGTTTGAGGAGTTTTTGTCCATGGTCATACAAGTTAAAAGTCCATGTTAAAGCTGCTTTTCATCCTGGGCCATCTGACTTCAGAGATTACAACCCTGCCATGTTGTCTTGTGCTATCCTGTCTCTTTCACATTTGCTAGTAGGAAGTAGGGAGAAGAAGAAAAGGAAGAAAGGGAGGGAGCAAAGAATAGAGGGAGGAAAGAAGGTAAAGGTAAAGAGGAAGGGAGAAAGGAAGATGAGAAAGAGAGAGGAAGAAAGGAAAGAAAGAAGGAAGGAAGGAAGGAAAGGAGAAAGAATGGAGAAAAGAAGGAATGAAGTTAAGGAGAAAAAGAGGAAGGGAGGGAGGGAGGAAAAAGTGTGATGACATAAGAATCAGGGACCCATTTAGTTTGTTTTATTTTTAAGAATAAATGCGAATATCAAATTCTCTGTAATGGCATAAAATAAATGATATTTGGTGCCTCATCCTCTTGCATGGTTTAGTTGTAAATTTTCCTTTGAATGACCATCACAGCTAGCCTTGCCCTAGGCATAACAGCTACTAGTGAGGATGAGGGTCACCCGAGCTTCTCTGAACAGCTCCTGACACTTCTCCCAACAGCCCCTTGCTGTTTCAAGTCACATGATTTACTAGCAAGACCTGTATGTCCATATGGCTTCATTGATAAGAAGCTCACCTCAGCTATTCCAAATGGCCCTTGCAGCTCTTGGTTGTTTTTTTTTTTTTGGATGCTGTATGGCCAGTGTCACATTAAATTCTTTTTCCATGTGAGTATGCCATTATTGCAGAACCATTTGTTGATTTTTTTTGTTGTTGTTCATTTGTTTGCTTTTGTTTGTTTGTTTTTTGGGGAAGTGCATGGGTCAGGAATTGAACCCGGGTCTCCTGCATGGCAGGAAAGATTTCTGCCACTGAACTATGTTTGCACCCCTAGCTCCTCCTTTTTGCAACCTATAATTTAAAACTTCTAACCCCCAGTATCCATGGGAAAGCCCTCCGTATCCCTTCTGGGTCACGATAAAGGCAAGAGCCCAGAACCTCCAAGGACTAGGGTAGGTAGGTAACCCAGTGGGCCCCTCTGCTGCCTGCATTTTTCTCCCTCTCCCCCTCCAGAGCCTTAAATCTGACAAAGCTGTTCTTTCCTGTATTCTCGGCTGGCTGACTATCTGTTTTTGTGCTTCATCATCCAAAGAAATTTCACATAACATTTCATGTTACAAACAGTGTTTGTCTAAATATTAGCTCTTACTATCTGGCATAAGTTTATAAGGAGAAAATGGCTTTATGTTTTTATAAGTAGAAAAAGTAATAACTGTGAAGTTTTCATCTGCATTAGCTTTGAATATATACTACTAAATTTGGAGATAAGTTAAAGCAAAAATATCCATGTTTGGCCTCATCAGCCAACACTCTTTTATCTGGTTCTTTTTTGTGGCCAACAGAAAACATCTGAAATTGTACTGGGTTAGTTCATGGTCCAAACTGTCTTATTAGTTTAGGAATGTTTTATTTTCATTTTCCATTCAAAAGACCTAACCATGAAATATAAAAACACTTGTTTTGTTTTCAATATAAGGGCATATATGCTTGAATAAGAAAGCTATATCCCTTCTTGATTTTGCTATTTGTGATACAACTGAAGCTGGCTGATGGGCTGATAAATCAGTTGTTCACAGTTCACTGGTTATACTGCATGAAAAAATGGAAACTTTAAAATGTGGTTTGACTGTGATTCCCACTGACTCTCATTATTATAAACCATCTCCTTGGGAAGGTGTGTTACTTTTCTTCCTCTTCATATTTTGCAACACTTGTGTATGACACTGATGAATAATAATAGATTGGAAGGAAAGAAGAAAATGGAGATCAAAGAATGTTAGCTAACCTTCAATGCAAAAATAATGATAATTTATAAGAAATTTTCTGACATGCTAATGGTTATATGGAATGAGGAAGTCATCTGGTTTGCAGTTATTTAAGTACCAAGGAGTGGGAACAAAACATGAATGGACTGATGAACTGAGCTTATTTGTCTCATCTGAATGTGATTTTTTTGGAACGTCACTCAGGTCACTGCTGAAGGACTGTGTGTCTGTTCGTAGCTCAGGTGCACATGTATGTATGTTTACAGGTGAGGTGTGTGCTTATCACTGCAGAGGACAGTGCTGGTGCTATGTAAGTGATCCCAGGTCAGTGGATTCACTGAATGGAGACCTGAAGTCAGCATGGGGCTGCCTCATCACTGAAGGCCAGCAACCTGGCCTTCCCTAAAGCTTGGCTAGCAACCCTCTTTCTTTCAGATGCTCAGAGCATAAAGACAATTTTATTACAGGGAGATCTGAGAGAGCAGTTTCCCAAATGGGGGATATATGGATAAATGGAATGGTTGCAAACTCTCCATTGAAACTGCCCATAATGTACACAGGTCTTCTCCTTCTATCTCTCTCCCTCCCCAGGCCAGGCACAGGACCAAGATCTAATCATCAACTTCTCTCTGCACCATTTGATGCTTTAGCTAATTAATACTCTATCATAGGGTTTCCTAATCAGATAGTCTGTCAACCAGAACAGAAAAATAGCAAGTGCATTGAAAGGTTATTTAAATCTAAAGCAAACAAAGCAAATATCACACAAAGTAAAACAAAACGCAAAAGCAAGAACAATGAATCAGATAATCTATATTAAAAATCCAACTCTAATATTAGCTGAATTATCAGGTTGGCTTTTCTATAGAACACCCTTGTGAAAGTTAATTGTCAAGCTTCTTCCTTTTTGTCATAGGGATGATTGGAATTATGTAGAAATATGAAAAATATAATCACATTCATTTTAGTTATTAGCCACCTATAGCAAAATGAATAATGATAACTAACATTTGTTGAGCCCTTATTATACGTTTTACATGATTAATTTCATTTAGTCTTTATTTACAGTGATTTCAATCAATATAAAAATGACAGATGAGAAAATTGAGGCAGTAAGAGATTAAATGACTAGCTTTATCACTTTTATGTGGTGAAAGCAGGGTTGAATGAGACAGAATGCCCCAGAATCCATGCTCTTAACCACCACCCGATATTCTCATACTTTACATTTTTCATGTTTCTATAGTTTGTAGGTATCTTACCCTGTATATTATTTTACCTGAACCTCAATCTCTCTACCAAGAGAAGGGTAAGAAAAGGAATTGTGAATGGTCTCACAATTTCTGAGTGATGGATTTAGCTGGTTTACAGTTCAAGTGTCATAGAGTCAGAACATGAGAGAATTGGTTTTATCTCATCTTACTGGAACACATTTTTTTTTTAATGAAAATGCTGTTTATAGCTGATGTCATTGAAGGTCTGTGTGACTGTGTGTTCTTCTTCAAGACCAGGGAACTTCTCCACACTATTCCACTATTCCTTTTCACAAGCATCCTGTTAGATCCTGATCAAGGCTTAGGAGTTCTCCAAAGCGTGTTCCTCAAGGATCATTTATTTTCTCATCCCTGTAGGTAGTCATTTCTATCACCTTGCCTTCTGCTCTTCTCATTTCCTTCCGTCTTTGTTCACAGTTCCTGTTCTTGATTATTGGATTCTAAAATACCTTTGCTAAAAGTATTGCGTCAAATATTCTGATGCATTACACATTAACTGTTGAAAAGGTCTACATTTATATGCCACACACATAAACTAACATTTCTCCAAAGTAAATGAAATTATCATTTGGTACATGTATAAGTGAGCTTTCCCATCTCTATTTCACACATAGATGTCTTCATCACAGTTTAAAATGAAAAAAAATGTTGTCTCATTGTTTGTTTTGCTATATGCTGCTAATAGCTAAAGTGGAGATGATTACATCTTTAATATTTCTCCACAAATTCAATCATCTCTGTGATAAACAGGGAAAAAGTTTTTCTATTAATTTTCATTTAGGATCTTTATGAAAAAACCGACCTGTTAATTTAGCTAATTTAGATTTGAGGACATTTAGGAAGAGTGACATTGGATTTTCAATATGGATCATTGAATTCGTTGTTTTTGTTTTTGTACTGTTTGATTATACTTTAATCTTCCAAGTCACTTAAGATTTTACCAGCCTGATTTCTTATAATTGCTCTCTTTCTATGTTCATCAACCCACTTCTTGCTTGCATTACACCTCTGTGTGTGCATATGTAGTGCATTTGAATGATAGAATACCATTTTAGGTAAAAACACTGACAAATCAAGCAGTGATTTATCACACCCCACATTGCAGGCAATGAGACCACTTTGAAAATCAGCACTTGAGCTGCCTAATGCTGTGTGTCATTTCACAGCCTGAGAAATATAGCCTTTAGCAATTTATCTTGCTGTGACAGAGAGATGCAGCATCTTATATTTTAATAATATCCCAAGAAAATATAACTCTATAGCTCAGTGGAAGAGAAAGTACAAAATCTCTTCCCATTAACCCAGAACATTAATTTGCATTGCACACTGTAGCTCCTGATGAATAACAGATTATTTCATAATTAATTTTTATCAATATTTTAATCAATTATCAGACTGTGTTGGATTACTTATCTGTGTTAAGCTTTCTGTTCAACCTTATGGAGGAGAAAATGAATAAAACAAAACTATCTGCATCTAGGAACTTGTTATATCTGTTCTTTCATTTTTCACATGCCAACATATTTTTAAAAATTTACTGTATGTCATAACTACTCAAATACTATAATTTTGAAAGTGAACATCAGCTTGCGTTTCTTTGGTGGTATTTATTGTCTTGGGCAGAAGACAGGTAAATCTGAGAAAAGTAATAATTTTCCAGATATGGGTAGGATGTGATGAGAACAGAGGGTAGAGCAAATAATGTAATCTGAAGAATTTTGTTCACTAACCCATTTCACCAAATAAAACAAATTAATGCATCCGATCATTTATCCTTATGGAAGACTCTCACATGTCCTTAAGGAATTTGTTAGCATTAATTTCTACTTTGATACATTTTTAAGACAAGATAAAACTACAGCTGTTTTTTTAAATCACGCCTAGCATTATCCCTAATGCTATTTGAGGAAAATAGAAAAAGAAAAAAAGTGTGTGATCTGCTTCTCATGGAGCTCTCCTTTGCTTTTTTTTTTTTTTTTTTTTTGCCACAATTGATGTCAGCATTCAATGCGCAGTAGATAGGTATCATCCTTAAGATGAAAATGTTAGAGTGTGACTTATTCTGTCCACTTTCAGCTGTTCTATGTTTATTTTTGTTATGGCCGAAATTGAACGATGTCGTAATATGTGTTTGTGATAGTGCTCTGATTTGGTCTGCCAAAGAAATAAGTTGTATATCATTAAGCTAACCCTAACTGCTTAGTGTGTTATAGAGGACGCATTGTAATCACAAATTCTCTATGCAGATGGGGTGATAAGACTTGCAGATGTGTGCATGAGTTCACCTCCTCTGCTCTGGTACATGCACCGTTGTCCCAGTGGACTTCATTTAACAAACACAAATACAAAGATAAACACTGTCTTCATTATTCCTTTCCTTTTAGGCAATTAGTCAATGTATTGTCTGTTATAATGTCAGCATTCACAAATCCTGTATTTACATTTTCCTTGTTCATTAGTATGGGGTGCTTATATCTAACTATGTGAACTTGCAAACTTTCATTTATTTAAGAGGAGACAAACTGGACCATCTCGCTTGAATGCCTACATCCACTCATGGCAATTGGCTTTTGTTGCATAGAACCTTTAAGCTGAATCTGAGCTACGATTTAACCTGATCAAGTGCTTGTTTAATCGGGATGTCGGCTATGAATGAGGAAGATGGAGATATCAGCAGGCATGCCGAATAGTGGACATACCTGTCCTAATTATTTCAAGATTCCTTTATTATGAAGAGTGACTGGTTTAGGTTTTCATTTCTTTGGAGTACGACTACAAATTATTTTCTATTCTACTTCAGACAAACATATTTACTATGATATCTTATTTAGCACTCTCAAATTTTCTAAGTCATTTGTTGTCCTTAAAAATAAATTTCCACGAAAGAAACCCATGTAGACCTGTTATTTTTCCTTTCCACTGTTTTAGGGAAAAGAATGATATGGCTATGAAGTAATTATATGATAATTTCATTTAATATGATTTAAAGTCATAAATAAATCTTGAGAACAGTTCAACTTACGGTAGAGTGGTACTTCCTCAAGTATTTCTACAAATAAAATTTCAACCTGCAATGTTAATCCTATAGGATTGGCACTAGGGTCAAGTGAGATAAAATTTTGGAAAATATTGATTGCTACATAAGTTAAGGTATTTTATTAGTTGCTTGACAGCATTGACTGAGATGAGACAAAGAAATGCTAAGAGAACAGTTTCTGGAGGGGCTATTGGTTGGTTGGTGGTAAAGCAATAGGTGAATGTCAGACATACTGCTTGGGGGTTTTTATATGAGAGCACTTGCTCTGGTTTTCATATAAATGTACTCAACGCAGTAATGTAAGATTGGATTGTACATGGTCTTCTCTTGATTTATCTCTATGATAATCAGAATGGAAGTGGTTTGATAAGATCCAGAGGATGTTGTCATATACTGTGAATACAATGAGGAAAGTTATATCCCAACTGCCATCCAATTAAGGAATGTTCAGTCCATCCAGGGCTTTCCTATCAGTTTTAACTGATTTAACTCCAGATGGTTTAGAGAATTCAAAGAATCCAAAATCTGCCTACAGATTGCAATTTTTTCCAAACAATGTAAACATATTGACATTTTCCCTAACTCTTCTAAAATTGACCCCCAAAAAATAAGCAAAAAAAATCTAACAAGACAGCTTTACTTTAATTTTTCAAAATATTAAGGTAGGGAATAAAGTTCATTGTTGCTTCTGAATCTTATTGGCATTTACCTAAAATTTGGTATGCATTATTTGATGGTGATTGAAAGGCTATCATGTGGGGCCATCCGAAAATGGCCAGTTGAGAAATAAATATATTTTTAAGTCTACTGAGATAAATGAGGCAAGTTCAAAATGTGCATTGGACAACACGATGGTATTAGAACCCAAAATTTGAACATGCACCATTCTCTTTTTTACTGAGTTTTGTAAGGCTTTTCATATCAAGCAATATATTTCTAATGTACTTTTCCCTAAGATTAAGCCAGCTTGAGGTTTCTGTCCATTAACCAGATATTTGTAGAATTGAAGAGAAATGGAATGTTTTAATATGAAGTAATAATCTACACTAGATGTTTTTATATAAAAGATGCTACAGGTAAATGTGGCAAACTTTTGCTCTCAGAATAGTTGTAGTCCATTGGTTTTAATATGAGGTCTGTAGTAAGTTAAAGGGATTCCATACACTCTCTGAAATTGTAAACAAAATTTTATGTGAATGTATGTGAATTCTCTCTGTGGGAAGTGGTCCAGACCATTCATCAATTTCTCAAATGATAAGTCAAAAAATCAAGACCACAAATTTGTATTCAAATTGTAAAGTTATTTTCCTTTTGTAATTATCACTATAAATCAAACAAAACTCTCCATTTTGTTTTACTTTCAAGAGATTGACAGTATTCCAGGTAGAAGCTATATTAGAAGAAAAAGTGAGGTACAGAAAAGGAAAATAAAGATGCCATTGATGCACATTTTCATGGGAATAATACAGATGCACAGGCAGGCTTCGTTTTTCTTATCCATAAAATAGAGATTTAACTAGAAAATTCCTTGAGGTCCCTTTCAAGGCTGTAAGAATCTATGCTTCCATAGGGGAGGAGAGTCCTCTGGGACCACTGAAATTGTCAAAAATGAACTCAGTTTGGAAACTGAGATCTAAGTAATTCCTTCTTCCATGCCAACAAGGCTGGGGAACAGAAGAAATGACAGAGGAAAATAAAGAGGAAATTAGATCAAGCAAATATTTCCATTTTCACTCATTTGGGGTGTTTCCTGTGCATCTTATATGGCTATTCCATATCTTATGTGCTCCCTGCTGCGATTCTTGTTCTCTGGTGCTAAACCAACTTCATTTGGTTTAGAAATGATCATGAACATGTCCACTGGACATGTTATCACTGTGCTTATAAAATCAATAAATATTTATTGAGTGACACACAGAGAGAGATGTTCAGTAATTAATTAGCCTCTGATTTAGGATTGCTTACCTATTAAGTATTTAACTTACAGCATCAGAATGGATCCATGAAATAGGTCCCGCACAAAATTAGAAGCAGTGGTTGACTGATGTATTAAGGCTCAGCAAGATAAGCAAAGTTGGAATGTGAGCCAGGTGGGTCCCACCACTTAGCAAATAAGTTTTGCTCGCTTGCTTAGCCATTTTTTGTTTGATGTCCTCAGTTAAAGATGGAAAAAAATAATACAGACAACCACACTGGAATGAAAAACATGAATATTACAGAAGGATGGCATCAGGGAGATGGGGCGTAACAGAAAATATGAAAAGGAATATAGTAACATGAAGTTCACTGCAAGCTAAACATGTCAAGAGTGTCACAGGGCTGTGCAAAAGAAAGAGGGAAAAAGAAAGAAAGAAAGAGAGAGAAGAGGAGAGGAGGAAGGAGCCGGGCGGGGGGGGGGGGGCGAGGGAGGAGAGAAAGAAGAGAAAATGCCTATGAGAGATAAGGAGTGTTTGGAACGAGGAGGAAGATGCTTACGCTTTAATCTTTCTGGAAATGACCATACCTAAAATATCATCATTCTATTTCTGGCATCACTCTTACTAACACTAGCAAATTGATGGGAGTTGCCATTAAAAGCAACTAACAACATATAAATTTTGTTCTATAACAAGAAAAATAATCTAGTAACTCAAAGTTTGAACTCTGTATGTAGCCGGTTGGCCTGAGTTCAAATCCTAGCTTTTCTATATTTAGATGTCATTGAATAATTCATGGAAACTGTTAGCGCTTCACTTTCCTCACCTATAAATGTGGATATGAGAGTACCTTCCTCACAGATTCCTGGGAAGATTAAATGAGTTAATATAGCTAAAGGACTATAACACTGCATTATCTAAGAAATAATTTTTTATTAATATATGTAATGAAAAATAAACAATGTTTAGCACGGAGAGAAATTTTAGGGGGTAGTTAACTCCAGATGGTTTAGAGCAAAATTAGTATGAACCTTGCTACTTGAAGAGAGAGATAAAGGAACAAATCTTAGGATGTAGTTAGTTACCTGTCACTCACTAGAGATATTCAAATATCTAATATATCTTAGGCAGAAAATGTTTAATAAATTTATATTATACTCATTTATTTGTGTTTTATTCATGTTATATTTGAAGACAAAAATAAAAGACCTAAGCAATACTGTGGGTTTCAAAATTAAAAGTAGCGGTATTCATTCCATGTCAGTCCATTCTCTCTCCATGAAAATCATTTTCATTTCTGCTGTTGGCTACCATGACAATACGAAATATACAGAAACCTCTGGTCACATGATTTATCCATGATTATATATATTCACATATATAGGTATATATATATATCAACATCGTATGTATATCAATTCTTCACTGAGAAATTTAAGCAATTTAATATACTTATTTCCCACCTCCATCCCTCATTCATAGTTGTTACTTTTAGTTGTTATCATCATTCTGTTTTTAACATAAAACAGTATCCATCAGCAGAATTTTTGTGTGTTCGGCATGTTTTGTTATAAACAGTGGTTTCTAGTTTCTTTAATTTTGTTGTCGAAGAGATAACTACCAAATTATATGTATGATCTTTTCATTTGTGTGATAAATCTCCTTCCTGGCCCTCTGACTTCCTGTTCTAATTTGGATTCCTTATTTCCTAGTCTGCTATAAAACTGATGTTATAGAAATAAAAATACATATTCTTTAATGCATGATTTTAAAATTTCCTTATTCTGCTTAGGATTCCTCCCACTTCCCCATCCTTACCCAGGGAGGTTCAAGCAAAATTTATTGAAAGGCTAAGTTTCTAAATCATCGCATCCCTGAAAATATTTTCATTCTGTCCTTACACTTGATTGCCAGTGTGGTGCCTGATAGCTGAATTCTAGGTTCATAATTATTTTTCTTAATGTTCTTAGACACTCAATCCTGAAGTTAAGAAGTCTCATGGCATACACAAACATATTTATTTTTTTCCCTTGTAGGTAACTTGCATATTCTTTTCTCAGATATTCCTTGAATTTTCTCAGTGTTCTAAGAATTCATAAATGTTTTTAAAACTCTTTAAATCTGGTACTGTTATTAATTCATCTTTCCCTGTAATCAATTGGCTTTTTCATTGGAATGATTTTGAATTTCTTTACCTCATGTCAGTTTCAAAGTCTTCTATCAACCTATAAAGTGAGGGGTGGTCTATATTTTCTTTTCTTGACTTTCTTTGCTCAATTTTGCTTAAAATTGAGCCAGATCCCTGTGATAACCTGCGTGGGTGAGAAGAACACACAGGAAACAGATTTTGATTGCCAGGTTGATTGTTTTTTTTAATTAAGCACTTGTTTAACTTTATTGAACTCAAATTTTCCAATATTAATTGATCAGGTATTGCTTTTTAAAAATTTTTAAACTCTTTTTTATTGTGAAAAACAACATATATACAAAAAAGCAATAAACTTCCAAGTACATTTTAATAAGTAGTTACACAACAGATTTTAAAGTTTGGGGTGGGTTACATATTAGTTCCACGATTTTTCACTTTTTTCTTCTAACTGCTCATCACACTGGACTTCAAATGGAATATCAATATAATGATTCAGCAGTCATATTCATTTGTTAAATCCTGTCTTCTCTACTATACTCTTCCTTCTCTTTTTTTTTTTGTAAAAAATAACATATATACAAAAAAGCAATAAATTTGAAGGTATATCACAACAATTAGTTGTAGAACAGATTTCAGAGTTTGGTATGGGTTGCAATTCCACAATTTTAGGTTTTTATTTCTAGTTGCTCTAAGGTACTGGAGACTAAAAGAAATGTCAATATACTGATTCAGCACTCATACTCATTTGCTAAACCTGATCTTCTCTGTATAACTCCACATCATCTTTGATCTTTCTCTCACTCTTTAGGGGTATTTGGGCTATGCCCATTCTGACTGTTTCATATTGGATGGGGCTGCCGATAATATGGGATGGGGGCTGGAACCAGTTGATGTTCTGGAAAGGCTGGCCCCTCTGCCTTTCAGGATTTATCTGGTCCAGGGGCCCATGTGGAGACTGTAGGTTTCTGGAAAGTTACCCTCGTGCATGGAACATTTGTAGAATCTTATATAATGCCCTAGGTGTTCTTCAGGATTGGCAGGAATGGTTTTGGTTGGGGGTGGGCAAGTTATTATGATATCAATGTCTAACCAGTTTGCGTTCTTGAAAAGTTTTCTATCTCTAGTATGGGGGAGAAATTTGATAATTTGTATTTTTCTAGAAAATTTTCCACTTCATTTAATTTTTCAACTTTACAGATATATTTATTTATACCTGTATCATTCATGCAGAACATTTGGAAATTCTTCAATAATTGCAGATATTTTCTTTTGTCAGTTATTTTAAGTAAAATAATTTCATTGAAGAGCAGTGTACATATATACAAATGCAAAAAAAGAAAAAGTAAAATTATGTCTAGCTCAGTGAATTTTCACCAAGTGGACATAGCTGCATAGCCACCATCCTGATCAGGGCAGAGCACCCTATTAGAACCCCAACCCTTTCTCGGGGTATCTCTCGGTTGCTGTTTATTTATTTCTTCCACACAACATCATTCTCATCATTTATGACACCACCATGTTGGTAATTGGTGGTTTTCCTTGTTTTTTTCTTGGTCAGTCTTTCTAAGGATTTAGTAACTTTTATTATTTTCCAAGAAAAAGCTTTTTATTAAGTTTATTTATTATATGTAAATTCATATATAAGTGATTATAGGGTTTTCTACTTTATGCCTTTCAACTCTTAGCATTACTATTTCCTTCATTATACTTTATATGGATTTTTGTGTGGTTATTTTTATAACTTCTTGATACAGAAACTGAGGTAATTGATTTTCAGCCTTTTATCCATAATGTACCCAATTCAGTTGATAAATATCCCTCTAAGAAGGATTGTTTCAATATCCCACAAGCTTTCATATATTGCATTTTCAGTATAATGCAGTTCAAAACATTTTCTAACTTTCAAAATTTTTTCTGTGACACATTTATTTCAAAATGTATTAGTTACAGTCAATTGCAATGTTTCACTCCTTCTTCTCTTATTTCCCGCCTCAGCCCATGCCTCTGTTCACCTCCTTATTTCCTCCTCTCTACATTTTTGTTATTGTTATTATTATTGTTATTCATGAAACTTAATTCAACAGACAGAAAGAATGCTGTGAAATTATCAATGCTTCTATGCTTATGAGATCTATTTTATGAGAGAACAAAAATCTATTTAAAAATTTGTATTAGAAAAAAATGTATTTTTCCCTCTTTCGATCACATATAGCCTCTATATTGCTGATTTTTTTTGGCTGCTTATTCTATCTGGTTCTGGAAAAGGTAGATTAAAACCTCCCAGTTTGATTAAAGATTTTCTTATTTTTCTTTTAGTTCCATTATTAAAAAAAATAAAAACAAGAATTCAGAATACATATTCTTAGGTGCACATAAAATTTAGAAGCGTTTCTGATGGGCAGAGTTCTGAGCGCACCATCTATGATGTCGTGCTCTGGATAATCTGCCCCTAATGAGTCCAAGCAGTGCCTGTGACTTTTTCCAGTCACTAGAATATGGCAAAGGAGGTGGGGCATGTTACTCCGGTGATTACATCACATTACATCCGACTCTGTGTTAACAGTATGACAGATACGCTGCTGCTGTCCTTGAAGAAGCAAACAACCAGGTAGTGAATTGTCTATGGAGAGGGCCATGGCTGGGTGGGGGACTGCAGGTGACTCTCATAAGCTAGAACACCCTCCAAGTGACAGCCAGTAAAAAGCCAGAGCCTTTGGGCATGTGGTCACGGGGAAATGCATCCTGCCATCATTCTGGAAGCTGCTGCCACCTTAATGAAGCCTCCAGTTGAGAATGCAGCCCAGTTAACTGCCGGGTGGGAGCCTGAAGCAAGTGAACAAACAAACAAAAAAATGACTAAGCATTCTTGGATTCCTGAACCATGTAAACTGGGTGATAATAAATGTGAATTACTTTAAGATGCTAAATTTGTTGTAATCTGTTACACAGTAATAGAAAACTAATCCATACTCTATAGCATGAAATGTGCATCTTTATCTCTAGTAATGCATTTACCTTAATAGCAACTGGTTTGAAATTAATATAGCTAAAGCAACTTGCCGTTTTCTTTCTTCTTAGTGTTTGTTTGCATGGCATATAATTTTATATTCTTTCATTTTCAACCTCCTATGACCTTATATTTAAAGTGTATATATACTTTATATATGTGTATATTATGTATCTTCTTAAGAAACATTTTAGATTGTTTTCAGGTTAATTTTGTTACTATTGTTTTGTCCAGTAAAGCAACTGATTCTTTCCCCTGGCACATTTAGTCTCTTTATATTTTATGTTAAAACTGATGTATTTACTACCTTACTATTTGCTACCTTACTATTCTCTTTCCATCTACCAAGGTTTATGTTCATTTCTCTATCCTTTTTTTTTTGCTTTCTTTCATATATAGTGTTTTTATCTTTTCCCTTTTTATCTATCATCTTGTTATTTTATATATTATTTTGCTCTTCTTTCATTGGCTTCCTAGGTATTAAAACATTTATTCTTGAATTAATGTGTCTTAATATAAACTAGTATTCATTTCCATTAGCATCCTTCTGCTGTTTATGTTATTATTGTCATGCATTTTAATTCTATGTATAACTTCAACCCCAGTACACATTAGTAGTATATACAGTCAATTTTTAAGCAGTTTTATTGAGATATATACACATACCCTAAAATCCATCCAAAGTGTACAATCAATGGCTCTTAATATAATCACAGAGTTGTGCAGTCATCAACACAATCAATTTTAGAACATTTTCAAGTTTCCAAAAAGAAAAACTTTAAATCTCCTATAGCCACATTATTGACATTTAAAATCAGTGTGGTAACTTCATTATAATTGATGACAGAATATTTAAAATCACTGTCAATTATAATTCATAGTTTATATTAGGTGTGTGTTTTTCCATATACCACGCTATTATTAACATCATGTAATAATGATAGACATTTGTTCTTGTTCATGAAAGAATATCCTTTTATTTATTTGGTTAATAAACCACAGTCATCATCCTCAAGGGGGTTCACTGTGTTTTACAGTCCCATGTTTTACCCTGTAGCTTTTCTTCTAGTGACATACATTACTCTCGACTTTCCCTTTCAACCACATTCACACTCATAATTCAGCACTGTTATTTACACACACAATAATGTGAGTGCAATTAACCCACCTCTATCTATTTCCAAACATCTACAATCAACCTAATTAAAAATTCTGCACAAATTAAGCATCAGCTGTCCAATATCTACTCTCATTCTATCTCCAGGTAAGCTGTATTCTAGACTCTATTGAGTTTGCTTATTATAATGAGATCATTTTAGTGATATCACCCCAGATTTGCCCTATTATATCTAGCTTATTTCATTCAACATACTGTTCTCAAGGCTCATCCATGTTTTCACATACATCAGAACTTCATTCCTTCTTAATGTTACATAATATTCCAATTTTGTATATGCCACATTCTGTTTATCCATTCATTGGCTGATGGACATTTGGGTTGTTTCCATCTTTTGGCAATTGTGACTAATACTGCTATGAACATCAATGTGGAAATGTTTGTTTGCAGTGCATCTTTCCTTTCAGTTCATCAAGTTAAATACCTAGCAGTGGGTTGCAGATCATATGCTTAGCTTCCTGAGGAACTGCCAAGCTGTCTTCCACAGTGATGGCACCATTTTACATTGCCACCATCAGTGAATGAGTGTTCTCATTTCTACACATCCTCTCGAAAATTATAGTTTTTGTTTTTTGCAATAGTAACCATTCTAGTAGGTGTGTAGTGATATCTCATTTTGGTTTTGACACGCATTTCCCTAATGGCTAGTGCTGTTGAGCATCTCTTAATGTGCATTTTTAGCCATTTGTATTTCCTCTTTGGAAAAACGTCTATTCAAGTCTTTTGCTTGTTTTTTAATTGGGTTGCTTGTCTTTTTTTTATCATGGCATTATAGGATTTCTTTTTATATTCTGGATATTAAACCCTTATCAGATATGTGGTTTCCAAATATTTTCTTCTAAATATTTGAAAAAGTGTAGGCCACATTTCAATTTTTTGACAAGGTCCTTTAAAGTGCAAAAGTTTTAATTTTGAGGAGGGAAGTCCTATTCATTTAAATGTATCTTTCATTACTTGTGTTTTGGGTATAAAGTCTAAGAAACTCTTGCCTCCCACAGGATCTTGAAGATGCTTCCCTACATTTTCTTGTAGGAGTTTTATGGTCCTGACTTGGATATTTAGGTTTTTGATCCATTTTGAGTTCATGTTTATATAAGGTATGAGGTGGTTGTCCTCTTTCATTCTTTTGGATATGGATATCCAATTCTCACAGTACCATTTGTTGAAGAGACAGTTCTGTCCCAGTTGAGTGGACTTGGCAGGTTTGTTCAAAATCAATGGACAGCAGCTGTGAGGATCTATTTGTGTACTCTCAATCTAATTCCTTCAGTCCCTATATCTTATTTTTATCCCAGTACCATACTGTTTTGAAAACTGCCACTTTATAATGTCTTTTAAAGTCAGGAAATATGAGTCCTTCAACTTCATTCTTCTTTTTCAAGATGATTTTGGCTATTTGGGGTTCCTTACCCTTCCATTAAATTGGATAATTGGCTTTTACTTTCCTGAAAAATAGACTGTTGGAATTTTGATTGGGATTGCATTGAACCTGTAAATCAACTTGGACAGAATTGCTATTTTGATGATATTTAGTCTTCCAATCCATGAGCATGAAATGCCCTTATGTTTATTTAGGCCTTTGATTTCTTTTAGCAATGTTTTGTAGTTTTCTGTGTATACGTCCTCTATATTCTTCGTTAAATTTATTCCTAGATATTTGATTCTTTTAGTTGCTATTATGATTGGAAATTTTTTCTTCATTTCCTCCTCAGATTGCTCAGTACTAATGTAGACACGTCACTGGCATTTGCATATTGTTCTTGTACCTGTCAATTTGCTGAACTCATTTATTAGCTCTAGGAGCTTTGTGGTAGATTTTTCAGGATGTTCTATATATATAGGATCATGTCATCAGCAAATAGTACAAACTTTACTTTTTCCTTTCCAATTTGGGTGCCTTTTGTTTCTTTTTCTTGGCTAACTGTCCTAGCTAGAACTACCAGCACAATGTTTAATAACAGCGGTGGCAGTGGGCATCCTTGTCTTATTTCAGATCTTAGAGTGAAAACTTGCAGTCTTTCACCATTGAGTATGATGTTTTCTGTGGGGTTTTCACATGTGCCCTTAATCATGTTGAGGAATTTCCTTCTATTCCTATCTTTCAAAGTGTTTTTATCAGAAAGAATGCTGTATTTTGTCAGATGCCTTTTCTGTATTAATCAGGATGATCATGTGGTTTTCCCCCTTCGATTTCTTTAATGTAGTATATTACATTAATTAATTTTCTGTATTGAATCACCCTTCTATACCTGCAATAAATTTCATTTGGTCATAGTATATAGTTATTTTAATGTGCTGATGGATATGATTTGCAAGTATTTTGTTGAAGATTTTTGTGTATGTGTATATTTATTAGAGAAATTGCTCTGCAAATTTCTTATAATATTTTTATTTGGTTTTGGTATTAGGACTTCATAGAATGAGCTAGGTAGTGTTTCCTCCTCTTCAATATTTTGGAAGAGCTTGAGCAGGAATGATATTAACTATTCTTGGAATAATCGTTAGAATTCACCGGCAAAGCCATCTTGTCTTGGGATTTTATCTGTGGCTACTTCTTATGACTGTTTCAATTTTTTTTCTCGTAATTGGTCTGTTGGGGTCCTCTATTTCTTTTTGAGTAAGTGTGAGTTGTTTGTGTGTTTCCAGGAAATTGTCCACTTCTTCTATGGAACTGAAATTGTTGACATGCTGTTGTTCATAATATCCTATCATGATATTTTTTTATTTCTTTGGGTTCAATAGTCAATTTGCCCTTCTCTTTTCTGACTTTATTTATTGGCATAGTCTCTCTTTTTCTTTTTCATTCTATGAAAGGCTTCATCAATTTTGTTCATTCTCTCAAAGCTTTCGGTTTTGCTAATTCTGTATTTTTGTTCCCTATTTCGTTTATTTTTATACTAATCTGTGTTATTTCTTTCCTTCTGCTTGCTTTAGGATTAGTTTGATGTTCTTTTTCTAGTTCCTCAGACATGCTGTTAGGTCTTTGACTTTAGCTCTTCCTTCTTTTTTAATGTATGAATTTAAGGATATAAATTCCTTCTCAATACTGCTTTCACTGGATCTCGCTAGTTTTGACATGTATATTCTAGTTTCCATTCATCTCCAGATATTAACTGATTTCTCCTGTGACTTTTCTTTGACCCAATGATTGTTTAACAATGTGTTGTTTAATTTCCATATATTTGTGAATTTTCCAGTTCTCTGCTTGTTATTGATTTCCAGCTTCATTCCATTATGGTCAGAAAAGGTATTTTGTATAATTTCAATCTTTTTAAATTTAATGAGCCTTGTTTTGTGACCTGACATGTGGTATATCCCAGAGAATAATTCATGAGCACCTGAGAAAAATGCATATCCTGCTGTTTTGCAGGTGGAATGTTCCGTATATGACTTTTAGGTCTAGTTCAATTATCATATTATTCATTCTGTTTTCTTCGGATTTTAGTCATTCTATATACTGATGAGAGTTGTGTATTGAAGTCTCCCACTATTATTATAGAAACATCTATTTCTCTTTTCAATATTGCTAGTGTTTGCCTCATGTATTATGGGACACCCTGTTTAGATGCATAAACATTTATGATTGCTATTTTTTTCTTGGTGTATTGCTCATTTTATTAATATATAGTATCATTGTGTCTTAATACAGTTTTGCACTTAAAAATCTATTTTGTCCAATGTTATTCCAGCTCTTTTGTGGTTAATGCTTGCATGGACTCAACTCCACTGGGCTTTATAACCATTTAAGATCTTGCCCTGTACACCTGAAAAATTAGCAAATTCTTCATTATTAAAAATGCTTTTCAGATACTGGGTCAACTTCCTTATTTCTCCTTTTCTGTCTGAATGGGTCTTGGCTTTCTTCACATCTCTGAACTCCTTATCATAGTGTTATCACCAACATCTTAAAATTGTTTTCCATCCTCTTACAAGCTCTCCAATGCCCTATTTCTCAGCCATGTACCAAAACTGACATTTGTCCCAAAGGGAAAAGCAATATTTAAAAAGCTGGGCTCAAATCCATGAGTGTTCTTTCTCTTATTGAGGTCTGATCCCTCATGATGTGCTTTCGGAATGATCCATTTCTGTATTTTATACTACCTTCCCAGTAGCTTTCATCGGGAGAATTAATATGCTACAAACTACACTATCATGCCCAAAAGTACAAATCACCTACAAATGTATCTTTTAATTTCTAAGAACTATTTTTATTTCCCTGAATTATTCTATTTCATGAAACTCCGCTCTTTGTAAGAAGGTGACATGCTCTTGATCTTGCTGAAGATACTAATTAAAAACTAATTTGAAGTCTCTTCAAATCATTATGTTGCCTTTGTTCCCTCTTATATACTATCCTCTTCATTCATCATTATATGTAAATCTTGTGCCTCAAATAGTTTATAAAATTTGGGTCATAATTTATGTCTATTTTATTAACTAGCAGAGAATTCCTTTTACCTGGAATTACGTTCCAGAGTGGAAGTGCTGATGTGGTCTCTGCATAAACGGAGTCTGATCGATGGACAACAGGATTTTCTTCTTGGCCGGAGTGACTGGAGTAGGTAGACATGGTTGGGACTTTGTAATGGTCCAAGTAAGAACTCTTTTCACTACAAGTGAAATACATTAGTTTGTTTTACTCCCAGTTACAGCTTCCTTTATTTCTTCTCTGAATATCTTTTGAAAATCTGGAGTTATGTCAGTCTCTATGTTTGCTCCACAGCTTCATAATCCAGTGGCTCTTTCCCAGGGAAATAATTTACTGTGTTTAGAAAGTACTCTGTTTTGGTTACCAAATAAGAACAAATTCAATATAAGAAGAACACATTTTTCTTTTTTTCTAGTTATGTAAGACAGGCTATAGGACAAGTTGCTCTGCAGTTAATTCTCCAAGAAGCCATTCTGAAAATTTTCCAGCAGTTCCCTCTTCATAGATGGTGATTTTTATTTGGATGTTTTTGGGAGCTCCACCAGCAAAATTAACTAAGGTGCATAATCTTCTTTGCGTTTTTTTTTTTTTCTTTTTCCATCCATGTAAATCCATCTGCTTTTGTTCTTCCAAGTTATATCAGTGGGTGAGATTCAATCCGGTTCGACAATTTGTACCATTTGTTTTATGGTCACATCAAGCATTAAATATCTATCATTTGTGGCATATAGAATTAAATTGGGGAAAAGAATATACTGTTCGTTTTTCAATTGTGGCTTTTAAATCATATTTTATATGACTATAAAGAGTGAAATTCATAATGATATGTATTTTATAAATTTATTTAACAAGATATCATATAAATGACACTGAGGCTTCACCTAGATTGTTTATGTTTGACTTTACAAAAAGCAAACACATACAAAATAATCCTGAATTCATAGCATTGAACTAGAATTACATTGTTTTCTCATTTTATACTTCTATGCTTATGTGTCACAGCATATAAACAAGTACAATTGGTCTGCAATCATGAATGACTTCCTAATTTTACTAAAGGCATTAATGAAATTTTCAGATGTCTTGCTTGCCATGCATCCTATCTTGTTTAGGCAAAGTTTATTATATTTACTTTGCACAAAATATAAACTTCAATCTTTATTTTATAGCGTATTTATTTTTTCTGCTGACTGTTTATTCACTTCATTTTCATTGCCAAGTTAATTAAATGAGTTACACAAAATTGACTTTGGTTTGCAATGATAATTAGGAAACATTTAAGAAGAAAGTTTGTAAAATAGCAAAGTACTTTTTAAAAAGTGCATTGTAACCAGAGTATCATGTGAAAAGTGATGACATATAGCAAAGATAACTTTAAGGTATGTAGCAAAATCCAGTGTCATTTTAATTTCTACATATACTCTATTAGAAAAGTATATTGGATACCCATTATATGCATAATATTCTATAAAATGGTCTGTGAGGATAGGGAAATAAAATTACCTCTCTTCCCTCTCCCTTTCCTACTATCCTCCTTTAGAAAAACTGAGCTAGGTGCTAAAGAAGAATAATGTCTGAGATACAGGGATAGGCAATAAAATAGGCAATAGGCGCTTAGGGTAATAATGACTACACAAGAGGTGAGCAGACTCCTGAGGTGGCACAAAGAAGATATATCTAGCACAGCCAAAGAAATTCTCAGGGAAGGTGACATATAACCAGAGACCTTATACCTTAAAGGCTACTTAGAGAAATGTACACAGAACTCCTTAGAGCATTGAACTCCAACTATGCTTATCCAATTCCCTTACAGGACTTCTCTGTTTTCTATTTATTTTCTATTATTATTATTATTACTAATTATTTGGATTTTTTAATTATCATTGGATTGTAGCAAAAGTGCTGGGTTGTCCCATGGAAATGCTGTCATACATCAACTAGGCCCCTTTGCCACTGGCTGTCAGGTTCAATCTGAGAAGCAAAACATTAACAGTGCTAGGGTTTCCCACGAGGCCCTGACACACGCAGTTGTGGGAGCTGGTCGAACAGTTTATATATGCCTGTTGATTCTGTGTCTGGTGTTGAGGCAAAATCAGTGGGCAGGTAGTCAGGGGAAAGCAATGGAAGGAAAGCAGCGGGGAGCAAGGGCAAGCTGGAACCCGTGAGGTCTCTGCAGCCCACATCGGTCTCTCGTCACCAAACCTCCACCTGTGATGATGCAGGTGCCCTGCAGGGGAGGCGGTTTTCCGTGTCATGGAGCTAAGTGTGCCCCTGGAGTCAGAAAGGAAGATGCCAAAGGACACCTGATGGGAACTGGAGGAGGTGAAACCGGACTGATCCCGTCGGAGCTGTCTTCCATCATAAAGTCCCAGAGAATGTGAAAGACGAAACCCAGAAGGTTCTGGGGCAATGAGGGCTTGGGTGCCGCCCAGGCCAGGCCAATAACATGAGCCGAGGATCAGCGACGATGGGTGTTGTGACAATGACACTAATGCCCTCCTCTGACTTTTAGGGTGAAACAGAGTATGGCTGATGTCGTCCAATTCTCACATACTCTGTGGCCAGAACCATGCAGGGAAGGGAATTCTGAAAAATATATACCCAATTTCTCTAATTTGGCATGGTACAAATCTATCAGAGCCCCTCACAATCTTTTTTCATCTTAACTCTACTGCAAATACACAAACGTGCAACTACAGCCAAAGGTTTCCTCCAGCCTTATGTCTTAAAGGGCAGTCTGATTCTCCTCAAGAATAGGGAAGTCCGTAAGGAAGTTCTGAAGATGGAAAAAGAACAGGTAAGCCCAGAAGCAGGGAGCAATCGACGATGTGATGATAGAAAAGTATGGAGTGTAAGATATGCAGTGTAAGATTATTTTAATTTTCTCAAAGAATGTAAAGAAAACTGATAGCTGAGGAATGTGCAAGAGAGAGAAGAAAGGACTTAAAGATAATCTTGATCTTCAACTATTACAACTCTACAACAAACCCATCTTTTCTATGGTGATGTTGAGTAGAGGCAGAAAATCAAAGCGCTCAATTAGGAGCATTAGGGTATCCATTAGCCCTATGACAGAATGGAAGGGCTGTTAAGTCAAGTGCAGTTCATGGAAAAGTCCTCAGTGCCTTCCAAATATAAGCAAAATGATAAGTAAGAAGAATGTTTTTAAAGTTATCTAGACTGTGCTGGAATTCAACAGTCAGCATCATTGTGCCTTTTTTATTGGCCTTAGGATGGCTTTTCATCCTCTTATATGAACACATGCATTGAAAATATTTCTGAGCACCTTACATGATAAGAGCTTTAAAGAAAAATAGTCCACTCTCCATTAGACATAAAGTTGGCATAAGCTCTTTTCCCATTTGCCTTTAAGCCTTTCCTGTTTAGAAGTTGTGTCTTAGTATAGAACTAAGTTCCTGTTCTATTTGCTGCAATAATTTTACCTCGCCACTAATTTCTGGTATCGTAATGCCCAGTTTTACTGCCACAAATTTGCTTAGTTGAGTGGATATTTTCTTTACCTTGGCAGTAGTGAATGCAGCCGGTGGGGAGTAAGGATTTGCAAAATCACTGCTTAAGCTCACATTTTGACAAATCACTGTTTGAGTCTTCTAAATCTCCTCTTACATACCATTACAGATATTTGATTTATTACTTCTGGACAAAAGATAAATCACTTTTCATAGTGTACCTTTAAATCAGAGCCAAATAAGAAGACTGGTTTAATAATATTTTATTCCAGACTTATCTCCATAAGCTTTGGCTTAACCCTGTCAGGAGTGATATGTCAATGATATTCTTTCACACATTTATTCCTCATAATCCTGTCCTATCTATTTTGTATGTGGTTTGTGACAAAAAGTGTTAGAGAGAACATGCAGTGGATTTCACTATGATTCAGTCTTCTAATTGCTGTTCTGTTTAATTCACCTTTTATCAAATAATGTCTTCTCCCTCAATACTATTCAATATGGGGCAAAAAAAAATCACAATTCTTCATCTGGGCATTCAAGCATTGCTAAAATGTAGCATCAGTGGGGTATATTTATTTACTTTTTTGAACACCATCCTTTTTTTTTTTTTCTTTAGGAATAATGTCCTGGGAATAATATCCAGAATACCCATTGGGAACAAATTTTCTTCAACTTTCAGGTTTTAAGACTCTTGCTTGACTCTACCACCACTTTCTGGTCCATCAGGGAATCGCATCCCCTGGCCACCCGGTTTATTCCAGGGATGGGTAAAGGACCAGTCAGAACTGGCAGGTGATGTCTGCAAGGTGGCAGGGTAAGACATCCCCAGGAATGTTGCCCCTAGACATACTTAGATAAAAGGAAGATGCAACCCTTGAAATTCTGGAGGATGATAGAGACTGGAGAGAGTCTCCAGAAATTCTGAATCCAAGAAAAAAAATTTCCACCAAAAAATAAATAAATAAGAGACAGGAAAGAGACCTGAACTGCCAGTGTGACCCCTTCCCCACACTCAGTCTTGGGTGGGTTAAGGGACACAGGGGGAGATTCTCAGCACATAGTAGCTCTTGCCATGGTCACAGGCCTCAGAGGCACCGACAGCAATGACTTAGGGTTCCAATCTCATGCAGGCATGGGGGCCCAAGGCCTCATACCCCGAGTGGGGTTTTGGTCATCCACATGGGTGAGCATACAAAACGTTCCCCTGCAAACCGGAGTGGCCCATGGCAAGACTAATAGTAAGCCATGGACACATAGACTGACCCCTAATTGTTGGTACCCCTCAAAGGTAAAGTTGGGTATTTTAGAACACTGACACCATCTGATTCCGTGGACCAGCCTCCTCTGCTGTGGACATTAGGGTAGGCAGAGGAGCCTCATATAAGGGGGAGGGGAAACACTGTAAGGCAGGGCAGACCCAGGGCTGAAAGCAGAGTGAAAAGGAGCCCAGATCATGGAGAGGATTGGGGCAAAGCTGTCATGGTCAGGTTCATGTGTCAACTTGGCCAAGTGGTGGTACCTGTTTGTCTGGTTGGGCAAGTGCTGGCCTGTCTGTTGCAATGAGGACATTTCATAGAATTAAATCATGATCACGTCAGCTGCATCCACAGCTGATTCCATTTGTAATCAGCCAAAGGGGAGTGTCTTCTACCATGAGTGATGCTTAATCTGATCACGAGAAGTCTTTTAAGGAGGATTCAGAAGAGACAGGCTCTATTCCTGCTTCGGCTGGTGAGCCTCTCCTGGGGAGTTCATCCAGACCCTCCATCGGAGTCATTGGCTTCACAGCTTGCCGTGTGGAATTTGGACTCTGCGTTCCTGCAGTCACGTGAGACACTTTTATAAATTTTATATTTGCGAGTGTTCCCTGTTAATTCTGTTTTTCTAGAGAACCCTAACTAATACAAAAGTGTAGGTGCTGGGGTGGAAAATTTCTGTTAAAACCAAGAGAACAGCCCAAGACTCCTAGAAGAGAAACAGAAGAAAGGAAATTCTCACTTGGAGGGGAAACAGACACACTTAGTAGGATAATCTTAAAAGTTACTGCATATGCCAGGAAAAGGGGCAGGTTCAAAAAAATCTGAGAAAATTCAGGCTATTAAACATAGGCTGCTTTAAAGCTTGACTATAACCTGGACCAAGCATTTGAGAAGAGCCTTACCACACAGTCAATCTACACTAAAAACCTAGGCAAGAGGGAGAAACAATTTCAGAGTCACCACGTCAAAATAATCAAATGTCCAGATAGCAACAAAAGATCACAATCTACTCAAAGAGCAGGACAAGGTGGTGCATTTAAGGAAATAAATTAAACCTTTGGAGGAAACACTCACAGACATTGAGTTAAATCTCCTAAATCAATTCAAGGAACTAAAAGAAAATATGTTTAAAAAATGAAATTTGGATATAAGACTAAGGGATATAAACAAGTCACTTACTAGAATGACTACTGTCTTGGTTAGAGACACGTGTCAACTTGGCCAAGTTGTGGTACCTGTTTATCTGATTGGCAAGCGCTGGCCTGTCTGTTGCAATGAGGACATTTCATAGGATTAGGACATGATCATGTCAGCTGCATCCACAGCTGATTCCATTTGTAATAATGGGGAGTGTCTTCTGCAATTATGGATGCTAAATCTAATCATGGGAAGCCTTTTAAGGAGGACTCAGAGGAGACAGGTTCCATTCCTGCTTTGGCTGGTGAGCCTCTCCTGTGGAGTTCATCCAGGCCATCCATCGGAGTCGTCAGCTTCACAGCCTGCCTTGTGGATTTTGGACTCTACATTCCTGCGGTTACATGAGACACTTTCATAAATTTTATGTTTGCAAGTGTTCCCTGTTGATTCTGTTTCTCTAGAGAACCCTAACTAATAAATCTTGGTACCGGGAGTGGTTCTTAAGAAACAGAATCTTAAAAATGGGTTTTTATGAATGGCTTTCTACTCTGACTGGACTCAGAGACACTAAGGACTCTGATTCCTGTAATCAGAATGACACTCCCAAACCATGGAGTGAGTTGGCAAAGGAGATAGTCAAAATATCATCATTTGATTCTCCTAATGCTTCGCTTGTACGAAGCCAGACTCTGGGGGATAATGTTTTTGACACCTTTAAAGAGTTTTGTAGAAATAAGAGTTATAGAGATGTTGGTTGGTTGTTGTTAGATACACTGTTTACATTAAAGGGTGAAAGGGATGGGCTTAAGGCTTCAAACAAGAAGCTTAAGCGCCGTCTGAAAGATGTAGACGTTTCTATGAATATCCTGAAGGAAAATCTTATTTCCTGTAGCCGTAGACTTGAGATCTCTGAAAATCAGACTCAGAATCTTATTGTTAGAGTAGCAACTTTACAACATAAACTGAAATCTCAGTCTTGCATGGTGTCTGCCGTTAAAGTGAGGGCATTGATTGGAAAGGAGTGGGACCCTGTAAATGGGATGGTGACATATGGATTGATAATGATGTTGGGGGTGAGGTTGAAACCCTAAACCATGCTGAGCCTTCTCTAGATAACCCTGTAATAGTCTGCCCTGAGGACATAGCTGCCCCACCTCCAGCCTGCCTTGAGGAATTGGCCACCCAACCTCCTCCTGAAGGGATTAGCCCTAGAGTTATTCATCCTGTTTCACCAGATGAAACTGCAAATGAAGGCCCTGAAGTAAATGGCTTGGAAGATATTTCCAATTCTTTTCATGACCTACCCCCACCACCCCTCATTTCTTCTAGACCTATAACTAGACTAAAGTCCCAACAGGCCCTGAAGGTGAGGTACAAAGTATCACACATGAGGAGGTACATTATACTCCAAAAGAACTGTGTGAGTTTTCCAGTTTCTATAGACAGAAATCAGGGGAATATCTGTGGCAATGAATTTTAAGAGTTTGGGATAATGGTGGGAGGAATATAAGGTTGGATCAAGCTGAATTTATTGATATGGGCCCACTAAGCAGAGATTCTGCATTCAATGTTAGAGCTTGAGCGGTTAAAAAAGGTGTTAACAGCTTGTTTGGGTGGTTGGTTGAAACATGGATCAAAAGGTGGCCAACATTACCTGAGGTTGAAATGCCAGAACTGTCCTGGTATAATGTAGATGAGGGGATCCAGAGGCTTAGAGAGATTGGAATATTAGAGTGGATTTATCATGCAAAGCCTGCTCTTACACCCCAAGAATGTCCAGAGGATGCACCTTTTACCAGAACAGTGAGAAATAAATTTGTGAGACTAGCACCATCATCCCTAAAGAGCTCTGTGGTTGCACTTCTCTGTAGGTCAGATATTACTGTAGGAACTGCTGTCACTGAGCTGGAATCCTTAAACACAAAGGGGATGACAGGATCCTGAGTTGGCAGAAGCCAGGTGGCAGCACTTAATCACCAGACAAGGTAGACACGGCTATTATAATAGACAGCAAACTCAAAGGAGGCATCAGAATTATATGACACACAGAGATTTGTGGCATTGACTAGTAAATTATGGAGTACCTAGAAATACAATAGAAGGGTACTCTACTAAATTCTTGTTGGAGCTGTATAAACAAAAGAGTTCTAGGTCAAGGGAACAGAAGTCTAACCTGAATTACAAAAACACAGAGTCACGGCCCCTTAATCAATTTCCAGACTTGAAACAGTTTACAGACCCAGAGGCCCTTGAATGAAGGGGAGGCCAGGTTCCTATGGGGGAGAAATCTGTTACACTGCCACAAATTTATACTGTTAATCTTCCTCTAAGTCTTCCCCAAGGAGACCGACGGCCTTTTACCAGGGTAACTGTGCACTGGGGAAAAGGAAATGATCAGATATTTGGGGGATTATTAGACACTGGTTCAGAAGTGACATTAATTCCAGGGAACCCAAAACGTCACTCTGGACCACCAGTCAGAGTGGGGGCTTATGGAGGCCAGGTGATCAATGGAGTTTTAGCTCAGGTCCATCTCACAGTGGGTCCAGTGGGCCCCCGGACCCATCCTGTAGTTATTTCCCCAGTTCCGGAGTGTATAATTGGCATAGACTTACTGAGCAACTGGCAGAATGCCCACGTTGGTTCTCTAAGTCGTGCAGTAAGGGCTATTATGGTGGGAAAGGCCAAGTGGAAGCCACTAGAACTGCCCCTACCAAGCAAAATAGTAAATCAGAAGCAATACCATATTCCTGGAGGGATTGCAGAGATTACTGCCACTCTTAAGGACTTGAAAGATGCAGGGGTGGTGATTCCCACCACATCCCCATTCAGCTCTCCTATTTAGCCTGTGCAGAAAACGGATGAGTCTTGGAGAATGACAGTGGATTATCGTAAACTCAACTAGGTGGTAACTCCAATTGCAGCTGCTGTTCCAGATGTAGTATCATTGCTTGAGCAAATCAATACATCCCCTGGTATGCAGCTATTGATCTGGAAAATGCTTTTTTCTCAATAGCTATTAGTAAGGACCATCAGAAACAGTTTGCTTTCAGCTGGCAAGGTCAGCAATATACTTTCACTGTCCTACCTCAGGGATATATCAACTCTCCAGCCCTATGTCCTAATCTTGTTCGCAGAGACCTTGATCATTTCTGCCTCCCACAAGACATCACACTGGTCCATTATATTGATGATATCATGTTGATTGGACCTCGTGAGCAAGAAGTAGCAATTACTCTAGATTACTGGTAAGGCATTTGCATGTCAGAGGATGGGGGATAAATCCAACAAAAATACAGGGTTCTTCCACCTCAGTAAAATTTCTAGGTGTCCAGTGGTGTGGGGCATGTCGAGATATCCTTTCTAAGGTGAAGGATAAGTTGCTGCATCTGGCCCCTCCCACAACCAAAAAAGAGGCACAACGCCTAGTTGGTCTTTTTGGATTTGGGCAACAACATATTCCTCATTTGGGTGTGCTACTCCGGCCCATTTATCGAGTGACCAGAAAAGTTGCTAATTTTGAGTGGGGACCTGAACAAGAGGAGGCTCTGCGACAGGTCCAGGCTGCTGTACAAGCTGCTCTGCCACTTTGGCTATATGATCCAGCAGATCCAATAGTGCTAGAAGTGTCAGTGGCAAATGGAGATGCTGTCTGGAGCCTTTGGCAGACCCCTATAGGAGACTTATAATACAGACCCTTAGGATTTTGGAGCAAAGCCTTACCATCTGCTGCAGATAACTACTCTCCTTTTGAGAAACACCTTTTGGCCTGCTACTGGGCCTTAGTAGAGACTGAATGCTTAACCATGGGCCACCAAGTTACCATGAGATCTGAATTGCCTATCATGAGTTGGGTGTTGTCCGACCCACCAAGCCATAAAGTTGGGCGTGCACAGCAGCACTCTATTGTAAAATAGAAATGGTATATACAAGATAGAGCCAGAGCAGGTCCTGAAGGTACAAGTAAGTTACATCAAGAAGTGGCACAAATGCCCATGGTTTCCACTCCTGCTGCAACATTACCTTCTTTTTCCCAGACCAGAGCTATGGCCTCTTGGGGAGTTCCTTACAGTGAATTGACTGAGGAAGAGAAAACTCGGGCCTGGTTTACAGATGGTTCAGCACGATATGCAGGTACCACCTGAAAGTGGACAGCTGCAGCATTACAACCCCTTTCTGGGGTGTCCTTGAAGGACAGTGGTGAGGGGAAATCCTCCCAGTGGGCAGAACTTCGAGCAGTGCACTTGGTTGTTCATTTTGCTTGGAAGGAAAACTGGCCAGAGGTGCATTTGTATACTGACTCATGGGCTGTTGCTAATGGTTTGGCTGGATAGTCAGGGACTTGGAAAGACCATAATTGGAAAATTGGTGACAAAGAGGTCTGAGGAAGAAGTATGTGAATAGACCTTTCTGAGTGGGTTAAAAACATGAAGATATTTGTGTCCCATGTGAATGCACACCAGAGGGTGACTTCAGCAGAGGAAGATTTTAATAATCAAGTGGATAAGATGACCCGTTCTGTGGATACCAGTCAGCCTCTTTCCTCAGCAACTCCTGTCATTGCCCAATGGGCTCATGAACAAAGTGGTCATGGTGGTAGGGATGGAGGTTATGCATGGGCTCAGCAACATGGACTTCCACTCACCAAGGCTGACCTGGCTACAGCCACTGCTGAGTGCCCAATCTGCCAGCAGCAGAGACCCACACTCAGCCCCCGATATGGCACCATTCCCTGAGGTGACCAGCCAGCTACATGGTGGCAGGTTGATTACATTGGACCACTCCCTTCATGGAAGGGGCAGCAATTTGTTCTAACTGGAATAGACACATACTCTGGATATGGGTTTGCTTTCCCTGAACGCAATGCTTCTGCCAAAACTACCATCTGTGGACTTACAGAATGCCTTATCCATTGTCATTTTATTCCACATAGCATTGCTTCGGATCAAGGAACACACTTCACAGCAAATGAAGTGCGGGAATGGGTGCATGCTCATGGAATTTTCTGGGCTTACCATGTTCCCCATCATCTAGAAGCAGCTGGATTGATAGAACGGTGGAATGGCCTTTTGAAAACTCAATTATGGTGCCAACTAGGTGGCAAAAACTTGAAAGGCTGGGGTAATGTTCTCCAGGAAGCTGTATATGCTCTGAATCAGCATCCGCTGTATGGTGCTGTTTCTCCCATAGCCAGGATCCATGGGTCCAGGAACCAAGGGGTGGAAATGGGTGTGGTACCACTCACTATTACCCCTAGTGATCCACTAGGAAAATTTTTGCTTCCTGTCCCTGCTACCCTGAGTTCTGTTGGTCTACAGGTTTTAGTTCCAAAACGGGGTGTGCTTCCTCCAGGAGAAACAACAGTGATACCACTGAACTGGAAGTTAAGATTGCCACCTGGTCACTTTGGGCTACTTATGCCTCTGGATCAACAAGTCAAGAATGGGATTACATTATTGTCTGGGGTAATTGACCCTGGCTATCAGAAGGAATTAGGACTGCAACTACATAATGGAGGTAAAGAAGGGTTTTCTTGGAATATAGGAGATCCACTAGGGCATCTATTAGTACTACCATGCCCTGTGATTAAAATCAATGGAAACTGCAACAACACAATCCAGGCAGGACTACTAATGGCTCTGAAACTTTGGGAGTGAAGGTTTGGGTCACCCCACCAGGCAAAGAACCATGGCCAGCTGAAGTGCTTGCTGAGGGGAAAGGGAACATGGAATGGGTAGTGGAAGAAGTAATTGATAAATGTGAACTTTGACCACGTGATCAGTTACAGAAATGAGGACTGTAATGCTGTTTTGTTCAGGTTATACTATTTAAGTTGTAAGATATCAAGCTTAAGAATGAATGTTGCCCAAGGATTTGCACCCTATTCTGGGGAGATTTAATGTGTTTCCAGTTATATGCAGGACAGTTGAGTATTGTCAGGTAAAAGAAAAAAATGTGTGCTTATTTGTTTTCATTTGGAAATTAAGTATGGTTTAAGGTGATATATATATATAGGTGCCAAGTTGACAAGGGGTGGACTGTTATGGTTAGGGACAGGTGTCAACTTGGCCAAGTTGTGGTACCTGTTTATCTGATTAGGCAAGCGCTGGCCTGTCTGTTGCAATGAGGACATTTCATAGGATTAGGACATGATCACTGTCAGTTGCATCCACAGCTGATTCCATTTGTAATCAGCCAAAGGGGAGGGTCTTCTGCAATTATTGATGCTAAATCTAATCATGGGAAGCCTTTTAAGGAGGACTCAGAGGAGACAGGTTCCATTTCTGCTTTGGCTGGTGAGCCTCTCCTGTGAAGTTCATCCAGGCCATCCATAGGAGTCGTCGGCTTCGCAGCCTGCCCTGTGGATTTTGGACTCTGCGTTCCTGCGGTTACGTGAGACACTTTTATAAATTTTATATTTGAAAGTGTTCCCTGTTGATTCTGTTTCTCTAGAGAACCCTAACTAATACAACTACTATTAAAAATAAAAATGAAAATAACAAACATTGGAAAAGATGTGGAAATATAGGAACATTCATACATCGTTGGTAGAATGTAAAATGGTGCAGCCACTGTGGAAAACGGTTTGGCAATCCCTCAAAAATTTAATTACAGAATTACCATTTGACCCAACAATTCCACTTC
Source organism: Tamandua tetradactyla (assembly GCF_023851605.1). Classification (NCBI taxonomy): domain Eukaryota; kingdom Metazoa; phylum Chordata; class Mammalia; order Pilosa; family Myrmecophagidae; genus Tamandua; species Tamandua tetradactyla. Next base: position 42,897,347 of record NC_135335.1, on the reverse strand, counting down.
TCTGGATAGGTCCATAAGAATTGAAACCAGGATCTCAAACAGATATTTACGCACTGATGTTCACAGTGGCATTATTCACAAAAATGGAAGCAACCCATATCCATCAGCAGATGAATGGATTAACCCAATATGGTGATACAATGGAGTAATAGTTGAGTGGAAGAAGGAATGAAGCTCTGATGCATGCAACAGCATTGATGAACACTGATGACATCATGTTGAATGAAATAAGCCAGATGCAAAAAGACAACAATTGTATGATGTCACTTATAAGATAAACAGAATATGCAAATTCATAACATCAGTAACCAGAATAAAGTTTATCAGGGGCCTGGTGGGAGAGGGAAATGGATATTTAATATTATATTAGGAGTTTCTTCTTGGGATGGTTGAAAAGTTGTGGCAATGAATAATGGTGATGGAAGCACAGTCTTGCGAATATATTTGACATGACTGAACTGTATATTTGAAAATAGATATAACGGGAAATGTTCAGTTTATATAAGTTAAAATTTCCCAAAAAACAACACTGAACTGTACAATACAAAGAGTGGACCATAATGTAAATGGAGTGCTTAAATTAATGGAACAATTATAAAAATATTGTTTTATCAATTGTAACAAAAGTACCACATTAATGCAAAATGTTAGTAATAAGAAAAACTGTGTTGCAAGAAGGAATTTTATAGGGATTCTATACTTACTGCATAATTTTAGCTTCTCTAGTATGAAATTAATTAATTAACTAAATATATTAATAATAATATCACCTTAAATAAATAAAAAAGACCCAATCAGAGCCCATCAAAGTCAATTTTGGGACTTTTGAAAGAAGGATTACTTTATATGTCCTGAAATTTGAGTTGTGAAAATGAAAACCAGAAATGAAAATGTAAATTAGCAGACATCTTGACATCATGAAGGGAAATGTCTGTGAATGAAACCAATAGAGAATAAAGCAATTCAGAGAAAGGAAGAGAAACAGCATTTGTTTTTTATGACCTAGTCTTAGTTTCTTGATCAAGCAATGCCTGAAGGTGGTGTCCTCTGAATTAGTATTCATATGCGCTAATAAATTCTCTTTCCCCTCTTTCTTTCTTATTCTACTTTGTACTTGCTACTGAGGGTATTTTCACTATAACATGCCCCCTACTGAATAGTCATACCAGACCATGGGGATCCCACTGAAGAAATATAGCATGCTTTCTAGGAACCCCAAAAGGTCAATCATAATCAAAATATGTGTGTGTGCACGTGTATGTTGTGTGTGTGTGTGTGTGTGTGTGTGTGGTTGCTAAAAGCATTTAAGATGTAATTTTAAATGGATATATGGTATTATTATATTAAACAATGATGACAACATTATGAAGTAAATTTTAAATTTTACATGAATATAAGTTAATAAGGGTAAGCAGGAATTTTTAACATAATTTCTCACTTGGCATCTCCCTTTCCTCCTCCTCCTCCTCCTACTTCTTCTATGCTGCCTCTCTCTCAATAAAACAAAACAGCTAATCAAACAAACAAACAAACAAAAAGTACCAGGCATACATGTTCTACTGTCTTTGGTTTGGGGCCCTTATTTGGTGAAAAACTTGATACGCATTCTCCTAAAGTCTTGTATTTTTCTAGGACATTTCAGAAGTATCCAAATATTTATTGAATTGCGATGTCTGTATAGTTCATTGTTTAAAACTGTTATCAGTAGTTGGTTCCACCACTGTGTATGGTTTGTCTCATATATGCCAGGATCTGTGTCAAATGCTGATCAGTAACTGAAAAAGGCAGGTACAGGCTTCAAAGAGCTAGCAGCTGCTTGCAGGCAGGAGAGAGTGCAGTATAGCAGATTCGTGGCTGTCCTGGATTTAACTTTTACACTTTCACACACATGTGAGGTCCTGGAAGCCCATGTTGGTGAAGCCTGCTGTAATATTGCTGAGACTTAGATACGGATTTTCTCTGTGTCTAGTCATTGACTGTAGCTGCCTTTCTTTTTGTCTATCGCCCACTCCTGCCACTATTTATTATATTTCATGAGTAAACCCAGGTGCTTTGGGGCATTATTGAAGGTGATGATTTGCAAAGGTCACAGGACATATGCATCACAAATGTCAGAGGGTTTCTCTATAGTACAGGTATTTGATGAGTACTTTACATACTTTAAGAAGGGTCCCGACTTTTATGGACTTATGTAATGTTCTGTAGTGTGAATGCTTCTCTCCCCGTGAAGAGGGAAGAACATCTAAGTTCCATCTTAAATTGTTTCGTATTTCTGTTCATTCACATAGCAAGAAATTTGATTTTGCTTTCTCGCATCGTTTTGTTCATGTGGTTTAATAAGCTACACAGTCCAGTCCTCTGATATTATTGTTTGTATATTGCAGGTATGCATTTGTATGTGATTATTTAGTTTATAATGCAGATAGAATAATTCTTTATTTAGGAGAAATCATCATTGTGAAAACTACACTGGCAGAATGGAGGACCAATGCCTAGGAATTATAAGGCTTTACTGAGAAGCTTAAAGTTTAAATTAGGCTTCACACATATCAGTTGAATACCTGCCATATGTCATACACTATAACAGAAGGAGGGACCTTTATATATAAGATGTAGACACAGTTCCCAGAGAACACTATGTGTGTCTACCCACAATGCCATATGCCATATCATTTGTTTTGATAGGTAATTATTTTTATCCATCTTCCCCAAGAGCTTGAGAAATTTTTTCAGTACATAAAATTTGAGAGTCGGGGCTATTAAAGCTAGACATAATTTAATTTAATTATAATTTAAAATCTCAATGCTGCAATGTTTAGTCATTACTAAACTTCTGTAAGTCTATTTTTTTACCTGTAAAATGGTAAGAATACTTAGAACTCTGGTATCATAAGGAAAAAAGTCATGATAATTAAATGATGAGAGGTAAAGTAACTGGCAATTAGTAGGGAGAAAGCATTGATCTCACACTTTCTCTTTCACAGTCATGTTTACAAACACTAAGTGAATTATGAAAATGATACAATGGACCACATTATGATAGAGTTGAAATATATTTTTCTCTGTTGCCCAAATCACAAATCAGAACATAGATGAAAACCATTTACCTCTAAATACCCTTTATATTTAAATTATTTGCCATAGTGTGCATGTTTAACTATTTTTGAGCTTTGCACTGACTTTATCATTCTGCCTTGGTGGTTTTTTGACATTTTCACTGATGTACTGTTTGTTTAGGTTTAACGTTTTCTGTATTTTGGCTGAGAATCAATTGACCTGTATGGGAACATTGGTAGGTGGGAATCTAACCCCCTTAAAAAGAGTAAATTTATTTTGGTTGCTCCCTGCGGGCTTTCATTGCACATTCTTCAGCATTCTGGTACACCCTGGCCATTGTATTTCTTAAAAAGAACTTTGTTGAGTAAGTAAATCATATTAGGTCAATGTGAAATAAGATATGGAGAATACAGAGACATAAATGTAATGTAAAAAGATGCTTATGGCAGTGTTTATGTACAGCCAAACAAAAAAGGGAAACGGATATAACTTAACTATCCATGAATAGGGGAGTTATTGTATAAACTGCAGTTCATTTATACATTGGAACATGGAAAGCACCATCAGAACAGGGACTTACTTCTTTCGTTCATACTGTAGCCCCAGTGCTATGAGAGGTCCCAGCCTACAGTAGGCACTCAATGAATGTTTTTATTTTTGTTAAATTTAATGATGATCTATATCTTTTGACCTGCAAGAATGTCCACAAAAAGTCAGAAAAGTGAGCTACATAAAAGCAGGACAAAAAATCCTCTATTCTTCAATGTTTGTACATGTTTGTATATGCTAAGACGGCCAAAGGTGTGGACGGATTCCTACTAGAGTATTAAACTGGTTGGAGGGAGTGGATTGGAGTCAGAGGTGGTTGAAAGGAGATGCAGGAAAATAAAAATATAAAACAAAGCTCAAGTATGATTTTAAATAAAAATGAAGAATGTAAAGTTATATTTTTAATTTCTTGATATGTGTAAAAATTAAACATTCATATGGAAAAAGCACAAAATATAAAGAAAATACTATTTTTATTTCACGAAGGGATTATAGGTGATCTTTATCTTGAATTTATTTATTAATTCATTTTTGTAATAATTTAGGCATATATTTAAAAATAAATTAAGGTATAAAATAGAAATAATTTCACAATTCAGTTATAAACACTATTAACTTTGCTGTTTTCTTTCTTTCTAGCTTATTTTCATTCTCCTTCTTCCCTTCCTTCCCTCCCTTCCTTTTCCCTCCCCCTTCCCTCCCTTCCCCTTCCTTCCCTTCTCCTTCCCTTCCCTTTCCTTCCTCCCCTTTCCTTTCCCTGTTCTCCATCTCATTATTGACTTATCTAACAGAACGGGGATCAGAGTGTAAGTGCATTTTTTAATTACTACATAAGTATTATAATGGCAGCATTTTTAATGTAACCTTTAATATCCTTTAAACATGATTTTTAATTGGAAATAACATAGATCATTATCTTGTCTTCTATTGTTTAGACATCGTCTTCTACCATTTTGAGTTGAGTTCCCATTATTTTGCATGTTAGCATGATTCCTTTGAAGACCAGGTGAAAGTCTGGTTTATTTTTATGTTTTGTGCTTCCAAAATAGGACCTCCACACAGCAAGTGCCCAATATAATTTTTTCAAAGTATTATAAGAATATGTTGGCATGCCTCCTTGCCCTGAATGCTATATTAGACCTGAAGATCAATTATGGGAATTCATGAATTAGTATTGTGTTGCATATCTGTCATCAGATATGGGGCGTTTTGGAAGAAGGCAACATTGTTCTGCTTTGATCAAAGCTATGGATGTTCTTAGTATAGATTAGTGTTTGCATTCTTCATAATTTCATATTGCCTTTATTTCAGTAGGAGGACTTGGTTTACAACAACTGTTGAATGCTCTTCATCTATAAACAGTATACAGTCTGAAAAATGGCAAAACATAATTTTCTTCCTAGAGAAATATGCGAATCTTATTTATGAATCCGTATGTTTATGCTATCAACATGACTTCATATTTAGTCTTTGGATGATCTGTATATATATATTTATATTTATAATATTATTTTCATCATTTTTACTGAGGGGCAAGTGGCAGCTACTATTTGCCAAGAGTAGGTGACTAAGAATAAAAACAATGTCTTACCATTAAAACCAAAGGGAAGATTTACATTGGCAGAAAATCATTAGCTGAGGAAAGAAATATGTTATAATAACCTTATTATTTGAGCTATACTTATTCGTACTAAAGTGAAGGTGAGAGTTTAAACATTGTTACTTAAAAGCTTTCAGTGCAGAGGTGGGGCCTGTATGAATAAGCTCAGGGATTTGAGCTTGGATATTGGCTCAAATCTCTACTTGGCCTGATAAAGATCTTGTTTTCAGCCCAACTACATTGGATTGGGTGCAGAACATTAGAAAGGCTGTTAAATCTTTATTTTTGCAGCAAGGGAATGAAATAATGGAACACTTTTTCACATACAGAAAAGGTATGCACTAGAAAATGTCTCAGCAGAATTATCTAATACATCAGTGCTCTGAGGGAAATGGGAGCAGGGTACACCCTTCAGGACAATAAACTAGTAAATATATGATCCACTCTATAGCATTAAGCCATACTTGAACAAAAAAAATGTGTCAAAAAATGTTATTGTCGGAAGATGGCGGCTTAGTAAGACGCGCGGATCTTAGTCTCTTCTCCAGGACACCTACTAGGGGAGTAGAAACGATACAGAAAGCGCCCAAAGCCACAACAGAGATAAAAAAGACAGCGTACCCCATCCTGGAACGGCTGGCTGGCTGAGAGAAGCAGCTCGGGTGAGATCGCCGAGGCGCGCGGGCCTTACCGGGCGGGGTGGCAAGCGGCCGGAGTTACTCCCTTCCCCCTTCCCGGGCCGGCTGGGAGAATTGGAGAGGCGGTCCCCTGAAACAAAGATGGCTGGCGCCCACACCACGCGCAACCCCCGGACCAACTGAGAGAATTGGATTGGAAACCCCCAGGCCGCGGAGAACGGTGACGGGTGGGGGAGGCCCCTTCCAAACCCGTGACTCCCGGGGAACGTGCACTCTCTCGGGCGGGCCGCTGCCGCTGGCGCCCTCCCGCCACGCTTGTTGCCCAGGGCCGACTAGGAAATTCGGACGGGCTCTTTCCCTGGCTGCGGCAACCAGCAACCCTCCTCAAGCCGCTTCGGCTAGCGAACCCCCAGGACGGCGAGAGTTTTCCAAAGTTTAAGGTCCCACAGCACCTTTTACCGGTGGGACCCGCAGACAAACGTGTGCCACGAGCGCCACCTACTGGGCAGGATAAGAAAAACAGAACCCAGAGATTTCACAGAAAAATATTACAACCTTGCTGGGTCCAACACCAAGAGAAATCTGAATAAATGCCCAGACGCCAGCAGCAGAAGATAACTGTCCACGCTCAAAAGATTGAGAATATGGCTCAGTCAAAGGAACAAACCAATAGCTCAAATGAGACACAAGAGCTGAGACAACTAATGCTGAATATACGAACAGAAATGGAAAACCTCTTCAAAAATGAAATCGATAAATTGAGGGAGGACATGAAGAGGACATGGGCTGAACATAAAGAAGAAATAGAAAAACTGAAAAAACAAATCGCAGAACTTATGGAAGTGAAGGATAAAGTAGCAAACATAGAAAAAATAATGGATAGCTACAATGATAGATCTAAAGAGACAGAAGATAGAATTAGTGATTTGGAGGATGGAACATCTGAATTCCAAAAAGAAACAGAAACTATCAGGAAAAGAATAGAAAAATTTGAACAGGGTATCAGGGAACTCAAGGACAATATGAAGCGCACAAATATACGTGTTGTGGGTGTCCCAGAAGGAGAAGAGAAGGGAAAAGGAGGAGAAAAACTAATGGAAGAAATTATCACTGAAACTTTCCCAACTCTTATGAAAGACCTAAAATTACAGATCCAAGAAGTGCAGCGCACCCCAAAGAGATTAGACCCAAATAGGCGTTCTCCAAGACACTTACTAGTTAGAATGTCAGAGGTCAAAGAGAAAGAGAAGATCTTGAAAGCAGCAAGAGAAAAACAATCCATTACATACAAGGGAAACCCAATAAGACTTTGTGTAGATTTCTCAGCAGAAACCATGGAAGCTAGAAGACAGTGGGATGATATATTTAAAATACTAAAAGAGAAAAACTGCCAACCAAGACTCCTATATCCAGCAAAATTATCCTTCAAAAATGAGGGAGAAATTAAAACATTCTCAGACAAAAAGTCACTGAAAGAATTCGTGACCAAGAGACCAGCTCTGCAAGAAATACTAAAGGGAGCACTAGAGTCAGATACAAAAAGACAGAAGAGAGAAATATGGAAAAGAGTGTAGAAAGAAAAAAATCAGATATGATGTATATAATACAAAAGGCAAAATGTTAGAGGAAAATATTATCCAAACAGTAATAACACTGAATGTCAACGGACTGAATTCCCCAATCAAAAGACATAGATTGGCAGAATGGATTAAAAAACAGGATCCTTCTATATGCTGTCTACAGGAAACACATCTTAGACCCAAAGATAAACATAGGTTGAAAGTGAAAGGTTGGGAAAAGATATTTCATGCAAATAACAACCAGAAAAGAGCAGGAGTGGCTATACTAATATCCAACAAATTAGACTTCAAATGTAAAACAGTTAAAAGAGACAAAGAAGGACACTATATACTAATAAAAGGAACAATTAAACAAGAAGACATAACAATCATAAATATTTACGCACCGAATCAGAATGCCCCAAAATATGTGAGGAATATACTGCAAACACTGAAAAGGGAAATAGACTCATATACCATAATAGTTGGAGACTTCAACTCACCACTCTCATCAAGGGACAGAACATCTAGACAGAGGATCAACAAAGAAATAGAGAATCTGAATATTACTATAAATGAACTAGACTTAATAGACATTTATAGGACATTACATCCCACAACAGCAGGATACACCTTTTTCTCAAGTGCTCATGGATCATTCTCAAAGATAGACCATATGCTGGGTCACAAAGCAAGTCTCAACAAATTTAAAAAGATTGAAATCTTACACAACACTTTCTCGGACCATAAAGGAATGATGTTGGAAATCAATAATAGGCAGAGTGCCAGAAAATTCACAAATACGTGGAGGCTCAACAACACACTCCTAAACAACGACTGGGTCAAAGAAGAAATTGCAAGAGAAATTAGCAAATACCTCGAGGCGAATGAAAATGAAAACACAACATATCAAAACTTATGGGACGCAGCAAAGGCAGTGCTAAGAGGGAAATTTATTGCTCTAAATGCCTATATCAGAAAAGAAGAAAAGGCAAAAATTCAGGAATTAACTATCCATTTGGAAGAACTGGAGAAAGAACAGCAAGCTAACCCCAAAGCAAGCAAAAGGAAAGAAATAACAAAGATTAGAGCACAAATAAATGAAATTGAAAACATGAAAACAATAGAGAAAATCAATAAGGCCAGAAGTTGGTTCTATGAGAAAATCAATAAGATTGATGGGCCCTTAGCAAGATTGACAAAAAGAAGAAGAGAGAGGATGCAAATAAATAAGATCAGAAATGGAAGAGGAGACATAACTACTGACCTCACAGAAATAAAGGAGGTAATAACTGGATACTATGAACAACTTTACGCTAATAAATACAACAATTTAGAGGAAATGGACGGGTTCCTGGAAAGACATGAACAACCAACTTTGACTCAAGAAGACATAGATGACCTCAACAAACCAATCACAAGTAAAGAAATTGAATTAGTCATTCAAAAGCTTCCTAAAAAGAAAAGTCCAGGACCAGATGGCTTCACATGTGAATTCTACCAAACGTTCCAGAAAGAATTAGTACCAATTCTCTTCAAACTCTTCAAAAAAATCGAAGTGGAGGGAAAACTACCTAATTCATTCTATGAAGCCAACATCACCCTCATACCAAAACCAGGCAAAGATATTACAAAAAAAGAAAACTACAGACCAATCTCTCTAATGAATACAGATGCAAAAATCCTCAATAAAATTCTAGCAAATCGTATCCAACAACACATTAAAAGAATTATACATCATGACCCAGTAGGATTCATCCCAGGTATGCAAGGATGGTTCAACATAAGAAAATCAATTAATGTAATACACCATATCAACAAATCAAAACAGAAAAATCACATGATCATCTCAATTGATGCAGAGAAGGCATTCGACAAGATTCAACATCCTTTCCTGTTGAAAACACTTCAAAAGATAGGAATACAAGGGAACTTCCTTAAAATGATAGAGGGAATATATGAAAAACCCACAGCTAATATCATCCTCAATGGGGAAAAATTGAAAACTTTCCCCCTAAGATCAGGAACAAGACAAGGATGCCCACTATCACCACTATTATTCAACATTGTGTTGGAGGTTCTAGCCAGAGCAATTACACAAGAAAAAGAAATACAAGGCATCAAAATTGGAAAGGAAGAAGTAAAACTATCACTGTTTGCAGACGATATGATACTATACGTCGAAAACCCGGAAAAATCCACAACAAAACTACTAGAGCTAATAAATGAGTACAGCAAAGTAGCAGGTTACAAGATCAACATTCAAAAATCTGTAGCTTTTCTATACACTAGTAATGAACAAGCTGAGGGGGAAATCAAGAAACGAATCCCATTTACAATTGCAACTAAAAGAATAAAATACCTAGGAATAAATTTAACTAAAGAGACAAAAAACCTATATAAAGAAAACTACAAAAAACTGCTAAAAGAAATCACAGAAGACCTAAATAGATGGAAGGGCATACCGTGTTCATGGATTGGAAGACTAAATATAGTTAAGATGTCAATCCTACCTAAATTGATTTACAGATTCAATGCAATACCAATCAAAATCCCAACAACTTATTTTTCAGAAATAGAAAAACCAATAAGCAAATTTATCTGGAAGGGCAGGGTGCCCCGAATTGCTAAAAACATCTTGAGGAAAAAAAATGAAGCTGGAGGTCTCGCGCTGCCTGACTTTAAGGCATATTATGAAGCCACAGTGGTCAAAACAGCATGGTATTGGCATAAAGATAGATATATCGACCAATGGAATCGAATAGAGTGCTCAGATATAGACCCTCTCATCTATGGACATTTGATCTTTGATAAGGCAGTCAAGCCAACTCACCTGGGACAGAGCAGTCTCTTCAATAAATGGTGCCTAGAGAACTGGATATCCATATGCAAAAGAATGAAAGAAGACCCATCTCTCACACCGTATACAAAAGTTAACTCAAAATGGATCAAAGATCTAAACATTAGGTCTAAGACCATAAAACAGATAGAGGAAAATGTTGGGAGGTATCTTATGGATCTTACAACTGGAGGCGGTTTTATGGACCTTAAACCTAAAGCAAGAGCACTGAAGAAGGAAATAAATAAATGGGAACTCCTCAAAATTAAACACTTTTGTGCATCAAAGAACTTCATCAAGAAAGTAGAAAGACAGCCTTCACAATGGGAGACAATATTTGGAAATGATATATCAGATAAAGGTCTAGTATCCAGAATTTATAAAGAGATTGTTCATCTCAACAACAAAAAGACAGCCAACCCAATTACAAAATGGGAAAAAGACTTGAACAGACACCTCTCAGAAGAGGAAATACGGATGGCCAAGAGGCACATGAAGAGATGCTCAATGTCCCTGGCCATTAGAGAAATGCAAATCAAAACCACAATGAGATATCATCTCACACCCACCAGAATGGCCATTATCAACAAAACAGAAAATGACAAGTGCTGGAGAGGATGCGGAGAAAGAGGCACACTTATCCACTGTTGGTGGGAATGTCAAAGGGTGCAACCACTGTGGAAGGCAGTTTGGCGGTTCCTCAAAAAGCTGAATATAGAATTGCCATACGACCCAGCAATACCATTGCTAGGTATCTACTCAAAGGACTTAAGGGCAAAGACACAAACGGACATTTGCACACCAATGTTTATAGCAGCATTATTTACAATTGCAAAGAGATGGAAACAGCCAAAATCTCCATCAACAGAAGAGTGGCTAAACAAACTGTGGTATATACATACGATGGAATATTATGCAGCTTTAAGACAAGATAAACTTATGAACCATGTAATAACATGTATGGACCTAGAGAACATTATGCTGAGTGAGTCTAGCCAAAAACTAAAGGACAAATACTGTATGGTCCCACTGATGTGAACGGACATTCGAGAATAAACTTGAAATATGTCATTGGTAACAGAGTTCAGCAGGAGTTAGAAACAGGGTAAGACAATGGGTAATTGAAGCTGAAGGGATACAGACTGTGCAACAGGACTAGATACAAAAACTCAAAAATGGACAGCACAATAATACCTAATTGTAAAGTAATCATGTTAAAACACTGAATGAAGCTGCATCTGAGCTATAGGTTTTTGTTTTGTTTTGTTTTGTTTTGTTTTGATTTTACTATTATTACTTTTATTTTTTTCTCTATATTAACATTCTATATCTTTTTCGGTTATGTTGCTAGTTCTTCTAAACCAATGCAAATGTACTAAGAAATGATGATCATGCATCTATGTGATGATGTTAAGAATTAATGATTGCATGTGTAGCATGGTATGATCTCTAAATGTTGGGTTAATTTCTTTTTTTCCGTTAATTAAAAAAAAAAAAAAAAAAAGAGAAGGGATAATTGGAGATGAAGGGATACAGACTGTACAACGGGACTGGATATAAAAACTCAGAAATGGACAGCACAATACTACCCAATTGTAATGCAATTATGTTAAAACACTGAATGAAGCTGCATGTGAGGTATAGGTTTTTTGTTTTTGCTTTTTTTGTTTTTTTTTCTTTCTATTATTGTTTTAATTCTTATTCTGTTGTCTTTTTATTTCTTTTTCTAAATCAATGCAAATGTACTAAGAAATGATGAATATGCAACTATGTGATGTTATTAAGAATTACTGATTGTACATGTAGATTGGAATGATTTCTAATTGTTTTGTTAATTCTTTTTTTAATTAATAAAAATAAAAAAAATGTTATTGTCAGTTTTAGTTAAAGATGTTAGCAAAATGAAGTGGTCAGTTTTTTCAAATTGCTCATTCCTTTCACACGTTGGGGGTCATGTACTCACTTTTATCATTGATTGTTTTGTATTTTTTCCTGTAATTTGGTGAATGGTGATATCTAAATTTGCAGGATTGGTCTGGCTCAAATGGAATAATGCATATATCTGTACTTGATAAAATGCAAAGTGCTGTAAATATTTAGGCATCATTTACTTCTCTTGTTGTTATAAGCAAAATGTACAATGTAGATATTGTAAACAATCTCTAGCCAGTATCTATAGTCATCTTACATTTTGTATAAAAAATGTTTACACTTCCAAATATGATATCCTGTCCATAAGATACAGATCAGTTGAAAAGGACCTGTAGCTATTAATGCCCACAGCAAGGAAAACAATAAGAAAATCCATGTTCTGTGCCTCTGGGTAAAGCTTTCCCCAAAGCTAACAGAACACCCTCAAATACATAATTTTAGACACTAACAAGCTACATTTCACACTATAAATCAGATATAGCACATATACCTGAGCGTTGTTTCTTCTAATCCAAGTTTTCTGAGCTGTTTAAATTGTCATTGATTCAGAAAATATATAGCTAAGCAGAAATATTATTCAAGATTGTAAGCGATTTCTAATTCCGTGAACATAAGCCAAATTCAGATTTAGCTGCCAGGCTTACCTCAGTGTTTGTCATCACTCTCTCATTAAGTCTCCCATTGAGTTTCTTGAAATTAAGGATCATATCAGCCTTGTACACTTATTGACTTCCATGAGTCAGCTACACTTTTAAACTTCTGCTAGATTCCATAACATAAACTTGATGTGAAGGACAGATGAATAGAATTTCCATATCTATACTCAGCTATACTTCAGTTTGAAAAAATATGAAGAATCATTCAGAATCAAATGGTCGGTTAACTTTGTCAACCCTAACCTACTTATAAAAGAAAATAATGGAATTATTTCATTATAATTCAAGAAATGGAATCGGATATACACAATCTATTTCCATGCATTTAAGGTATGATGGATTCTCTATATATCATATCTTTTTCTGAGTATTTTCTTTGGAAAATTTGACTTAAAGTACATACAATTAAGATGAGCTACTGATGGTATCAGACTTCAGCTAACCCTCTGTTATGTTGTCTCAAACCCATAGACCAATGAGGAAAGCAGACAATCCTGTCTTGATTTTACAGAGCAACACCAACTTTGGCAAGCAGAGGGCTAGAAGCAAAAATGTTATCTTGTCTTAAATAATAAGGATGCCCATGTGTTTGCAGAATAAATCAAAACAAAATATCTGCAGAGAGGAACTAAATTCCCAGCCACAATATGCACATATTTGGCCAGCAGTGTCACTGTTGCTCCTATTTGGGGTCTTGCCTCACTTTCCCGGCACGTCATTGATTTCCTTCACTGACTTGAAATCTGCTTCAGATACAGGCGGGTCCCACTGGAGGCAAGATGGCTACTGTGAAAGACCAGATTGCGAATACCAGAAGGAGAAATCAATCGAGAGAAAATAGCTTCCTTTATAGTCATAAATCAAATGGATGATGCCCAATTAGCAATGCTGTTAACCACGGCTTGGGTTTTGTTGGTCGAGGACCAGATTCTGTGTCCTGGCCATGGTGTATTTCTTTTCAGGGATGGAGAAGGAAGAAAGGAATTGGGATAATTTCCTTCTTCTGTTTCCTTGCTGATTCTACTCCCATGTGACTGTTTTTCTGCCATTTATCCACTTTAAAAAGTACGAACTCAAGAAGGATCAAAAAAGGAAACAAGGTAATGGTGTTAAAGTTGAATGTCCCGAAGTAGATTCCATAAACTCAGCATCCTAAGAGATATTGAGGGATTTGGTTGTCCATCTGTTTACCTTCTCCAGTGGGTGGAAAAACTAACCAGTCAAATGGAGCCAAAACTCTCACAAACCTGGAATTTAAACTGTTGTGCAATGTGGCGCAGTACCACACAGTATAAATATAAAGCAGAATTTATTATGAAGAAAAACTTAGAAACAGAAAATGAGTACATGAGTTTCTCTGAGGTCTCATTATTCCACTCAAAGATGCGCTCAAGCTGGGTGTGTCTGAGCTGAACCCAACTGAGAAAGGATTCCAATAGGGATATCCCACCCCATGATGTGCCGCATATTTAAGGGGACAAGTGGCAGTAGGAGACAGATATTTGACTATGCAACAATGGAAATTTCTTGACTATTCCATTTCAAGACTACTTCCACAAGGAAGTGGTCTTGCTAAGAAGGAGACACCTCTGGGATTCTGTGAATTGTATCACACTGCTCTGTTGACAAGCTGAGTCCGCTATTTGCTTGTCCCCCAAAGTGGGGAGGGATTGAGTGTCTACTGCCATCAATCAGACACACATCAGGGAGTTGGGTCTCCTCACCTGCCCAATTCTTTGACACATCCATTGCAATGAAGAAAGGTTTCATTTAAAACACATCTCAGTCAACAAAGCAGCTGTGAAAACAGCCCCCTACTCAATAAAGGAGGTCGTTTGTGTCCTTTCCACAAGTGCTCGGTGGCCCCAGCCCGTGACAGAAAGCTACCTTGTGCAGTTTGGTAGACAATCCTTTGAAAACCTATTCAATATGTCACAGTGATGCATCACCTTATCTCAGGGATGGAGCTCTGCCAGGACAACCAATTGCTGAGAGGCAAAGCTCATCATTTTGAAGGGCTAGGTGAAGGCAAATTTAATTTCCTCCAGGAGAAAATGTCACCATCACCACCATTGGCAAGTACAGAGGATTCAGAGAGAAATTTGGCTACTTCCTCATAGAAGTTGCTCCTTGAAGAGAAAGACATGATTTATGACCAAAGGTCCAGCATTTTCTTCAGGGGAACTTATTTCATTTATATAGAAAAAGGAAAAGATATTTAACAAGAGGTTTACTGATGATCAGAAACCCTCCCCTGCCATTTTGGCTGCAATAACAAAGTAAATAGAATTGCAAACAACTTGTGATTTCTGTGCCAGTGACTGAGAGGCACAGGGATTTATATCTCCCCAAACAAGGACCATTAAGGAAGCTTTTCTCCCCAAACAAGAGAACTGTACTTGGCTTCTAGATATCAGACTTTATTTCACATTTCTTAATGATCACTGAGTCTCAGGAAAAAATAAATATGGTTGTGTGCATGCTACATATTTATACGTAATCTAACATAATATTAGAATTATTGAATAAGTGCTATCAAGTCAAGGAGCAGTCCTTTTTCGTTTTATTTTGAAACATCAAAAAACTGTTACTTTATGAAGAGCATATTTTCGTATACCAGGCATTTTTGAATTAAAAAAATCATTAAAGCAAATGGAAAACAAATAGGAGTATCATTTTTTTCACTAGTGATTTGATTAAATGTTACGGGGTTTTAGTATTTTGTAGCTGCTTTGGATAAGTATGTTCTTAATTTGATGCATAATCATTTACAATCAGTTTCTATCAAGGAAATATTTTTCTCAGTGTCAATTTCCAATGGGCATCCAGCACATATACACAGTCTGTAGAAATCCTATAGCCACCACAGTGGATTTTTACAAGAATTACCTCATTTGTATTGCTCAGTTGATAGTAACTATTATTATGATGATGGCTGCTAATCTTTTCTGAAAGTCTAATGTGTTGGCCCTTTTACCAACCCCTGCGATTAGATTAGGTTATGCTGAGATAATGATCTAATCCTGAAATTTCAGTGGTTTAACATAGCAACACCCTATTCCTTATTCTTGCGATGTTATCAATGGGTTGATTGGACAAGTGAGCTGATGGAATTTCCATCACCAGAAAAAATCCTGTAGTTCTTCCTAATCACCAGAGGCTGGGCAAGAGCAGGGAGCAGATGAACATTCCATGAACACCCAGTCTTTCTGCACCTCCTCAGCTAAAGCTCATGGTCATTAATTAATTTCCCACATCAATGAGTAACATGATGACATAATGTGAATTGAGGATGACAGAATTAAAAAACCGGAAGGAGACTCAGAATTTAATTTTTCTAATCCTTTATTTGGCATGTAGTTTCCAGCCATATTATTCCTGACAGATTAGTGCCCTTGTTAGCTTCTAGTAGTGGGAAATTCAGAACTGTTTGGCAGCCTGCATAACTTTATTTTCAAGAAAATTAAGTAAAAATGAGTTCTTAGATAGAGCCCAAATTTTACTTTGCCTATTCGTTCTAGTTCCCTTTGGTAACTTCAGCAGGAATTTGAAAAATATCCCTATCCATTATGATATAAAGTAAAATATTTAAATACAACTGTTATGTTTTAGTACTCCCATCTATATTTTTACCCCCTGGCCTAAATATCTTCAGTTGCTTTAACTACTCCCTTCAAACTGTACGGCTTAGAGTTTCTTTCTTGGTGGTGTACATTTTTATTGCTGACATAATTCAGGGGTGATCCCAGAAACTTGACACCACCCTAATATCTCTGTACAGATCAGAGTATTAGTGACACCACTCTTGCATTAGATGTCACATTTCTCCTAAGGCAGCCTGATTTCTTCTTTTTTCATGATAGGTTGGGTATACCACTCGGTCACTTGAATGTCTGGTAACCAAAATCCTCAACATCATTTCTCCATGTATTACTGTGTCACTGCTTTTTTTCTTGGACTTTTAGAATCACTTTTGAGCTCACATGCAGAATTTACCTTTATGCCAGTTAAATATCCTCTTATTGGGTTTACCTTATTTTTCCAAGGTTGCAAGATCTGCTTTTAATTCTGTCCCAGAGTCATGCTATTTACCTATTTGATAAGCATTGCAAAACTGTGATTTTGAACAAGAAAGGCCTGAGGACAGAACACTGTTAGCTATGTTTACAGACCTTCCTCTGCCTTAGCTGTCTAATCAACATCACTTTGACATATTCACTCAATGAGTAATTAATTCACCGACCTCTCTGTACTCTTCTCCACATCATAGTATCCAATCATGTCCATTTGAAAACATCGTCCAGTGACATTGTGGCATTCTTCTAATCTACCACTTTGGTCACAAAAACAAAAACGAAGTTAAATGCAAAACAAGCAAGCAAAAATTAGTGAGGGAGGATTTCGCCTGAAACAGTATGTACCATAACCAGTTAACCAGATTCAAGATTCAGGAATTTCAATCCAGTTCAACAAATATCAATTGCATTTTAAAAGGTGACGAACCTAAAAAGAAGGGAAGTCCACTCAAGAGTCTTAAGCTTCCATCTGTTACTCTTTCTGGGCAGTATCTGGCAACAATTTGGTATTTTTTTCCAGCAGCCTTTCTGCCAAATGTCCTTGCAGCCTGCACGGTATTTTCTCAGCACCTTCTCTGCTGCCTTGTATACTCATGACTTTCACATCCATGAGAAATAATCCATTTCAGAAAGGAGTGTACTTAGTAGTGGGTGGCAAGGCTATCTATGGAATCCGAGCTTTGGAATCTTGCTGAGCCGTTTTTCAGCAGAAAGAGAATATGTATTGTTCAGGCTAGGACAATCAAGCTGAAACAATAATGGAAACACTTAGAAAAGAGGGGCAGGTAAATTTAGCAATACCCTCACTTTTATTTTGTACAGATAATAAGTGGCCCTCTTAGCAGAAGATTAAGCTGATTATCTCACTTTTTGATTAGATCGTTCTAATTGTGCCCCGCTGATGAGTTGATTCTCCACTAAGTCTCAAAGCACATTTGGAAAATCAAAACAGAGATGCAGAGAATAGAAACCAAACAACACTTTTCTATCTTATACAGAGTGCTAATTGACCTTTTCCCTGTTACATTCAAGGCAATTAGGAAAGATAACTGAAGTTTAAGAAAACTTAGGACAAACTTGAGGAAAAAGTGATGGAACAGATAGGAACTGGGGTGTATTTTTGCCTCGAGTAAGTCAAGTTACCTTATGTGTGAATAGGCCACTAAGATCCTGGGCATGGGAAGTCATTTTTACAAATACAATGGCATAGGAAGCATATTTTATAGGTCATAGAAACTCCAGATTTCTAACTTGCTGAAAGATCTTTTGACATAATAGCAATGTGAGCATCCATGACCTCCATTCATACATTTCAAAGGAGAAGCATGTTGGTTTCTGTCATGGAATATTTCCACGGGTCAAACCACATACTATTCTGAACTGAGACCAGGGCAGGCAGATTCCTCCATCTGTCCAAGAAAATGATAGATGTTGCCTTTAGGAACTATTGTATTTACCTCAGACACCTCAACAGGCTCAACTCTTGAACATTAAGAATCTGTGTGACATTTGGCTTCAGAATGCAGTAAGCTGAATCACAATGACAGGAAACTATAGTCACATCCTTCTTTGTGTCTAATCTTTAAACTGGCAAAATGACACGAATTGTTTTGGTCCTGTAAGATTCCTTTAGGCCAGGGATGATGTGGTAAATCTTCTTCCCTGACTGTCCTGCTTCTGCACAAGTTTAAGGGAACTCACTGAGGTTTTGGTAAATGTTTGTGGAGTGAATTGAGTTGATGAATTCAAGAGTATAGACATGGGGAAAGCAGTTGGCAGGTCTATTAAGAGGAAGGGATGTCAAGAAGAAAGTAATTTTGGAGGGTCTCCATAACAGGATTCCAGCAAAGACAGTTGGTTTGCCTTCTCTTCTTCTCCCTGGAGAAAACTCTAGGCTGAACAATATGGCCCCAGGACACTAGAAGTAGGAGTCAAAGTAGCTTTCTATAAACCTATTAAAACTATTTGGAAATTGAACATACAAAATATTAAGAGCACAGGTTTGAAAAAGGGGCATCCCTTATTTCACCAGTCGCTAGATGTGTAAATTAGCTAAATTACCAAATTTCTCTGTTCCTCATCTGAAAAGAATACCCCCCCCCCACCGTTTTTGGGTTTATTGATGACAGCAAAGCATTGATCCCATATTAAATATGCATTAGAAACGTTTGTTATTATCAATTTTCTTGTTTATAAACAATATTAAAATGTTATAAAGAAATTTTAAGGAAACATATAAATACCTATATGTACTTTTTATTTTTTCAACTGACATTTACTGAGCATTTAATGTTTGCTAAGCGACACTATCTGCTAGGGATACACTGAAAATAAGTCAGGGCTCCTGCCCATAAGAAAGGGACAACCAGAGACGTATATCATTATAGTTTATGATTTCCCTCTCTTTCTTCTCCTTCTCATAAACTTTCTAATATACCAACAAAGCCTCACCAATTGTTTGCTTCCAGATGCAAAGCAAGGACAGAATCAGCAACTTCAGAGAAATATTATAATTGTCATTATCAGCTCTACTAAGATAGTAATAGCTCATAGACTTTCTAAAATGGTAGTGAGCATTCTCTTCCTTGGTAACATTTCAGTCCTTCTTTATTCCTTCCTATTCTTTGAACAAAGCCAGTTTTTCCGACCTACCAATCCTTAGACCTTCGAATCCTAAATGTCTTTGGTGTTAGTTACCACAACAAAATCCATGATCAAGTTGTCATGAACAGATATCAAAACATATTAGAAGGGATGAAATGAAATGATTTTTTTTGGCATGGGTAGGCACCGGGAATTGAACCTGGGTCTCCAGCATGGCAGGCAAGAACTCTGCCAATGAGCCATCATGGCCTACCTGAATTTTATTTTTAAAGATAATTCAATTTTCCCAGGAATTAATCATTTTAAGAATAGTTGCAAAAATGTAAAGAGTGATTAATTTTTTATCCTGTTGTCTCATACAATAAGATAGATTGTTATCCAATGGACCTAACCATGAAAATGTTTTCTAAATAGGTGTTTTATTTAGAAAAAAAAATTAGATTTGTTAGAAAAAAGCATGGAAATTTTCCAAATTAAAAAAATTATAATAAATGTTAGTCTCTGTATGCCAGATTCCAAGTGTTGGTCAATTTTAGCTATAGTTCAACACTCTATCCCTTTCACAAATTAGTACATTAAAATTTTTCATGAAATAATCTGATTTCTTTGCATGAGAGACTTGTGAATGAGCCTCAATCTACCACTGTGAACAAAATTTTCTATTTTCATTTTCATTTAGCAAATAATTATGTCACCCCTAATTGACTTATGACCACCACCAATGCCCCACTAATCATTTGCTTCAAGATGCCAAACAAAGGCAGAATCAGTAACTTCAGAAAAAATATTCTAATTGCCATTATCAGCTCACTAAGATAGTAATTTGTTTTGTATCATTCTCAACAATTCTGTTTAGAAAGTATTGCAATGACTGTGTCACTGCTTATGTAATTTCATAAGATACATTTATCATCAAAAATTTCTGGAGCTAATTTTCTAGTCTTTCAGCCTCAACACACATACTTGAATTCTAATACACTATGTGACTTTTTTTTTTTTTTTTTTTTTTTGCATGGGCAGGCACCAGGACATGAACCCAGGTCTCCGTCATGGGAGGCGAGAGCTCTGCCTGCTGAGCCACTGCAGCCAGCCCACATTATGTGAATTTGAACTTAACATTGCATTCTAGTTGCAGGGTGTGTCATTTCCTTTCAAAACCTGGGATGACTCAACCTTAAGAAACTGTGGGGTCTTTTTAACACTTCACCCTCAGGATTACTTAGGGTCTTTGTTCTTCCTGCCCTCCACCTCTGTAGTCCTGCTCCCTCTTGTGTCTCCTGAACTGGAGGACCTCTATTCTGAGGAGTGTTCTGGTTGAGAAAGCTAGCTAAGAGTTCAGGCAAATCCTGCCTCTGCTACTTTCTACTTCATGCACTGCACATGATACTCAACCCGTTTGAGACTAATTTTCTCATCTGTAAAATTAGTACTTAGTTCATGGTATTATTGGAATTGTTAGCATGAGCTAACAGCATAATTCTTAGATCATAACAGTATTTTTGGTGCATCCCAGCAAAGATGGCAGAGACATGCACAGAAAAGTAGAATTCAGGAGAAGTCACTTCGAAGAAGGGAAAAGGCCAGATCAATATTACATTTTTGTGTAAAAAACAGTATTGTTTAATGGAAAGAGAAAAATCTGTGCATCAAGTGTCTCTGATTTAATATTTTATAATTTTGTATGTTCATGTAATCTCTTGGAGCTAGAGTTTTCTAATCTGGAAAGTGCGATAAATTACCTCTACCTTGAGGAGTTGTGATGGTAATTAAATGACGTGAAATGTGTAAAGAAGGTGGTACAGTAACTGGTTTATGAAACACACAGAGTATATTCTTTTGAAGAATTGTAGCATATTCACGTGAATGAGTTCAGCACATTCTTGGAAATGAAGGCTGAACACAGATATGATACCAGTCTTAAAGACAAACTTTTAAGAATCCAACATGTAAAATTTCAAGGAAAAAAAAAAAGCTGCTTCCAATCTCAGCTGCACACCTCTATCTCCTACAGAAATTATATATTAAGTTCCTATTATATAAAAGTTCCTCAAACCCATTTAATCAGAATCTCCAGGGTGAGTGTCAAATGCATTTGGACATTAAGAAATGGCCTTATTTAGAAGATAGAGGGAGTCCTAGAAGAAATGTGCATAATGCAGTTGTTTCTGTGGGAGAAGCCAAGGGAGAGCTAAGTTTCAATGAGGAGTTGACCAACAAAATCACATTTTAGAAAAAGGGTCAGGGAAGATTTAAAATAAAGCAGAAGGCTTATATTGTTTTTACATGGCACATCATATTAATAAATTTGGTGTAAATAAATCAAATAAGTGGATGAATTTCCCTTGCCAACACAGGGGAAACATCAGTAGAGAAAAAATGTATTCACCAAAAAGATGCTTTTTATAAACTCCACCTTTTTAGCTTTGGTCTATGAAAAACATTTGATAAAGAAGATGGCCTATGCAGTGACCTGTAAAGGCATCAACTTGAATTGTGACTTCAAACATCAAAAAAGAGGACCTATTAGAATGTCCATATAACTATTTCTCTCAACTGCTAAGCAAATACTATCGATAAAGTACAGAACAAGCAGTTTATTTTTGGTACTCCCCTTAAATAAAGTACAGAACAAGCAGTTTATTTTTGGTACTCCCCTTAATGCCATGTGAAGTCTTTATTCTCATCTCCATTTGAAGCATACAGGATTAAAATATCCATAGCTCTTTATTTTGCTATTTGGACATATTCAGAGAACTATTGAGTGGCATAGTCCACTTGCATTTTTTTTTAGAGCTTATAAAACATGGAATTTTATTCAAATTTGATATACACATAAAAATTTACCAAAATTTAAATAAAAAGTTAATTCAAATTCTTTCCCCCTACAAAAATGGACATTATGGAAAAAGCCACTTACTCTCAATTACTCTCAATTTTCCCATCTTTTTACCAAAAAGCTGGTAGATTGTGGAGGGAAAAGGGAGAAGAAAGAAGAGACTGACCATTCATAATTTGATCTTCATTGTGGTCTCTTCTTGACATGTCTTAATTAAAAAGATTTCCAAAAGAATCAAAGTTCTTCAGTTTTGCTATAAAAATGGAATTTTTTATACCAAAGTCACAAATGGCTTTATTTTTTTGTGTGAGGTAAACAGTATATTCAATATTAAGGCAAATGGTAAAATACAAAGCTATTAGTGTAGACCTTATATTATAAAAACTATCTTGGAATATTCATGAGTCTTCTAAATATGTGTTGGAATTAGCAATTTCTAAAGAACCAAAAAACCAAAAAAACCTAGTATCAGCAATTTGTTTGGATGTCTTCAGCTGTACCTTTTTGCTAGTAAATATATTAAATACAATGTTATTCAAATGTTTTATGGTCTGTAATTTTTTAATTATTATTATTATAAGGGATGAAATGCCCACCAAAATTCTTGTAAACAAAACAGGGACTGACTTAAAATTCTATAAATATGCACATTGTTTGGTCATATATATTATTCCCCTAACCCAGTAAAACACTCACTGGGCAGGCTCATCATGACAGAAAAGTTCAAGAACATATGGCATTATTTTAGTAAAGACATTAAGTGAAATCAGATTATTTAGATGGTCTAAGTATCTTCTTCAAAAAAGAATTACAGACTTAATATTTTTCACACAGTGATTTTTGCTCACCCTCCCCCCGCCACCTCATTTTCCCAATGAGATAACCAAGGTCTTCACAGTGATCAGAGAAACATCCTTTTCTGGAAACGTGGACTTCTTTCCCCAAGGGATCAGAAGAGGGCATCACTTCTTTGCCACACTGGCCACAGCCTTCTTGGCTGCATCCTCCAAGTCCACGGCCGAGGTGATGGGGAGTCCACTGTTACTGAGGATGCTCTGAGCCTCCTCGACATTGGTTCCTTCAAGTCAGACCACTAGGGGCACCTTGAGTTCTAGCTCCCGGCAGGCTTTGGTGATGCCATTTGCAATGATGGCGCAGTTCACGATTCCACCAAAAATATTGACGAGGATGGCTTCAACCTTAGGATCAGCTGTGAGTAATTTGAATGCTTGGTATACTTGAGCTTCCTTTACACCACCACCAAGATCCAAGAAGTTGGCTGGCTTCCCACCATTAAGGGAAATGATGTCACATGTAGCCATGGCGAGCCCAGCACCATTCACAAAGCAAGCAATGTTCCCATCCAGTCCTATGTATTTGAGATCATATTTGGCAGCTTCATTCTCAATGGGCTCATTCTCTGATTTGTCGTCCATGGCAAATATGTCCTTTTGTCGGAATTCTGCATTATCATCAAAGTTTATTTTGGCATCAAAACAGACAATTTGTCCTTCTGGTGTTTCACCAAAGGGATTCACTTCCACCTGGGTAGCATCAATTTTCAGAAAGAGATTATACAGCTTCTTAATCTGATCTGCAGCCTGATTTTTCAAAGGCCCAAGGAAGCCTAGATTTTCTGCCATCCGCTGAGCTTGGCTGTCCTTTATTCCATCAAAAATGTCAATTTTCTCCTTAAAAATAAGTTCTGGAGAAGAAACGGCTACCTCTTCAATGTCAACACCCCCCTGGGGGCTGCCCACCAGCACAGGACCATTGCAGGAGCGGTCCATCAGAATTGCCAAGTAGGTTTCTCTGGAAATGTCCAAGGCTTCAGCAACCATTACCTTGTTAACTTTCACACCTTCTTTGGGAGTTTGTTTTGTTGCTAGATTATATCCAATCATCTGTTTAGCCAGCTGTCCCACGACTTTAGGGTCTTTTGTTAAATGAACACCTCCTTTCAAGCCACTATTGAAGATACCTTTTCCTCTTCCTCCAGCCAAGATCTGGGCTTTTAAAGCAATTTCTTTTGCATTTAGTCTTTTAGCAGCCTCGAGAGCTTCATTTGCAGTGTCTGCCACAAAGAGTCTTTGAACTTTCACTCCGTTGTCAAACATCAGTTTCTTGCTCTGGTATTCCTGCAGATTCAGCCATCTTCTAGAGAATAACTGAACTGCCTGGGGCCTGGCCGCCAGGAGAGGGGGCCGGAACACCAGGTCTCGCAGAAGTTTCCGGGAGTGCACTGCCACGGGAGATGCCATCTTAACCAGGAAACCCGGCGCGGGGAAGTTGGACTGAGCGCCGGCAGTGGGAGGGGAGGGAGCCCACTTGCATTTTTAATGCAAGAATTTGAAAGCCTACTCTGTGGTCCCACTGTAGGAAAATAATTTCATATTTAAATATAAAACCTCTCACATGAGGGAGATTGAAATTGATTAGCTGAGTTTAGTGTTCTACTGCTTTGATAGTTGGATATATATATATATTCTAGCACTCTATTTCTGATTTATCCTGCTGGTGGAGATGCCATGCTGATTGTACTATGGGCCTCTATGGGAACGGAATGCTCATTCAGCAATTTTGCAGGTTCTGTTCTTCCTCTATAAACTTCCTGGGGGCAACTGTTTAACATTTCCTTAAAATCAGCCTGAGTTTTCCTTAAGGGCACGGTCATACCAACCAAGAGACAAATGACACAATGTCATATTATGCACAAAATGTTAATCCCTTTTGGCCTGTCGTTCCGATATGCATATTCAGCATAGAGGCTACTACAAATGAATTATCAATTGTAGATAATATTATCAGTAGCTTGCTGGAATTGGAGTCTTATCTTTGGAACTATCAAGTTGTGGATTAGCTGATTTATGAAATAAAATTCAGGTGTTGTCAATCATTAGCAGTGATTTCCATTGTGGGGCATAGATTCCTGAAGGTGTGGGTTTTGGTGGTGTGGAGGACTGGCTATTCTTTTTTCCACTTTTCCCAAAGACATAGATAATGTGCCCCAGATGGAACATCTTTCTGTACAATCCTTGTAGAAATCTTGCCAAGACATGGTGTAACCAAAGTGTGGTGGTTAGAGCTATGTATCCCAAATTTAGACATTTTCTTGGTCTTGATACATATTTCTGTGGGTTTGAACCCACTGTAAATGTGATCTCTTAAGATGTTATTTTAGTTAAGGCGTGGCCCAAATGAATGAAGCCTGGATTACTGGAATCTGTTATAAGCATAAGGAATTCAAACTTAGAAAGAAAGCCATAGCTCCATAAGAAGCAGCAAGAAGTGGAGATTGAAGGAAACCCAAAAAAGAAAGAAGATGCTGCCATTCCATTGCCATATGTCAGAAAGGCCAGGATGCAAGGATCAGAAAACATCATCATTCTGATGCTTCAATTTTGGACTTCTCCTAGCCTCAAAATCATGACCCAATAAATTCCTGTTGTACAAGATAATCCGTTGTATGGATTTGTTTTAGCAGATGGGAAACTAAGACACAAATCAAACCTTGTTGTTCCTTGAAAAGAGAGAGTCATTCTGCTGTTTTTGTTGAAAAAAGTTGATTTTGAATTTCAGAACAATTTCTGTGAGAAAAGGAATAAGAATTAAACAGAGCAGATCTATTCGAACTCTGTGTTCTGTGAACTCCTTATATGACTTTATATTACAACAAATCAAATTGTGTTTTAACTGTTAGCATATTTCCTCTGACTGGGGGTGCCACATAAGCACATCTTTGTAATCCTAAAGTGCTTTCTATGAAGCAGGTGCTTAATAATGCTTGCTAAATTCATCAACTTGTTATTTAATTTATTCATTCATTTAACACGTATTTGGTGCACACCTGCTATTTTCTCATTGATAATCAAGCACTGTGACACGTATCTGTCAACTAAACAGACAATGTCTCTGTCTCCTAAGACCTTCCATTTAGTGAAGGTGCGAATGGGAGTAAAGGAACTCAGGGTGATAAATAAACCAAGTAAATGAAGATAATTTCAGATAGTTTTATATGTTAGAAAGTATAGAGTTAATGTGAGTGCACAAATGAATATATGTATGAATGAGTGGCCTGACTGATGGCTCAGTTAATATAAGTTATGTCCTTGAGTGGAGATGGAAAAATGAGCTTAACTTAGAGCAAGCATTCTTTTGGTGTGTTTATTTTATTTTTATATTGTTATTATTATTTTGGATTATGCTAAGACATTTTATGTAAGGACAGCTTTGAAAATACTAAACTGGGTTACCACAGCGAGGTTACAAAATGCAGCTTCTTGAAGCTGTCTAGAAATAGACATCTCTTTTGTGGAATTGCATGGTTTAGGTGCTAATCTTATAGAGGCAGGGTGGTTTCAGCAGGACTCCTCCAGCTGAGGCTTCTTAATTCTGCACTCAGCATTTGGGCCAGTTGCAAACTTGGATGTGTCAGAAGCATCAGCCTGCCAAGGAGGAAAAGTCTTTATGAAAAGGTTGGGGGAGTAAAATTCTCTGATATCCTTCTGTGTGTGTATGAGAAAGGGACACCCTTTCCTCTGCATCTCCTGCAGTATCAATTCAGACAAGGACTTTTCCTTTACTCCGCCAATATGTTTTTCATTTAGAACAAAATATTGCAGCATGCAGTTGCAATTCTGTGAGATCAGGAGGAAATGGTCATCTAGGTGTCAGGCCCCAAACTGTAGCTTTCTTGATGAACCATCACTGATAATAAAGTCCAAGGCCAGTGGGCTGTCCTGTAGGCAAGGGATGCTGACCTTGTCTATGACAAAGGCCATTTGATTCCCCATCCTTCCAAGACCTCTTACTATTCATCATGATCATTTATGAGGAGAACTAGATGGCTAGTTCAAATCACAGTCTACTCAGATGTTTAAGAAATGCACATTTATTCAACTTTTAAAGAATCAAAATTACTCTGACTCTAAGACTACATACCATCAACTGTTGAGAAAAGTAATCTTTGGCATTGCTGGGTTTGCCTTGCCTTAGAACTTTGCAACTGTCCTAGATATGCAATGTCAGGGACCATTGGTCATTGGTCATCCATCTACATGACCAATGAGATGCCCATTCCTGTACCAGTCAGTATGTAACTTTTGAATGACTTCTCTGTTGCATCAGTGCTCCTCTGGGGAAAAGGCATTAATGAAGGAACTGAAAACCCCTGTGCCTAGTCTCCAGCCTTCCTAGATTCACCAGAAAACCAGCCCCTTTCAGTCTGGGCAACAACCTGAGATACTGACACAAAGATCTGAAGAGACTGTTATGGATTAAATTGGGCTCCTCCCCCTCCCTTCCCCCCCATTACCCCTTCAAATAACAGATATGCTCAAACTCTACCTCCCAGTCCTGTCAATGTGAAGTCATTTGTAAACAGGGTCTTTGAAGATGTTATTAGTTAACATGAAGCCAAAATGGATTAATCTCATTTGACTAGATTACTTATAAGAAGTGGAAATGTGGACAGAGACACAGAGGACTGATGCAGAGATAGAGGTGGCCACGTGACAAAGGAAGAAATTGAGTTATGGACTTCCAGTAAGTCACCACCAGAATACTACAGACTTCAGAGAAATCATGGCCCTGCTGACACCTTAATTTTGAACTTCTGGCTTCCAAACCAGGAAATAATAAATTGTCTTTGTTTAAGCCAACCAGTTTGTGGTCTTTGTCATAGAAACAATGGCAAACTGAAACAGAACCCGTTTTGTTTGTCATTTTCTTTTCTTGCCCAAACCTCCAATGTCTTTTGAACTTTAGAAAAATCTTTTTCTCTTTCCTCCTTCTCCCTTAAAGGTACTCACTAGCATAATTGCTTAAAAAAACAAAAAAAATAGATTTTAACTTTAAGTGGCTTCTGTTTTCTACTCTGTAAACATCTGTGACAAAAGGCCTGCTTCTTGCTTGCAATAAGGGAATGTCAAAATATAGGAAGAACCAAGGCAAGTTCATTATTCAGCAAATTATTTTTGTGCAAAGGTACTGTTAAGTGTCAGGAAAGGAGATGAAGGGGAAAGAAAGGACATTAGGTTTTATCCACTTTAAAAGGACTAGGAAAATGTAACAAAAGCATCATACTTAATAAGCATATTTATCTTCTTTACTATTTTCAGCTATATTACCTATTCATATCTGAAGTTACCTCATATCCTATTACCTTTTATATCCATACCTTAAAAAATACCAGGATAGGAAAAGCCTAATTAAGGTTTTTTTTTTTTAATGGGAATGAATGATCTCCCTCTCCCAAAACTGTTTGCAGTAAAGTGGAAAGCTCTGTATGCTGAAAATAGGCATGGTGCCAGTCAGCCATCAGCTGCAATGCAGTGGTGCATTTCTCCAATATTCTACACCCAAATGTTTGGGCAGGCCAAGATGGTTTGGCTGCTGAGGCAGACTGACCCAGGGCCGGTTACCCATCTGTGAGCCAAAGCAGCAGCCAGGGAAGGCTTGGCGATGGCCAGGATTCTGAGCTTGATGAGCCCTAGCTGCACCTGGGGAAAGAACCTGCCCCTAAGCATGAAGAGGAAGCACAGCTGCCAGCACTGAGGTCTACATTGCTATCATCTGGGTTGAATCAGCATCCAGGGCAAGAGGCATAGAATTCTACCATTTATGTTTCTCAAAAGCTCCTAATATGATGCGGACTCAGTGCCAGTAGGGAAAGGAAGACAGAAGAGGTGAGTGATAAAAAAATGTTCTTATTTTTGACTGCCATCAATAAACTGCTCCTTTGGAGGGGAAGAGAAAGGAAAAGGAAGCAGATAAGATGAAGGAGGAAGGTACTAGAAACCTACCTCTTAAGGCTGACTCCACTGAGACTGAGACTCAATCCGGGCCAAGGTGGAAACAAAGTCAGCAAGGAGTGCAGATTTGAGTGACTGATTCTTGCTCTGAGGTGAGGTCAATGTGGTATAGACTGCCCAAGAACAAAGTTGCCCAAGTAGAGGAGACTTGAGGCCTTATAGTGCCATTTGAGTCATAGGCCTGGCTGTTGGAATTTGTAGGACCTAGCTTTATGATATCCTAATAACTGTTCTTGGTCAGCGAAAGTCTATAAAAACTATAACATGATTGCCTAAAAATGGTTGAGCACATCTAAATGAGGGAGCTGCAAGCTTTCTCTATAAAAGGCCAGAAAATAGGTATGGTTCCACTCAACCATTTGACTGGAAATATTTTAGGAGAGAAGAGTAGGCCCAGTAACCAGAGGATAATCCGTTGTGTCAACTACATGGCATCTGGTTGGCTGTAGGTCTCTTATTCACAATTTATGTAATCCATGCCTTTTCTTCTACAATTCCTGTGGGAGTTTTTCATTAGCCTTTTGCCAGCATTAGGAGACCCTAATGTTATACTACAAATTCGTACCCTAATGGGATCAAGGCATAGTCTTTCTAGGTGAAGTTAGTCCATTTCCCACCCTTCTATCCCCAAATCACAGCTTTTTCCATTGTCCTATTCCAGACCCAGATAAGTACTCCTCTTTTTTTTTTTTTTCTTGTCGAGACAATTAATTGTTTCCATGACTTTGAAAATGACCCCTCTTCTCTTGGTTTCTTTTCTTGCCTGTCAAATGGAAGCAGAATCAGCTACATAATTTGCAGGACCAGTACAAAATGAAATGTGTGGTGCTTGTTCAAATATTATTAAGGCTTTCAAGACAGCAACATCAGAGCATTACACCAAGTGGTGGTGGGGTGGGGCAAGGTGGCATTCTAAGCCTGGGAACTGGTGCAACTGCACAGGTCATATGCCTATGCAGAGGCTCTGGGTGGAATTAATGATACACCCCCAATCACACATGATCCAAATGAGAGGATGGATGTGATGGCACTTGGTAAAGCAAAATGCCCAAAACTAATTTAGTAGGCTCTGTTACCAAGGGATTTGTTGCCACAGGCTCTGTAAATGTTGTGATGAATATATTGTCTTGACTCTTTTTCTATATCTCCTTTCTTGTGGATGAGCTTAAAATCAAGAAAGCTCAAAAATTACAAATCCAGGCTTCCATTTCTTCTACAATACCCCTTGCCCTGAGTTCATGCTGAATATGATGTTTGGCATCTAACAGATACTCAAAAGAGAGTAACTAATATCTAAAGGGTCAAAGGAAATAAAAATCTTCTGCCGTTTCTATAGCCTCAGGGAGCAGAAAAAATGTGTTCATGTTTTTGTATTTGCTACAACCATAAATAATTCATAAATATATCTATTTAAATTTATTTATTTTTTATGGTCTGTGCTGATAGCAAACGGAAAATTATTTTCAGTAGTCAAAGGGAATTATCATTCAAGTGATGTGCTATTGAGGTGAAATAAAACTCAGGAACTAATTGAATTACCAGCCAGCTCAAAGCAAGGCCATTGTGTGAGTCAGTGTAAAAATGATTCATACTCAACCGCCACGGGTCTGTTTGAGAGGCTAAGGGACTAAATGAACCATGAGTAACTTCAGTTAATTTAAACCATGTATGTGCAAGTAAGTATGGAGTTAGTGTCAGAGGTCTTCATTTGTCGGGAGAAAATTACTTTTTCCCTCTCTTAATGTTTATTGGCGGAATTGCTGAAACACACAATAACTGTTAGAAGTCTAATCTGCTTTTAGATTCAGATGAGTTATAAATATGAACTCGAAATTCCCTTACAACAATCCCTTTGGCTTTCCAATCCTGCACATCATTTTATTTTATTTTATATTTTATTTCATTACTCCTTCTTTTTTGTAGCATGCCTTGGGAATCATTTCCAATAAGTTACACATTTTTTTTTTTTAGTGTAATGAAGAATACTGGGGCTGATATTAAAAGCAACCACTAATAATCATGTTTATATGTTAATACCATGCGGAAATAAGGCGGTGATAACTCTGTATGTTCCAGAAGATCTCTGGACTTCTATATTTTCTGGAAGATCTCTGGACTTGCATTTAAGATGTTCAGGTTATAAATTCAATAAATATTCTTTATGAAAATTTTTAACACAATGTGGGTGTTATCCATATATAAACATTAATATCTAATATTCCCATGTCTGCCTCAGAGAGTGGAGAAGTTCCTCTCTTAACATAGATTTGAAAATTAATGCAAAAACCTGGTGACTTCAACCAACAATTTTATCACTATTTCACTAGAAATTGAGGCATATAAATAAACACATCAATTGAGCATTTTAAGTTTATGGAACTATAGTATGCATTTCCAGAGTATCACAGATGTAAGAGACATTGTACTTGTCTTCATGGAGTTTAAAATCTCACTGGGGAGACAGAATAGGCTAATAAAAGATTAAATAAAATCTTAAGAAAGTGGGAAAACTAAGGGCCATATAAGTGAGGCAATCAGAATTTGTATGAATGCTGAAATAGATTCTTTCTAATTTACCTTCAGTAAATAGGAAAGTGGATATTTGCAGGACCTTATTAGATACAAATTCATCTCCTTTCAACTAATATTTCTTGCACTATATTCTTCATGCTCATATATTCGTCCCTAGGCATATAGGTAATTTACTCCATTTTTCCATATTTTTTATTATATGTCCATAAGTCTAACCTTCCTTTTCATGTTGACTCTCTATTCATATTAGATTACAAGTTTGTAGGTGATAGGAACAATGATTGTTGAATTTATTTTCGATAAGTTCTGGTGTAGAGACTTTCTCGTTCATAATACGTGCTTTTTTTTAAACAAAAACATCTATCATGGTATTAACCATGTAGAATTGGTAAATTCCATCTAACTCTAAAATGGCCTCTGGTTCATGACTCGGCTTTTAAAAAGTCATGCTGATTTTGTCATATATTTGGGATGTACACAGAAAAGAATCAGGGAATGTGCAGAAGTGACTTTTTTGGTTTGCTACTTTCAAATTTTTACTAACATATTCAAAAAGTATATATATGGAAGAGTTACTTGGCAGGTCAGAGTAGATGATTGGGAGAGACACAGGTTAATGGGGCTGAGTTTGTGGTTTCCAGGCACTCCCAATCCTATTGAGTCTGGTACTTAAACAATTAGCTGTAATACTGGGGCAAGTCCCTGTGGTTATGAAGGAAGTGCTTTGGAAGCATGACAGCAGAAATGATGACTTCTTCATGGAGAGGTCAGGAAAATCATTAATTTCAGAGGAAGTAATATCTGAAATGGGTTTAGAAGGAAGGAATTTCACATTGCAAATATTAATGGCATTTCAGGAAGAGAGAATCACAACAAAGGCAGGCAGGACTGAAACTACACGATATGTTTCTTGATTTTAAGCATGAAAATTTATTTTATTGGTAATCTGAGGCCTTTATGTCTATGAGAAAATTTTTAGATAAACGGTGAGGGGATTGGGTCAGGAAAAAAATGACCATCTATTTCTGCCGCCCCACCCCCCAGCATGTGTTCTGGAAAGCTCCCAATTGCATGTGGGATATGGTTTTGGTGGAATTGCCTCACCTTCTCTAAGGAAGGCTCTGGATGAGAGACTAGGATAACCAGCTACTCCCTCCCGGAAATGTGAACTTTGAGGAGAAGTGACACAAGGACTAAACACGAGTGGCATAAATTATCCAGCCAGTCATATCCATTAAAAGTTCATTTATTTGTTGCTGCCTCTTAGGACAGAGGAATCCTGGTTCCTATTCTTCCTGAGCCTTGTTCCACCTTTCCCTTCTAATAAATCTCATTATTTGCTAGAATTAAAATTGGTTTTTTTGTTGTTGTTGTCTGCTATTATGGTATAGTAAGGATGAAAGAAATCCCTCAAGCAAGTTCCAACGGATGTTGAGAACAAGTTTAGATGGAATGAGGTTATGGCTACAAGAAGATATAAGATATCTAAAGGAAAATCATAGGCAACTAAGGAAATAAGATCCCCCTCTTACATTTTCATCTTTCTATTTCTCCAATGTGTGTGAGAAGCCATACTTACTAGCTTGTAGTTGGAACTATCAACTTGTATGTGAAGGTGAGGTATACATCAAATAACATTATAACATTGCTCAATACTGAGGTTTCGTGAACGTTGACTCAGTCCTTTGCATTTTTACCAGTTTTATTCATGCATGATACAATACATCCAAAATGTCCTATCAGTGACTCTCAGTACAGTTACAGTTGTGCATTCACCACCACAATCAGTTTGAGAGCATTTCCATTACTCCTATAAGAAAAATCTCATACCCCTTGGACCCACCTATTATTGACAGCTAGCACTGACGTGGTACCTTCCTTACAACCGGTGAAAGAATATTACAATTTTAGAGTACTACTGTATTGTCTCATATACTATCCTATAGATAACACCTTTCAATAGTGATATAAATTTGTTCTAGTTTATGGAAGAACATTCCTACGTTTGTACAATTAATCACAGACATCATCTACAAGGTTCACTATGTTATATAGTCCCATGTTTTATCCTCTAGCTTTCCTTCTAGTGCATGCATGACCCTAAATTTCCCCTTTCAACCAAAATCATACTAGTAATTCATAACTATTAATCACACATACCATAATATACTACCATCACCTCGATCTATTTCCAAATGTTTATAATCAACCTAATTAGAAATTCTGCACAAGTTAAGCCTCAGCTCTCCATTCTTTACCCTCATTTCATCTTCTTATAATCTGTAACTCTAGGTTTTAACCTAGAGTTTCTCATAATAATTAGGTCATATCACTGAGGCCATACAATATTTGTCCTTTTGTATCTGTCGTATTGTACCCAAAATGATGTCCTCAAGGTTAAACCAGCTTGTCATAGGCATTAGGACTTCATTCCTTCTTACAGTTGAATAATATTCCATCATATTAATATATCACATATCACTTATCCATTCATTGGTTGACAGACACTTGAGTTGTTTCCATTTTGACAAATGTGAATAATTCCACTATGAACATCATTGTGTACATGTCTGTTCACATCTTTGCTTTCTCTCCTTCTAAGTATACACCTACAAACAGAGTTGCGAGATCATATGGCAATTCTATACTTAGCTTCCAGCAGAAGCTCAAACTGTTTTTCACAGTGGCTGCACCATTCTACATTCCCACCAACCAGAAAAAGTGTTCGTATTTCTCTTCCTCCTCCTCTTCAACACTTGTAGTTATCGGGTTTTTTTTTTTAATAGTGACCTTTCTATTAGGTGTGAAATGATATCTCATTGTGGTTTTGATTTGCATTTCCCTAACAGCTAGTGTGCTGAGCATCTTTTCATGTGCTTTTTTTGCCATTTGTATTTCCTCTTTAGAAAAGTGTCTATTCAAGTATTTAGACATTTTTAATTGGGTTGTTCATCTTTTTATTTTTGAGTTGCAGGATTTCTTTAAGTATTTTAGATATCAAATCCTTTTAGATACGTGGTCTATAAATATTGTCTCCCATTGAGTAGGTTATCTTTTTACTTTCTTGACAAAGTCCTTTAAGGCACAAAGGTATTTAATTACGAGCAGGTCCAGTTTATATATATATTTTTTCATTGCTTATGCTTTGGGTGTAAAGTTTAAGAAACCGTTGCCTACCACAAGATTTTGAAAAGTCTTCCATACACTTTCTTTAAAGACTTTTATGGTCCTTATTCTTATGTTTAAGTCTTTGATCCACGTCGAGTTAATTTTTGTATAAAGTGTGAGATGGTGTCCTCCTTTATTCTTTTGAATATGGGTACCCAGTTCTCCCAACCATTTGTTGAAGACAGCTCTCCCCCAGAGGAGTTAATTTAGCAGCCTTGTCAAACATCAGTTGGTCATAGATATGAAGGTCTATTTCTGAACCCTCAATTTGATTCCATTGATCAATATATCTATCAGTTAGTTATCAATACATCTAATAGTATGCCAGTAGCACACTGTTTTGCCCACTGTAGCTTTTTAATATGCTTTGGAGGCAGAAGGATGGGTCTTCCAACTTCGTTCTTTATCTCAAGATGCTTTTGGCTATTCAGGGCTCCTTAACCTCCAAATAAATTTTAATGATTGGCTTTCCATTTCTGCAAAGTAGGCTGTTGGAATTTGGGGATTTCATTGAACCTGTATTTCAATTTGGGTAGAATTGCCATTCTAACAATATTTAGTCTTCCAGTCCAGGAACACAGAAAACTGTTCCATTTATGTAGGTCATCTTTGATTTGTTTTAGCAATGTTTTATGATTCTCTGTGTACAGCGCCTTCACATCCTTGGTCAAATTTATTCCTAGACATTTGAACCTTTTTCCCCCCAATTTTATTGATATATATTCACATATCACAAACAATTTAATATATACAATCACTGGCTCACATTAGCATCAATCCCCTTCTTTAGCTTCTGTCTATCTCTAAGTACCCTATATTCTACATTTTAAGCTGAGTTTAAATGTTCTACTTACTTCATATTAGTGAAATCATATAATATCTGTCCTTCCATGTCTGGCTTATTTCACTCAACATTGTGAGCTCAAGGTTCATTCATGCTGTCACATGCCTCTGAACCTTATTCCTTTTTACTGCTGCATGACATTCCATTGTGTGTGTGTATATATATATATATATATATATATATATATATATATATATATATATATATATATACCATATTTTGTTTATCCACTCCTCTGTTGATGGACTTTTGGCAATTGTGAATAATGCCACTATTAACAACAGTATGCAAATACCTTTTCAAGTACCTACTTTCAGATCTTCTGGGTATATCCTGAGTAGTAGAACTGTTGGGTTGTAGGGCAACTCAATATTTAGTTGATTCTTTTAGTTGCTTTTATAAATGGAATTTGTTTCTTGGTTTCCTCCTCAAATAGCTTATTACTAATGTATAGAAAGTACAACTGATCTTTTTATGTGAAGCTTATGTCTTTCCACTGGTTGAACTCAATTATTAGCTCTCATGGCTTTCTTGTAGAATTTTGGGGACTTTCTAAATACAGAATCAGGATCATGTGTCATTTGCAAATAGTTTAAGTTTTACTTCTTCCTTCCTGATTAGGATGACTTATCTTTTTCTTGCCTAATTGCTCTAGCTAAAAGTTCTGGCACAATGTTGAATAACAGTGGTGAAAGTAGGCATCATTGTTTTGTTACTGATTGAGAAGGAAAGCTTTCAGTATCTCACCATTGAGTATGTTGTTGGCTGTGGGTTTTTGATATATTCCCTTTATCATATTGAGGAAGTTTTCTTCTATTCCTTTCTCAGAATTTTTATCAAGAAAGGATTCTGAATTTTGTCAAATGCCTTTTCTTCATCAATCAAGATGATCATGTGGTTTCTTCCTCTTCAATTATTAATGTGGTATAGTACATTAATTGGTTTTCTTCTCGTGAATCACCTTTGGATAACTTAGTTAAGCTTACTTGATCGTGGTGTATAATTCTTTTTATGTGCTGTCAGATTCAATTTGCTAGGGATTTTTTGAGGAATTTTTCATGTATATTCATTAGAGAAATTGGTCTGTAATTTTATATTCTTGTATTATCTTTATCTTCCTTTGAAATTAGGGCCATATTGGCTTTGTAGATTGAGTTAGGTAGTATTCTATCCTGTCACTTTTTTGGAGGAGTTTGAGGAGGATTGGTATTAATTCTTCATGGAATGTTTGGTAGAATTTACTTGTGGAGCTTTTCTTTCTTGGGACCTTTTTTTTTTGGCATGGGCAGGCACTGGGAATCGAACTTGGTTCCCTGTCATGGCAGGTGAGAGCTCTGCCACTGCTACACCATTGCCAACCCTCTTGGAACATTTTTGATGATCATTTCAATCTCTTCAATTGTGGTTTGTTTGTTGAGATCTTCCATTTCATCTACAGTCAGTGTAGATTGTTTATGTGTTTCTAGGAAATTGACCATTTCATCTAAATTGTCTTATTTGTTGCCATACAGTTGTTCATAGTATGCTCTTATGATCCTTTTTATTTCTGTGCAGTCAGCAGTAATTTTGCCCCTCTCATTTCTGAAATTATTTATTTGCATCTTCTATTTTTTCTTCGCCAG
This sequence comes from Tamandua tetradactyla, assembly GCF_023851605.1. Classification (NCBI taxonomy): domain Eukaryota; kingdom Metazoa; phylum Chordata; class Mammalia; order Pilosa; family Myrmecophagidae; genus Tamandua; species Tamandua tetradactyla. The sequence continues at coordinate 42,860,023 of NC_135335.1, read as the reverse complement.
GTTAGCTAAGTGTCTTTCAAGTTTTTTGATTTCTCATAAAGAACCGAGTTTGGTTTTGTTGATTCTCTCTATTGTTTTATTCTCAATTTCATTTATTTCCATTCTAATCTTTGGTATTTCTTTCCTTCTGATTGCTTTGGGGGTTAGTTTGCTCTTCTTTTTCTAGTTCTTCCAAGTGTGTAGTTACATCCTTGATTTTAGCTCCTTCTTCCTTGGTAATATAGGCATTTAAGTCTATAAATTTCCCTTTCAGCACTGCCTTCACTGCATCCCACAAGCTGAGATATGGTGTATTCTCATTATTATCTCAAGATATTTCCTGATTTCCTTGCTGTTTCATCTTTGACCCACTAATGGTTTAAGAGGGTGTGGTTTAACCTCCATATATTTGGGTATTTTCCAGTTCTTTACTTGTTACTGATTTCCAGCTTCGTTCCATTATGGTCAGAGACATTGTTTTGTAAAATTTCAGTTATTTAAAATTTATTGGGCCTGTTTTGTGGTCCAACATGTGGTCCTACTGGAGAATTATCCATGAACATTTATAAAGAATGTATATACTAAACTTTTGCTGTCCTTGGAACTGGAACCCAGTAGTTCAAATTCATTAGTCAAAAGCTGAAATTGGTACCTGTCTGTGCCTCCCCTCACCCCATTCTTAGGAAAGTTGATTTCTATTTCAAGCCAGGAAGTGGCTCCCAAAGTGGCCTACTATGCCAGGGGGCGATACACACCAGCCTCAGCAATGTGGAGAGATCTACTCACAGATCTTCAATGTATTTATCAGTCTCTTCCTTTTGTTCTCCTCTGGATAGTATTCTTCCAGTCTCTAGAGTCCTCAAATCATTGCTACAGACAGTTCTTGGATGTTTACTAGGCACCCTGAGGACAAACTGAGTCCTAGATCTCCGTATTCTGCCATCATGTCTTCTTCCTGACTCAATTGTTACATTAAAAAGTATGTATTTTAAGTTTTGGTACATTTTAACATAACCTGCTGAAATTGATCCAAATAAAGGTAGAGATTATAAATTAGATGTCTTGATTCTCTCAAAATTTGAGTATTTATGAGATTATGATTCTCCTTCTACTCTTCTAGACAGATTAAATGAGTCTAAACTTGACTTTCATCTTTGTTAATTTGCCTTAAATCAATTTTTGATTGAGTCATTACTTATTAATGTCACTGCAATTTTCCCCTTCTTTTGGGATTCAGTTTGGAACAAAAATATCTATTCTATGTTTGTCTTAAATTATTTGACCACTTAGTTTTTGAATAAATGCTCATATAGAGGAAGGATGAACTTCAAACAAGTGCAAATAGTGTCCAAAGAAACATAGCCATTTGAAAGTAACCTGCTAATATTCATGCACTACAAGGTTTGGAAAATAATTTACTTTAGTTTATACAAATCGTTCTGTATTTTAAGAACCAAATTTACTAAAAGGATAGCTGCAGGAAATAAATTCCTGTGCAAAGGAGGTCTTTAAAAGGCAGAGGCAATTCTTTTGTTAATCAAATGTGTTCTTCCCTGTAGTTAATTGTTTTTTTTTTCCTTTAAAGAAAACTGAATTCCTTTTCCATCTACACATTGTACATGCTAAATAAAAAATGTGCAGATATTTCCTCTCCTTGCCACTAAACAAACCTTAGAAACATGAAGTCAGAAAACTGTAGGTACACTTTAGAGAAAAAGAAAATAAACCATTTGAACAGGAACATGAAAAGTATTTTTTTTAATAAAGTAAAGCTGAATTTGGAAGGCACAAAGGCACTGTGAGTTTCAAATGCCAAATGAACTTGAAATGTCCCTGGAAATTTTTAACAGATTCATACTAATATTTGTTATTCAGGGAAATTCATTTGTTATCAAACATAAGTTGCATTGGAGGGGAACACTAACGGAGATGGTTAATATTTAATGTGACTTCATTTTGATATTATAAAAACATTTAGCGTTGAAGTCCAATAATGCAGACTTAATTTTGTATAGAATATTATAGTTTATAATGGATTCTCTCATATATTTCCTTATATGATCTTCACAGTATTGTACACTGGCAGGAAGGAGAGATAGCTTGTTCTCCTCTAAAGTAAAAGTCATATTGAGACTTGAAAATAAAAGATTGAACTAAAATCAATAAACCAGTTAATTGAGGAGCCAAATTGTCAAATTGCAAATTGAGTTCTATTTCTGCTATTCTCTGCTTTTACATTATCCAAAGATTAACCTTTGTTATTTTTCCCATGGTAATTTTTGTATTCCCTTACCTTGCCCTGAATAAAGATGATTTCTGTGTTAATTAAAATTAGAGAATAGGTAACTTACGTACAATGTTCAATGGTTAAAAGATACAAACGCATATCCAGTGAAACCCAATTCTTACACATTCTTATACCCCCAAGTCACTCAGGTCCCTTCCCCAAAAAATACAGTTGCTAGTATCTCACATATTCCTTCAGAAATATCCCATATCTTGACAAATGTTTTTTGTATCTTTCAGTATATTTTTCCACACAAAAGAAACATCTTGCTTTTTTCACTTAACACCTGTGAGGGTTTTCCGTATAATATATTCTTCAAAATGTCTGCATTGTTTGCCATTATACAGCTATAACGTGATTTATGAAACCAAATCCCCTGGACACATTTAGGGGTATTTCCTAATGGTGAAATGAGTATTTATTCACACATGCCATTTTGCATACAGACAAGTCTATCTGCAGTTGAAAATTATTTTTAAAAGGCAATTTCTACAAGCCCCTTTAGTTGATGGTTTTCAGATAAATGAATAAATGGCATATTTCTGCTGCTTTTTAGTAGTCAATAAATGTCTGGCCAATAAGACATTCTTAGCTCAAAATTTGCACTTTTCTGTCTTCTTTTAGGAACCAGTAATCCCTTGTATGGTGAGGCTGATAAAGATCATTACATTAACCATCTAGTTCATCTAAGTACACTGTAAAATGGATCAGCAGAGTGCTACTTCGTATTTCTCAGGCTGTAATGTATGTAGGAATCATGTAGGCATCTTGTTAACATGCAGATTCTGAATTAGTTGTACAGTGTGGGGGTATAACAAGGTGATAATTTCAAAGAACTATTCCTTCACAGTGCATTAAGCAAGTAGGATGCAAGGATGGGCTGAAGAAAGGAATGTTATGACAGTTTGGTGGGAAAGTCAGTGGGTCAGACATAAAGGAAGCTATGTTGTAGATTCAGCCTTCCCACTCCTTCTAGGAACTATTCTTTTCCCACTTGTGCTGGTTTGAATCTGTTATGTACCCCAGACGAGCCAATGTTCTTTTAATCCATTCCTGTGGGTACAGACCTATTGTTGGGTAGAACCTTTTGATTAAATTGTTTTCATAAAGATGTGGCCCACTCAATTCAAAGTGGGTCTTAATCCTTTTACTGGAGTCCTCTATGAAAAGAATAAAAGACAGAAAACAGCTCAGATCCAATACAGAGAGCACAGAGATGAAACCAAATAAAGGACACAGAAGGAGAGAGACGCCCCAGAGATGCTGAGAGGAGACCTGCAGGACACAGAGACCTCAGACAGGTGACCCCAGAGAATCAAACAAGGGCGCACAGATAGAGAGAAAGCCGGTGGAAACAGGCTGGTAGCAATGGAGTCCAGGAGCAAGGGACCGGCAAATATCACCATGTACCTTCTCATGCAGCAGAGGAACCCTGGATGTTGTCGGCCTTTCTTCAGAGTCAAGGTATCTTTCTCTGGATGCCTTAAGTTTGATATTTTCATGGCCTTAAAATTGTAACATAATTTAATAAATCCCCTTTTTAAAAGCTAATCTGTTTCTGGTATATTGCATTCTAGCAGCTTTAGTAGACCAAATCACCACTATGTGCTGAAGTCTAAGTTTACTCATCTGTTAAATTGGTATAAAAATTCTAGTTTGACCTCCATATATCAAAGAGTTAAACTGAGATTTAAGTGAGACTACATACATACATGTGAATTAAACTGATGGCCAGTAGCAATAGTACTGACATAAAAGAAATAAAAAACTCGTAATGCTTAGGCTTTAATTAACATGAATAAAAGGTGTAACAGAATACAAAACTGTATACAGTGAGAATACAACTATATAATATTATTGCAGAAAAGAAACAAAAAGAAAATCCTAGGAGAATAGATAAATGCCTATTAGCCATAGATGCCTAGGGGAAAAAGGATTATGGTTGTAAGCTTTTCTCATTTTTTTATGATAGTGCCTCATAGTTTCAAATAGTTTATAAATAATGTAAACCACTTTTATGGTAAAAACAATAAGGAGTTAAAACACTCTAAAATGTCATCACTTTCCTTTGTATAGATATGAAGTACATGGTTGTCTTGTATCATGACAGGAAAAGATAAAAGTAAAAACAGACACTTACTCAAAACCTACTGTAAACCAAACACTTGGTCAGGTTCTTTATATGTTAACTCTTCAACACAGGCAAATTGGCTCATAAAACTATCCATAGGCAGCAATGGGTGATAATTTTAACAAATAAATAAGATATGATTAAGCCCCTGTAGAGCCCCCCACCTCTTTGCCATCTACAAGTTCCTGTGGAATATAGCCTCTACCTGTCTCCTACCACCTACTTTCTCACTAGCTCTGGTTCAGCTGCAATAGCCTTGTTGCTATTCTTGAAAGCCCAAAATTCTCATATTCACCTTGGAAACTTTGAATTTGTTGCTACATCTGATAGAAATATTCTACCTCTCCAACATGCACTATTTAGATCCCTTCTCAACTGTGGTCCTCTCAGAATAACACTCCTAGAAACTTACTTTCTGAAATATCACCAACACCTTCATTAATATTCTTTAATATTCTTATATGGGATAGAATGAATGTTTTTATTAGTTTTTGTGTAAATTATCTTTTCCACTAGAATGTCAAATTCTGGAGAGCAGAATTGTCTTTGCTCTAGCTAAACACCTAATGCATAGGAGGTGGCAGCTTTGCTGGATCAGTGCCCACACTTGTCCTTGCATATCATGGAGTACATTTAATTCAGGATCCAAGTATACATGTGTGTACTTGTGTGTGTTCAGAGCATTCCTTGGGAGAGTGCAATGGTTCTAAGTTCCAATGTGGACATATAATTCAAGATAGGAGGTAGGTGATAGAGTAGGAGGGCTTATTTGATTATCCCAAATGGCATCTTCCAGTACTATCAGGATATAGAGAAAGACAGATGGTGGGGCAAAGACTGTGGTGTGACCACTTCTAGCCACCCTTTGCATTCATTTTGCCATACTTGTGTCAGGATAATTGTCTCCTGCATATTTTTATGTGTAAAAACCAATTTTAAAAAATGTTTAATAATGATATTTGGAATAGCTTCAGACTGAGTTAGTAAATTCAATTGCCTTTGAAATTTGGAATGTTTTCTTCCCACCCCTTTATATGTTCTAAATAACATGCACCATGGACATGTAGAGTTGAATATAAAAATTCTACTTTGGTTGATGTGCTGGTTTGAAATGAGGTATATACCCTCAAAAAAGCCATGTTTTAATCCTAATCCCAGTTTGTAAAGGCAGCCGTTTCTTCTAACCCCTATTCAGCATTGCATGTTTGAAAGTGTAATTAGATCATCTCCCTGGACATGTGATTTAATCAAGAATTGTTGTTGAGCTGGATTAGGTGGAGGCATATCGCACCCCTTCCAGGTGGGTCTTGATTAGTTTACTGGAATCCTATAAAAAGAGGAAACATTTTGGAGAATGAGGGAGATTCAGAGAGAGCAAAGAATGCTGCAGCACCACAAAGCAAAGAGTCCACCAGCCAGTGCTTTGGAGATGAAGAAGGAAAACGCCTCCCAGGGAGCTTCATGAAACCAGAAGCCAGGAGAGAAAGCTAGCAGGTGACTCTGTGTTGGCCATGTGCCCTTTCAGATGAGAAAGAAGCCCTGACTATGTTCATCATGTGCCTTTTCACTTGAGAGAGAAACTTTAAACTTCATCGCCCTTCTTGAACCAAGGTATTTTTCTCTGCATGCCTTTGATTGGATATTTCTAAAGACTTGCTTTAATTGGGACATTGTCTCAGTCTTAGAACTGTAAACTTGCAACTTATTAAATTCTCCTTTTTAAAAGCCACTCTTCTCTGGTATGTTACATTCTGGCAGCTAGCAAACTAGAACAAATTTTGGTACCAGGAGTGGGGTGCTGCTGTGGTTTGCCAATGCCAAACATATTGGAATGGCTTTTTAAATAGATAATGGGAAGATTCTGGTAAAGTTGTGAGAAGCTTGATAGAGAAGGCCTAGAATGCTTTGAAGAGACTGTTGGTAGAAATGTGGACTCTAAGGACACTTCTGATAAAGCTTTAGACAGAAATGAGGGATAGAGAAGGGATTCATTAGAAGAAAAATAACCTCACAGGCAGAACTATAGAGGCTGAGGCCTGAGGTCAAGAAGCCTCAGGCTAGGAGAGTGGACCCACCCAAGCACATGGTGAGGGTGAGTTTACTCAAAGGCAGAGGATGGGACTTCTACCTCATTGCAGTGGAAGAGTCATGCCATCTCAGGCCTTGGAGAGGGTGAAGCACATTCCTTGGGGGTTGGGGAGAACCTGGCTGCCACCACATGGAGGGGTTGAGCATGTGCCCTGGAGATGGTGGAGAGCCTGGGTACAGCCCCAATGCTTGGAGAGGGTGGAACTGAGAAAAAGGTGGTCTCCCCAGTGTCCCCCAAGGTTGTGTTCAGAGAGAGGGCCTTCTGTGTAGGCCCTTGAAAAGGGTGGAACTGCTACTTTTAGAAGCCCTGAAGATAAATAACTCTCAGACTTTGAAATCTAATGGACTTTGCCCTGTGGGTTTTTGAAACTGTATGGGTCCAGTTACCCCTGTGTTCCTTCCTCCTATGGAAATGAGTATGTGTATCCTATGAATGTTCCTCCTTTGTATGTTGGCAGCAAATAACTTGTTCTGAGTTTTACAGATCCATAACAAATGGAGAAAATTTTGCCTTAGAACTGTCCATGCCTTTAACTAACTTTGATGAGACTTTGTACTGATTTTAATCTCGTATTAATCTTGCATTTGAAATATTACTGGAATGGTTTAAGGTTCTCTGATATTGTTATGGAATGAATGTATTTTGTACATGGGGAGAACATGTCTTTTTTAGGGTCCAGAGGGTGGAATGTGCTGGTTTGAAAAGATGTATGTACCCTAGAAAAGCCATGTTTTAATCCTAGTTCAATTTTGTAAAGGCAGTCATTTCTTCTAATCCCTATTCAGTATTGTATGTTTGAAACTGTAATTAGTTCATCTCCCTGGAGATGTGATTTAATCAAGGGTGGTTGTTAAACTGGATTAGGTGGAGGCATGTCTCCACCCATTTGGGTGGGTCTTGATTAGTTTACTGGAATCCTATAAAAAAGGAAACATTTTGGAGAATGAGAGAGATTCTTAGAGAGCAGAGAATGCTGCAGCACCACGAAGCAGAGTCCACCAGCCCCAGCATTTTGGAGACGAAGAAGGAAAATGCCTCCGGGGGAGCTTCATGAAACCAGAAGCCAGAAGAGAAAGCTAGCAGATGATTCTGTGTTCACCATGTGCCCTTCTAGCAGAGAGAGAAGCCCTGACTATGTTCGCCATGTGCCCTCTCACTTGAGAGAGAGAGACCCTAAACTTCATCGGCCTTCTTAAATCAAGGTATCTTTCCCTGGATGCCTTTGATTGGACATTTCTATAGACTTGCTTTGATTGAGACATTTTCTCGGCCTTACTGTAAGCTAGAAACTTATTAAATTCCCCTTTTTAAAAGCCATTCTGTTTCTGGTATATTGCATTCTGGCAGCTAGCAAACTAGAACAGTTGATTTTTAGAAATAGTTGACAATGCATTCTCTTATGAAAAAGCTATCATAATTAAGACTGATGTGTTCAACAAAACACAACATTTACTAGCTTTCTGGGACTATTGGTATTCTCTATAGTGGAAATGATTCCTCTTGAACAGCTCTCTCCATAGACTTTTAAGCTGAAATTTTAATATGAAGAGAGCTTTGAAAATGTTTTTAGATGTTGATTGTATTATTGCTAGTTCTTGGGATGAGTTGGCCAGGGAAAAGATTTCTGCCCCTATATTTAAATCAATAGTTTGGAGTAGGACACTGAAAAAAGAAACTTTAAGAAATAGAAGTGGAGGAAATGTTTAAGTTGGAAGGGTTAAGGAAAAGCTGTAGAGCTATACATTTGAAACTAAGTAAGCTTCTAACGAAAGACATCAAACAATAGAAATTGCCTTTGCATTCTTTTTGGTATTTTCTGCTGTGGGCATCATTTTTATTTTCATTAGAAAGTGAATTTTGACTGGCACATTTTATTATCTTTATTTAACTGAATAAGAGAGAGATGAAGAGCTCTAACATTTATTTAGCAAGAGGAGAAGAACTAGCTATATAATATGCCAGAAAGTGGACTCAACACAGGAGTGAATGATAATTTTTTTTAGTATCTGTCACCTTGTCTAAGATTCCATTCATTCATTAAATTACTTGACAATTAAGGAGTACCTTACTTAGGATGTGTTGAATTTTTTAAGACAGTTCTTCAAGTTTTCACAATTAATAAGCTACAATAAAGCTCTCATCTTCCCGAAAACCCTCCCATTAATTGAGTAGATTATTCTTATAGTTGTTTGGTTTGTATAATAGCCTTGAAGATAAGTCGTTTGTACTAGCTCACCTCAGTTTATTGTTGGTACACTTTCTGCTGAGTGGTATACAAATTGTAATATGAGATAATTGTCTTCTAACCTATTCAACACAATAAAGTTTTAAACCATATGGAAATGTTGCCATCTCCACAGCACTTAAAAAAAAGGTTTTTAGAGAACATAGTTACTACAGTTGTCAAACAGGATAACCTCCCTTTTAGAGTTTTTATGAAATTAAATGAGACTCCATCAGTTTGGATTGTCTTTAGTTGCAAGCAATAGAAAATCTGATCATTTGTGCTTTCAACACATAAGGATTTACTTTTCTCATACAATAGCAGTCTAGATGTAGGCTGACTACTTTAAGTGTTAGTGATTCTGTCAGGAACTCAACTCTTATCTATTGCTTCTGCCATCCAAAGACTGTGGCTTTGTCTTCATATTCACAAGATGGTTACTGCACTTCCTAGCATTGCTCCCATATCCCAGACAGAAAGAAGGGCAAAGCGTGTCCTGTTCAAAAGCTTTGGTAGATCTAGTACTAATTGATTTCCCCTAAGTTCTTACTATTAAGAAGTGTGTCACATGGCCATCCCTTCCTACAGGTTGACTTTAGCCTCTATAGTAGAGGAATAAAGAGTAGTAAGAATTTTAAATGGCTTTTAGATGTCAAATAAGCTCTAGGGCCTGGCATACTGCATTAACCAAAGTGTCATATGCCTACATTAGGGTGGCAATATTACTGACAACATTGATGCTTATAACTCCATAGTATAATTGCCAACACCATGGTCTAAATTGAAGTTCCATAACAAATACAATATAATGATGATTTTCAAACAAGAGAGGTAGATTCATAATTGCAACATAATAATACATATTGAATGCTTATTATGAAACAGTCCATTTTTCTAAGCATTTTATATGCACTAACAGAATAAATCCTCCCTACAACCCAATGAGGTAGATAATATAATTTCAATATCTCCATTTCATGGGTTAGTACGTGGAGACCTTAGAGAATTTACAATGTGCAGTGTTGGGATTTTGCATCCAAGTAGTCTGGATCCTGAGTCCCTGTTTCTAAATATTACACTAAATTGTGTGTGCGAGACTATTTCCTGTGACTTTAAAATTCATAGAATGTTGGTGCATAAAGTGAGAGACAACTTAAAAGACCTGGGTTCCTGAGAAGGAACTAGGGGGGCAAAGGACGCCAGCTTTTTTAGTTAAACAGGGTCAGAGCGTGGACATGAGGTTCCTTAATGTAGTTCACTTTTTTTTTCTCTGCAACACCTCATTCTTTGTTAATTCACAGGTCACCTGTGAAAAGAACATTCACACCCATTACCAGAGTAATTAATCACTATTATAAGGACACTTACAACCTACAGAACTATTTTTATCAAGTTGTTATGTGATGATTTCACGAAGAAGCTACCTAGAAGAATTGCTAGTCATCTTTGATCTCTTTAGATTCTGGTTAGAAATATTTGTCAAATTCTTTTTATAGGTGATTGTGTGTGCTTTACATTGCTTCATATCAAGTCATAATATCAGGTTGCCCTGCTCTCAGTGATGGGAAGTTTGATCCCTTAAGATGGTGGCATCAGATTTTTCTGTTTTAAAAGTATTTTTTTCTCTTTGCAAGAATAAATAACTCTGAAAGTGGGGGAGGCAGTGGTTCTTTGCTTCTGAGCTAATAGGTGGTTCTGCCACAGTCTTTCATCTAATAGATTTGTTGATATTTTTCCTTCTTCAATTAATTTCCTTAGGCATTATAGAATGCTGTTTTTTTTTTAATTCCACCTTTTCTTTCACCTTTATTGACTTTTTATTAAAGAAGCATTTTCTTTCTCTCTTCAATTAGGAGTGAAATAAAACTACTCCTAAAAAGGCAGTTTGGAAGCTTGACTGTTTTCCTTTGATTACAAATTTTCAGGATAAAAAACTTAAGGTAATAATTACCTCAAATGAGATAAGAATTTTGTTTTATTTTGGGGGTGGTTGTTTTGGTTTTGCTTTTGATCTCTTTCCCTCTTTTTTTTTTCTTTCAAATGAGGGATCACTGTGGATTCATTGGTTGGCATTTATTTATTTGATTGTTTGTTTGTTTATTTACAATCAATTAGGTTCCAGGAAAAGCATGAAAGAAAGAGCACACTGAAAGATGCATACAAAGATGAAACAATGAGACAATTCCAGAATGCAGAATATTCTATGAAATAACTGTTTTGTTCTCTCCAGAAAGTCAATATAATGAAAAATCCAGTGGGTACCTCCTGTCACAGAGTGGCAAAAACTGAAAAGAAATAACCAAATTCATTACATGTCTTTGACATTTATTCTGCTTCAAATGGGTGAAATTTATATGTGGACTATATATTAGATAATAAGGAAATTATTGCTAATTTGGGGATAATATGATATTGGTACTGAGGAGACTGTTAAGAATTGAAGGCTCTTAATTTCTATGGTTTATATTCAATTCACTCAATAAAAAGAAAGGAAAAAGGTAAACACACTAGTCAAAATATATGAAAAAAAACAAATACAAATGAAATGTCTTGAATTTCTTTGGAGAGTATATGCATGATCATTTATTAATTTTTCTGTACAGGAAAATCTATAGATAGTTTAAGGTAAAAATTAATTGCAATGGAAGCTTCAGAAATATTAGGATGCTTTAAAATTATATGGTCTAGAGCAGTATTTTCTCAACGCTGTATTGCTGAGGAGAATTGGCTCAATATTTAGGCAGAGACACTAGCAGACAGAAGTGGTAGATTCTTGCCCAATGTGCTCAAATAACCAATTCCTGAAATACCAGGCTTTCAAAGAGAGAAAAAGACTATTGCTAGACAGGAAATAGGAAATCATATGGCCTTATCAGCTCAAAAATCTGTCTCCCCAAACTGCAATAATTCTAATAGGTTTATAGTATCAAAAGATGGTTTGAGAATAATGAGCACAGTGGTTCTCAATGATATAATTAGAGGTGATCTAATTACTGAGCATGCACAGATTTATTACATGCTTAGTTACAGAACATAGGTAAGAAAATGGTGCCTTAATATGATGATAGGCATGGTTTTTAGTATTATAATGAGGTATAGGTCATTTATAGAATGAAGTCTAGGCTACTGCGCATATCAAACAGGACCATTTTGGTTAGATCCAGTTTCAGTTATCAAGGTGACTTTGGACTTGGGATACGTTTGCTCTGGGCTGACCCAAGATCCTTCATTAGTGATCTCAAGACTCTAAAGTAGAAAAATTGGATAACTGGGTAAAAGTGAAGGTCAGTCACAAGGTTTTCACAATCACAAGGGCACAAGATAAAGGCTATACAATCATTACTAGAGATCAAGGCTGCTAGATTATAGTTCAAAGATTTGGGTATTTCCCTCTGTCTACTCTAATATACTAGAAAGTAAAAAGTAATTTCTACATAATGATTAAAAAATCATAATCATCCCTTAAAGTCCTAAATCCTCGGTTATAAAAATGTCTTTTCTTTTCTTTACATGGGAAAATTACATTTCAATCTGATTTATATTTTGGGGATCTGTTTAGGATTTTATTTGGAGAAAATAATTATAATACTCTAGGCAGGAAGTCTTCAATTTACTCCTAACTTCCTAAATGAAATCTGTTTGCAAAGTGGCCAGAGTTTGATAAAAATATGGCATTCTCCTAAAATCAATACTTTGTATAATGGTTTTAAAGTCTATCATATGGTTTAGCAAAATTTTTCTGCAAAAGGTCATTTGGTAACTATTTTAAGCTTTGTGGGATATGCAATCTCTGTCATAGGCCCTCAACTGTATCTTTCTAAAGTAGCTACAGAAAATTTGTAAATGAACAGATATAGCTATAAATAGTAAATCTGAGGGTTGGCTTTGAAGTATGCAGCAATAGTCTGCTAACCCTAGTCTATCATACCAAACGTATTTTTTACTAGCAGAGTGTTGGGCAGTTTTAATGATATTATTTAAGTGGAACACCCATATATCATGGCCTCTCCCTTTTCATGACCTATCCACATTCTATTCTCTATGGAAGTTTCTCTGCTCTTTTCTCACTTAGATAGTTATTTTTCATTTTTCATTTCTCCTCTTAATGTCACATTCCTGATAAAGGTTCTTGGGTTTTGATCTGCATGAGGATAGCTCTTACTCATAGAACTCATAATAATTGTCATGTGTGTGATTAGTTCCTTAATTCTTAAGAACATTGACTAATGACTGTGTAGTAGGACATAAGTCATTGAGGACAGAAACAGTTTCTGTTCTTGTTTTTGTTGTGTTCTTTGTTCACTGGCTTCATGTTTTCCTTTTTCTCACCATGTTCTCCCCAATCTAGCAAGATGCCTAACACTTAGGAGGTGCTCAAATGTTTGTTGAATGGATTGGTTTGTTACTTTTTAGCTTTAGGTACTATTAAGCTATAAATGTAAAGAATAAGTCAGAAGTTCAAAAGATACAGTTAAGGAATGCATTCGTTTGTAAATTTAGATGTTATTTTTCTCTTTTAACCCATCTTCTTTTAAATGCCAATAAGCTAAAAGCATAAGAAATAACATTAGTTACTATCCTAAAGGTTTATTTTGATGTCTTTGAGGATGTTTTCATTTACTACCATATTTGAAAAGAGTTCTAACGCTTGAGTAATGAAGTAGCCATAAGTTGCCATGACTGGCATGTAACTTATGCATTTGAATCCCTTTTCCCAGGAACATTGGCTTATTTTTTGAGTTATTTAGGCCAGTCTTTAAATTCTATAAAGTGATCTATCAGGATCTGGAATCTGATCCCAATTATTAACTATTTATTTTGTTTTCTTCTATACAAATTTGCTTTTATCAAACTGATCTAAATGTTCTTTTGGATCTTATCACTGGAGTTTTCTAACTCTGTAATTTCTTGTACTATGGATTTTTAAGAGGTTTTTATTGTCTCAATTACTTTACATTTTTCAAATAAATTTTACTACTTGTTTTTCATGTAACTGTTTTCCTACCACAACAAAAATTAATTTCACAAAAAAATTTTTTTTTTTTGCGTGGGTGGGGTTTTTTTTGCATCAAATCTGGGTCTCTGGCATGGCAGGTGAGAATTCTGCCACTGAGCCACCATTGCACTGCCCTTTATTGTTTATTTTAGCCATAGTCATTCATACAATAAATGCTAAATATTAGACATTTAGTGACAGTAATTTGAGTATATGAGATGCTTTGAGAGAGAAATCTACACAAGAAGAAATTTTAATAGCTTCTGTCTGCCATATATAGATTTTGGTAACTAAGACCATCACACAATTCAATATAATTAGATGAGAGTGAATCTTTGTTATTTCAGCTGAATTTATATGAATATTTGACAGCCCATTTTTATATTTTAATTGAAGTTAGCTAAGATGTAATCTCTGAAGGTATATAATATCTGCTAAGGTGGCACTTCTTTTAATTCTATCTGCCCAAAATTTGATGTTTTGAGATGAGGAATGATTGAGATATTTTCGTATAATAAAATTCGCATTTGCTTAGAATCAAGAAACATATCAAAATGAGCTAAAGATCAGTCTCATTAAACTAAACTCAATCCAAATAAACTGAATTTCATTTCCTACCACCTTCATTCTTCTTTAATGACCAGAAAAATGAAAACTTATTTCTTGTTGCAGATTAATGGAGCATGAAGATAGAAAAAAGAAACGAAATTCAGAGTAGTTTATTTTCATATTCAACTATACGGATAAGGTGATCCATCTCTGACTTAGCTACTTTATGGACAAAGGGGAAGGTGAAATGTGGCAAAGAGGGATGCCTTTTTTGAGTTATTCCAAACTGATTTACATTTTGTTGAATCCTGATTTCAGAAGAACATTTCATTTTTCTTGACTCAGGCTCTATGTTACAGGAGAAATTAAGACAGTTATTTTCTAAGTTCAAGTCAAAGCACTAGGTAATGAGAACTGTACCATCTCAAGATTATTGATAACTCTCTGATTCTTGCTTTAAAGATAAAATTTTGTAGAGCACGTGTATGTATTTCCACCATAAATTTGTGTGCTGTTCTGTGGCACTTACACTTTTGTATCTTATAAAATGGATGTCATTGCAAATTGCTATAAGGGATGGGAAAGACCTGAAATTAGAATTTAAAATGGCTAATTTCAGGATATAATGATGAAAATGGCCTGGACAGAGTTCAATATATAAGATAGGTAGTAAAGGGAGATAAATCCTAACAAATAAGATTGGACATGTAATGAAAAGTTTAGAATGTAAAAATGTAAAAGTTTAGTTTGTATGAAATTGTGAATTATTAGAGATGGTTAAATAGATGGGTGACCTATGGAATCTTTATCTTAACTTCATTAATCTAGGGATAACACAGGAAATAACGTGATGGGAAAGCTTTGGAGACTATTTTAATGAAAGCTAAGTTCTTGCTGTTATTTAGCAATGAAAATGAGGAGGGATCACTGCACTGTGCAACATTTGTAAAGAGGACATGATGTCTTAGCCATTAAAACATGAGAACAAAGAAGTCTCCATTCAATTAGGGCAAGAGAGGTTGGTGGGTAGCTATGGCAACAAGTAAACTATAAAGTTAAAGTGAAACCTGTCCATTAATCAATCAGAGTTACCTGAAATCAGCACAAAGCACACTTCTTAAGTCACTGCACTTATGCCTTCAAGCTTGCACATCTGTAAGCAACCCACCTCCAAAGCAGAATCTTTCTTCAAACCCCACATAAGATCATCAGTTTACTCTGCTTAAATGAGACAATTTCTAACCATCATAGTATAGCTTATGTAAGAAAACAATAAATTCTTCTCCTCAGTTTTAAATATCAAGTGAGTGTCCCTTTCTTGGGCAGTTGTCTCTCCATTTCGTTCATGCCTTCACTCAAACCTCCTGTGATCCTTGAATTTCTGTCTTGTCCCCTTCTTTTTAATTATGAAATTTATGAAAATTTGTTTAAAAAGATTGTTCTAGAGTTGATGCCTTAGTATTTTTAGGAGCACCCGTATCCTCCTCAATTCTGTGCAAAAGAATTGGATAACTCCATGCAAAAGTCCAATTCGTGATGTTTGACAATCATGATCTTCTAAATTAATGTGGACCTTCTTTTCCTCAATTTTAATATCCACTATATCCTTGACTTAATCTAAACTAGTCTTCTCTTTCCTACTTTAAGATAGCACATGGACCAGGCCCTGTAACTTTTCTACTCAGCATTCTTTCCTCCTAGAATGGCCTCCACCTAATTTCCCCATAGTTAAATCCAGGTTTTTCCTTAGTCTGCTTCTGATTCCCCAGATCTAAACAACTCCTTCCTCCTAAGAAATATAACACATGTTAAATCACTGCTTCCTTGAGTTGCAATTTCATGAACTAACACAATTTGCCAATAGACCCTTCTTACACACACATAAAAATATGAGACCACATAGAATTGATAACATCCTTTTAAAGATCATTTTGGATGAGAAAATCTAATACCCCCATCATTTTATCAAATACATTTTAGCACCAAAAATATCATGGAAACATAAAATGAATTTAACTCTATAAAAATCTCATTACATTGTTCTTATTTTTGTCATTCTGCTCCAGGTAAGTGAAAACTTCTTCATAGACTATTTCTGGTCATCTGAGAACCGCTTATGTTTCTCATTTTGTTCTCCATGTATTTGACCGTGTGTCGATTTGTACTGTGTATTCTGGGGACGTTGGGCTGGCACCTGCTTCAGAATTTCATAGTTATTTTCACAGCTCTAGATCTCATACTCAGGACTTCCTTTTCTCACACCTTCTCCAGTCTATCTAGGGTTTTACTACCCTCCATTGCAAGTGTTTTAACCTAAGAGTCAAAGCTAGAATGTTTTTTTTTGACACCCCTCCCCAACCTCTCTCTTTTCTGTCTCTATCATTCTTTCCTCTGATGCCCAGCTCCTGTACTTTCTCAGGTGAGAGGTGACACTTCCTTCTCTTCCATGGGATGAAAATGGTATTGGCACATCAGGAAAAGAAATCACATTACGAAAGAAGTAAAGAATGAAAATACCTTTAGAAGTATTTTTTAAAACATTTTCTCCTTTATATTCCTGTTAGTGATTTTATCTTCACAGTAGGGTTTGCTTTCCTCACTGCACCCGTGTATTCCTAAAAATCATGAACAGTGATTTGTACTTCATACTCCTTGGTATCATCCTGGTACCATAAGGAAGCAGGCACTCAGCTAATGTGGACTGAAGCAGGCATGCTCATAATGACTGTAATGGGATGATATTCGACTTTTAGGGTCAAAAATCTGAAATACAGGGTGGGCCACAGTGGCTCAGCAGGCAGAGTGGTTGCCTTCTATGCCAGAGACCTGGGTTCAAATCCTGGTGGCCTGCCCATGTTAAAAAAAAAAATCTGAAATACAGTCTCACTGGAGCCATATGATGACTAAGTTTGTAAAAAGGATAATGACAGTGGGAATAACTATTGCTCACAAGTTTTGTGTCAAAGAAATTAAATACATATGTGAAAATGCTTCTAAACTCTCAGGGGGTTTGCCATCCAGTTTTTTTTTTTTTTGTCAGGGGATGGGGTGTGGGGGGTACATGGCCCAGGAATGGAACCTGGGTCTCCCGCATGAAAGGCTGGCATTCTACCTCCATCCAGTTTTAAACATATGATAAAGGACTTGAAATAAAGAAAATATCAAACAGCCACACTAATGAATCGGACTAATGATTTTTATTTGGGTGTGAACACAGTGCTTTACCATTTACAGAAGAATTTTTCCTATAAAAATGGTGGCTTTCATTCTGCATCTATTCCATGATGTTATTTCCACTCACATTTAGCATACTTTAGGTAATTTTCAAGAAACTAAAATGGTGCATTTTGTATTTACATGGAAAAGGAAGGAAATCCAGGTCCAGCAACCAAAGGGAAATAGGTGTCGAGACAAGAATAAAATACCAGTGCTTTCTTTTATGTTTGTCCATTGAAGCTATATTTTTTCAAAATTCCATAAGCTATTTTTCAGGTGTCACTAGAATTTAAACTGCTTCTGGGTGTAGAACTTAAAATAAGTGGACTTTTGAAAACTTGAAATAGCATAGGTCTGGCTTATTTGGACTGAAAATGGATTTTAACAATACCACATGAAAAATTGACATCTTTCCTCAGTGCAGCTATTGCATGTGTTTTAATAGCTTATTTTTAAATTCACTCTGAAATACTATTTTTAACTTTGCTCTTCAAAAAAGTTTAGCTTTTCTTTTCTTTTCTTTCTTTTTTTGGTATATGTCTATGATCCAATTTTGTTGGGATGAGTGGGTAGTATCTGATTTTGTAGGTGTGGCCAGAAAGCTATGAAATATTTTATTTTCCAGCATTGCAATTCATAAAGGCATTTCCAAATTATATAAAATTAGCTTTAATGGAAGTCTGTTGTTTGGAAGACTAAGCTTCAATGGCTAAAATCTTTCTGAAGAGAAAATGATGACATGTTTGAGGTATGCAGTAGTGCTTTACAGTTTACAAGGCATTTTCACGTACTTTGGAAGGTTTGATCAATCAGCAACATTCTTTTCAAAGCTTTGGCTTCAGGTCCTGTCACTAAGTTATTGACTGTGTCCAAGGCAAGCAAAATGAAGTGTAGGGTCAAATCAATACAAGTAACCCTGATCGAGTGTAAGCCAGTGTGAGCAATTTAGCCAAACAAGTTCAGTTTTTAATTGAAACTTCTTTGGTCTGAATAATGTGGGCAAATATTTCAACTTGACTGTGCCATTTTGCAGGAGCTTATATCAGTGTTTGAACAGCTTTTTTATTCATCTTTAAATCTCTAATATCTAGAATTTGTTGCTGGAACATTGTAAAAGTTAAATAAAATAGTTTTGGTGAAAGTGAACCAATTCATGATCAAATTAGTTTGAGAACTTCTTTCTTCTCTTCAAACAGGTCTAGATGTAAAATAATTCTAGTTTTGGGTTGTATGTGAGTAATTGTTCACCTGTTAAATTGCCAAAGCACTAACTCCCTTTCTGACCTCACATTTCATCCTTTCCCTACCTTTGCCAATTTGGGTTTGAACAAACTACTGTTTTAGAGTGACTCATTATATCTTGGTGTTTAATCAGGTGCCTTCTTTTTATTCACCTCTATTGATGTGTCTCCAAATATGGCTGCTCATATCTACTCCCTTAAGGAACATTTCTGAATGGATATGCCCCTGAAGTTCAGGATGACTGAATGAGAAAATGTTCATCTCCACATACTCAAGCTTGCTTTTCTTGTATTCCCTTTTTTTGTTGAAGGATTGCCATAACCTTCAGCAAGTCAGAAGCATCTCCCTAGTCCCTTCTGTATAATTATTCAACTTATTTCCATCATCTTTCAAATCCAACATCTCTCTGATCCCCCCCCTTCTTTCTCTCCCTTGCCTGTTTCATACTTTGTGCTTCTACATGAGTCCTTTTTCTACACTTTTTTATTTTTAATTTATTTTACACATTGTATGTATGGATATCTTTCTAAATCATGAAAATTATTTATTATCTTCTACTCAAAATACTTTGTAGATCATGTTTGTTAAATAATTTGCAGTACAACATAAGTTCAAGTTCATAGAAAGAAGGAAACATTCTGTTACCAAAAGTGGACATAGGGCGGTCAACAGTGGCTCAACAGGCAGAGTTCTCACCTGCCATGCCAGAGACCCGGATCTGAGTCCCAGTGCCTACCCATGTTAAAAAAAAAAAAAAATGGACACAAAGTTAGAAGAAATTTGACTTAATGTTGAGTCCTTGAGCTGTCAACTTAATGTATATCTGGCAAAAGAAAAAATGCACCCCACAGCCTGAGTTAATACTGAACTAGAAATAAGGGATCAACAAACCCCAAGAGTGAGGAATATAAGAATTATGGGGCAGGAATAAAGAAGGGCATCATAACGACTGC
The DNA here is from genome assembly GCF_023851605.1 of Tamandua tetradactyla. NCBI lineage: Eukaryota > Metazoa > Chordata > Mammalia > Pilosa > Myrmecophagidae > Tamandua > Tamandua tetradactyla. Next base: position 42,840,357 of record NC_135335.1, on the reverse strand, counting down.
AGTAGTGATGATAGACCATATCAAAGTATATCAGACTCATATTTGGATATGAAAACTATTATGTGTTACACCATCACCCTCTTTGCCATATCTCTGCCATAGTGTCTGTGGCTAACAGAAATCTTAAATGATTTTATTTGCCTTTGAATTATGTCACACAGGTTGTAATCAGATATTTCCCAAGGCTAATACTAATTCCAAGAAGGCTTTATAATCACAAAAACATGATCACTTCTCAACAATATTCTACACTTGGCTCCACTCCCCAACTATTGCTGGAAAAATGAAACAATAACTCATTCATTAGGTCAGGTGCCCTTTATCCTAGTAGATTTCCTGGTCCTTGTGAGCTCTTGCAAGTTGCGATCATGGGCATCAGCTCTGCTCCCTAAGGGTGGTTTGTCATTTTAGCATAAGAAGATCTGTTCCTCCACCAAAATACCCATGCCCACCTCATTAAAACTCCTTTATGTCAACTGGGTGAAATCCAGGAGTTGAACACTTGGTGCTTCAACTACTAGATGAAGAAATAATGGTTTAAGAACAGCAAAACTGCCTGGTCCTGAAATCCTGGGGCTTAAGTAGGGAGCCTAAGAATACCTTCTCAGCTCTTCTGAAGCTGTGCTCGCATTAAAAGTCTCTCCTCAGAATTCAGGCAGCTGACTTAGCCTTATTTTGCAGCATTTAGAAAGTTAAGTATCTTATTTTTTACGGAACACAGTATGAAATGTCAACAAAGCCAAACACCAGATTAAGGCAGAAATAAGAATATTGCAAGAAAACGAAAAGAAAAAAAAGTTTTTCAAGACACTACAGATGCTTCCCAAGTTTATTATTGCAATTGATCACAGTTATGAAAATAACACTTATAATGCAAGTGAGGTGGTTAGAGTGTAGTATAAAGAATTCTCTCCATATACCATTTGACAATTTTATTTCCACTACAAACTGGTGTTATGGTGCCCATAAGTTATCTTTAGGCAGTACACCACTGGTGGATTATGTTACTATATGTTATTTGTTAGAAGAATCATAATGTCGTACACTATTTATTGGAATATACGAACATAACTGGTAAAATACTTCCTCTTTTAGGCCAGTTGTATTTTCCTTGCTCATCTTGACCATTACTTCTCATTATTAGATTTCTGGGATGATTTTTCACTAGTTGACAGGCTTTCAGAACTGTAATTTGGGAGAATAAAACCAGATAACAAATGATCGCATTTAAATGTTAGATCTCAGAGTCAATTATCTTCCTTTCACATGGTAAATTTTCTCTTTCCATAAAAGAGTTCTTCAGGGGTTTTGCTGTTTCCTTTTTCCCAATATATAGAAAACATAAGGAGTAAGTATTTAAACTTAATAATGTAAACATCATAAACACTTTTCCCTAATGATGCTGAAGACTACTACTGAATATTTTGTGTTTTTATTGTATTCTCTTATGCTTATTTTTTCATTTAATTTACATAACAAGCAGATGAGCAAATAGAACCTTAGAGATTTGCCCACAATCTGATTGAGGGATCCCTGAGCCTAAGATATCTAAATTCAAAGATCGACCATCAAAGCACTTCCATTGTCATTGGCTAATCCAAATGGCTAAACCTGTGCTCCGGATAGGATTAGCTGTCAAAAGTTGCTTGGTCTGCCACCTAGATCTACTGAGATTTTATGCATTTTGAGAGAGAGGACTCAAACGGTTGGCCACAGGTAACCTGGAAAACAATTCATCAAGAAGTACAAATTGACAGTGGTATGTCTGGCTGCACAGAGTGAGCCACCCTATGCCACCAAAACCTAATCCCATAATGGCATCCCCTATAGTTCGTGTATTCCATGTTCCATCCATGCACATAAATAAACAGAGAAACCAGTAAGGAATTGACCAACCTTTAGTATAGATGCATATAAGAGCAGGTGTTCATTGGCATTTCATGCCAGTCATCTGCAGACTAATTTTAGATTCAGTTCTGATATTCAGCTGTGTCATTTTTTATAGGAAGGTTTAATCCTGCTGCCTATTAACCATTCACAATCTAATCTAAGCCTCCAAATTTCCTGCTTTGCTTTTCTCTATCCAGCCTTCTTGTTTTCTGCAACAGTCTATGCAGTTTACAGAAACATGCTCTATTATATATCATCAATTATCACTAAAACAACTGTGTTGTGTATCTATGCAAATGTGATGGAAATCTAGATACTTCAAGTCTACAAAAGTGCTTTGGTAAAAATGTACTGATATCATTTGCATTTTAAAACTGTAGATGTCATGCAGAGTATTGCTGATATTTGGGGTAGCTTGGAAAAAGCATGTAGAAATGAGGACACGCAGAAATAAAATTGAAGACAGAGAACAGATGAAGCACATACTGGATTAGAGAATTTCTGTTTCATTTTGATGAAGTATTTTCGAAGTCCTAGGGAGACTTTTTCTTCTAATCTCCTTTGTTATATTTATCTCTTGTGCTTCTAAGGTAACCGAGAAGAGAAAGAAGATAAGAGGAGAGAACAGAGAAATATATTTTCTTTTCTCCTTGAAGTTTGTTTCTTAGGCATGTATACCTGAAACACAATTGCAAAAGAATTGTGACATTTTTAAGGGCAAGTGGATTTTACAAGAAAGGATAAATAGCTTCTTTCTCAAGCCGTCATTTCATGTCATCAATAATAAAGTAGGTTTCTAAGGAAGAATTTTTAAAAATGGAAACTTTTCCAGTGTATATTACTGTTATGCTTTGGAACATTTTATTTAAAATATGCCTTTGCTTGGAGAGTCAACAGCTTAAATAATTTTATGGTACTATATAATTAAAAGGATTTCATTTTACTTGGAAAAAACAGCATTCATTTTGGAGATCTGTGTTGTAATAGCAAGTCAGTAAACATTTTAAATATTGTCTATTAAATGCATTGCTGTTATATTTACTGATCCCTCCAACATCCATTTAACAATCATTAGGAATGTCCCTTCCAGAAACCTGGTATTTTGCTAAATGCTAGAGATAAGCTGATGAATTAATATTTCCCTCTTCTAAAAAGCTTATGGTTTAGTAAGAGGTGCTTGTTACTTGTTGGGGTTATTTAAGTGAAGAGTTTGTGTCTGTTATATTGAAGTGTTCATATATCTGTGGAGAGTGATCCCTTCCTTTAACAATTAAATGTAAACCCAAGCCAGTCTTTCTAAAGTTCTTTCTCCCTGGATTATTTGAGATTAATGTGATATCCCTGAGTTTTTTTGCACTAACGTAAAGAATGGTCAAGCTTCTCCTCATCTAACATCATTTGTTTCAAATAATATTTTATCTCATGCTTGATCTCAAAACCCAACTTGCCCTCAGTTGTTGAAATGAGATTAACAAAGAAGTGATACAGCTTGTTTCATCCAGCCAGAGCCATGCTGCTATGACAAATACCACATGATGGGCTGGTTTAAAGAGTGGGCATTTATAGTTTTGTAGTTTTTAAGCTGTAAGAAGTCCCAAAGCAAGATTTTGGCAGGGCTTACTTTCTTCCTGATGACGAACATCCTGGCGTTGGCTCCCTGCCCTCCTTGGACTTCCTTGGCTTGTATTTCTGCCTCCTGTCACATATGTTCTCGCTTTTCTGCTCTTCTGTTTGCCACTGCCTTTGGCTTCTTGTTTCTACCCCTGGCTTTGCCTTTATAAGGCCTCAAGGAATCTGGATTATGGGCCCCTAGTTAAGTTCGCCACATTTTAACTGAAAATGACATATTTGAGTATTCCTATTTACAATGGGTCACACCCATAGTAACGGGGCTAATATGAGGAGCCCGTGTTTGTTGTGGCACATAATTCAACCTACCACACAGCCAGTCCATCAAACCTTCATTTTTAATTTCCAGAGTCAAAATTTGGCAAAACATTTTCAAAGATTTCAGCTCGATGTGCTTTTTTGGGTACTGTTTTATTCTACGTATCTCAAAATAAGCTTTTTTAAATAAAAAACTGGAAACCTGGTATATCTTCAGTCAAGAAAACTTTAATCAAGTTTGAAAATTATTATTTTTCAGGAAAATATTATAAGGAGGCAGAAAATAGTTTCACTAAGTCTAGAATGTTAAAATACATTTAGAAAATTTGTATGTATACAAAACTCTGTGAGAGAGGAATAAGTATAAATTGAACAGTTTAGGAGAAAGTGTTTCGGTTCACGAGTCTGATGTACTTGCTTCTGCTATGTTGTGTTAACTCCAGTTTGGTGTATTATTGTAGTTTGAAAAATTTGAATTCTTAATATTATTTAAACATCTGCTTTTTTGTGGAAATGCATCCTTTCCTTTTCCAGATATAATACACAAAAGATATCCCATCTGGGCTGAATGCCAGGGAGACACCATGCTTAAGTAATAAGCCCAATTATCTTGCTAATAAATATCAACTAGAAATTGAACTCCTGTTGGCAGATATATAGGATACTTAAACACTAAGTGGGATTAATTAAACTCTAAAAGGAGTTAGATTATAAACAGATATAATAATAAATCATTACACAAATATTAAGTATAGCAATTATGTCATTTGCTTCTCTTTTAAGCTAAAGTAGTTTATGTTTTGAACTATTTTTCATGAGATGGGAATTTTAAAAATAGCGGAGTGCTTACCTGCGAGGATCTTTTGAGATGCAAATGCCAGATTCCAAACTGATGAAAGATGAAATATGTTTATAAAAATTTCACTCTCAGTGAAATGCAATATTCTCAAACATGTATAGCCTTTAAGTACATATTGATACTATGTATCGAGTAAAGTTTTCTTAGTGAAAAAAGGCTTAGTAGAGGGCAATTGAGATGGTGCAGGTCAAGTACATGTAAGAATGAATTTGTGATCAATTGAATAATTTTATTTAAAATGTATTATTGACTCCTCTGCAATTTCTTTACTAATTATTTTAAGGCACATATTTAGACAAGTGCACACTTGTCTAGATGAAAAACATTTTTTTACTTGTAAACTGCAGCCCATTTTGTTTGACGTCATTTTCAAGTTTTGTCAGAGACTGTTGTATTCAAAAGGGAGCCTTAATTTCTAGGAATAAATGATGTATGGAGTCTGAGACTCCAGTGTTCCTTACTTAATGAAATGTGATGGCTGAGGTAGCAGGGCAGCATGTTGTGTTAGTACACACAAACAAATAAGCACAGGTAATGGCAATCAAATAAGGAGGAAGGGGCCAATAGTATATCATAAATCACAAGAAAGAAAGGCAAGCAAAGATGAAGGAAATTTCAGGGCAGCAACTTGTTGTGGTATTTAGTTGTGTTATGGTATCTTGCATCTGTATCGATGCCTTAACAAAATCCAGAAAATTCTAATAGCCCTAAATCTCAAAAGAAGGATACATTATTTCCAGAGTGCAGTGGGTAACATGAAGTGCTAATGGGGAATTAAATATGAAAATAGAATTTTTAACAGGAACCAAACATAAATACTGGAGTTAAAGAACACAATAACTGAAGTGAAACATTTACTAGATGATTTAAATGACAGATTGAAGGTGGCAGAAGAAAGAATCAGTGATCTCAAAGATGAGACAACTGAAATTGAGGCTGAGGAGCAGAAAGAAAGAAAAAAACAATGAAAAAGAACAAACGGAACATAAGAGATCTGTAGGACACCATCAAACTTATCAACATGTAGCTCATCCTGCTCCAGGAAGGAGAAGAAAGATATAATGGAACTGAAGGATTTTTAAAATATATATATTGCAGAAAACATCCCAAATTTAATAAAAGACATGGATATGCACATTCAAGAATCCCAGTGAAACTCAAACATGATAAACGGAAAGGGAGCCACACCCAAACACATTGAAATCTAACTGTCCAATGCCAAGGGCAAGGAGAGAGTTCTGAAAGCTGTAGGAAATAAATAAAAATTATTTAAAAAGGAATCCTAAAAGGATAAAATGCCTATTTATTATCAGAAAACATGGAGATGAGAAGGCAGTAGTATAAAACGTTTAAAGAGCTGAAAGATAACATCTGATAATCAAGAAATTATATACAGTGAAATTTTGTTTTAAAAATGAGGGCATTAACAGAAGAATTGAGGGTCAAAAAGGCGCAAGACCTATAAAAACATAATAGGAAAATGGCAGAAGAAAATCCTCAATTATCAGTACTTACTTTAAATATAAGTGGCTTAAACTCTCTAGTCAAAGGGCAGAGATTGGCAGAATGGATAAAAAAGCAACTATAAGCTGTTTACAAGAAACTCACTTTAAATTCTAAGACATAAGTAGGTTTGAAGTGAAAGGATAGGAAAACAATGCCATGAAGTTAGCAACCAAAAGAGACCTACGTAACTATACTGTTATTAGATAAAATAGACTTTTGGTCAAAAACATTTTGAGGGCCAAGGAATTAACTGCTAAAAGTTAATTTAAAAAATATAAAACAATTATTAATATGTATGTCCTTACCGACAGAACCCCAAAATAAATAAGCGTACACTGAAAGATTTGAAGGGAGAAAACGAGGATGTTGAATTAACAGTAGAAGACTTCAATATACCACTTTCAGTAATGGATAGCACCTTTAGACAGAAGATCAATAAGAAAATACAAACTTTGTATCATACTCTAAACCAACTAGATCTGACAGACATATAGAGAACACTTCACTCATCAGAATAGAATACACATTCTTCTCTAGTACACATGAGTCATTCTCCAGGAGAGATCTATATGGTGGGTCATAAAACAACTCTCAATAAATTAACAAATATTAAAATCATACAGTGTTTCTTCTCTTACCACAATGGAATGAAGCTAGAAATGAATAACAAGGTATAAATAGAAAATTAACAAATATCTGGAAATGAACAATGTACTCTTAAACAACCATTATGTCCAAGAAGAAACTTAAAGGGAAATTGGGAAGTATCTTGAGGCAAATGGAAATGAAAATACAACCTACCAAAACTTCTGGGTTGCAACAAATGCAGTACAGAGTGGGAAGTTTATAGCTGTGAAAGTTTATATTAAAAATAAAGAAGGCGGCAGGCCATGGTGGCTTAGCAGGCAAGAATGCTTGCCTGCCATGCCAGAGGACCCAGGTTCGATTCCAGGTGCCTGCCCATGTAAAAAATAAATAAATAAATACATGAATAAAATAAAAATAAAGAAAGTTTTCAAATCAGAGACTTAACATTAAAACTGGGAGAACTACAAAAAGAAGAGCAAATAAACCCAATGCTAGCAGAAGGGAGGAAATAATAAAGATTAGAGCAGAGATACATAAAGTAGAGGCTAAAAAAATTAAAAAAAAAAAAACTATAGAAAGGATCCACAAAACTGTAAGTTGCTTCTTCAAAAAGATCAACAAAATTGACAAACTCCTAGCTAGTCTAACAAAGAAAAAAATAGGACACGAAGATCTAAAATAAAAAATGAACAGGGGGCATTAATCCGAAAGAAGAAAAGGACTATAAGGGGATATATGAGCAACTGTATACTAAAAAAAATTAGATAACCTAGATGAAATGGAGAAGTTGCTATAAATATACAAATAATGCACTCTGACTCAAGAAGAAATAAAAGATCCCAACAGACAAATAGCAAGTAAAGAGTAAACCTATAATTGCCAACCTCCCAGCTAAGAAAAGCCCAAGTGCAGATCACTTCATAGATGAATTTTCCTAAACATTACAGAAGAATTAACACCAATCATGCTCACACTCTTCCAAAAATTGAAGAGTAAGGAATTCTCCCTAACTCATTTGATGAGGTCGACGATATTCTTATACCAAAGCCAAGCAAAGATACTGTAAGGAAAATAAATTACAGAACCATATCCCTTATGAATATGGATATAAAAATCATCAGCAAAATGCTAATAGATTGAATTCAATGGCACATTAAAGGAATTATATACTCTATCAAAGTGGGCTTTATCCTGTGTATGCAAGTGTGATTCAAAATGAGAAAGTCAATTGATAGAAATACACTACATTAACAAAATAAAGAAAAAAATACATGATCATCTCAATGCAGGAATGGCATTTGACAAAATCCAGCATCTCTTCTTCATAAAAATACAGAAAATAGGAACAGAAGGAAACTTCCTCAGCATGATAAAGGGCATTGATGAAAAACCCATAGCTAACATCATACTCAATAGTTAAAGACTGAAAATTTCCTTCTTAAATCGGAAACAAGATACCCATTCTCATTACTGATATTTAGTATTGTATAGAGCAATATTCAATATTATATTGAGCTCTAATTGCCAGAGCAATTAGACATGAGAAAGAAATAAGATGTCCACATTAGAAGGAAATGAAACTCCTATAGGCAGATGACCTGAGCCTATATACAGAAAATCCTGGAAACCCCACAATCAAGCTATTAGAACTAACAAATTCAGCAAAATGGTAGGGAATAAGATTAAATGCAAAACTCAGTAGTGCTTTTAAACACTGTGCTACATGGTAATGAACAATCTGGTGAAGAAAGCAAGAGAAAGAATTCCACTTACCAAAGCAACTAAAAGGACCAAGTGTCTAGGACTAAATCTAACCAAAAATGAAAAAGGACTGTTGTACAGAAAACAACAAAATATGCTAAAAAAAAAAAAAAAAAACAAAGAAGACCTGAAGAAGGATATTCTGTAACATATATGATGTATTTTTTATTCATTCATTGATTGCTAGACACTTGTTGCTTCTATCTTTGAATAATGCTGCTGTGAACATTACTATGCAAGCATATGTTCAAGTTCCTGCTTTCAGACGGAGTATTATTCAGCTGTAGAAAGGAATGGAGTTCTGCTGTGTGAAACCACACGGATGAATGCTCAAGAATTCATGTTCGGTGTCACAGGCCAAAAGCAAAAGAGCAAAGCTCATATGATCTCACTGATGAGGAATAATTAGAATAAGCAAATTCACAGAGTCAGAAACTGAAATATAGATTTTCAGGGTCTGGGTTGGGGGTACGGAATGGGGATTTAATTCTTAAATTATATAGTTTCAATTTGTGTTGTCAGAAAGTTTTGGTAATTGATGGGGGCAATAGTAGCACAACATTGTGAATGCAATTAACAGTACTAAATTACATCTATAAATGTGGTTAACAGGAAATTTTAGGCCACATACATTACTAGAATAAAAATTTTAACAAAGAAATCTAGGAAATTACAAAATAAAAAAAGTGAACCATAATGTAAGCAATGGGCTATAGTTAGTACAATTATAAAATGCTCTTTCATCAGTTATTAAAAATCTACCACACTGATGCAATGTGTTAATAATTGGATGATATAGAGGAAGTCTATATTTTATGCATGATTTTTCTGTAAACCTATACTGCCTCTAATAAAAAATAACATTCTGCTTCAAAATGGTTAATTTTACACTTGCATATTTTGAAATTATGTTTGTTATTTGGTTAATAATTTTTCCCTAATATATTTTCATTTTTATTGCTACTCTATAGAAAATATATTCTTGTAAACAGCTTTTCAAAACCTCCATCTTACTATATTTACTGAGATTAATAATTTCTTCAGTTGATTTTCATTGACTTAATGGCCCTAACCTCAGAACAATTTTCTGTTATTATGATGTTCCTGTTATTTCTTACTCTTTGAGGGTACTAAATTTTCTACACAAGCCAGATTCATATTGAGTTAAAAAAATAATAGGGGGCAGGCCACAGTGGCTCAGCAGGCAAAATTCTTGCCTGCCATGCCGGAGACCTGGGTTCACTTCCCAGTGCCTGCCCATGCCAAAAATAAAATAAAATTAATATTACTACTAATAATAATAGGATCTGTGTTTTATTCACTATTCTGAGATTGTTGTATCATTATTTTCTCCTAGTTTTGCATGATTACTTTTAATTACAAATCCTTTTACTAATTTTACTTTGTCAAATTAGCAAAAATACTGAATTTTATCAGTTATATTATTTTTAATAGTAAAAGATATGTTTTTCCTTTATTAAAATGATAGATTTATTATTTTTTTTAATATGGACCCATCTGTGCATTCCTGGAATACACCCTGCTTTGCATGGGATAGTATTCTGTAGTTTATTAATTTATTTACTGTATTTATATAGGATTTTCATTCATACTCTTTTTGTATTAATTTTGTCAGATTACAATATTGTGTTTATGTAAGCCTTAGCATATGATTTGAGATGCTTTCTAAAATTTTAATAAAATCTTAAGCACAACTCTTACAATTTATATTTCCCTAATATCTTGACAAGACATTTCTTCAAAATGTTAAATGAATCTTAAGAAAAAGAAAGCACCTCAATTCAAAAAGAAATTGCATCCGCTATGCCTAAAAAAGAATTTCAGGGTGATGCAATGGTGGCTCAGTGGCAGAATTCTTGCCTACCATGCCGGAGACCTGGGTTTGATTCCTGGTGACTGCCCATGTAAAAAAAAAAAGAAAAAAAGAATTTCAGACTTCCCATTTCAGCTCCAGTATTAAGAAACTTCCTAATCACACAACAACAAAAAGGTTGAACTAAAAATCAATGATTTCTTGATCCATCAGAAAACAGATAACATAGTACTACCTGAAACCTAGTAGAGAAACCTGAAAACTAGAGTAACAGTAAATATAAAATAATCACTTTTGGAAGTGATTATTGGGAGCAAAAGTCACTGGACACTGAAAAGGGTAACTGATGAATTGCTGGAGTTGAACTAGCTTGGGGTTTGGTCTTCTGAGGTCCCCCACACTTTCCAGTGTTTATATCCAGGAACTCTACCCAGTTCTTTTAGTAAAGATCTTGAAAAATTTCCTGTTTCAGAAAGACAGAGGAAACAAGTGACCAGATAGTCAAGAAATATAGGTACTTATAAAGGACAATGATAACAATTGTGTCAGACTTATTATCAAAATGTGCAAATAGGAAGAGAGAAGAAAGAAGTATTTAAAGTGTTGAAAGAAAAAACTAACAGGCTAGAAATTGACTTAGGTAAATGGAAGGGCATAATATTTTCATGAACTAAATATAGTTAAGATTTCAATTCTACCCAAATTGATTTATAGATTCAATGCAAAAAACAATTAAAATACCCAAAACTTATTTTTCAGAATTAGAAAAACCAATAACCAAATTTATTTGGAAGGGAAGGGTGCCCCAAATAGCTAAAAATATCTTGAGAAAGTAAAAATGAGGTGAGAGGTCTCACACTACCTGACTTTAAAGCATATGATGAAGCTACAGTGGTCAAAACAGCATGGTACTGGCATAAAGATTGGTATACTGACCAATGGAATTGAGCTGAGTGTTCAGATATAGACCCTCTCATCTATGGATAATTTATCTTTTATAAGAGAGTCAATCCAACTCACTTGGAACAGAGCATTCTGTTCCACAAATGGTGCTTGTAGAACTGAATATCCACATACAAAAGAATGAAAGAGGATCCATATCTCACACCCAAAAAAGAATTAACTCAGAATGGATCAGTGGCCTAAGCATTAGAGCTAAGACCATAAAACTTTTAGAAGAAAATGTAGGGAAATATCTTATAAATCTATATAGAAGGTGGTTTCCTAGACCTTATACCCAAAGCATGAGCATTGAAAAAAGAAATAGATAAATGGAAACACCTCAAAATTAACCCTTTTGTGCATTGAAGAATTTTGTCAAGAAAGTAGGAAGGCAGCCTACACAATGGGAGACAATATTTGGAAAGCAACTAACAGATAAGTGTTTAGTATCCAGAATATATAAAGAAATTGTTCAACTCAAAAACAAACAAAAAAAACACCCAATTAAAAAATGATCAAAAGACATGAACAGACACTTCTGAGATGAGGCAATACAAATGGCTAAAAGGCACATGAAAAAAATGCTCAACCTCACTGACTATTAGGGAAATGCAAATGAAAAACACAATAAGATATCATCTGACACCCATCAGAATGATCATTATCAATAAAACAGAAGCAAGTGCTGGAGAGGATGTGGAGAGATGGGTACACTTAACCACTGTTGGTGGGATATAAAATAGTATAATCTCTCTGGAAATCAGTATGGCAGTTCCTCAGGAAGCTAAGTATAGATTTGCCATATGATCCAGCAGTTCCATTACAAGGTACATATTCAGAGGACATTAGGGCAAGGACACAAATGGACATTTGTACAACAAGGTTTATAACAGCATTATCTACGATTACCAAGAGATGGAAACAACCCAGATGTCCATCAACAGATGAGTGGGTAAACAAGTTGTGGTATATACATGTGATGGAACATTATACAGCCATAAGACAGAATAAAGTCATAAAGCATGTAACAGTATGAATGAACCTTGAAGACATTATGCTGAGTGAAATTAGTCAGAAACAAAAGAATATATATGGTATGGTCTCACTAATATGAACTAAGATTAATGAGTGAACTTGGAAAATTGAAGTTAAGAACACAGGTTATCAGGAAACAGAAATAGGGTAGAAATTGGCCAACTGGTGCTGAAGGAATACAGATTGTGCATCAGGATTGATTCTAAAAATTCAGAAATTGATAGCACAATACTACCTGGTTGTAGCAAAATAATACAAGTACACAGAATGAAGCTGAATGTGAATGTGATTGAGGAAGAAGGGTGGGGGGCATGTATGACACCAGAAGGAAAGATAGATGATAAAGACTGAGATAAGGTATAATTTAGGATTGCTTAGAGTGGACAATGATGGTGATTAAATGTACAAAAAAAAACATGTTTTTGCGTGAAGGAGAACAAATGAATATCAATGTTGCAGGATGTTGAAAATAGATGGTATGCAGGAAACAATATGATCAATGCAAGCTAGGGTCTATAGTCAACAGTAACATTGTAATATGCCTCCACTGAATGTATGTATCAAAGGCATTATGCCAAAACTGAATGACAACAGGTAGGGGGATAGGAAAAGAGGTATGGACTCAAAGAAAAGGAAATGTCTTCAAATAGAGTATGGTAACGAAGGCATTTCTATACACTTAGGTTGGATTGTATGATGTGTGAATAAAACTGTTTAAAAATGAACAGAGAGAAACAAGTGCTAGAGAAAAAACAGAGAAAAAAATGTACCTATTCACTGTCAATAGGGACAATGAGAGGTGCAGCCCCTTGGAGGGCAGTGTGTTGTTCCACAGGAGGCCAGAGGTAAGGTTGCCATATGATCCTGAAACCCTATTGCTCAGTATATACCTGGAGGAAGAGAGTGTGTGGACACAAATTGACATTGCACACTGGTTTTTATGATGGCAGTGACTGAGATCCACAATGGATGGAGGTGGCCTAAGGGTGCAATAACTGAGGAATCGAAGGGGGAACTGTTCTAGTTTGCTAGCTGCCAGAATGCAATATACCAGAAACAGAATGGCTTATAAAAAGGGGAATTTATTAAGTTGCTAATTTACAATTCTAAGGCTGAAAAAATGTCCCAACTAAAACAAGTCTATAGAAGTGTCCAATCTAAGGCATCCAGGGAAAGATACCTTGGTCCAAGAAGGCTGATGAAGTTCAGGGTTTCTCTCTCATCTGGAGTGGCACATGGTGAACATGGCATCATCTGCAAGCTTCTTCTCCTGGCTTCCTGTTTCATGAAGCTCCCTGGGAGACATTTTCCTTCTTCATCTCCAAAGGTCGCTGACTGGCAGACTTTGCTTCTCATGGCTATGTCGTTCTGCTCTGCTCTCTCTGAATCTCTCTCATTCTCCAAAATGTTTCCTCTTTTATAGGACTTCAGAAACTAATCAAGACTCACACAAATGGATGGAGACACGCCTCCAGCTAATCCATCTTAACAACCACTCTTGATTAAATCTCATCTCCAGGAAGATGATCTAATTATAGTTTCAAACATACAGTGCTGAACAGGGATTAGAAGAAGTGGCTGCCTTTACAAAATGGGATTAGGATTAAAACATGGCTTTTCTAGGGTACATACATAATTTCAAACCAGCATAGGAAATATGGTGTCTACACAATGGACTACTGAGTGGCCACAAGAGGGAATAAATTGTGAGGCATGCAAGTAGATGAATGACCCTTAAGAGCTATGTGTTGAATGAAAAGTCAAAAAGAAAAATACAGTTAGTTTTCAATCATATGGACTAACTATAATGTAAAAACTCAGTGAACTGAAGTCTAGAGCCTGGGTTATTAGGTTGGGACCTATTGTAAAGTGTCCTAGATTGTAAGATCTTACAGTAGTTACATATATTCAGGAGGTGTAATTGTTATTTCTAAATTCTGAGATAATGAGCTGTTTGTTTATAACTTGGTTGTTTTCAGAAGCTTCAGGTGTTTGTTTGACACCTGAGACTCAGGGTTATAGCTCTGAAGTTATGAAAGTCAGCATAACCCCCTAAAGGAACTGTTTAAAAAGTTGAAAAAGTGATCAGACTGAGAGTAGAGAGAGAATGAAGTTGATAGGGATGGGACTAAGGTATATCAGAATATAGCGTAAAGAATAATATCATGCATATTTTAAAACTACAACTTCTATGTGAGACTAGAGGGATGCTTATTTGGTACAAAATTTATATTTTGAGTAGTGAATTTTCTAATTTAATTTGTATGTTTAGTTTAGTTGAATACCATAAGTACATGGAATCTTGAATAGGGTGTAAGATTCTGTTGGTTTGTCCAGATTAGTGTTATGCTCTGATATATCCCAGAGTAGTTTGGTCAAGGAATAAGGAAATATTTGCAAAGTCCCCTTGGGGGGCTGGGGAGAAAGGAAGAAATATTCAACTCCCCTACTTGGAAAATTTCTCATATTCTTGCAAACAGTAAGGACAATGAAATCAATAGGCTGAGCCCTTGATTTTGGGGTTTGCCTCTATGAAACTTATTCCTGCAAAGGATAAGCTAAGCCTACTTAAAATTAGGCCTAAGAGTCACCACCAGAGAACCTCTTTTGTTGTTCAGATATAGCCCCTCTCTCTCTAAGCCAACTCAGCAGATGAACTCACCGCCCTCCCCCTCTACATGGGACATGACTCCCATAGGTGGAAACCTCCCTGGCAATGTGGGTCAGAACTCCCAGGATGAGTTGGGACCCAGCATCAAGGGATTGAGAAAGCTGTCTTGACCAAACGAGGGAAAAGAGAAATGAGACAAAATAAGTTTTCCATGGCTGAGAGATTTCAAATAGAGTCGAGAGATTATCCTTGAAGTTATTCTTATGCATTATATAGATATACTTTTTTACTATATGGTGTGTTGGAGTGGCTGGAGGGAGGTACCTGAAACTGTTAAACCGTGTTGCATTAGCTTTGATTCTTTTTTTTTTTTTTTTTTAACATGGGCAGGCACCGGGAATCGAACCCGGGTCCTCTGGCATGGCAGGCAAGCATTCTTGCCTGCTGAGCCACCGTGGCCCACCCAGCTTTGATTCTTGAAGATGATTGTAGAAAGATAAAACTTTTACAATGTGACAGTGAAAACCTTGTATCTGATTGTCTTTTTCTCCAGGGTATGGACAAATGAATAAAAAAATTGATAAAGATTTATTGATAAAATGAATAATAAGAGTGATGAAGGATAAAATAAATTGGATAGATGGAAATACTAGTGGTCAGTGAGAGGGAGGCACAAGGGAAATGGTATTTATGAGTTTTCCTTTTTATTTCTTTTTCTGCAGTGAAGCAAATGTTTGAAAAAAGTGATCATGGCAATGAGTATGCAACTTTGAGATGATATTGGGAGCCATTGATTACATACCATGTATGGAATGTGTGTGTGTGAAGATTCTCAATGAAACTATTTTTTAGCGTGGTGCAGCAGTGGCTCAGTGACCGTGTTCTTGCCTGCCATGCTAGGGACCAAAGTTTGATTCCCAGAGTTTGTGCATGCCAAAAAATATATATGTATATGTATGTATTATATATATATATATTATATATAATATATATATGTATTATATATATTATATATAATATATATGTATGTATTATATATATATTATATATGTATGTATTTTATATATATATAAAAGGTATAGGGACAGTGACTTTTAGGAAGATGGCAGAACAGGATATGCCAAGTTGACCCCTGCTCCAAGGAACAGCTAGAGAAGTGACAGAGAAATGACCGGACAGCAATTCCAGGGTGTAAATGATCTGAGAGGGTCTTCGACACCACATAGGGAGATCCTAGGGTTAAAAAAGCTGAGGAATTAAGATGCAGAGAACTGAAGACCATCAGCTAGTGTAAAGAGCCTAAACCACCCCTTTCCAGGAGGCCCAGAGCCCTCAGGAGTTCACAGACAGGGAGGCAGTGGTGAGGAAGTAAGCCAAACCCCACTCCTTGAACAGAGAGCACCCATGGGCACACCCTCCCATTTACCCCACCCACACCCCAAGCACCTGAACCCTGCTCCCCAAAGCCTCCATGACCTATGTGCTGCCCCCACCCAGATCCCACACACCCAAGCCCCACCCCCGGTGCCCAACCACCCTGACCCCTCAACCCCCAGGGACCTATGGATTCTCACCCTACTCAACTAACCCACACGTGTGCACACTAGCATCTTGACTGCCCCCACACCAGTGCACACACATTCCATCCCCTTGACTCCTGCACCCACACTCCTGCACCCACACTCCTGCCCTGCACAGGCTCACAGCCTCACCCAGCACCCACTGCCCCCATGGACTGATGCCCCATTTCCCACAGGTACAAGTACATCTGTGCCACAACAATCCCATCACAATGCTCTGCGCCCCCTGCACCACACATACACACACACACACACACAGTCCCCCACCAAACACAGGTGTCCCACACATTCACGCACTGACTTCTGACCAGCACCACAACCCTCCCACCTCACAACATGTGCACCATGCCCTGACCCCTGCATCCTACTCCCTCGCCCTACACACACATTCACCTGTATCCTACTTCCTGTGCCCCACCCCCCTATGCTCTGAACTTCACGCCCAGACCCCAAACTGTGTGTGCACCCATGCCCTGCCCTCACATACACCACTACCCTTGTACCCCACGCACCTGCACAGCCCCCAGATCTACCTCCCACCACAACCTGCGTCTATGCCCCATGCCATTCCTTAACCCTGTACTTTGAAGCCTGCCTGAGCTGCACCCCATCCCCATGATTCCTGTACCCCCACCCCACATCCCTACATACCACACCCCACACTCCTGGGCACTAGTGTGTCGCCCCATCCTATGCTTAACCTTGCACTGTGCTCCACCCTATTCCTGAGTCCTGCCCCATGTCTGTCCCACAAATACAAAACCTTAAACTACTGAGGGAAATCAATTTCCAAAGTAACCCTATTAGGATAATTGCAAGAAAATCACATGGCATATGAAGATGCAGACAAATAGAGTCCAGCCCAATGACCAAATTAAAACATGGGAGGAGACACTCTTTGGAACAACTAATCAATGATGTTCAGACAATCCTACTAAATAAAATCAATGGGTTAGCTAATGACATAAGGGAAATCAAGAAGATGCTAGAAGAGTTTGAAAAAGCATTTGAAATAATAAATAGAAAGATAGAAGATATCACAGAAATGAAAATATTTTAGACAAAATAAAAAATATGTACTAGAGACACACAACAGCAGATTTGAAGAGGCTGAAGAAAGAATAAATGAACTAGAGGACAAGACAATTGATTTCGAATGCACAAAAGAACAAATGGCAAAAATGATGAAAAAATTTGAATTGGAACTCAGGAAAATGATGGACAACATAAAGTATCCAAATATAAGAAGCATTGGTTCCAGAAGGAGAAGAGAAAAGGGCTAGGAAGATTAGTTGAGAAAATAATGGGGAAAACTTCCCAAGTCTTGTAAAATATGCATAAGTGTGCAAATCAGAGAAGCCCAGCGAACCCCAAATACAGTAAAATCAAATAAGCCTACTCCAAGACACATACTCATGAGTCTTTGAAATTTGAAGAAAAGCAGAAAATCCTGAATGCAGCAAAAGAAGAGCAATCTACTATATATAAGTAAAACCACATAAGACTGGGTTTGGACTACTCAAGAGGCACCTTGGAGGCAAGAAGGTAGTGGTATAACATATTTAAGATGCTGAAAGAAAAAGACACCCAGCCAAGAATTCTTCAGCCAAACTGTCCTTCAAAAGGGAAGGAGACCAAGTGGAGAATTCTTGATAGTCTCACAAGCAGTGGGGACAACCAAAATAATAGGCTGAGCCCCCAATCTTGGGGATTGTTCATAAGAAACTTAACCTCGCAAAGGATAGGCTAAGCCTACTTAAAATTAGGCCTAAGAGTCACCCCCAAGAGAACCTCTTCTGTTGCTGAGATGTGGCCTCTCTCTCTCAGCCAACATGACAAACAAACTCACTGCCCTTCCCCTCTCTATGTGGAACATGACTCCCAGGGGTGTGAACCTTCCTGTCCATGTGGGAAAGAAATCCTAGAATGACATGGGACTCAGCATCAAGGGATTGAGAAAACCTACTTGACCAAAAAGGGGCAGAGCAAAATGAGACAAAATAAAGTGTCAATGGCTGAGAGATTCCAACAGAGTTGAGAGGTTATCCTGGAGATTATTCTTACACATTAAATAGATATTACCTGTTTAGTTAAGGTGTAATGGAGAGGCTGGAGGGAACTGCCTGAAAATGTGGAGCTGTGCTCCCGTAGCCATGTTTCTTGAAGATGATTGTATAATGATATAGCTTTTGCAATGTGACTGTGTAGTTGTGAAAACCTTGTGTCTGATGCCCTTTTTATCTACCTTATTGACAGATGTGTAGAACATATGTATTAAATGTAAATAAATAATAGGGGGAACAAATGTTAAAATAAATGTGGTAGATTGAAATGCCAATGATCAATGAAAGGGAGGGGTAGGGAGTATGGTATGTATGAGTTTTTTTCTGGTTTTTTAAAATTTCTTTTTCTGAATTGATGAAGATGTTCTGAGAAATGATCATGATGATGAATATACAACTATGTGATGATTTTGAGTTATTGATTATATAACAAGAATGGAACGATCATATGGTAAGAATGTTTGTGTTTGAATGTGGTTATGTTTCATAAAAAAAAGATTATGGTGAAGGATACACAACTATGTCATGATATTGTGAGCCATTGATTGTATACCATGTATGGACGGTGTGTTTGTGAATATTTGTCAATAAAAATACATTTAAAAAAAAGTTAGGAAAAAAAGCAACGGTGAGATTAAAATTTTCACAAACAGATGCTAAGAGAATTTGTCAACAAGAGACCAGCCCTATATAAAAAATACTAAAGGGAGTTCTGTCAGCTGAAGAAAAAAGACAGGAAGGGGAGATGTGAAGGATGGCACAAAACTGAAGAATGCCAGTAAAGGTAACTTAAAGCACAAAAAAAAAAAAGGAAGCCGAAAAATAATACATAGAACTGACAGATAAAATCCAAAGGTAAAATGGTAGAGTCAAGAAATTACTTTATAGTAATAACTTTGAATATTAACAGACTAAACTCACCAATTAAAAGAAACACATTGGTAGAATGGATTGAGAAATATCCATCTACATGCTGCTTATGAGAGACTCTTCTTGGACATGAGAATACAAATAAATTGAAAGTGATAGGATGTAAAAGGAAGTTCCATGCAAGTTGTAACCAAAAGAAAGAGTAGCTATGCTAATACCAGACAAAATAAACTTTAAATGTAAAGAAGCCATAAAAGACAAAGGGCACTGCATATTAATAAAAGGGAAAATTCACCAAGAAAAATAACAATCATGAATGTTTATGCTCCCAGTAAAGAAGCTCCAAAATGCTAGAGGCAAACAGTGGCAAAACTGAATGGAATGACAATTTAATAGTTGGAGACTTCAATACACCAACCTCCTCTATGGAACAAGTGGAGAATCAACAAGGAAATAGAGAACTTAAACAGTTTGATAAATGTATTAGGCCTAACAGACATGTATAAATTGTTGCATTCCAAAACACCAGGATATACATTCTTCTCTAGTGCTCATGGACCGTTCTTCAAGAGATGTCATATGCAGGGGCACAAAACAGGTCTTTATGAGTTTTAAAAGATTGAAATTATTCAAAGTATTTTCTCTGATCATGAAGGAATGAAGCTGGAAATAGGCAACCACCAAAGAACCAGAACTGACACAAATATATGGAGATTAATAACACATTCTTAAAGCAACCAGTGGGTCAAAAAAGAAATTGCTAGAGAAATAAATATCTGAAGACAAATGAAAATGACAAATCAGAACTTATGGGATGTGGCAGAGGCTGTGCCGAAAGTGAAGTTTATTGTCCTAAATGCCTATATTTAAAAAGAAGAAAGGGAAAAAATGAGAGACTTAACTGCTCACCTGGAGGAACTAGAGAAAGAACAGGAAACTAACCTGAAAGCAAACTGAAGAGGAGAAATAACAAAGATTAAAGCAGGATTAAATGAACTGGAAAACAAATGAACAATAGAAAAAAACCTATGAAAGCAAAAATTGTCTCTTTGAGAAAACCAATAAAATCTTGTGTTGTGGTTCAACACAAGAAAATCAATGTAATATAGCACATTAACAAATCAATTGATGCTGAAAATGCATTCAGCAAAATTCAACATCCTTTTCAAAAGGTGGGAATCAAAGGTAACCTCCTCTATGATAAAAGGCATATGTGAAAAACCCATAGCCATCATTTAACTCAATGGTGAGAAACTGAAAGCACCCCCCCCAAGATCAGGAATTAGACAAGGATGCCAATTATCAACACTATTATTCAACATTTTACTAGAGGTTCTAGCTAGAGTGATCAGATAGGAAAAAGAAATGAAAGGCATCCAAATTGCAAAGGAAGAAGTAAAACTTTCCTTATTTGCATATGACAGGATACTATACTTGGAAAATCCTGAGAAATCTACTAAAAAGCTTCTTTAGCTGATGAACAAATTCAGCAACGTAGTGGAATATAAGATTAATGTGCAAAAATCAGTAATGTTTCTATACGTAAGCAATGACCTGAGGAGAAACTTAAGGGACCAATTCCATTCAAAATAGCAACTAATAGAATTGAGTATTTAGGAATAAACTTAACTAGGGATGTAAAGGATCTATACTCAAAACTACATAACGTTGTTAAAAGAATCCAAAGAATAGATGGACAGACATTCCCTGATCATGGATAGGAAGGCTAAACATAGTTAAGATGTCAATTCTACCCAGACTGATCTACAGATTCAACACAGTACCAATAAAAATTCAAACAACCTAGTCTGAAGTCTTGGAAAAGCTAGTTATCAAATTCATTTGAAAGGGAAAGAGACCTCAAGTAGCTGAAATACCCTGAAAAAGAAGAATGAAGCTGGAGGATTAACACTTCCTAATTTTAAAGCTTATTATAAATCCACAGTGGTCAAAACAGCATAGTACTGGCAAAAAAGATAAAAGTATTGACCAATAGAGTGAAAATGAGAGTGCAAAAATAGACCACCAAATCTATGATCAACTGATCTTCAACAAGCCCCCAAATCCACTGAACTGTAACAGAAGTCTTTCCAGTAATGGGCAAAAGAGAGCTGGATATTGACAGCCAACAGAATGAAAGATGACCCTTGTCTTACACCTTATACAAAAGGTAACTCAGGGCAGGCCATGGTGGCTCAGCGGGTAGAATTCTCAACTGCCATGCCGGAGACCCGGGTTTGATTCCCAATGACTGCAAAAAAAAAAAAAAATTAAAGAAAAACTAACTCAAAGTGGGTCAAAGACCAAATATAAGAATCAGAACCATAAACCTCCTAGAAGAAAATGTAGAGAAACATCTTCAAGACCTATTAGTAGGAGATAGCTTACTAAACTTTACCCCAAAGCACAAGCAGTGAAAGAAAAAATAGATAACTGAGAACTCCTCAAAATCAAATGCCTTCGTGCCTCAAAAGACTTTGTCAAAAAAGTGAAGAGGCGGCCAACACAATGGGGGAAAATATCTTGAAAGCACATTATTGGATGAAGTTTTGATATCTTATGTACATAAAGAAATCATACAATTCAACAACAAAAGAACAAACAACCCAATTATTATATGAGGTAAAGACATAAATAGACATTTTTCTTAAGAGCAAATACGGATGGCTTAAAATTGTATAGAACCTGGCCCATGCACTCCCCTCCCCCCCAAAAAACAAGCAAAACAAAGGGAAAAAACAAACAACAAAAATTCAACAAATGGTGCTGCAATAATGCGATACTCATGTGGAGAAAGAATGAAATGTGACCCCCACCATGTGGCACACAAGAAAAGGGAGGTGTAGAGAGATGCTCATTTTCATTAGCTATTAGGGAACTACTGATCAAGACTACAATGAGATACCATTTACCACCCATAAGAATGGCTACTATTCAACAAATAGGAAACCACAAATGTTGGAGAGAATGTGGAGAAATTGGTACTCCTATGCAGTGATGGTGGAAATGTGTAATAGTACTGCCACTGTGGAAGGCAGTTTGATGGTTCCTTAGAAAATTAAATATCGAAATGCCCTATGACCCAGCAATATCACTACTTTGTATATACCCAGAAGAGCTGAAAGCAGTGGCACAGACAGATATTTGCACACCAATTTTCATAGCATTAGTCACAATTGCCAAAAGTTGGAAACAATCCAAGTGCCCATCAACAAATGAGTGAAAAAGTGTGGTATATAAATACGATGGACTATTATGCAGCAGTAAGACAAAATGATGTCCTGAAGCACATGACAACATGGATTAACCTTGAGGACATAATGCTGGGTGACATAATCCAGGCACAAAAGGATAGATACTATATGATTCCACTTTTATGACCATGATAAAGGTAAAATCAGAGGCTTATAAGACAGAGTATGGGGAACCTAGAGGTACACAGAAGCTAGAGATGGGGGAACAGTTAGTTAATGAGACTGAACTTAAATGTGAGAGAATGGATAGAAGTAAAGACAGTTCATAAGTTGGTTTATATGTAATATTGCCAAATTGAAGGTTAACATGATTGAAAGGGATTATATAGAGCCATGTATCACATTGATTAACACTACAAATATAAATAAGTTCTTGCATGAACTACTTTAAAAATATGAATCTTGTATAAAGAGTTTATAATATTGAAGTATACGGGAAAAACTACTATTGCATGCTATGGGCTGTGTTTAACAGGAAAATATCAACAGTATCACAGCAATACCAGGACTAAATAATGGCATGTGCAGGGGGAAGAATGGACAAGAGTTAAGGGATGTTTGAATTCTCTATTAGGCAAGGATGTTTATCAGTTATTTTTCTTTGGGAGTAATGAAAAGTCACTAAAATTGAGAGTGTTGATGATTATACCATTAAGTCAGGATAATGTGAGACATGGACTGATGACTTTGGACATTATACATGATGCCCAACGGATTGAGGTGGTTGAAGGATACATTAACTTAGATTAGAAGTAGAATGTCAAACTATGGTATACACATATGATCGAATATTGTGCTACTACAGAAAGGAGCGAAATTGTGAATCATACAATGGTGTGAATATACCTGTGGGACATTATGTAATGCAAAATAAGCTAGAAACAAAAGAGCAAATGTTGATGGTCTCATTTAGAAAATACTTACGAGAAAATTGGAGCTAGATTATAAGCTCTTATAGTAGTCACATTTAGTCTAGAGCTGTAATTGTTATTTCTAGAAATTGAGAGGCTGTTCTATATATGTGAAACCTTGCATATCCCTCGAGCATTGGGTACCTGTGTGTCACCTAAGGCTCAGAGTAGGAGGTCTTTGGTTCTGAAGGTCAGCATCACTGTATACACAACTGTTAAAAGAATTGAAAAAGAGATCAGGCTTCAGTTAAAGACAAGAATGAAGCCTATTGGATTGGGACTAAGGTAAATCAGAACACAAGGGTAAGGAGGACATTGTCTGTGTGAAACAGGCCAGAAAAATCGTAGAAAGGAATTTTAAAATAATAGATTCCATATTATTGTGCTATTCTTTCTCAGAAATGCTAGTAACACAATTTGTCTAGCAGTGTTGTATTAATAGAGCAAATTTTAATTTTGGAGCCCTTCTCGGCTAGATTAAAGGGTAAAATATAAAAACCAAGAATTTTATGGGGGAAGCAAGAAACTGAGAATCCCTACTAGATTTGTTTTAAATGGAGCAAAAAGTTGCCTGAAAAATTTTCATATCTGAGAGCCTATAAAATGATACAGTCAAGACACAAATTTAAATTTTCATTGTTATTTATTTCTAAAATTTAGTTATGCAAGCTTCAATCCCTTTTTTCTATATAAATAATGAATACAGAATGGAGATACATTCTTTCACCTTTGGTTCAAAGATAAAAAGTCTATGCAACCTGATTCTAAATTAAGTTTAGAAGGATACGTCTCATTTGCATGGTCTAAAATATTTTAAAATATGCCTAACATTAAAATCTATTAACTTATAGTGATGGAATTATAAGTACTTTGTGATAAGAAAAATAGTGAACTTCAGGCAAATTTACTTCCTTGATGTCACATAGTAAATGGAATTTATTCAAGGAAGTAATTTAGATCCAGGTGTATTGATTATTTCAGCACTCTTTCTTTGCAAGCAGGCTGAGTGTGTGTTGCTCCTGCTGTACTCCTTTTGATGAGTTAAACAGCATATTTCGCTGGTCTATAATACAAGTATGCATTTTTTACCTAAATGATAAGTATAAGACAATCAGTGTCCCTGATGTTAAGAATATCCATGTCTTGATAGAGATATAGGGTATATTTTAATTCCCTAGGCTGCTCTAGCAAATACCATAAAATGGGTTGGATTAAACAATGGGAATTTATTTGCTTATGTTTTGAGTCTGCGAGAAGGGCAACTCAAGGTAACAGCAAGCTGATGCCTTCTTCCCGGCTGCCAACCATTCTCGGCTCCTCTATCACGTGACAAGGTATATGGCAGTGTCTCTTACTCTCTTCCTTTTCTTCCATGTCCTGTTTTGTAGCTTTTGTCTCTCTCTCTTGGTCTGAATTTCATTCTCTTAAAAATGACTCCAGTTATATGAGTCATGCTCACAAGAATGGATTAGATTTAATAACACCTTTTTTCTGGGATACATACAACTTCAAATAACCACAGGGTGGAAACATGAGAGTTCAAATACCGATGCTATGGGATAGGATATGACTGGGCAGACATTTGCCACACTCATGGCCTCTCTCTGGACACAGAAATAAATGATGTTTCCACATCTCTTTTCATCTTCTTGGAGCTCTGTGGCTGGTTCCAGAAGTTAGAATGTGAGAAATGACTTTTCCACAAAGGATTTAGAGAAGGTATGGCCTCTCCCTATTTGTCTCCTTCCTCCTCCCCCTCCCCCCATGCTCTCCCTCCCCCTCTCCCTCCCCTAGCCCACTTACCACTTAGATGTCAGTCCCTGCTGTCCTACAGGTCATATGAGATGAACCAAGTATATCTATTTCCTTGTGTTTAGCCACTGAGATTTTGGAGTTATTGGTCTACACTGACTAATTCTTAACCAAATCTACTTCATCCATTCCACAAATATTTATTAAACATCTACTAGGCAATAGGGACTGCATTAAGGACACATGGGCAAAACAGAGCAAGACACATGAGATTCCACCTTCACAGTGCATACGTTCCAGTGTGAGAGAAAGGAAATAGACACCTATTTTAAAATAGTTATTGGTGGTGGCTTGAATTATGAAATAAATAAGGCAAGTTATAAGTCTAAGAATAAGTGAGGGCTATTTCAGATGGAGTGTCAGGGAATGCCTTGCAGGAAGAAACTACAATCAAGCTGAGACCTATAGAAAAATATTAAGTAAAAAACCTGGACAAGAGGGCTATCAGCAGAGAAAACATTGGGCACAAAGCCACATCTGGAAGAATGTAGCATATTCTGGAAATTGGGAGAGACTTGCATGACTTGAGCATAGAAGGAAGACTGACACAAATTTAGAGTGGAGAATATTAGACTGACATGAATTAAATTGTAGAAGAAGAAAGTAGCTTGCTCATGTAGAATTTTCAGGGTATTTACTTACTTTTATGATTATTCTAAATGCAATGGAAATACATGGAAGAGTTGCAAGCAGGGAAATGGTATGATTTAGTTTTATTTAAACGAATGAACATATGGGAAGCATGTAGATATAGTAAGTTCTATATATATGTTAGTGGTAGTAATAATAGCTATTGCTGTTTTCTATAATCATGTAAACTACAGGACAAATAAGTGAGGCACAGGGGCAAGAAGGAAACTAAAGGGATCAAATTTAAGAATATACGATGGTGGCCCAAATGGCAATGGTGGCTTGATTAAGGTTGGAGAAGATGAGATGGAGAAAAGTAGACTAATTCCAGGTATATGTTGGGAATAATGTGGCAGTGAGGAAAAGTGAGAAATGGGGAATGTCTCCTAGATTTCTAGCATTGTTGTCTAGAGGATAATATTGTTCCTTTATCTAATATTGGGGGAAAAATGAACTGGAAGCCAAAGACTCCACTTTGAATATATTCAACTTGAGGTGCCTGTAAAACATCCAAAATGAAGATGTTATATGAGCTCAGAAGAGAAATCTGGGGTGAAAATATAACTTTGAAAAGTGTTTGTAAAAGGCAAAGTGGAGTCATTATGAAAAGAACATAGAGTAGAAAGTGGCCAAGAACTAGCTTTGCCTTTAAAGAAACCAAGATTTACTTAGAATAAGAAGAGAAGCAGATATTGAAACTGAAAAGGAGTAGTATGTGGTGTAATAGATAGATGAAGTACATGAGAAGCGCCAAAACTGGAGAGAAAAAAAAAAACAAAAATAAATAATAGTATTACAAAGAGAAGATAGTAGTTCACTGTCTCAAAGACAGTCCAAGAATGAGAACTACAAGGGCAAATAATCAATGAGTTGAGCAGCATGTTGGTCATCGATGACCTTGACAAGATGTGTTTGATTGCCGTGGTTGACACCAAAGCCTAGTTCAGTGAGGTGAAGAGAAAACAGTGGTTAGGAAATAAATGAAACTTGCACAGAAAATGGGGAGAATGTCATTGTGAATGGAGCAGAGCAATGAAAAGAATGGAAGGTTTAACTGAAAGAGGACATAGGATTAAGAAAGGAATTTAGAGCTTGTTTCTATTGTCAATATGCAAGAAATAGTGAGAAATTTATGATCAAGAGCAAGTGGAAGCAATTAAAGTTCTTCATAAAAAAAACTCTTCAAAAGAAGAAAGGTAATGGGATTATGCTCTGGCCTTTAATTATTAAAGATGTAGCTTCCATTTTATTATGAAAATATGGCAGCAAAATCAGAAAGGATAGCAGATGAGACCATTCCAATCTGATGGCTTCTACTTTTTTTATTAATTTCAGGGAAGTTTATTGGTAGGAAATGAGGAAAAGACATCTGAGGAGAAATGGCTTGATAATCCTGGAGTAGGAACTTGAGTTCACTTAGGAATCCTTGTTAGTGTTCTAGGTAGATTTTAGTGACCATACAGGCTAAAAAGGTTTTTTTTGCTTAACCTGAGTGTTGGATTTTTCTCTAGCCATGTTTACCTGCTGGATGCTGGACTGCAGAAAGGATTTTGTTAAGGTTAACAAAAGGATGGGATTTCTCAGGAAGGAGGGTGCAGATAGGTCAGAGCATTTGAAAATATTTGGTATAATAATGGATGATGAAATTTGAGCTCAAAGCAAAAAAAACAAAGCCCAGATGAGCTGATGGGTAGTGAGAAAGTGGAAAGTCAATGAATTCAAATTCTTACTGGAGACAAAGAATTGGTGAGAACTCCTGAGCAATTCAGCTTAAAGAATAGGAGTTTGGAGTGTGGGATGCTTGAACTTCTCAGTAGTTCCTATCTCAGTTAATAGTATTACCTTTTTGCAGACTAGTGAAGCTGATGACAAAGACTGATGCTTGTGTGGCTCATTCTCCTTCAGTTCCAAACATAATCAATTATCTGAGTCCTGCCACTTTCTCTTTGACCACTGCTAATGCCTTAGTTCAGCTGTCCTCAAATTGTGAGAAATTATTAGAAATGTGTATTCTCAAGCTCTACTCCAGATCTTCTAAATAAGAAACCCTATGGATGGGTCCCTGCTATCTGTGTTTTAACAGGCTTCCCCAGTGATTCTGATGTACACCCAGGTTTGAGAACCACTGACCTAGTTTGTTGTCTTTTACTTAGACTAATGCCCAAGTTCCTTTACTGGGTTTCCTATCCATTGTAACCCTTATATAACCCTTATATAACCATTATATCACCATTATATCTCTATACTGTGGCTTAATTGATGGTCCCAAAAATGCATATCTTTCTCCATTTGCTATTGGGCTAAATAAGGATTTCTCAACTTGCTACCACAGACATTTTGAGCTGGAAGACTGCAATGGTAGGGACATGGGATTGGAGTTGTACTATGTTGTAGGATGTTTGGCAGTGTCCTAGGTCTCTATACACTAGATAACAGAAGGACCTCCTTTCCTCAGTTGTGGCAATAAAAATGTCTCCAACAATGCCATATAATCCCTGAGCGGAATAAAGAATGGGTAGAATTGCCTCCAGTTGAAAATCACTGGACTAAATGCCCTATGTTCTCTAAGTTGGGGGATATTTTAACATGTACAGCCTCATCTCTGATCACTCCTTCTTTCAGTTCATACCTATATAATTTTTTATAATTACTGTTAAGTTTTTGAAACGAGCAGTACCATATATATATACCAATATATACGTATATATATTGTATGCTGTGTAATGAGGTCACATTTCATTATTTTTCCATGTGAGTATCCTGTTATTGCAACAACATTTGTTGATTTTGTTTTTTTGTTTATTTGTTTTTGCTTGTTTGTGTGGGTTTTTGTTTGTTTTGTTTCTTTGTTTTTGGTGGGGTGGGAAGTGCATGGACTGGGAATTGAACCCAGGTCTCCTGCATGGCAGACAAGAATTGACCACTGAACTACCCTTGCACTCACTAAGGTCATATCTTTTGAAAATACTGGTTCATCTGTCCATAATTCCTTACCTACCCATGCCTGTTCATTTTTAGCCATTCCTATGTAGATTTGCATAATTCTCTCTAGCCATTCTTTGTTTCCTGGTATCTTCTCCTCCTCATCTCTTGATTGTCCAGTCTATTCTGTTCTCCCATGAAGATCCCAAATCAAGTAAGTCCACTTAGCAAAGTTAATTATCATTGTTCTGGGTTTGATTAGAGCTCTTTATGCCAGTCAATCTTATGAGTTACCCACCAGTGCTTGGCAGCCTGCCTATTATAATCAATGCTCAAGTTTCTGTACACAGTGGCCCAGTATCTTTTGCCTATGCAAAAGGACTCTACATAAAAGGGAATTTTGAATATATGTGCAAGTGATACATTCTGTAAAATATATGCTTATTGAATTGAAATTATTTATTTACTTCTAGATGAGCCAACAAACCATCTATACCAAAACCCAGGTTAAGACTTCATCTATCCTCTTTTATTTCTGAAAAGTGATTAGTGGGCATGGACATTGTGTAGAAGTCTTGCACAGAAAAGGAAAGAAGGGGCAGGCAAAGTTTAAGTGTCAGACTAGGGTTTTCTGAGGATTTGGTAACTGGCTAGAAAACTAACAAAGTTTGGTCTTTTTTCGTTCAACTTTCCAGAAATAGTCCTTGTTCCTTTCCTAATGCTTGGCAAAAATGGAGAAATGCAGACAGGAGTGTATACTTTAATTTTTTGGTTACAGCCAGAGAAGAATGACATGTGGTCCCATTTGTGAAGTGGGGAGAACATGCCCTCCTTTTTTTGGAAACCCAAAACGTCCCTGTACACACTTATCCCCTGGTGTTTTAGAGCCTTTGATTTGAAATGAAAGAGAGCATTCAGTTGGGGGTGAAAATAATTGTTTCCCTGATTCAGGATGGATAGGACCTAAAAAAAAATTCTAGTATCTGGACATTTATGTTTATAAAGTCACTGACAGTCAACATGTAAACATGACATCTGGATCAGGGTTTTCAATTTGAAGTGTTATTTTTTGTAAGTTAGAAGAAACACATTTTTACTCTGCTCGTTAGAGTGGTGGCTCCTGTAGACAATTATTTCACTAGTGAGTTCAAATCCAAGGCTTTGGCCTTGCTGACAGCAAATAATACACCATTTTAAGAATTATTTTTATCATTTCCTCTGGTATAAGTGTTATTTTAAGTTCAGAAATAATTTTTATTGATTTATAACCTTGCAATTTGCAGAGGAGATGAAAATTAACCAAAAGTGTCATATAAAGCCATGACACAGTCCCCCAAAGAGAAAATATCACCTCACTTGGCAAATCCAGTCTTATTTTTCTGGTAGTCTATGAATATTTATTCAGGAACATGTGATCGTTTCAATGTATTTTGAAAGCCCATTAAATATTCATGCATTATGCCTTCATCATGCGATAAAATATGATACAGGCACATCTTAAAATCAATATGACTCTCAATTGAAATAAACTACCTGCAGGTCTTGTTCAGAGGCTTTGGTTTTATAGATTACCAATTGAAAAGGAAAAATGACAGGCTGCTTGTGCATTCATGAATGCTGTCAAGTTCACTGGGAAGGACTATTCAAGTGCCTCTGCCTATGGAGTTAATGTCCTGCCTCCTGCTCAGCTCCTGCAGCGCCAACCCCTACAGACCCCAGGGCACCGTGTTTACAGAGTAGGTCCTTATGAAACATCTGAGTGTACCTTGAGCTCATGCTGTGGGCAGCCTTTAACACAAAGAAGTTTCCTCCGCCTCCACAAAAGACTGCTGTGAGGACAGATGTTAAGAGGTAGAGGATCATGGAGTTTGATAGGGTTCCAAGCACTTTGGATGGTGGCCCTGGTGTTCACTTTTTTTTTTTCTTTTTTTCATTGTTTGCCTAGACTTCAATTATGATAGAACTCCTAATTTTCTTTAGAGAACCATACTTACACCTCCGAGTCATGTGGTTTGGATGCGATTGACACCCCACCCCCACAACTTCAGAGCACCATACCAGTATACCCATGGTGACTGCTCCAAGCAAAACCACGGAGAACCAAGAGAGTAGATTTTGTTTGTTTGACTCTGGAATTATTAGTAAACATGCTAAATCTCTGCTGAAATCACTGAGTGTAAGTAAGGAGCTCTTAAATCTAGAAATCAGAGGAGGATATCTTTGCTACCATGAATGTTGGGAGAGATGAAAGAATAAAGATGACAGAAGAGAAGAGAATTTGAGCAAGAGACAGAGACGAAGTTCTACTGGAGTCCTTAGATCCAAAGTGCTGAAACTTACTCCTGCCTCCTATCAATTCTGCTTACTATTGAATCTTGTTTGTGGTTTTCTGTTATCTGTAATTGAATGAAGCCTGACTGGTACAGAAATGTTTTGTCACCTCATCTTGAAATAGGATTGTAAATAGAGCAGTGTTTTTGTCTTCAGCTTAATTAGATGATCATTTTTTAATTTATTTCAAAATAGTTATACATTTACAAATGTTTACCCAGGTCACCTTTTGTTAATATTTTAACCCATTTGCTTAACCATCTCCACTCTTTCTCTTCCCTCCTCTTCTCTTTCTCTCTTGCTTTCCTTTCCTTTCTTCCTGCTTTTACTCCCTATTGCCCCTCACTTCTTTTCCCTTTATGCACAAACACACACAAATAATTATTCTTTAACTATTTTTAAACTGTTCTTCCATAAAAATTTTAGTTTTACATTTTATATTTAAGTCCATGATCCCTTTTGATTTATATCTTGCAAAGATTTACTTCTTGCCTATAGATCCAGCATCATTTTTAAACAGGCTTTTTCCTGCATTTACTTACTTTTGTACCTTTTCAAAAAATTAGTTGGGCATATTTGTATATATCTATTTCTCGGTTCTCTATACTCTATTATCTCTATTATTGCAATGGCTAAAATGTCCGGTATTAAATCAAACAGAAAAGGTGAGTCAGGAGATCCTTGCCTCCTTCCCATACTTAGAGGAAAAGTATTCAGTTTTTCACCATGAAATATGGTAGTTGCAGGTGTTTTGTAAATGTTCTTTATCAAATTGACTAAGCTTGCTTGCTTTGTTTTGCCTTATTCCTAACTTGCTGAGAGATTTTAATACAAAAATATGCTGAATTTTGCCAACTATTTTTCTGTACCTATGGGTATGATTATATGATACTATTACTTTAGCATGTTGATGCAGTGAATTACTTAGATTGATTTTTTTTTTTTTTTTTGCATGGACAGGCACCTGGAATCAAACCCGAGTCTCCTGCATGGTAGGCGAGAACTCTGCCACTGAACCACCATGGCCTACCCTAGAATAATTTTTAAATGTGGCACACATAGAATAGATCCCATTTGGTCATATGTAATTCTTTGTTCACACTGTTTGCTAATATTTTGTCATAAATGTTGGCATTAAATTCATGAAATATATTGGTCTGCATTTCTTGCTTTTTTAGACCGTCTTTGGGTTTGCTCTCAGGGTAATACTAGCTTCATAAATTTAATTTGGAGGCGCTTCCTCCCCTTTTATTTTCTGGATTGTGTATGTTTGGTTTCAATTCTTCTGTAAATATTTGATGAAATTCTCCAGTGACACTATTTGGGTCAAAAAAAATTGTTTTTGAGAAGTTTTTAAATTACAAATGAAGTTTCTTTACCAGTTACTGGGCAATTCACATTATCTATTTCTTATTCGGTGTTTCGTGGTTGTTTCTGATTTTTGAGAAAATGGTCCTGTATAACCAATTTGTGAAAGTTATACATGTAAAGATGTTCATGTCTCATGTAAACATCCTTTATTATGTTTTGACTTCTGCAGATTTGTAATGAAATCCTGTTACATTCCTGATATTGGTTAATTGTTTCTTCTCTCTTTTTTTCCTTTGCCATTCTTACTAGAGTTCTGTCAATTTTACTGACCTTTCAAAAACTTTTGTTTCATTAAACTTTTCTTTTGTTTTTCTGTGTATGATTTTAGTTATATCTGCTCTGATCTTTATGATTTCATTCCTTCTTGCTTTGTTTTTTTCCCCTTAGGTTTAGATTGTTGATATGAGATTTTCCCTCTAATGTATGCATATTTTCTTTTTCAACATTACTTTAGCTGTGTGCACAAATTATGGTCTATTGTATTTTTCCTGCACATTCAATGCAATGTATATATATTTTTTAATTCCCTTGCGACTTCCTTTTTTATCCATGGATTACTTTGAGGTATGTTGTTTAGTTTCCAAATGTTTGGAGAATTTTTCCTGATTACTTTCTCTTACTGGTTTGATTTCACTATGGTCAGAAAATGTGGTCAATTCTTTTAAATTGGATGAGGTTTGTTTAATAAACCAGAATGTATTCAGCCTTAGTGTATGTTCTGTGGGCATTTGAAAGTAATATGCATATGGCTTTTTTGAAAGAAGTATTCTATAAACGTCTATTATGTCTAGTTGGTTAGAGGTGTTGTTGAGTTCTATATTCTTGCTGAATTTTCTCTTTTGCTTCTATTAGTTCCTGAGAAGGGGGTGTTGAAATGATTCAATAATCATGGGCTTGTATAGTTTTCCTTTCGATTATATCAGTCTTTGCTTCAAAAAATTTTTCAGCCCTATTGTTTGGTAAATATGCATTTAGGATTACTATTCTTGGTAGACTGACACTTTTATCATTGAATTATGTCACATTCACTGGTAATTTTCTTTGCCTGTGTCTACTTTGTTAAACTTAATACAGATACTCCTGCTTTCCTTTATTTAATGTTTCCATGATTTGTCATTTTCCATCCTTTTATTCCTACCTGACTTTATTGTTCTATTTGAAGTGAAGTTCTTATAGAAATAATGCAGTCGGGTCATGTTTTTTAATATACACTACTAATCTCTGTCTTTTAATTGTTACATTTAGACCCCTTTTATTTAATGTAATTATTGATATGTTAGGATTGAGTTCTGCTATTTGCTTATTTATGTTTGTATTATTTTGTTTCTATGCTGAGGATTTCTTGGTATGATGAGCTTTTCTTTTTATTGAAATTTTGCATCATAAATGTTTGGCTCTTACTTAAACTGTCTGCTTTGCTTGCTTTTTTGACACTGCCCTGTCCGAGGAAGGAAGGGGGCTGCTATTTCATTTTGATCCTGTAGACCTAGATTTCAGGTTCCCTACTCAATCTCTGTTGACACTTAAGGATGCATTTCGTTATCGCTGTTGAGAGGTTACAGCTGTGCTTCCCATTTGCTCTTTACTGACATTGTATTGGAGGTGCCTTGTTATGCTGGGTTACAGTGAAAGTACTGACTCCTCTCTTGTCCTCCTTTTACACCAACTAGTGGTGAGGGGGCAAATGGGAGTCCATATTCCAATGGCCCCATGACGGGGGCTCTCCTTACTGCTTGTTGACCCTTCTTGGTCTTCTCTGAAACCTTCCTGCAGTGGTGTTAGGATACTTCATAACAGCATCATGAAAGGGAAGTCTAGGCTTCTAACTGGGATTTTGCTGACATTGGTCAGAATAGGGCCAGAGTTTTCCTGGGACATTTGTGTGGAGTAGAGGACTTATTACCTAAAAGTCTTCTGTCTTGCCAGGCTTCCCATTTTCTGACATTTTGCCTAGAGAAAACAGACGTCTGTTGAGGATTTGTTTCTCTGAACCTGTTTTCTGGATTGTTGCCTTCTTTTGCACTAAGTCTGGAATATATGAGGCTGAAAGAAAATTCAAGGACGTTATCACCACATTTTTCCTCAGGTGCCTAATTCTCTAGTCTGCCTTCTCTTCAACTTTTGAAGTCTTTTTTACTTTTCCATATATTTTCCAGAGTTTTTGTTTGTACTTGGCAGAAGGAATAGGCAAAATGTATCTAGTCCATTTCCAAGAAATGGGAATCTCCAACTTGACTATTTTTTTATTCTCCTTCCCATCCTCTTAGTCTATCTCTCTGTTTTTATTTTCAATTACCCCATCATGGTAGAGAATTCATTGAATATCCTTTGGAAATCCTTATGTATATTGGCCTTTCCATCTAGTAAAGAGGGACAGGGTTTGTTCAGACTTTCTGCTTCCTATTAAGTTCCATGAAGGCAGAGACCTTGTCTTTTGTCTTTCTGCTATATTTTCAGCTTCCAGCAGAGTTCCTAACATGTGGGTAGAAACTCAATAAATGCTTTTTTAGAAATGATTTGTCTTAGAAATATCTAAAGGCAGAAAAATGACAGCTTTTTTGTCTTGACATCCAACTATCAATATTGGTGGATGGTACCTCAAACATCCTTGAAAGATCGTAAACTTTAATTTGGTTACACTGAACATTGCCTCTAATGAGTGGGTTCCATAAATTGATTATTCTACTCTCAAACGAAAGATTACTCTAGAAAACACAAATTGTTTCATTTGTTCTGGGGATCTTTTAATAGTAATTGGATATGATATGACATGCTGTGTTTAAACCAATTTCTACCTCCAATACCACCCTTGGAGACTTTCACACAATAAGATAGGAAGTAATTGAGAAAAACTTAATATCTTTCCATAGTGAATCCTGCTAGCAAGGGAGAAAGCACTGCTAAAAGGAATAGCTATCTGAAAAATGATATAAACATACGTACTATTAGAAGCATGCAATTAAAATAAATTAAAATGATGAATGAACATGTGATGCTTTATTTCTCAAAATGTCCTCTATGAACACATATATATTGGGACCCATAAAAAGGAAAAATAGCTTTTCTCTTTATTTTACTAAATCTGTAAGTCATTGGAAAAGAGATGAACGCACCTTTATTTGCTCATATTCTGTTCTTCCATGAGAGAAGGTGAAACTAATGGCCCAGAAAAGTTTCCCATCTCTGACAGAGTCATATATCCTATTGACTATTGTTTCCAACAAATGATGAGTCATTAGCCTGGAAGCATTCCATGCCCGACCTTTTTCCTCACCCCTCCTTATAACTACCAGATTCAAATTTATTCTATGTGTTATTGCTTTTGTAATCATTAGTTTGTAATCATAATGCCATTCATTCAGCTCTCAACAACCTATAAAAGGATTTTGTGTTGTAAGAAAAATGAACGTAATGCATTTTTAAATTGCATTTAATAATTTAGATCCATGCATGGATTCTTGTTCTTAGAAATTGCAACTGAAACCCTAATCAGTAGATTTGATTACTGAAAGCACAGGATAAAAAGTTGCATTGTAATATGTAAAGGTACTGATGAAGAGCATGGAAATGCTACGTGACATACATTTGATTTACAGATCAGCTAGGTTAGTCTGCTTTATTACCATTCCCTGTGAATTACTGATACCCTTAGACCAACAAAACGGTTTCCTTTCATCTCTTCTCAATGTGTACTGCTTTCAAAGAATTCATATTTTAATGGTAGGTGTGCTGGTTTGAAAGGATATATGCCCCCTAAGAAAAGCCATGTTTTAACATAAATCCCATTTCTTAAAGGTAGAATAATCCCTATTCAATACTGTATATTTGAAACTGTAATGAGATCATCTCCCTGGTTGATGTGATTTAGTCAAGAATGGTTGTTAAACTGGATTAGGGGATGACATGTCTACACCCATTTGAGTGAGTCTTGATTGGTTTACTGGAGTCCTATAAAAGAGGAAACATTTTGGAGAAAGAGATTCAGAGAGAGCAGAATGACATAGCCCCGAGAAGCAGAGTCTACCAGCCAGCGACCTTTGGAGATGAAGAAGGAAAATGCCTCCCGGGGAGCTTCACGGAACAGGAAGCCAGGAGGGAAGACGCTAGCAGATGGCACCATGTTCGCCATGTGCCCTTCCAGCTGAGAGAGAAGCCCTGACTGTGTTCACCATGTGCCTTCTCACTTGAAAGAGAGAGACCCTGAACTTCATCAGCCTTCTTGAATCAAGGTATCTTTCCCTGGATGCCTTTGATTGGACATTTCTATAGACTTGTTGTAATTGGGACATTTTCTTGACATTAGAACTGTAAACTAGCAACTTATTAAATTCCCCTTTTAAAAAGCCATTCCATTTCTGGTATATCACATTCCAGCAGCTAGCAAATGAGAACAGATTTTGGTACCAAAGAGTGGGGTGCTGCTGCTGCAGTTCGCAGATACCAAACATGTTAGAATGGCTTTTTCAATGGATAAGGGGAAGATTCTGGAAGAGTTGAGAAAAGCTTGATAGAGAAGGCCTAGAATGATTTGGAGAGACTGTTGTTAGGAATGTGGACTCTAAAGATACCTCTGATGAGGCCTTAGACAGAAATGAGGCACGTGTTATTGCAAACTGGAAGGAAGGCGATCCTTGTTTTAAAATAGCAGATAATCTGGCAAAATTGACTAGTGGCTTTGGCTAGAAGGCTGATTTTAAAAGCCATGAACTTGGATACTTAGCAGAAGAGATCTCCAAGTTAAATGTGGAAAGTGCAGTCTGGTTTCTCCTCCCAGCTTATAGTGAAATGCTACAGGAAGGAGATAAGCTGAAAACTGAACTCTTGGGTACAAAGAAACCAGAAATTGAAGTTCTGGAAAATTCTGGGCCTCCAGAAATGGAGACCCCAGAGAACAGTGCTCCACATGAGGATTTGACCAGCTGTGGAACCAGTCAGCCATCTCAGAGAAAGTCAGGATCAGACATGGAGTTATCCAGGAAGGATTTGTGAAAACTCCTTATGTCTGATGGGCATGATCCGAGGCTACTGCATAGAAAGCCAACGAGCATGCTGTGGGACCTATATGAACAGAGCCGCTGCCAGTCTGGACTGAGGGGTTCAGAGAAGGGATACATTGGAAGAAAAATAACTTCAGAGGCAGAACCATGGAGGCTGGAGTCTGAAGTCAAGAAGCCTCGGGCCAGGAGAGTGGACCCACCCAAGCCCGTGGAGAGGGTGAGTTTGCCCCAAAGGCAGAGAATGGGCCTTCCACCTCCTTGCAGTGGAAGAGTCATGCCGCCTCAGGCCTTGGAGAAGGTGAAGCACATTCCTTGGGGTTTGGGGAGAGCCTGGCTGCCACCACATGGAGGGGTTGAGCGTGTGCCCCGGAGATGGCAGAGAGCCCGGGTGCGGCCCCGATGCTTGGAGAGGGTGGAGCCGAGAGAAAGGTGGTCTCCCCAATATCCCCCAAGGTTGCATTCAGAGAGAGGCAGGTGTAGGCATTTGGAAAGGGTGGGACTGCCACTTTCTAAAGCCCTGAGGATAAATGACTGTCAGACTTTGAAATCTAATGGACTTTGCCCTGCAGGTTTTTGGAACTTTATAGTTCCGGTGACTCCGGTGTTCCTTCCTCCCTATGGAAATGTGTATATGTATCCTATGAATGTTCCTCCTGTATATGTTGGCAGCAAATAACTTGTTATGAGTTTTCAAAGGTCCAGAGCAATTGGAGAGAACTTTGCCTTAGGACAGACCATGCCTGTAAACGACTTGATGAGATTTTATACCGTCTCTAATTTTGTACTTCATTTATATTGCTACTGAAAGGTTTAAGGTTTCTGATATTGTTATGAAATTAATGTATTTTGTATACGGGAAAAATATGTCTTTTTTAGGGGCCAGAAGGTGGAATGTGCTGGTTTGAAAGGATATATGCCCCCTAAAAAAAGCCATGTTTTAACATAAATCCAATTTCTTAAAGGTAGAATGATCCCTATTCAATACTGTATGTTTGAAACTGTAATGAGATCATCTCCCTGGTTGATGTGATTCAGTCAAGAATGGTTGTTAAACTAGATTAGGGGATGACATGTCTCCACCCATTTGAGTGGGTCTTGATTGATTTACTGGAGTCCTATAAAAGGGAAAAAAATTTGAAGAATGAGAGATTCAGAGAGAGCAGAATGACATAGCCACGAGAAGCAGAGTCCACCAGCCAGCGACCTTTGGAGATGAAGGAAAATGCCTCCCGGGGAGCTTCACGAAACAGGAAGTCAGGAGGGAAGACACTAGCAGATGACACCATGTTCACCATGTGCCCTTCCAGCTGAGAGAGAAGCCTTGACTGTGTTCACCATGTGCCTTCTCACTTGAGAGAGAGAGACCCTGAACTTCATCGGCCTTCTTGAATCAAGGTATCTTTCCCTGGATGCCTTTGATTGGACATTTCTATAGACTTGTTGTAATTGGGACATTTTCTTGACATTAGAACTGTAAACTAGCAACTTATTAAATTCCCCTTTTAAAAAGCCATTCCATTTCTGGTATATCACATTCCAGTAGCTAGCAAACTAGAACAGTAGTTTAAACCTGTTAGAAGAGGATTCTACTGCATCTTCTAACATGATATTTTGGATAAATAAAAAGTCTGCCTGTGTATCAGATTCTTGAAGGGTCCCAGTTCTCTTAATGGACCTCAGCCCTTATCATGCACCTACCTTTTGCACTCTTCTTTTACCCCAATCACTTGGAATACACCCTTCCCCTTATTTTCATATGTAACCAGCTGTCAAATTTTAATGACAGTTTCATAGTATCTTCATCAACCTATATCACTTATTCTAATTGTTGCGATGATAACTCAGTATGTGCAATAATCATCTATTTTCACTGTCTTCCATCATAGCTCTCTGTACCTAGGGAATTGCTCACTCCTAAGCTTCAGGTATTCATCCCCTGAGGTTGAATGTGAAATAATACACATATCACAGTATTCTGAAAAGAAAGAATATAGATTTTTATCTGATTTTCAGAGATATCTGTGGCCAAAAATGTAAGGGATTACTGCTGTAAATAATCTTTCAGCACATTGTCCTCTAACTTATATTAAAATATTTTGTTGCTTATCTAAAATCTTCAGTGAACCTAAATGCCAACCAAACATGGGTCTAGTTGAATCAAAAGTGCTACATTTGCCAAGAGAAATGTTATGTAGCCATTTAAACACAGCACGTCAGATCTACCTGGCTTAACATAGAAAAATGCCTAGAATGGGTTGTTAAATAAAAACAAGCACAGAAAAATTATAAAGTCACAATTTTGCTGAAAAATAATATATGTATGTGTATATTCAGCAAAAATCTGACAGGTTGTACCCCAAATGATTCTAGTGATAACCTCTCACAAGTAGCTGTGCAAGAGATTTTTACAAAATTTTATATATTTTGCTCCTCATTATATTTTCACATAAAGCATGAATTATATTTCTACATAAAATGAAAAACAAAAATTGGCATCTATGGTGATTCTTTCTAAACCTAATCTTCAAGGCTTCTCACAAATTGGTCCCAGCCAATACTTCCACCATTACCTTTCTCTCACACACATTTTTAGTTTAGGATGAGACATAATAAACCCCAAGGTTATTTGCAATTCTGCTTTTATGATTCACTAATTATCATTATTTTTTGATCCGAGGGTTTAAGTGTTTTCTCAGAAAGTGATTTGAAAGCACGCTGGTGTTCTCTCTGGGGTACCCTTTTCACTGGTGTGACTTCTTTAAATACCAGCTCGTGGCCTCTATCTTCCACCATGCTTTTTCCATATCCAACACTCTCGCCTATCAGTACCAAGAGAGAAGTTTACCGATCTTCAGAAGTTTGTGTACCATCTTCATAGCTTTTATAAAATCCATATGGAACCTATACTCTTACACAATATATTTAGATTGACCCATATTTTCCTTAATGTTTTTATCATGGTAACTTTATATAATTAAATCCAAACTGTGAAACCACTGATATTATGGGCCAGTTTTATTTTTTTAATTCATTTTAATGGCTATTTGGAAATCGAAACGTCATGTAACAAGTCAGGTAATTGTTTTCTAATATGGTATAAAAAATCCCTTTGCATGGATAAGCCCTCCTCTCTGGACATGCATACAGCCTTGCATAGAATAACTTTAAAACAGTTACCTTTAAAGAAATTACATCTTCCCTTAGCTTTTAACTGCTTTTGAGTGGTAAACACATGTTAAAACATACTTTTGCACAGGTCTTCTGGCAACCTTCCAGCACCTTACGTAAGCTTTCCATGCCTCAGTTCTTTCCTGGTTATAATAATAGACCCTACCTGGTGGACCTGTTAGGACATTAAATGAGACCATGGTATTTGAAATGTGCTTAGAATTGTGCCTGCCCCACAGTGGTGATTTTTAATTTAGTCCTTCCATGGACAGTCATCTTGAGAGTTTAGTAAAAATCATTCAAATATGGTACATAAAAGAGTACCTGGAGCACAGTAAGCTTATAGGTATTATCAATGTTGATCATGAAGATGATGATGATGGTGGTGATGGTGAAGGTTATGTTGATGTAGTGATGTTAATGTAATGGTGATGATTATGATAGTGGTGAAAATACTTCCATGAAATTTCCATGTAAGTTAGGGATGTTTTTAGAAAGACAGTACGTATAGCCATGCAAACATGTTTGAAGAAAAATGTAAGGAAATAGTTCTTTTTTTGTTTACCCCCTGTGAATCCTCCCTTACCACATTTCACGAAAGTATCTAGCCCCCTGTGTGCTCATTTGCCTCAGGGTAGGTTTGTATTTCAAGGTCAGTTGCAGAAGTTTCCTGCAAGACATTTCACCTCCTGGATTTTGTTTTCTAAAGCCTGAACGTCCTTTAGAAACTAAGTGCTTATGCTGAGGGCTGCTTTTGGGGGAAATGCACACTGTGGAGGTGACAGGATTTCACAGGGAACAGGGAGCAGTTTGGAGGTGGACTTCCAGAAACTCCATCTCAGATTGCCAGGAACATACATGGCATAGAAGCAAAAAAAAAAAAAAGGTGCTGGATTATGGGCTTTTATAATGAGAATGCCAGTTGTGGCTATAGAATACTGCAGATAAGTGCTTTATCTGAAAATGTCTAAATTCTGGGGAACTTTGTAAGGTAATACATCCAATAATGGCTAAGATTGGTGTGTCCCACCAGCACAATATGCTTTTGAGACTGAGATTCGGGTTCAATTTGATTAAAGTAAAATTGAATCATGCATACTTGTTGCATACTCCATAAGACTATTTTCAGTGGGTTTACCACAGAAATTTGGTTCTATTACAGAGTAACTTTATCCTTCACAAACCAAAAGCTGTGTCTCCTAATGATCCAGACAGACCGTTCAATGATATAATCTGAGCTCCAAGATCCATCATTTGTCTTATAGCTGCTCTTGGAAGAAATTCTGCATGTGAATGGCTTTCAGTAGTCTTTGTTCAAAGATGAGGCTTAAAATCTTCAGGAAATGTAAAACAGGATGAATCGCCCAGCAATAATGCAGAACAAACAAATACTAAGTAGTAAACTAGAAGCAAACTGAAAGAGTGACTTGTGCTCGTTTTGAAATAAAAATCACAAACCCAGCAATGGTCAGTAGGACAGCAAATGAGACATCATCTAGCAACCATAGACTTCCTAATGAAGCATAAACCTTGGCTTTGTGGTCAGGATGAAAGTAAAAATATTCTCCCTTAATGGGTGCCACAGGTCGTAGGTGTCTAATCACCTCTTCCCGTGTGAAATCACTGATGGCAAAATCACCTCATCATCCTTATGGAGGTGGGGATCATTTCCACAAACTTAAAGTCAACATTGATAAACGGGGTCTTCACTGATTTCATTAAGTGC
Organism: Tamandua tetradactyla; assembly: GCF_023851605.1. Lineage (NCBI taxonomy): Eukaryota > Metazoa > Chordata > Mammalia > Pilosa > Myrmecophagidae > Tamandua > Tamandua tetradactyla. Next base: position 42,797,809 of record NC_135335.1, on the reverse strand, counting down.
TAGACTTTACTCACACAGCTCGCCTCAGGGTACATACATCTCATTTCCATGAGTATTCTGGGAGGATAGTTCCTGTCTTTTGCCAATATCCCGGCCAACATCCGCATAATTAAATGCAAGCACCATGGAACATGGACTGCAAAACAATCTATCTGGTGTTTAATGAGTAATATTAGCATGCTCTTAAAAACACTAATAGCAAGTTTAATTACTGTTCATTTTAGTAGGGTTGGCAGCTATCCAACACCACTTACTAAACCTCTTACTAAATACATTTTAGTAGGAGCAGAAAATGAATAAAATAAATGAATGTAATGGCTATGTAAATGAATGTAATGAACAGTTAGTTACTTCCAGAACTTAGACTTATATTAAGATGTCATTATCTTAGGACGGAAATACTTTTTTCTTCCAAGTTGCCATTTTCTTTTAGGGAGCTCTTGTGCTCCCCAGCCCTGACTTTCAAACGGATATTGTCTTCAAATTAACTTTCATTGTTTTATTTTAGAAGCAATATTATTGTACATTTCAAAATATCAGTACTCCTAAAAGAAATGTTCAAAAGTATGCTGTTCTTCCTACAAATTATTAAAACATAGAATATGGCTAACAACATAACATAAAGCAAGTATAGCCAAATTGTGTCCCACGGAGCGCCTTTGGTGAAAACTGTGCATTATCTACATAGCATAAATACATAACATGAAAGTAAGCATTAGACATTTTTATAGCAATTTGATATTTCCACAGCATTTTATGTACTTTAATACAGTTGTTAGTCTGCCATAGAGTAGAGAAAATTATTAGAGAAATTATTGTTAGCCACAGAAGTTTTGAAAAGCACTGAATTCTAAAAGCATGAGGCTTAGGTTCTCAAGTATGGCTCATAATTTCTGTAAGAGGTACTGCATTAAAGTTTATGTTTGCCTTATATGTGATCAAAGTTTGAGTCTGATTTTTATAAGAGAGACAGGTATATACCTATTCAATAGTACCAGTATTATAAGCATCTTAAATTAGCTATGAATTCTTCAGCTGCATGCTGAAACACAACCCTTCTTAAAAATGTAGGAATGTTTGCCATGGTGAGACTATTAGCATAGTGTGTTATCCCATGCTTCATACTCATGCTAAGGGTACAATTTTCTGTTGAATAGTGGGTACGTGGAGTGAAGCATGGATGAACATTTGCTAAAATTATTTCAAAGAGTAAAGACGGAATAAGCCCAAACTTCAGATTGAAAGGCAAATGGTAGAGAAGTCATTTCTTCAACGTTCTGTGATTTGAATGGGCCAGGCAAGAAACCCAAGGGATAGGTGCAGATGCAGAGAAAAGGCAGGATATTTCAGTCTTATAAACCCACATTTGAGTACAAGTTCTACCTTATATAGGCTCTATGACTTAGTCCTGGTTACTTAAAGTTTCTATTGCTCTATTTCTCATTCTAAATGGAGGTTATGATTGTGGAAAATGGTTTGTATTGGCTTTTGCAGCATCCGTTTTGACCACTTTCTTGCATGCCTTCCTGTACTTTTTTACTGTTCCATTGCCCTGCTCCCTTGCAGCTATGACTCTAGATGTGAATTTTAGCTCTGCAAATCAGATCTACTTATTGGAGACTTGGATTTGGAATTGGGAAATCCATTTTTCTGCGGATCCTAGCAGAGAGGGCTCAGTTGTTTCCATAGCCATCACCTTTAGTGAAGCGTACTTATTTGATGAACAACTTCCTAATCATAAGAGTGACAATAGCTAACTTGGAAGCCTTGTATGACCAGAACCTCTGTCTATAAACTGTTTCTTCATCTCTCTGATTATAAACTCTCTTCTTCAGGTATCTGAAGGTATCTCTTAAGTATAATCTGAATAATATATTTGTATTGTCTACTTCACAGACTGCAATCTTTTTGATAAGTAACCAAGATAATTGCATATAGAATGCTTATCACTACGCCTGAACCAGAGTCGGTTAGCAAATATTAGGCTTTCTTTTTACCTTCATGATGCTTCATGTACATAGGGAAATTCAGCATGCACTTGCCTTAAGATAGAAATGCTAAATCGCCCACATTACATTTTTTGTTATGTGATAAACATGTGTGACTCAATATAAAAAGATGTATAGATAATATGTTATAACGATACAGTTTAAGAGAATGGCGAACAATATTTAGAATAAAATGATCTATTCTCAAATCTCCAAACTACTTACCATTTGGCCTGAAGCAAAGTGTTCCAGGATTTATTTGTTTCATCTACAATGAGAGATAGATGAGGTTTTCTCTAATGATCCTCAACTCTTTAAAATTCTGAGATACATATTCCAGCTTCATTTATTTCTAATTTACAGTAATGATTTGAAATAACCAGGGATCTTCACTTCTGTAGATGGCTCATTGTTTAAAGGTAGATAGAAAATATGAGAGGCTTCTTTTGAAAGACTTGCCTGAATCTTGTAGTCATGAAAGGTAAGTTAAGCAAAACAAACAAGAAAAAAATTATTAGAGGAAAGGATGGTATATTGTCTGCTCTTTTTGAAAGAAGGGTTTCCTAGTAATTTAGTTTGTCATATCAGTGGTGTTTTCATGGTGATAACTGGTTACTGTTCTAAGAATAATGGGTTACAATTCCAAAATTTTAGGTTTTTACTTCTAACTGCTCTAAGACACTGGAGACTAAAATAAATATCAATTTAATAATCAGCAATCCTATTCATGTGTTAAATCCTATCTTCCCTGTATAACTACACCATCACCTTTGATCTCTCTATCCCTCTCTTTAGAGGTGTTTGGGCTATGGCTATTCTAATTTTTTCTGTCAATAATATGGGTAGGGAGATGGAACTATCTGATGTTCTGGAGAGGCTGGGCCCTCTAGATTTCAGGACTTATCTGGTCCAGGGACCATCTTGAGATTGTAGGTTCCTGGAAAGTACTCTAGTGCCTGGAACCCTTATGGAATCTTATATATTGCCCTAGGTGTTCTTTAGGATTGGCTGGAATGGTCCTGATTGGAGGTTGGCAGGTTATGACAGGTACAAGATCTACCTGAAGCTTGCGTAAGAGCAACCCCCAGAGTAGCCTCTCATCTCTATTTGAACTCTCTCTGCCACTGATACTTTATTAATTATACTTCTTTTCCTCCTTTTGGTCAGGGTGGAATTATTGATCCCACAGTGCCATGGCCAGACTCATCCCAGGAGTCAACTTCCATGCTGCAAGGGAGTGATGCCTGTTTTTTTAATTGTTGCATTTTTGTTTTTTTTGTAATTGGAAATCTTGAAAAACCTTTAAACAACTAAATTTTAAGTGTTGAAATTTAGAAAAGATAGCCTGAGGAAATGAAGAATATCTAAGACAATAGAATCTTAAAAAGGTCCAAGATGCAGATGCAACATTGGTGGAGAAGAGCAGATTTTACAAAAGTGTAATAGGAAAAATTGGTTTTCTGGACTTACTGCAAATACACTAGCTGAAAAAGAAATTCATCAGAGGAAAGGAAGTGATCTTCTGATCTCACTGAAGCTTCAGGTTTGGTGAATATCAAGAAGGAAACATAACGCTGTGTGCACACTTGCCCACACACTCTTTGAAATGCTTTTAAAAAAACCCGTAATAAAAATTAAGGCTGCCTTTTGGCTATTTGAGTTGAGTTATAAAATGACCTGGGTTCAGATTTGGTTGACATTATTGACCAATCACTTTTTTTAATGCAAATGTTTGCAGTATCATTATTTGAATCTGGCCCATTTGTTGCAAGGAGGAGGAATCCAGTTGATGATTTCAGGGAAAAAGAGTTGTGTTATCGATGTTATGGATATATGGACATTAGTTGGGAATACAAGCTTAGGCATAGAGATAAGCATTTCTCTGCCACTCTGAGTCTTTGTTTCTCTGTGCCCATCTACTCCATTCCCCACTCCAAGCACCGAAATTGTCTACCTACTCTTGTTTTCTCTTTCTTTGTTGTCCAGCGTGTTCATTTGCATATTTCACCTTCTCTCGATTATCTGTGTCCCTATTGTACATCACAAATGTTTAATTGATACTTTAATCTCATACATGAAATAGGTATTTTCATCTGCATTGGTGAAAGAAAAACATTTCCCTCTTTTCTTCTTTCCTCTGAAAAGCGACCTCATTTGACAATATGTGACAGTAGTGGTGGAGGAATTTGGGACGAGGGCAGCTGAGCATCTCTAACTCATTTATATCTCTCATATCCTTGCTTTCTCTGTTTCTCAGTAGTTTCAGTTTAGAGTTCAGTAGTTCCAACTTTGATTTTTCAATACTGATTCAAGCCATCAATATGCAATATGATACTGGTTTTACTAGAATGATGACTATTAATTTTCCCTTTTTACTCCTATGTATATGTCTCTATTTATTCAAAATCTATAGGGCCATAGTTCTCAACTTTAGGTGATTTTACCCTTCAGGGTACATTTGACAGCCTTTGGAAACTTTTTTTATAGTCACAAACCGGAAGTGGGGATGGGGGTGGAGGATACTATTGTTATCTAGTGGATAGAGGCTATGGGTCCTGTAAAACATCCTACAATGCACAGGACAAACCACCACATTAAAAAAAAAAAAAAAAGAATTATCTTGCACAAAATTTCAAGTGCTAAAGTTGAGAAACCCTGCCATAGGGGAAGGGGTTTGAGATCAATCACTACCTCCATAATCATTTCCCTTTCATTATATTTTACAACTGTTTCATTTCTTTGTTACCTACTTCTAAATTCTCAGAACAAGATATGAGCGGTGAACCTCATTTTCAAATCAAGCTAGAGAGCATAAAATTTTGCCGGGCTGTGCATTCAAGTTCCTATGTCCGGTCTAACAGGTGTGATCAAACATTTTATCAGCTGTAATGTATAAAACATGACCATGTTAGCACTTCTTTTTAAGTAACGACTGTGGGTAAAGCACTTTCTTTAGAAGAGTGTATGGTTAGGCAAGGAATCATAAAATATCTTTAGAATAAAAATAAAGTAAAAATGACCTCACTATTTACCTGTTTTCTATTGATAACAAAACCCAAGTTGGTCTTCCGTCATATAGATTTTTTGAGGTGATGTGACTCAAGAATATGATTTTAGATATTCAATTTTATGCATGAAAATGGTTCACTTTTTTTTTTAACTTTGAGAAAAAGAACACTCAAATGAACACCACGTTACCTCAATTTGTGATTATCCTGTCCCTTCAGCCCCTTGGGAGTCTGTGACCCTCACTTCTAGGAATTCTATCCAAGCTTTCTTATCTAGAAGCATGTCTCAGAACGGAAACACAGAAGCAACACAAGGGAGACATCTGAAATGTTAATACTCACTAGGAGAGGAGCAGGAAAACTGTTTTCCAAGTAGTGAGAAGGAGTTTCCTCTATAGATGCTATTTAAAACTTAGGGAACTGGTGTCATACTTATACAACTTGCTGTGTTTTTGCCACTGAGAATATAGTGATTAAAAGGAATGATGAGCTGTACTGTTTGTATGCTTGAAAACACTTGCTGATTCTAGCCCTGGTTTCCCTTGAGGTACGACTAGGCAGAGAGGAGCCAGTTTACTATGGAGACTGAAGTACTTGTATCTTCTCTCCATTTAAACTTCTGAGGTTCTTGGAAGAACCCAGGATATTAAGTATGAAACGATCACCTTAGTGTCTTTGATCATTCAGATATTACCCATGCAAACAGGAAAAACTGATTCAGCACTTTATGCCATAATATCAGCATCTCTATCTTGATGATAAGTCTACTTTTCAGTATTGTGGGAGACTATCACAAACTAGTATCAGAGCATCACCACTCACTAGTCCTGTGACTGTTGATATACCTGGAATATTACCATGCCTCAATTTTTTTTTATATTGAAGAAGATTGTTTCTACCCAATAGGATTCTTTTAGATTAGTAAATGCATCAATGCCTACAAAGCACTTTTAATAGTGTCTAGTGTATAAGTGTTAGCTATCATTATGAATGCATGTTGAGCCTTTCGTAGAGTGTTTCACACCTGGCAATCACTCAGTCAATGGTGACTATCTTCATAAACAGCCAAATATTATTATTGCTAGAAACAACAAAAAAATGGTTTATGGCAGGGAGTTATTAGGTAATGAGCCATGAATGTTTACTGTTGCCTAAACCAACATACACTTGTGCTAATGGTTACACTGGATGGAAAGTTATCAGTCAAACAGGCAGGATGAGGCAAATGAAAAATCCTTTGCAGTGGACACATGAGTGATTCTAGGAAATTAGAAGAATTTGTGGATGGAAACATAACTTGACAATAAATGAATATTCCCCAAACGCTATTTGTAAAGTAAACTCACCCTATTATTGTAAAGTAGATGGAAATTATGCAAAGATGACATAAACTTCCACTGTGTGGATCACATTCCAGGGTTGAATCAACTCAACAGAATCCTTCCATTCCATTCATTTCTAATGCAAACTGTACTGCTACCAGACGACATGAGATAAAATCTTGTCCCATAGCTTTACTGCACAAAGCAAGGGTAGACATATTTTGAGGCAGATTGTTTAAATGGAAGAATAGAGATCAGAGCTTAAGTAGTGGGCACATTGATAGGAATGCCTCATGTAAGCACAGGGTTTCATTTTTCAGATTGAATCTTCATAAATAATCTCCTGCAATCTATTCGACAGAGTTGAATATATGCAGGAAAACAAAACTCTTATCCCCACATCATGTATTAGAAAGGCTGATGTTTTCTGTCAGATGTCCTTAAGAGACATTTACTCAGCCTCAGGGGTAGCCAGTGATTCCAACTCTCACTGCTTTGTAGGTTATCAAATTTTAAGCCTAGAGTGTTCCCCTGCCATGGCCTTTAATATGACCCCATTAAAACGAACTCTTGGGTGGTGCATGGGTAGTTCAGTGGTGAAATTCTTGCCTGACATGTGGGAGTCCTGGGTTCAGTTCCTGGCCCAGAGCACTTCCTGAAAAAAAAATTCAACAAATGGTGCTGTAATTATAGAATATTAACATGGAAAAAGAATGAAACATGGCCCCCATCATACAGCATACAAAAAAATAAAATAAAGCACAATAAACTCTTATTAATCTTTCTAGAATCAAATGGTGGAAGACCTAAGAAAATAAGTACTTATTCTTCCTCATTAGTATAAAGCTACCCACAGGTGTTCTGAGTCTTTTTTTCTCTAAACATTCCTCAATACATCTGAATCCCTCATGAACCATAGAAATTTAACTCTCAGCCTCCACAATAAAAGCATTTTTTAACCTCCCTGAGAAAAATATATTTTTAACTCAGTTGTTCTTCCCGTATTGATTGATGGTTAATGTTACTAGAATATTTTCTTTGGGCTTTGTACAGCCATGAACAAGAAAGATATGATCAATGACCTTATGGAATTTGTATAATAGAGCGTATTGGGAATATGCAAGAAATTAAAGAATTTTAAATTGCATTCAATAATAACATTCTGAAGAAGATAAAAAAAAAAAAAAAGATTCCCATGGAGCATTACATTACATTGAATAGGGCAGGACATCATCCCAAAGGAAGTTGCTTTTGAATAACAAAAAGGAGTCAGATGTTCTAAAATCTGGGGTAAGAAAGTGCCAGAAAGAAAAAAGAAAAGCTGTTGCAAAGCCAGGAACCAGTCTGGTATGTGGAAAGGATTAAGAGGCTTTTAGTGAGTATGGTGTAAGGAGCAAGAGTAAGCTGAAGTTAGAAACATAGGCAGGAACAGATTTTAAATGGGCCTAGTAGTTCATAGTGAAGGATTTGGATTTTGTTCTAAAAATGTAATAATATCTACTAGCTTTAAGCATGAGGGACTTGACCTAATACATAGTTATATAAAGTCCATATTGCCTGCCTTATGGAGATTGGATTTTAGGGGGGCAAGATTGGACGCTGGGAACACCAAGGGGTTGTTCAGAAAACTGAGGTATTATGTGTTTATTTATTTAGCAGTATATGCAGAAAACATGTATTCTTTGGAAAATTATATATCATCTATATTATATCCTTCCTGGTTATCAGATTCTAGCTCTTTTCATTGTCTTTGGGCTATTTTTCAGCTCTATGTAAATTACAGGTAACTTTTGGATATGTAAATTCTGTCCCATCTGATAGTGACTTTAATTCACTCTTTCCCCTTGTCCCCATTTTCAATTCATCTCAACATTCCTTGACTTCATAAATATGTATAATATTTCAACTTTTCCCTTGAATATATTGTTTTTATGCATCTGCCTGTTTCCCTCATATCATATGAATAAAATAAAATCTTTAACACACGCTTATATTTATATCTGTATGACAGTCATGATATTATCTTTTCCTGGAAATTATCTTTTAACATAGTCACACCCTTGGCTCATACCTCTCTATCGTCAAATGAAACCCTGTACCTTTTTCACACTAACTGCTGTCAAGTCATGACTTCTAAATCCTACATTTATATTTTCGACTCTCATGTCAGACTGCTGTAGAATCAATTTTGCCAATGCAATTATAGATACGAAAGTCAAATGACTGAGATTTATCTCACCTCCAAGATCACTACACATTCCAAGTGGAGGAGAAAACTTCTTAGCTGTTCTGGTCATTAATCTTTGAGCTTCTACAAGTCTTGTAGGAAAATTTCATATGCTGATGCACAACAGAATTAGTTTCACGATAATGAAAGATATCAATGAGTGTTTTCCAAGCAAATTCTCATGTTGCCTCTATTCTCAGAATTGAAGACTTAAGTGACTGAAGTACTGAGAAATTATAATTCATTGTTTTTATTTGAAACCTTACTTGAAGCTATATTCTAGACCTATCTTTTATAAATGATTAGCTTCTGACTCATAAAGAGCAGTGGTTCAGTCTTTGTGTCTCGTAAAGGAAGAAGAATACAGGGCATCACTGCCAAGGGAAAGAAAACATTTCATCTTTGGCAAAAGTACACTCTAAATATTTAGACAACTATGATTCATAACTCAACAGTGATATCAGTCTATATTCTCAGACCTGTATCTGGGTAGCATTTTTCCTAATGATGTAAGATTCATTGATTGTAGGGCATCATTTGTTTGTGAAAGTTATTAATATTTACAATTTTGAAGCATCAACAATAAATGAGAGGTGACATCATCAACATGGTGGTATAAGACACCCTCTGAAAAATGTTTTTCTAAAAAATCAGTGAATAACAGGACAAGTGCCACTTGGTTAGAACTCTGAGTAGTGGAGAGAGGAGAAGGACTCTAACAAACACTGAATCAAAGACAAAGAAAAATATCAGGGAGGAAATTTCCATTACAAACCCCTCAGTACATAACAGCTCCCCTCACTTGGTCCAGTACAGTGATTTAGAATCCCATCACACCCAGACACAGGGAGAGGGAAACAGAAACAGAGAGTTCATCAACAACAGACCATCCCTACAAGAATTATTAAAGGGAGTTCTTCAGGTTAAAAGGAAAAGAAAGGAGAGAGTAGCTTGGAGTAATGTGAAGAAATGAAGATAATCAGTTAGGATAATTAAAAGGATAAATGCAAAACCTAATAGCACTATATCCTCAATATACCACTCTACTCTTTAATTCCTATAAGAGTCAGAATACAATTGAACAAGAAAACGGGTTATTTCCTGATAATAGACACGTAAAATATAAAGTGATAAAGTGAGACCAAAAATAACACAAAAAGAGGGGAAATGGAGGGATATGGAAACAGGGAATATGTATGTTATTGAGTCTCAGTTGTATCTTTTAAAATTATTAAGTTATAGATGTAGGTTGAATAATAGAAACCCCATGGTAACTACACAGAAAATATTTTTATAGTATGCAGAAACAGGGCAGTGCGACAGTGGCTCAGTGGCAGAATTCTCGCCTGCCATGCTGGAGACCTGGGTTTGAGTCCTGGTGCCTGGGCATGTTAAAAAAAAATAGTAATGCAGAAACAGAAATGAGAAATGGATCAATCTATTACAACACAAAAAATCAACTGTACAGAAAAGGAGTTTGTGATAAAGGAAAAGAGAGCCAAAAAAGAAATACGTCATAAAAACCCAAGAACAAAATGGCTGAGGTATTTACTACACTTGCAGTAATAACACTGAACGTGAAGGGGCTAAACTCCCCAATAAAACATCACAGATTGGCCGAATAGATAGGAAAGCATGATCCAAAAATATCTTGTTTACAAGAGACTACCTTAGACCCAAAGACACAAATAGATTGAAAGTGAAAGGATGGACAAAAATATTTGATAAAAACAGCAACCAAAAAAGAGCTGTGGTAGGTATACTTATATCAGAAAAAATAGACTTTAAGTAAAAAACTGTTATAAGAGACAAAGAAAGATACTATATGTTAATAAAAGGGGCAATCCACCAAAAAGAAATAATCGTTAATATTTATGCACCTAACCATCCTGCCCCAAAAC